>NW_027466533.1:185000-867500 GCF_050575085.1 Anarhichas minor | reverse complement strand
CAAGCAAATACAACTTTTGCTGTATTCTCCAGTTATTGTGTAAAGTGTGTGTTAAGCAGACCCATTTCCAAAACGCAATTTTGCTTTTGTTCTGTGTAGGGTGATGTTTCTATTAAAGAGCATACGATTAAAGAGAGGCAGAGTGGTTGAAAGCTACTGCCTGCCTTTCCAGCTTGTCCTTATTAGAGCAGTAACACAGCTGTCAGCACAAGTTGTGGCTAGCCTACGCATCCAAACATATAGCAAGCACACACTGCCGTCTCTTTTTGCCAGTCACCTTGGTGACGGGGCTGACTAAGGAACTAAAATAAAGTACACTCGGTACACTCTGCTGGATTCAGATTGTACTGTGTCTTCACTAATGTGTGTGATTTCAAAGTGCTTCTTTTTCTCCAAGTTGGCCTTCCTGCCACAGCAAGCTGACATTTTCCACCACTGAAAACTGACCTTTTAAAAATGCTGTTTGGAATGGAAGCAAAAAGTATAAAAAGAGCCTTATGAAATCCCTGATGTATGGCTGTCAGTCTTCACAGACATGGTTAGGAATACAGTATATTAAACAGAAACATTCTACCTCCTAAACATATGTCAGTGACTGTGTGCTTCAGAGCCAAAGTCCCACCGCACATCTGGGTTAGCCTTTGTTCCATTATATGTAGCTTTCTCACGGAGCAGTTCTTTTGTCAGTCTTCCTGAAACAATTAATGTTTCCGTGGGGTTTCTATCCATATTCTGGACTAAATGGGTATCTACAGCAGTTCTGGATATAGAAATGTCAACTCCTGGTCAGAATGACATGTTGGGGGACTGAAATGATGAGGTATTCTAATTCACTGAAGGGAGATGAATAAATTGGTCAGAAAAAAAAAGTGTTGGCTTCAAAACTCTTGTTTCGTGAAGGTCAATGCACACACGACACAATGGGTGCCAGAAGGCAAAAGCTCTGTTCACTTACAGTTCAACTGTTGATTGGTGTGCATTGTCCCTAAAATAAACTTAGGTCCAACGCAAGTATCATTTAATAAAGCCTTTAGACCTTCGTCAAGGTAAATGTCGACAATAGAGCTTACATTGACAGCAAAAAGAGCACACCTGTGCTTTTTTATGAAAGCACACATGAGAGAGGCAGTTCTGAAATGTGGCTCTCAAGGTCCAAATACCAAAAGAGTTTCACAGATACGACATATCGCAAAAACTCGGTCTGCAGAGCCCTCCTTTCTCAAGTTTCAAAACTGTCTAGAAGCGCTTGGTTTTATACTCCCAGATGGCCACCGACAGCCCGCTGCCAGACTTTCATCTCTGCATGTTGCTACTACATCAGAAGCTTTCTGTGACATTCAGTAGTGCATGAAATATTCACAAATAAGCAGACATGGAAGAGTTAGACAGGTTTTATGGCACTGTTCGCCACTTTAATGAATGAATGCAATTAAATATCAATTCAATGCAAAAATGATGAAGAACTAGAAATTGTTCTGTGAGAATGTACAAGTTTGGAATTAACAAACCTCCCACAAACCACCCCCAGTGTTTATGGTCCAATTTTCACTTTCCTTCCTGCCTGTTCACAGACGCACACACACTGCGAGCGAGCCAAGTTGGTTGAGTACACTTGGCTGTCTTTTATGGTTTGTATCATAAACCCCACACTGGGTCAGGCTTCGGTAGGTTGGTGTTTCTGCAAACTGTTTATGGTTGTCAGCAATGGACCGATGGGAGGTGTACGCCAGTTTATAGTAAATATCAAAGGCTTCAATAAAGATCAAGGCACAAGCCTAAAGCTCTCAAACAAAGTTGTTTACTGCTTAAAAAAGGGGTCTTCTACTGGCAAAACAAATAATTAAAACATAACCCAAACTGTAAAAGAAGTTGTACTTTGAAAATGAACATAGATATGCTTTACACTTTAAATGAATAAGCAGGATCTTGTCTGAGGCCATGTCCACATTACTCCGTTTTTGTTTGGAAACGCATATGTTTTGCTACGTTTACACTGACCGTCCACACTACACCAGCGTTTTAGAGCATCGTAAACGGAGGAGTTTGAAAACGCTCCCGAGGTCGGAGGAGTTTGAAACTCCGGGGTTGCGTTTTGTGTGGACGGCCGAAAGCGGATACATTCAGAAACGATGACGCCCACACCCGCGTACGCTACTTGATTGGTTCTTAGCAGTCATGACGTATCCTTCCCTGATTCGTCACATGCCTATCACGTGACCCTTACCCGGAAGCTCACAAACAACAACATTGATTACCGATCGACTACCAGGTTAATTTAACATGGACAACTGATTGCAGGCGTTGCTGACCTTGTTGTATTTACCAGCAGCTGTTGTTCAGTTAAAGTCTGCATTTCTGTGGAGGAAGCAGCTGTTAGCGAGCGGCGTGACCAGCGGCGTTATCAGCCCTACGGAGCGGCCGTCTGAAGCCACGGTTGGCAGTAAATGCTATCCAGTAGGACAGATAGCTAAGCCACCAGCAGAGCTACGTGTGAGAACAGACAACAACGAGAAAACGAGTGAGAGACGTGTGTTGACCACATTTATGGACCCATAATCTAGTAAACGTTTACGTGTAAGTGTTGATTTTAAAGTAAATTTGATATGTGTGAGAGAGAGAGAGATAGAGAAAGACCCGCAGCGCTGTAACTAAGTCTGAAAAATAAAACTTCTAAAACTTTGTCTGTTTGAGTTTATAGAGGAATATTTTAGAGGAAGATCTTAAGTATCAAACACAACCTTTCATTATTAAAGACTACTATATTACTCTGTTGTATTTTTTTTAACTAAGCAACCAATCTACTTCCTGTTTACACCATCACGCGCATGCCTAGTTATTGGTCACGTGATATCCGTTTTCGAAGGTTGCCATGTGGATGCAGATCAATTCGAAAAGGATGCTGAAACACCCGTGTGGACGGAGGTCGTTTCTATTTGAAAACTCAGTATCCAAATAGAAACGGAGTAGTGTGGATGTACTCTGAGAGCCTTGCTCCACACACAACAGGCAACGGAAAAGCCGGAATGTAAGCTTTGATGTCATTCAGTTCCTTCTTCCTCTGATTTTCTGAAGGGGGTGGAGAGAGGGATCACTTCCTCTCTCCTCTGAACCCAGAAAGTCATTGTACACAGTGAAAACTGCCTTGTCTTTTAACTGCAAAAATGTCCAACTCCATCTAAAACAAAGATGTTGTCATTAAAATGTCTGCACCACCAGAGACTATTTTGTTTTGGTACCACAACATAACCTGTAAATACCCACACTGCGGCATTATCAATCATTATTTTTCAAAATTATTATGACTAAACCCTAATATGTTGATGTAAAATTATATAAAACAAAAAAAAGCTGCAAATCCTCACATTTGAAATGCTGCAACCAGAGAATATTTGTCAGTCTGCTTGATAAATTACTTATTTAAATTACTTAATTTACTGAGAATGAACTGTTTGTTTCAGCATTAACCCACATACTCCAACAAAATAAAAGGTTTGTAAAGAATGTGGAGCAATAGCCAACTTCACGTACTGGAATACTAGTCACAGGGGTGTCTCTCTCTTGTATAATGCTGCACTGGTGGGCCCTTCAAACTGCAGTTTGATGGCCTGTTTCAGATTGAGTTTTGGGTCTGTGGTTGTCATACCGACCATAACATCCTCCGGCAAGGCACTACAAGGTGGGACTGGGCTAAAACTGTAGCAAGCAGGTGACAAAATGTTCTTCTGGGGTAGAGAATCCCAAGCCTCCCCTTGAATTGGGCTTTGTAGTCTATATGGGTAGCCCAGAGGAGGACTTTCTCTGTTTTTAGCACCTACTGCAGGGCTATCTTGCCCTGGCATTATCCCAAGGGAAGCCATGACTGAGTTCCATTTTCCACCAGCATTAGTAGTCCTGTCTGCTTTAATTAAGTTTGAGTTTTGTTTGTTGATTTTGTCATGATATTCAAGTCCAGATGACAAGCCTTTCTGAGGCAGTGCGCAGTTGTGCACCATGGCAGCGACTGTGCAAACAGTGGTAGGAGGGCTGAATTTGGGATGCCTCTGACTGCTTCCATGGAGGCTGCCCATGCCCGAGCTCCCTGGTGGGGGGAGGGTGGAGGGACGACTACGACTGCGGGGCAGTGAGTGCTGTTGGATTTGCTGAATAAAGCTGAGGCTGTCAGCTGGCACTGTCTGCACCGTAGCCAGCGAGTGGCAGGTAGATGAGGTTTGGGAGCTCTGCATGGAGTGGAATCGTTCGGCAGTGGAGCCGGGAGAAGATACTGAAGAGGAGGAGGCTGTCACTTCACCTCCACTACTCTCGAAGATGCCTGAGCAGAGGATCTTGTTGGGTTTTGAAGGGGAGACATTGCTAGAGTTAGGCAACTGGCCTACGTATGGCTTGGCTCCGTAGCTCTCCAAGAGTCTGACAATGCTGAAGTGCCCGTGTTTCCCAGCCACTTTGACTGGACTACGCCCATATTTATCCATGTGATTGGGATTTGCACCTCTTTCCAGAAGCATTGCAACAATGTTTGCATGTCCCTCCTGGGCGGCAATGCTGAGAGCTGTTGCCCGCTGCTGACACGCAAGGTCTATAATGACACCACTGGTTTCAAGGAGACGATGTCCTACTTCAGCATGTCCTGTCCAAGCCACTGAATGGATTGGGGGTCTCCCCTCTGTGTCCTGCGCATTGGGGTTTGCCCCATGCTTTAGCAGTAGGTCTACCATCTTAATACACCCCTGCCAGGAAGCCACATGAAGTGCTGTACGGCCCTCAGAGTCTCGGGACTCCAGGGGCACCCCTCCTTTCTCTATGAGGAGATTAGCCTTTTCAAGGTATTCCTCCAACACCAGGAGGTAGAGCAGAGGCCTTCCCTCTGCATCCCGAACATCAGTATCAGCCCCTCGCCTCATAAGCAGCTCGGCAACCTCAACATGGCCCTCCAGTAGGGCGGCACTCAAGGCAGAATGTCCATCGTACGCCCTGTAATCAATGGGAGAACGTCTGTCCAACAACAGCCTGACGGTGCTCCAGTGACCTTCCTGGGCAGCCAGTATAAGAGGGGTGCGTCCTTCAATGTCCATCTCTCCGACACGTGCCATGCTGCCTTGCTCCGTCAAAGCAGCGCACACACCTCGATGGCCTTCACAGGCAGCAGCGTGTAATGGAGTCCAGCCAAGGTCGTCCTTGTGGTTCTCGTCCAGGCCTCGGTACAGCAGGGCGCGGACAACCTCAATACTGCCCCTTGCTGCTGCCAGGCAGAGTGCCGTTCTGCCTTCACAATCAATGGCGTCCACGGCTGCTCCCCAGAAAAGCAGCCGTGACACAGTCCTCATGTGGCCCATTGCTGCAGCTGCCAGCAGGGGAGTGACAGCCGCTGCTGCTGAGACATTGCCATTAGGGCCAGCAGTCTCATCTACATCAGCACCAGCGTCTAACAGAAGTTCAACTATGTCGTAATGGCCCTCGTAGGCTGCAAGAAGCAATGGTGTCATTCCATCATGGTCTCTGTGTCCTGGATCTGCTCCACGCTCCAGTAACAGACTTGCTACCTCACCATAACCTTTGACCCCAGCTGCTGTAGGAACACAGAGGGCAGAGACTGACAGAGCAGTGCGCCCATCTCCATCAGCTAAGTTAACTTCTGCTTTGTGGTCCAGCAATATCTCCACAGCTTCATGATGTCCCATATACGCAGCAGCGATAATCGGCGTGCGGCCCATGCTGTCAGCTTTGTCAACCTGTGCCCCATAGTCCAGCAGGGTCAGGACAATTTCCTCATGCCCCCCCCATGCAGCAGCTCTGAGAGCAGTACGGCCCTCAGCGTCACATCCATCCACATCTGCTCCTGCATCCAGCAGAAGCCGGACAGCCTTGCTGTGTCCTCCCCAAGCTGCAGAGCGCAGTGCTGTCCAGCCTTCGTTGTCGACATGCTCCATCATCCGCACAGCAGTTTCTGGCCCCTGGCTATTGGTCCAATCCAGGAGCACAGACAACACTTTGACATGCCCCTGCCTGGAAGCCAAAGTGAGTGGCGTTTGACCCTGTTGATCACTGACCAGTGGATCCAATCCACGGGCCAGGAGAAGTTTGGCTACATTTGCAGAACCCTCGTGGGCCGCAATGGCAAGCAAGATCTGTCCATCTGTAGAACCAGGCTGGTTTACAGAGACCCCACAGCCTAGAAGCTTCTTTACAGACACGTCCCTTTCAAAAGCCTGTTTTAAACTACTCCCCTCTTCACCTGTACAATGCACTCCAACACTTGGGTGTGAATCTGAAAGACAGGCTGCAGAGACGAGCCCACAACTCATTAACAGCTGAAGGGCTTCCTGACTGACTAAAACAGGAGGCTGGCTTATGGATGGGGTTAGTGCAATACTGCCACTAGTCGTAAGAGCAGGCACACCTGCCCACAGCATCCACAGTGCCAATAATGAGGGGTTATCTTTATGGTGACCTGATAAAACTAAATGTGTGGCTAGCTGGCAAGTGTCCGCAATGTCCAGGTGGGGTCCCTGCAAAGTCAGAGCCATGGCAAGCATACTGTGACCCTCTGTTCTGCTACACAGGTACTTCTGTGTGCAATACTTAACATCCGTCAGCCACTCAGTAAAGCTGGCATGAAAAAGTAGTTTGGTTCCCTCAGGGCCATCGATCAGGAGAGGTGTGAGGGTTTGGAGTTTGTTCTGGAAGTCCTGGGGGTTGAGCGAGGTGTCATGTGTCCATGTTGCCGTGAAAAGCTGCTGAGGCGTGAGGGGCCTTGCGGCAGCCAAGAGGGCATTGAGGAGAGGCCTGACAAAGACAAAGAGCCCCCGGGGGAAAAGTTTCTGGCACAACCACAGGTAAAGGCCATTCAGAGTACCGGGAATGTCACGGATCTCCCTGAGACCCACCAGTGCACCTCCCACACCATCCAGCACGCACTCGAGGAAGAGAAAGCATCCGCCGCTCTTAATGTGCAGCAGATTCAGCATGTCAGCCGTGTCAGGAGTGAGCTGACGGCGAAGTGTTGCGTCTTCATCCAGCCGACAAAGGATATACTGCTGCACGTCACGGACTGGCGGAGGTTTGCGCAGATCGTCTAGAGAGATCCTACGAAAACCTAAAACACAGAAAGAGCAGGTTTTTTAAACCCAATATAGTCTATACATATACTTGATCCCAGTGATATGTTATTTTGGTTCTTCTCTGGCACAGGTATTGACAACTATCAAGTGGTATTTTCTCTCTCTGCTTTTCTATTTTCGAAGTGAGTTTGAAGTGTCTAGGTAGAGAACACCTTAGTTAAAGAACATTTTGACCAGAGAAGAGGAGATATGTGTATACTGTTCAGCAGCTACAAAACAACACCTCACTTCATTTATAATATGTTCGTAAAATAAAGCTGGAGCTTATAACCGGAGCACTCAACCTAGTACCAGCTTTTAACAAGAGTTACAGTCAAAGGTCTCAATAGCTATAGCTACACAAAAGGCCAATACTGTATAACTTTTGTATTTGTATTTATATATTCGATGCATGGTTAATGTGGATGTTAAAATCACAAGAAATAATAAGTAAAAAATATTTAGATTTTGATTTTCATCTCAAAAACTATTTGGCCATTGTAGAAATTCCGAAAATAATTGTTTGTTTACTGTATGTAATCAATTGTCATAAAAAAGCCCCGACATAATCAGTGTTGAGACAAATATATAACAGTCAGCGATTTCAATGTCCAATCATTGCTGCCCAATGTCCACCACACACATGCATGAGGTAGTCCATGTTTCTGTCAGGCCCCACATTATTATTATTATAATGATATAATTATCATTAACAACATAATATCTTAAAGTGCAAATCCCATTAAGATGAGTTACTCTCTCTTCATACCTGAGAACATCTTGCACACAGCCTTGTTGTGGCGGCGGACGGAGCAGACCAGGAGCAGCCAGCCGGGCAGCAGGTGTTGATTGGTGGCCAGGAGCTGCGTAATGGACGTTCCACTCCCTTCGCCTGCCCCATACCCTACGTCCAGGGAGTCCACCAGCACCATCAGAGTCTGGGCAGGAGGAGGAAGGTCTAACAGGGGTCCCAACACTGCTCTAAGGACATATGAGAAAGAGCCAAGACACACAAGGGAAGAGATTAAATGTCTGCAGAGTAATTACAATCACAGACAAACACAGCAGGTTGATGTGTACTGTCAAGACGACGTTTCCCTCAAACGACATCTCAGACCTTTAACATTGAAATACAGCTGTGACTAGGGAACTAGAATCGCAAATATATTATCTTCTACTGTGATTAAACTCTGGAATATGATGTAAAACATTTAAGAAATTCAGAACTTGGCAAAAAAACATAAATCCCAGCGCAACTGTCCTTTGAAGAGCACAGTTAGCACCCGCACCCTGCTGTGATCTGATGGTGACTCAGGTACATGGAACCTCTGAAATGTCCCGCTCCACCCTGGGCACGCTCTCACACACACTCACACACACACACACACACACACACACACACACACACACACACACACACACACACACACACGCACACACACACACACACAATCCTACCATACCTTTTGAAGTACTACCTTTTGAAGTACTTCCTTTTAAGTGCTACCTTTTGAAGTACTTCAACCGATTGTAATTTCCAGACACTTAAAACCCCTCAATGTAACATGCCTGAGCTTTGATTTAATTTATTTTTACGCACACTTCTGTAAAAACCCTAGTTTAGTCCTTGGTAGTTCAAACTAACGACTCATTTATGTGAGAATCAAATCCTGCAGTCATCAAGATTACTGTACAGAGCTGTTGGAGCATGAACACTACATAATGAAGTGCAAGTTGTATTAGGGAAGGGGGGACTCTTGAGAACGAAGTTGTTGCTTCCAGATGATTACTGTGGCTGCAGGGAAAACATGCCTGAGCCAAAGACAAACTACTGTTTTCTTACACCTATGATGATGCTCTGGTAACTGTATGGTAATACTAGCTATTATAGGAACCCATGTCTACCCCATCCAAACAAAGCCAAGCAGCACCAGACCTGTGTTTAAACTGGGACAGGGGGCAGGGGTTGTGACTACTTTTAGAATATTGACCATAAAACTTTGAATTTTAAATTGTTGCTTTAGAGTACTTTTTAGACAGACCAAAAAGAAAATAAGTTTGTAATTTTTCGTGTGTTTTATAACTTTATTGAAAATGTTTCATGAACTAAAAACTAATACATAACACTGTACTTACAGCAAAATACTGAATCTCCATTGTAAAAATGTCAGAAAACACATTGAATAATACATTTTTACCAGGTCTGGTTTTATTCAGTGTTCCGTTTAGCAGAAATCTGTACAGAGCTGCACATACAGTCCCCCTGTCTAAACTGTCCATAACCTGTCCTTTTAAAGGTGACAAACAGTGATTAACCTGTGACAGCAGTCTGGTGTGAATGGGTCACACAGAGGCTAAACCCAATAATCCTGCAGCAAACACAGGGTTCACGTTTGTGTGTGCTGTCATTATTGTTAATGTCTATATTTTAGGCCAGAAGGTCCAGTCATCTTTAGTCACCAAACAGGTTTTCTTTAAACCCCAAATTTAAGGTAAAAACCTAAAAAGAAACTTAGATTTTTTTAAGCATGAACAGGATCAACAGACGTTGGCAATTTTGTTTGTTTCTGGTGCCTAATAAAAGCAAATCCAGCAGTGTTTCCAATCTTGTAAAAGCACCAGGAAAAAGATCATTCAAACGTTTCAGCATTTCAGGCGATTTGGTAAATCCAGAAAGCTTGGCGATTGAATCACACAGAAGCCTGTGAAGTTGAGTTACTTAAAGCAGGGTCATTCGCCAAACATGTTGAGGTCAACATCAAAGTATCAGTCTCGGGATGAACATATGCAAAGGAGTGGGGAGTGAAATTTCAACATCACAGAAATGAATCATCCGTAATGATAAGACTTTGGCAACAAATCGGCCGTGTTTGAGCTACAGCCGTGAAATTGTGCATTACTACATGCACATTGTTCTGATTCTGAAATATAAAAAGTAACTATTACCTCCTCTATTAACCTGTCCTTACATAATGGACATTTTAACTAGCATCGCGTACTGGTGTCAACATGTACATTAGTTCAGGGTTTATTATTCAGCAGAGGTGGTAAGTCACCCACTTCCTGACACATCTCCCTTCATGATAAATAAGGTAGAAGAAAGTAGCCTAAACAGTAATGAGACTCAAATAATATGGTGTTTGCTGTGTGGAATAGGATTTCAAATTTTCTCCTGAAGGACAATGTTATATAAATTAATGAATAACATTTCAATTGCGTGATGTTTGTTGAGTCAGTCTTTCAGACAAGGTGGCCCGCATCTACTATAAAAATGCGAGACTACACCACCAATTGCTTTTAAAAAAAAAACTAACTAAAAATGCTTAAAAATAGCTAAAAGAAATGCCCATCACAAGTTCCCAGTTCCCAAGGTGACATCATCAAATTGCATATTTTGTGCAACCAACAGTTTTAAGACCCAATCATATAAAAAATTCTGCAAATTTGAGAAGCTTGTAGAACTTTCTGCTTGATTTGGCTTTATATGATGAATTTTAATTATTGTTTGTCAAATTCTTTTTGAGAAGTACAAAAATCTAGGTGAATAGTAATCACACAAAGAGAATGTCTTTAGTCAGAGAGGTTCAATCGTGATATAATGTGATATAGTTGTAGAATACACCTTCTGTTGGTCCAGAATGTTCCGGCTCATCTACACTGCAGTCCTTTTTACTCCAAGTAAAGTCTGAGGATTTGTTGTAGCGAATGGCCACTGAGTCATCTCATTACCTTAACACCTCATTGCCTTCCACGGTAGCCTTGACTTTTATCATGGGGCATATGTTGCAATTAAAAGCGGATTTAAGCCCTGCCCTTGGGTGACGGCTACATCTGGGTTACAACAAGCTTATCATACCTCTGTTTGCATTAGTCATCCGATTACAGCGACACTCCCTCACCGGGCGCATGTTCAGGTCTGCGGAGGAGGAAACGTTAATGATCCTTTATTGCTGGTTGAAGCTTTCTGCTCCATTCTGCCCACATAGTCCTGGACACAGGACGGTGGGTGACCTTTGACCCTGAGCTTTAATTCAGCTTGTAAAGGTTAGCATGTCACAAACAAGCCAGGTTTTCAGGTGGTGGTTTTCTAACTGAACCTAGAGTAAGATTCAGACCTGGAGAGTGTCTTCGTCCTGGAACAACCTGCCTGATGACCACTATTTTTCGAACGCTTATGATTCGTTATTATACTACACTGTTGTTGCGTGTCTGTAGTTTATGTTTGTGGGTTTTTTCGGTTATTCAGTCGTGTGGTGTTTTTTTCCGTGCATTCCTTCTCGTTATCGTTGCCTTTTCTTCTGCATGTACCCCGTTGCTGCATGAATTTGAATACGAAACATGTTGAGTTTACTTGTAATGAAACGCACAGTATAATACAACAACATTGTGTTGCGTTACTGAGCTGAGTTCAGGAGCAACGATCACGGTCAGGGATGACCCAACTGGCTGTAAAACTCCTTTTGCAGCAACACTACACTGTTAACTGATGTGCATGTGTTCTTATTGCATTTTTATTTAAACTCTACTTGACCAGGCGAGCCTCATTCAGACAAAAGACAATTTTTCAATAGTGCCCTGGGCAAGATAGGCAAGACTACAAATACTGTATAAAAAAGGCTAAAAGAAAATATCACTAGCTCAGAATTAAAACATAACTACAACAGTTTGTGGTTTAAAAGCAAAGTGTGGCAAACACAGGATAATATGATAATAGATGTTGCAGTCAAGCAAACCATATAATAAATGAGTATACGTGTGTATGAGCATTTAGTAACCATGCCAACATGTATACAGTATATGCATGTCAGCATGCAAGTGTGAAGATTTGTCAGACACAGAAAAGCAGTTTAGAAAGCAGTGCATTATGCTTGTGTCCTACTTTGTGTTATTTCGGCAGCTCCTCATTAAAAGTGAGCGAAAAGTAGAAACCGCACGGCAACTATTCCCTCAATAACATCACAACACAAAATCCCTTTTCATCACGTTGCTACCTGTTCATAGTTATTTATGTCCTATGCAGTCCGGTAGCAGCCTCCACGAATAGCGCTCGTAATCAGAGAGCTCTCTGTGACACTGAGAGCGGTGAGGCCCACTGAAGCAGAGATTCATGTCCAATGAATGAGTCACCTGTCAGTCCGTATGATTCATATGATGTGTTTCCTCCTGTGGCAGTGGTGGAATGTAACCAAGTACATTTATACATTTATTTATGGGACATTTTGTTTTATTTGTAATCAATGAATCAAATTGTCTAGCAAAAAAAACAATAAAAAAACCGTCGCAGAACTGTAAGAAGCCCGACCTGCCTGCCTCGCTGTGCACAGTCTGGAAATGAACTCATTGTGCATCGCCAAAGTCTTCCTCAAGTTGCTAGCTTGACAACGGTGGGTACTGATAATAGCCATGTTTGTTGTTTAAGTTCATTATGATGATTTTTTTGAAGTTAGTATCTACTTTCATTGGAAACAAGTTGGCAACACTGCGGTGTTTTTTTCTCCGGTTAAATACATTTTTAAATGTGGTGTATTCTTCCTGTTTTCTCCACTGTTACTTACCCAAGCTTTAAGTATGTCCATTCTATGCTACTTTATACTTATACTACAATTCAGAGGGAAATGTACGTTTTACTTCACTATATTTCTTTGACACCTATACTAGTTACATTTAACATAACACAAAAACATGAGATGTGATATATATGATATGTACTATACTATACTACTAGTCTACCCAGTAGTATACAAAGTATCTAAAATTGGCTCCACACTGATGTACTACAACATTAACATGCTCTTGTGTATTCATAAGTGACAACAACAGAATCAAATATAATATTCTATAATAACACTGCAAAAGGAGCCATCCTGCACTACGAGTCATTTTGATTTTAATACTTTAAGTACATTTTGCTTCTGTACGCATCTGTACTTTAACGTAAGCCCACTTTTTAATTCAGGGCTTTTACTTTTACAATGTAGACTCAGACCATGGTATTTCTACTTTAATTATAGGTAAAGTGTCTAAGACCTTCTTCCCCCACTGTCCTCTTGGTACGTTTCTAATACGACAGTGTGAACATGAACCATGGACCAGACGAAATAGCAACATGACATTTTTTATTCGCAGGTCAAGTGAGCCACAGGTGTGAAACCAACCCTAACTGTCAAATAATGACACAACTTTGAGTTAAATTCACCAAAAGCTGACAACACCCATCGCTCAGCCGGTTCAAGGCAAAACCTGCGTCCCATGTACGTCCTCCCACTGCCCATTCAAGCCCATGTTTCAACAGTTTGTCAACGGCTGTTCTCACGTGGCAAGGTTTCGCCCGCAGCCACTTTCTCTCACGAGCGCTCCAAACACAAACAGCGTCTGGCTGTGAGCCATTCTGAGGGGAGTGAGGAATCCAGCTCGGTACTTCACACCAGAGGTAGGCAAACACAGGAGGAGTGTAAAAAGGCTCAGACTGATTGCAGAGTAAACACGCCGGGAGAGAGTGAAAAAAAAAGAAGTCCAAGAGAGGAGGGTGACCTCGCTAACTGCCGCTGAGACGGTCACTGGGGTACTGGAGGCATTTTTCACCTCTTTGTTCTTTTTTTTTTTTCTCTTATTCTTCTTCTACCCCCTCGCTGAAAGGGAAGTTGTGTCGTAAATAACAGTAGCATTCATTCACAGTGGAGGCCCATTGTGTGCGCTGTGAATGGGCCGCATTATGAGAGGAGAAATAAATATAAGAAGAAGAAGAATAGCTGCTGCCGTCAATTTTCCTGTGACTGTCATGGCCTCTCTTGTGATGGCCAAATGGGTTTTACATTTACAGGCTTTCAAACTGTTTTTTGTCTGTTGACTGTCTAAACCTGTTAGACTGTTGACCTGCTGAAAACACCTCTGTTTGGACGCAGCTGTAAAGCTTTCATGGATCTTTTTCCCACAACATGAGCTGCCACTGTGTTTGAGCCTGAATGACTCTTTTATGAGTGAGGGCGGAGCTTTTTTATATGTATAAGCATGTTGTATTACAGTGTTGCTAATATTGCAATGAGTGCTGATAATTCAAAATCACTGTTTGTCAACTTTACATTACAAAACATTACGCTTCTTCGTAAAGACTTGTGGAGCTAACATCAGGAGAGTACCTTATTACATCCTTAGCTTATGACATTCTTGGCTTTACAGGAATTCTGTTTTTTGTCTGAAACGCCAGGTGACAGCCAGGTGACTTTTACACTGTGATCTGTAGGCTTTAACTTCTATCTTTATCTTTTGAACCGTTTTTTGTTGCTGAATCAGTTTGACATCCTGGATGCATCCTTCAAACGCATGTTGTAGACCCTTCAGAGAATAGTTCTTCAGAGAGGGAAGTTAGTGACAGTGTGGGCTCCACGGTGGTTCTGACACCTTGATGGAGTAGCAGTGGGGGCCGGGACTTTGCAAAGGCTCAATTATATGTTATCATTTTACAAAATGATCTTGTACAATTTAGCTATGCCAGGCAAAGTGTTGTTGTACACACGCTATTCAATAACAAGTGTTTAACTGTATTAAGAATTAATTGGATTGATTTTGTATGTACATATGCTGTATTGATTTAACCATCCTGCCCTAGTTGGAACTGAAGCAATAAGCTACAAATCAAATTCACATTATCGGTGTTGTGTGGCATTAAGATCATAATGATCTCAAAACATAGCATGTCAGGTTGAAAACAAAACAAATTACACATTCTCATGATCAGGGTTATGGCGTCTAAAATGACTACCGACGTTGGATGTTTTGGGTCACCACAAACGAATGTTGAAACTGTCAATTCACCAAACAAAAAAAGGAACTTGCGGCGCAGGTTTTCACCTTGTTGTTTTCACCAATAAAACCACTTGTTTGCCCGCTGACTCATGTCAGATGTAACTTTGTTCAGCTGCTCCTGCCTTCATCCAACTATCACCATTTACAGAATGTGATACCACACGTGCACCGTGCTGCGCTGAGCCACGCTCTTGAACAAGCACACACATGCAGAGCGCCTGGATGGGTTTCAGGCTTGTTACACTTTCCTTAAACTTTCCTCTCCCTCTCATTTGGCAACCTTGAAATTTCCCTCAAACCTATTACGATAAAGATTAACCCTCTTCAGAACAAACATGTGACTGTAATATCAAAAACTTTGAACATTCTTTACGGAAGAAAAAAAAAAGATTCAAACCTCTTGAAGGTGTCGTCGGGGTCTCTTTGACAGGCGACAGGCTCCAGACAGGAGGATACAGACGGGCTGTTGAGGGTCTCTTCGTACCCAGGAGAGAGGAGAGGTGAGGCCCTCAGCTGCTCCACCAGGCCCAGGACAAACCTCCACAGCGAAGTACTCCGCTGGTCCTCCCGCTGGCAGAAGTGGAAGGCCAGGCAGCGTGGTGCCAGCCCGACCGCCAGCCCTGCCTTCGAGGTGGGCCACACCACCTCGGTGCACAGGGCGGTCTTCCCGGCGCCAGGGCCCCCCATCACCAGCAGCCCTGGCGGCTGCCCCGGCACGGAGCGGGTGTCCAGGCAGCGTCGCAGCTTGTCCAGTGCCCATTCCCGGCAGTAGAAACGCCGGCCCTGGAGCAAGCTGGAAAATCCGCCGCTACTCATTTGTTCCCGGGCGTCTGACTTCCAGGGGACAACTCAGTGCTCTTTACTCCCCGTCCCATGCTCCTCCAGTAATCGTACTCCCAACTTTTAGGTAGATCTGCAGCTGGTGACACCTCTGGTTTTGTGACAGCTCTGGGTATTTCCTCACACTGACGGTTCCTGAAAGTGTTGCATCAGGCGATCATTATCAGTGGCTGTCCTTCCCCCTGCAGGCCCTAAGGCATAATTCTGACAAGAAGAGGAGTCAGGGAAAGGTTGAGTCAGCTAATGGATCACCTCTTCGGTGTCTTGATTTGGATTTGTCAGGATCTTTTTGTTGCACGGTTCGAAGCGCCAAAGCGAAGAGGAGGATCCGTGGCTGCCAGCGTTCGGCGTGCCTCTCCTGGAGTTCGTGGAGCTATTCAGTGAGAAATCAGAAAGAGGGAAAAGGAATGAGTCAAGAGAGGAACTGACAGCATGTTTTTCACAGAAATAATGACACTGTATCTCACCCCTCCCCTGATGACTGAGTCGTCCTCCGTCTTCTAATGACAGCTACAGTCTTCCCTCCTCTCAGTTTCATCGATCCAAAACTGCAGCCTTAGCATGAAATTCACTTTTACTTTCTCATGCCCTCAGCTCTTTTACAACCCTCACACCGCCCTCTCTCCATCTCTCTTTCTATCCGTCTCTCACGCTCTCCGGTTTTTCCTGTTTGGGGTTTATTTGACTCCTCCCTCGGCATGTCAGAACATGCACAGGAGAGCAGAGCAGAGCAGAGCAGAGCACAGAGAGAGAGAGAGAGAGAGAGAGAGAGAGGGGGACTCATGTGGCCATGAGCGATTCAACAGTTGACAGGTGGGAGGGGTTACCTGGGGTCAAGGTTCAGTCACAGGGCAACACTACACCAAGTGGCAGCTGCCAGTGCTGCAGAATGAAGCCAACGCAGCATTGCCAAAAACTGCAGTTCAACAAATGGCCATTTGAAGCTGGCTTCAAAAGCAAGTTAATCCCCATAGACCCCCATATTAAAATGCCCAACTTTATAGCAAATTTAAACATGTTTGTAGCCTGGTCTCGAAAGCTAATATCCCCAGTCATGACAACTGTGCCGTTTAAATTAAATCAAGGTTTAAAGTTAGGCATAATTGAGGGCGTGACCGCTCTCAGGGTGCTAGCTGCTAGCTGTCTGCTCTGGGCCGCCTCAGCTCCACCTCTTTGCTCATTTGGCTTTGTCGTCACAAATACCATGATGTAAAGCAACATCGTGATATTGAAGTTTTGTTTCATGAAAATCACTTTTTAATCTTTTGGGGCGCTGTTGTCATCACACCATGCCTCTGGAAATTAGTTTGCCTTAATTCAGATTTACTTTTAGATAATTAAATCATGTAAAGTCTAAAGCTGAAACAATTGATCATTCAACAAAGACTTAATTGAGACACTGGATAGTCGATTCATAATATACCAAGCAAAAAAACAACAATTGTGGTTCCAGCTTCTCAAATGTAAATTTTCCAATATTTTATTAATTAAACTCCACTAAACTTCCACTGATTGTTCAATAGTTTCATATACGGTTTGTTGCAGCTCTAGTTGATTTAAAGATATTTTTCTTATCATTTAATTAGCTTAAATTATATGAAATCTTTGTTTTTGGCCTTAATTTGATGTTTACATATATTTTCTAAAATGCTCATAAATTTCCGCCTTACCACTAGAACGTGTTATCACCTCCACCATCTCGTAAAATATTTTCTTCTCAAACTGATGAAAAGCTTACTAAGCCACATTAATACCACTGCACCATTCTGTATTTAAAAAAAGTATGCAAGGCAACTGATGTCAATAAAAATCTCTTTAGAAAGTTCCTGCCAAAATCAAACCTGACAACTTATAGAAATAAAATAGTTTTCGGAATATGTCATTTTCTGGTTTTACATGCCGTCACACCGCCCTAACCACTTTGTAATCAGCTGTGAGCAATTTCCAGCACACCCATTTTTGGGTAGTGCACAAAGTGTCCATCAGCAACGAACTCGGAATTCAATCTATTTCTATTTTCGACTGCATGCTACTATTTGTTAAAGTGGATGAAAAAAGCCATACAAGATGGTTGGTCCTCTGATAAAATAAACCTTTAAGGACTCCAGACGAGGAATGTCAAAGGCTTCTGTGACAAAATTAAAGAGTGCTCCGCATTTAAAGTCAGTGACTAATCAAACACCAGCTGCTACACTGAACTGAATCTGTCTGATTTAAACTGTGATTTAACACTTGATGGAACTGAGCAGAAAAGAAAGCCTCACTGCTGTGCATTTCCTATAGGCTGATGACAGTGTGAGTCAGAGAACCTAATGACAGCAGAATATTCTCCTACAGGCAGACGACACATGTTAACACTTAACACCGTCAGCCGACGGATGCCAATATACTGACAATGAACTGGGAAATGAAGAGATGTGTGGTTTTAGCAGGGCACCGAAGACTTGACACCGAGCAGTGAAGTTGTCTACATTCTTGGCATTACTTGTGGTATTTACAAAGCTCTCTGAACCGTGTAGCTTGTAAAGACGCGGGTGGAGCAAACCAAAGCCTGGAGCAGCATCTTTACATTGCTTCACAGCCATGCTGTGTATGCAGAAAACCAAAATCAAGTCAATTTGATTTATAGCTCAAACAGGCCCCAGACCAAATAGGAAGCATCGCATATTTTACTGTATTTATTTTAATTGTATAGTTAAAACACACCGCTTCCTGGTTTTTACAGCACAAATGTGTCTGAATTTAACAAATAGTCAGAAGTTCAGTGTTGGAAAACCACTTATTTAGACTTCTAGAGGCTACTTTGTTTCCGTTTCCATTTAAGTCAGATGGAATTAATTCATGTTCTGTAGTGATCTTTACTTTCAGTCTGCCGCCCTGCTGTTGTGGCAATACTTTCCCCTGTCTGACCCAGATGTTTTGGGGGCACATGCGCACATTAAATAGCCAATAAGAAACCTCGCTTGTATAGCCAAGAAAGAGGCATTCTCCAGGACACATCTAGATGGAGGAATAAGGTTTCTCTTACCCTCTACCCCCATTTACAGAAACCCTGGCTTCTTGTTCACATGACTTTTATGAGATCAGCTTACTAAAGAAAGCAGACTGTAACCTGGTTACTTAAGTGCATGTAAAGGAAGTTGCTATGCAACCAGTGAAGACACTGTACAAAAAGTATCCGGGAGGATGGCTAAACCGTTTTCAGTCGAGAAATGGTTACACCACCTAACTGCCTCTAAAACTATAAATTGCAGGGGGGTTTCTTTAACATTTATTTGTGTACGGCTTAAAGAAATTGTTCCACATTTTGGGAAATACACTGACCACTACTTGCTTTTTAGCCAAACTCAGATGAGAAGATTGATACCACTCTCATGTCTGTACAATAATTATGAAGCTGGAGCAAGCAGCTGGTTAGCTTAGCATAAAGAGGGAAAACGGGGGGGGGGGGGGACAGCTAGCCTGAATGCGTCCAGAGGTGATCAAATTCACCTTCCAGCCCCTCTACAGACCACTAACCATCTTACATCTTGTTTGTTCAGTCTGTGCAAAAACAGAAGTGGCTCTAGCTCAGGCATGGGCAAACTACGGCCCGCGGGCCGGATACGGCCCTAGGGCTTTTTAATCCGGCCCGTCAAATATTGGTACAAAATTGTCCAAACTATAATAAAGACTAGGGCTGGGCAGTATACCGGTTTTAATTTCCCGTATGATATGAATTCTTCACATATCATGTGCAGTGCATAGCCGGACAGCACAACTGCTGTCTGCTTTCAACAGGCGGCTAAATGTATTGTTTGCTGCTACTTCACAGCGGTCAGCGCTAGTTCTCTTATATGTATTGAGTGGGAATCCTAGTCATGGTCATAACTTTATAACACAACAATTAACAACCCACAACTAACGCTATTTAACAGAGAAAAACACAACAGCACACAACAGTTTGTAACACATAAACAATTTGTAACACTAATAATTGTACATTTATATAATTTCACCGCCGAACTGCATGCTGGGTACAGCTCGCGAGCGAGCTTGCTTGCTAGCACAACAGTCTGCTAACAGCTTGGAGAGGCTCCGTCGCTCCAGTTACGTTACATTAGAGAACAGAACAGAGCGATGCAGGATGAACAAAGACAGACCGGAGATGCACCGATAGAGTTTGACACATATGCAACGCTGATTACCGTGTAATATGTGTGGTATTTGTTATAAATGTACATTGGTGCAAAGAGGTGATAAGAAGCTGTAGAGGGAGGGGCTTAGGGCCCAGGGGAATGTAAGTGAAGGAAACAGGAAGAGACGGAAGACACGCCACACAAACAGCTGTTCACCGCTCGTCACGATCCTGTAAACCAGTGATTCTCAACTGGTGGTTCATCGCGGACCCGTTTTCAGTTGGTCGCGGGCCTTTGCTTTATGCAGCGGAGTTATTCGCGCTCCTTTCCAGCATGTACGGCACTTGTTCAGCGGTGCAGGAAAAACACCGACCAATGCGTTGTAAATCACGTCACGTGATGCAGTTTAGCCAATAAAATAAGAGTATTCTGATACGTTTCCTGACGCCAGTGAGATGTACCCACACCGTGACACAGGGGGGAGAGACAAGGAAAGACATTACAGAGCAGAACTCTGATAATGTTAGATGTGACAGTCAAATATGTGTATGATCCGGTCAAAGAATCAAACTGCTAAAAAGACCACAGTTATTAACCTTTACACTAAAAACACTGTGTCAAAAAATGACTACTTAATAAGTAAATGCACGACATTAATGCGATAAAAAAATAAGATCCCAGCTAACTGATGAACACCTCAGATCTGTTCTGAGAATTGCCAACGCACTGGTTAAAAAGGGTGACCAACAACACTGTTCCCACTGAAATTAAATGCAAGTTACTTTTTAGGTCATGGCTTTTACTTGTAATTCATATTAGGTCACACAAACACTCTCCATTCATCTGCTACTGGCCCGGCCCGTCTGTCAAATTTTAAAACTCTATGTGGCCCCCGAGCCAAAAAGTTTGCCCACCCCTGCTCTAGCTCCATACTTCATATTCACAGGAAAGGACAAAATGGATGAACTGTCGTTCGTCAACAATACAAAGTTAGAGCACAACCCTCCCCCCCCAAAAATGCATAATAGGAAGGGTATTTAAACAAATGTTGAACTATGCCTATAGATGACTAGTAATTGCAGTTGGTTGCAGACCATTGTTGTTTTCAACTACAATGGCCGACGTGAAACGCGAATGGCCCTACTGTAGAAACCTGCCGATTGGCTCTGAAGAGGACCTGCCATAGATGTACAAAGAGAACTGGTTAGCGTTGGAGGCGGGGATTTGTTCATTGCGATAGTTGCTCAGTAGGGCATGAAATATAAAGTTCTGCTAAAAATTGCCAGATCTTGTAGAGAGCCCATAGAGCTAAATCACCATAGCGTTTCCTTCAAACCCTGCATCCCAGCACTCGGTCCAGCGTAGTTCTCGGGCTCATTCACATTAGTGCATTTTACAACTCTAATGATTTATACAAGGGGGATTCAACAGTTAGCACTGGAAAGATGATTCACCTCAAAACAAAATGTACTCCAAGTTTACAAACATCTATTTCCCAAAGCAAGTCTATGGGAAAAGTCTATGTGGGCCCAATGGCATCACATGACGGACCCTGAAGTTGTAATTAAACGGTTTGACCACTGTGTCAAATTCGCGTCAAACTCCGGCACTCTTCCCGGGGACCTGGTACACACTCGTTATGTAGGTATAAACGACTCATTGGATGACAAAAACACAACGATTCAAATTTTCAGGAGATTATTCACAAAAGAAAACATCTTAAATATAATATTATATATGTTTGCCAATAGATCCCCCTAAATGTAAGACACTGTACGTAAATTAAGATATGTATATTGCATTTATAGGTTTTAAAATTATTTTTAATCACGAGCCTATGAAAAAAACAAAATATCACGGACTCGTTGTTTCCAGCATGAACTATTAGTTTAGTGTGTCCTGCTGTGAACATTACAGCCAATCAGCTCCCTCACTGTGACCATTCGTCTCGCTGTCGGGCTCTACAGGTGTCTGCTTCCTCACCAACAATGAGATGACTAGTCCCTACAGGTGTAACGTTACACCCGAATCTACGAAACAAACGTGTGTCTTTTAACCGACTCGCGTTAATCACGCGCGAGTGTTCGACGCCAATGTAAACAAAAACAAAAAAGCACACAAAACAAATAGTCCACTTTGTCTGCTTGTTTGAACAGACGGGTGGATGGTCTTACCTTACACACACGCGTGCCCCATCTCGGTCTCCCTCCTTAACCGACAAAAGTGCCGCTTCGCTGGGTTATAATCACGTGTGTCCGCTCCCACAATCCTCCACACCATCACGTTAAAGGTGAAGCAGAATAGATGTACATTTCAGAGTATCACTTTGTCCGTCTCTTTCTTACTTCTCTCAGGGGGAGGGCTGCTCTCTCTGCCGCCGTGCGCACTGTCAAAAAGGATGTTTGAGAGGAAGAACGAAAATGAAACGGTCGCTAAAGAGACATCCCCTGCAGTCTGGTTTCACACCGACATGCTACACTGGACTACACATTCGTCTTGGTTTTACTGCAAGAGCCTAAACATGTCAGATGAAGTCAATGGTATGACTCGATGAATTGTTGGAGATAACGAATTGACAAGAAATTGACTTATGCGGTAAAATGTTTAAGATAATAGGCTAAATCAAAATTAGGATGTAGTCAGTCAGTTAAGACTTTTTAAAAGTCAACAGTAGGAGGTACAAAGTCAAAATATATATATATTTTGTTAAATCTCCTAAATCTCCTGATTATACCTAGTTATGTCATAATTGTTACAAAGTATATTAATATTTTACTTAGAATCTTAAAATTTGTATCTTTTTTATTTTTACCTTAAAGATAATATAATTGTGATTTAGCCTCTCATGTAGACTTTTTACATTTTATTTTCAACTTACTTAGTGAAAAATACAAGTAAAAAAAGTCAGAATTCAGAGATAATGCATCTGAAATATTAAATTGTATGTAAAAATTCTAACTTTAAATCAAGCTGATCAGCTAGTAACTTAAAATAGTATTGATTATAGTCTCTCAGGTTTTGATTGACAGTGTCTATTTTATCACACACTGTAATAAAAGTGCGCCTGAAAAGGCCTGACTGATTTTAAAGGCACAGTCCATCATCCAAACAATGAACAAAAGCCACACCTTACAATTGAGTAAATTTACAACAAAATCAATCTAATTTATTCTGTGCTGTATGTCTGTAACCATCGGGGACAGAGTTCTCACCTTTAAGTCTTTGTGTTCTCATGGTAAAATATGGTCCTGGAGACACCTACTGTAGGTGGAACGACCACAGAAGAAGTCCTGAGTACTTTGCTAGATGTGTAGTTGAGATCAAAATAAAGGCCGAGTTCCAAGGTGTGGTCCGAGCAAGGGAGCCGAAAATAGGGGATGGTGTAATTCCATTGCAACATGTTCTCTAGATCACTGTATAAAAAGCAGTGAAACAGACTTTGATAATTTAAGAGTCACAAAAAGCAAATTCAATGTTTTAAATGTATACTGTAAAATGGACCAATTGGGCACATCTTGGAAGTATTCCTTCGGCCTTTCCTGAGTTGTCCCAGTAAGACGCCCTGAGTTCTTCCTAAAGTATCCTTCCAACAATTGCAGCAGAATCTACAGCTGACTTAGAGACATGATGTTTTTTTTCTTCTTTTTATCCGAAACCACTTAAACTCTGCTTAAATTCTGCTTCACCACGGGCCTTCAAGCTGTCCCACGAACACGACTGAACTCACAGTGAAATGACAAATGACCTCTTCACCCTGTTAGCCAATTCTCCACATTCTGACATACTCTTATAAACACCAAAAATGTCTTAATGGCTTTTGTCAACAACATGCGATTTACATGATAATGTCATGAATGGAGCTCATCTCTCATCCACGCAAATGTATACATAAAGAGAGACAAAGACACATCGTGGCACCAGATCTTTTTTGTTTGTTTTCTGACCTCCTGCATGCTGCTGTTTCACTTCAGAACTGCTGTGAGGATATCTCCTAAATAAAGAGCACATTTGTTTCATGACTTTTTATCAATGATGATATTTCTCCAATGCGGAGGTCAGTCAGTCCCCTACTATATTGACAGGGGAGACCTCTACTGGACATGTGTGGTAATGACACACTTTCGTCAAAACTGTTGAGCTGAATTTGGGTCACTTTACTTATTTTTTTTTTTATGTAACTTCCACAGAATATGAATTTTAATGAAGAGTTTGAAAGTGTACTTTATTTAGTTGAAAAATGGTTTTGGTCCCAAACAAGTCAAACATGGTGAGAGTCCAAATTTCAAAAAGCCAAAACAAATTTCAGTCAATAGATCTCATAATTCAGATTTTGCCTAACCAAGTCCCAGTTTTTACATAGTTTCTTCATTTTTTACTCGGACTGTCTCCGGTGAAAATACGTTCAAAACTGGTTTAAAATATTGACTTTTAAACCAGTTTTGAACGTCTTTTCACCGGAGACAATAGTCGTCTTTTAAATGTGTTTTCAACGGAACGATGCTGACCTGGACCAGTATATACTTTATATTGTCTGTATATTGCTATAAGCCAAACAACAATGTTTTGACCGTGTTCTTGTTAGACATTACTTTGTTTTACTCAAGTCCTCATTTAAACTGTGTACAGCCCCACTTACTGTCCGCCGTGTATTTTATATGTAAAATGTACTAAAACTCTTTTATAACGTTAGGCTACAGCGATAGTCCATAAAGAGTCTACTACTAACGCATGTTGCTAACGCTACTAGCTAACATGCTAACGCTACTAGCTAGCAGCCTCGCCCGCATGGTGAGCATAACATGATAAGTGGTCGGTGTAGCTGACGCTGATCGGCGTATAAACGTTGCCATGACTACACCGGAAGTTGACTTCCGCGATTTGTATTATTATTAGTTTATTTCTGCAATTATAATACATGTTATGTTTACTGTAATTTTGTGTACCTTGTGTTAAACTCATTATCGTTTTGCCCTTGTTTCACTGATGATGATAGACGAGCTTTTGTTGTTGTAACATGACCATTAACCCGGAAGTTAAGCGGAGCTCAGAAAGACGACAAATGGCGGGTGAAACCAGCGAACCTTTTCTTTCCCGTCAGGTTATTCTCCTGCTGGTCTACCAGGCGAACACGGTAAAGCTTATTAAGTTAACTGATTAAAGTACTGTTATACTTGTTGTAGGTGATGAAAGACAGAGTATTTGGTTCTTTGTTGTTTGTACATGAAGCTATTTTGTGTCTTCTAGTTTTCACGGTGTTCCATGAGAGGACAATAATAAACGTGAACATCAGTAAGAAGCGTGGACTCTTTTATGACCAGTGTGGATACAGTCGGGCGGGGGTGTAGGGCTTGACCATGGCCTGGAGATAGGAAGGAGCTGTTCCTTCCTATCCGACTTTGTGGATGAAAAAGAAACTCAGGGTTCAATTCTGCAGGCATCCTTTTAAATGCTTCCTTAAAATCCCCCCCAGTGAGAGTTGATCTGTTTCTGCCCTCTAGGTTTATCTCTGTATAGTGAATTTCAAAACAATGCTTGAAATGTTCCGTATGTTCTCATAAAACATTTGAAATTCATGTATTGTTCTAAAATATTTAAAAAAGAATATATGCAGAATATTAAAATGTTAACAGAGGATTTCTGGGTGGGTATAAATAATAGTTCTGGCTTTGATGATCAGTCAGTCTCTTCTACACTGCACACCAACATATTGACTTTTTAAAAACAGTAGGAAAGTTTATCCTTTGAGATTCAGATATATTTGATGCTAAACCTATAATTATTTGCATTTAGCCAAAATTACTAACACTATGTTAAAATGTGACAACACGGTTCACACAGGAAATCAATGCTGGGTATCTTCAGGAAAGTGCTTGAGTTTGAATGTGCACGAATATATAATGAAGTGTGAATGTATAAGGTGATAATGTCCTTTAAGGGGTGTAAGATACACATACATTGAATAGACTATCACGGTGAAAAGGGAACCTTCTCATCTCTGTGATTCTCTGCTGCCTCACTCACTTTCCTGGAAGCCTGTTTGGAGCAGTGGGATGGCAGGTGTAGAGCTTCCTGGGGCACAGCTCTGGGGCATGTCAAACATAATCTCCTTGATTTGTCCTCTCATCCTCCTTTGGTACCCAAACTTGACACTGCCTCCATTAATTGTGCTGTCATATGAACAGTTCCTGCAGCCCTGCTGCATTACGCAGCAACGACCAGAGATGAGGACCTGAATCACTGTGACTTGGACTTGAGTCACTGCTATGATGACTTGCAACTTGACTTGACAGAAAATACATGACTTGAGGCTCGACTTGGACTTAGAAGTTAAAGACTAGTGACTAGACTTGAGACATGGTGACTCAAATAACTTGTCTGTGTTAATTTTCTGTACAAGAAATTACAAAATAAAGAATCTTAATGTGACTTGACTTGGGTCTGGACTTGCTTTAACTATAGTGACTCGACTTGACCAAGAAAAAAATGACTTCGGACTTGCTTGAGACTTGTCTGGCAATGACAAAATGCAAAATGCAAAAAAAAAAGTAATATTTTAAGCCCCTAAAACAGTGATACCCACCTTTAGAGGCTCCATCAATGTAAATGAGCTTTTAACCCACAGGACTATATTTTAGATGCAGTATCAAGTTGACTTTTTTGCGGGAAAAGTGTAAAAGGGTAAAGAAGACATCTGGAGCGATGCAATAATGGGGCCTTAAAATCAAGACATCTTGGGTTTGAACAGTTCAAAGCGTCATCTGATTGGAAAGTAAGAGGAAAATCAGAATGCAAGGGTTTATTTTCAGTCTTCAGAAGTAATACATTCTCAAATTATAAGGTGGGGAAAGTGCTTTGAAACGAAGCTGTTCATGAATTGCATCTTGTGATGCAAAAAGGAATAGAAGATGTGGAATTAGAGTAATTTTCCTGGCCCGAAGCCCATGCATCAGGAGACTTGATGGAGAGCATTCATAATCATTTTGACATCCACTCTAGGGAGACATTTCTCACCATGAATGATAACATTTAAAACTTTCTTTTTATTTCAGTTGTCAGAGCCTTGAGGAACGACGCTGTTGCAGTGAACGAAGAGGGAGCCTGCATATTTTTCCCAAGGTTAGGTCCCTTCATGTTGAGGAATTATGAGTAGGATTCTTCTCATGATCTCTTTATAATGGGAAGTGTCCTTTATGTCTTCATAAAGAATCACACTTAAACACATGTCAAAAGATTGCAGAGCACCAAGTGACTGCTTGCTTTCTGTCGAATCACACCATGTTCTGGTTTCACTGCAGCAGTTTCAAGTTGTGTAATAACATGTATATTGTTCTATTTAAAGGTTGTGTCCACCTGGTCAACTTGCGATACAGCACCACCAATCTCGACAATATGTTCTTCTTGATACAATAACATGTATATTGTTCTATTTAAAGGTTGTGTCCACCTGGTCAACTTGCGATACAGCACCACCAATCTCGACAATATGTTCCTCTTGATACAGTCCAGTCTTTGACTCTTCTGATCTTTCCCAGATGACAACCTCCGGTCTGAACAATGAAGCCAATGTTAAAGTGCCTTAAACCTGCATTCTTTCTAATGTCCATCTGGGGGCGACTCCTCTGGTTTCAAAGAGAAGTCTGATTGTATAGAAGTCTATGAGAAAATGACTCTACTTCTGACTTGATTTATTACCTCAGTAAACATTGTAAACATGAGTTGATGGTCTCACTCTAGTTTCAAGTCTTCTTCAATACATAATAGACTGTAAATCAGAGTATGCTTTAGGGCGTGGCTGCCTTGTGATTGACAGGTCGCTACCACAGCATTGTCCGGTCTGGGAGTGGTCCGTGTTTTCCTTTTACAACTTCAACCCTTTCATAGTGTGTTTTCAGTTCATGAAAGTTAATTGTAACATTTTGGTTGTGTAAAAATGTATTATTCCGCATTCGATTGTACTTAGCTCCACCCTCTCGAGTCACTTCTGGTTGCAAAAAAACAAGAAAAACTGATTTCAGTATTTTCTGATCTCATCATATTACGCTCTCTTTATTAATATAAGCTTATGTCCTAGATTCAACACACTCGCTGTGAAGAAAATCATTTTTCAGTCTGAATAGTAAGACAATCATGTTTACTCATGTATAATCAAGTGTAAGAATACCCTACGACTATCCCTTTGTGTAATGGCTCTGTGAAACTAAATGAGCACACAATTACGAGTGTCTATTTGGTCACAGGGCTGTTTACACGCGGCAATAGTTAGCGAGCCAAAAGGATGTAGTAGTACTGAAGTAGTGGTGGTAGTAGTAGTATAAAGGGCGATACATCATGTGTCAGAGGCAGTGGCGGGCTGTGATTTTATACCCTGGGCCTTCACTGCTGTCCTGCAGCTGAAATACCACCTTATAACCTCATGATGGTGCCACAGCTACGGTTAATTTTCGTTTCTAGGGCTGTAACAATATAGTATAGTTTAATACGAATATGTATATTGAATATACGTATTCGTATTAAACTGTTCGGTACGATGCTTACAAACCGAACAATACGTTTGAATAATACTAGTGCATTTGGAAAATGCAGAAGCTTAAATTGTAGGAAATATAATGTTTTCTGCGCTCATGTAGGAGACAACGGTCTGTGTGACCTCTGAACTGGAACAAAAAAAAACACAACAAAAAACAGCTGGGGCTCCGCAAGTGTTCTGGGAGGCTACGCTAACTAGCTTAACGGGAAAACAACAGCAGCAACACGCATTCTGCTACACCCTCAAGGGCACGGGCCATTCAGATATTAGATGTAAAAAAACAAACACAGTTGACTTACCAAATGCTGTTCACTTAAGTTATTAAATTATTAAATTATAGGTGACATCTCAAAAGAGCTAGGCTATTTTTTAAAAATAAATGCTGCATTGTTTTGGGATCAGACATTGTAGATATGGACAGTTGTGTGCTGGATGAATTTCTTAATGTTACTGCTTTTAACTGGTTATGAAACAGTCTCAATTTGATACTGATGCCTCTACACAACCTACATAAAAATGAAATAATGAAACAATCAGCGAGAATATTGGCTACTTCTGTATGGTTATTCTTAATGCCTGCGTGCCATCGGGTCTGATTCCTGGCCAAAATCACCAGAAACTCCTCCAGCAGGGCCTCCGGCAGCAACCAGCCCCCCCGCAGACAGACCCAGATCCAGCTTCCCTGCCACCTTCGACCTGCAGTCTGAGCTCTGGCGGGAGGTGGAGAGCTACGTACCCGGCAGCAGAGTCTCCTATTCCAGCCAGGACCGACTCTCGCCATGCTGGTCATCATGCTGCTGGAGGCCCCTTTAAGAGCTAAGGTTTTACATTGAAGGGATTGTCATGCATTAAATGTGTACCAAATTTAACTGAAAACATGCAGATGAGCCATTAAAAGCCTTAATAAGACAGATATATTACATATCATACAGTAATATAGTATGTAATAAACATGCAGTTAAACCATGAAAAACCTATAACCTACATTATAAGGAAAGTCTGGATTGGCTTAAATTAAAAGACATCTTTGGAAATGTTATATATATTTGTTGAATTGCATGCTGGCCTGTAGACATATTTTACATGTATTCCCTCTCTGCTGACCTGCTGAGCCCTGACTAACTTGACTTTATAGGTTAAGTTAGCAATTTATAAGTTAAGTCAGCAATTATTCTGAATCAATTAATTAATTAAAAACACTGATTGAACACTGTCGCTATCATTCTCAGGAGCATTCTAACAAAGCCAGAACGAGCGCACATTCTGGATTTTCACCAGTAGAGGGCGCAAGAGTTCCACTTCATGAACTCGTCATGCCAGTGGAACTTCTGGCTTCAGTCTCTCTGCGTGTCCCCGTCTGTTGTTTCTGTCCAGCAGAGCAGCACATAAGTCGGTGCAGGTGTGATGATATCTTATTCCTCTGAGGCAGAGAGTTGAGTAAATCTCAGGGACCTTTAGACTGAAATGTGGATGATGTCAGTTCTCCTTCATGTGAACCCCCCACAGACCAGAATACTGTGGTTTTCTTTCTCTTGAATTGTGTCTCAATAACCTGCCAGTGCTTCCAATCTGTCCTTTTCCTTGCAGGGGGATCAGACATTGTTTGAACCCACACATCTCTATGAGTCTAGAAGTCCAAAAAAAGGTACAAATATATTTTTTAATTAAAAGATTTCTGCTGTTCAAATTGCAAGTTAAGATTTAGGTATTTCAAGTCTCTGAATGCAAACAGTTTTCTGTCTAAATATCTTTTATTCTTAAAAAATAATGCTGCGTGGCTATGCAAGGCTGCTCGCTGCTGTATTAATATTCTATTATTTCAGGATGTTCCACAGCCAAAGCATGACTTGACTTGAATGTTTTGTACTTTCAAGTCAAATTTGGAGAGTAAAGCCTCAGAGCAGTCGAATCCTCATTTTTGCGACTTAAGTCTAATTATAGTCCAAGTGCCAAGTGTCCAACAAAACGTCTTTCATTTGATTTGAGGCCTTGGTTTAGGTGCCGAGACTGCCCTTTCAGCGAAACCAGGCCTGGTAAACAGATGATGCAGTTGATCCACATGGCTTTGCAGCGATTTCAGGGGTTCTCCCTCCCGTCATCTCACAGTGACCTGCTGTGCATCACGCAGTTCTAAACTGAGGCAATGGGGTGATGTCAGCTTCATGTCCAGGGCTGAAGTCTCTGATAACAGCACGCTTCATTGGATCGCACAATCCTTTACTTCACCCTACCGGCTGCTGGGATGACAATAGAGGGAGAAACACTGAGGCCCTTCACCGGCACTGATATGATGCCACAGTCAACCACAGAGGCTGCCAGCCCGACAACACACACACACACACACACACACACAGTTGATGAGATAATTATTTGTTTCCAGGAAAATATTGTGCATCTTTTTAATTTAAATGTGAAACAAGAATTGGCCAAAACCTGAAACGTCTGAACCATAATGTTTGATCAAAGATAATAGGTCGGAATAAAAACAAACAAATAAATAAATATTATTATAAGATTCACCATTTACAGTTCAGTTAATGACACGACCACTTTGATATCCCTGTTGCAGCTTTTGAGTGACAAAATGATTTAGAAAAATCAAACATACACACACACACACAGGTATGTAGTGACTTTGTGGTCATCTCTTCTCTTTAAGATAAGGACAAACGGCCGTTGGACTATCCGGCTGTGGGCATCTAGAGTATGCTTGTGCATGTGTGTGTGTGTGTGTGTGTGTCCTTGCTGTTTGTGATTCTGCTTAATTAACTGGACTGGGAGGGTTGACGGACATCTGCTCTCAGCCTGTCGTTTAGGGTAGCTTGACCCCCAGTAAGTGTGTGTGTGTGTGTGTGTGTGTGTGTGTGTGTGTGTGTGTGTGTGTGTGTGTGTGTGTGTGTGTGTGTGTGTGTGTGTGTGTGTGTGTGTGTGTGTGTGTGTGTGTGTGTGTGTGTGTGTGTGTGCGCAGAACAAGCAGGTATGGACATTGGCCAAGACTGCCAGATAAACGTTGGATCTCATGACCAGATGGTGCCAGCTAGCGTCCCCTCTGTAGACTGGTGACCGCTAAAAACACTCCCTCAGATGTAACCCCAGTGCCCTGCATCAAACTGTCAGAGAGAGCAGCAGACCAGTCTGGTAAAGACACACAGAAAGGACCCAAACACACACACACACACACAAATCGACAACAAAATGATGTAGATACAGCTCAGGGAAAAGGGCCTTTAGGCCAGTTGTTCTTAAAGTATTTTGGTGCAGAAGTAGTCTGGTTGTGTGCATTTATTGTGGCGTGGTGTCTGCGTTTGCTGGTAACATCTTGACATAACTATCTTTGATTGAAATGTATTTCTATTCTGTTTGAACCATACTTAATTTGGACAATGTTTAGGTCATCTATTAGTTTGTGAGTAGACGTGAAGCTCAAAGCGGGTGGCTCCGGCCCTCGCCACTTGGCAGTGAAAATACAGCCTGACTCTAAAAATGGGCAAAGAGGTGGATGGTCGGTGGAGCATTAATATACTTCAAAATTACATCATCCCATTGCCTGCCTTCAAGCTATAGCAAGCTACCTGCCAAAATTACTGTTTGTAAGAGACTGTAGCGGGCTAGGTTTTAAAGCCAGAGTGAACATTTATCACTTAAAAATACCTGAATAAAAATGAGATATATGGCTACCCCCCAAGTACCCACTCTACAGACATGCCTACTTTATGATAATCCCAGTTTTAGGCAAAATCCATGCAGCTTTTGCATGCAGTAAAAATGTGTTATTTTCGCCTATTCTAAAAATAGTATCTCCATACTGGGGTCCTCGACAGTCTTGGAATTGCAAAAGCTGACTGGAAAGCCGAGACTCTTGTGCATCCAGTGACCTCAGTTTTATTCATGTGTGATCATGTCAGTCCCCATAGTAGCCATTTTTACACAGTGAGACAATTAAAAAAAAAACTTGATGTCACTGCATAAAATGACCTGCTGTGACCTCTAGGAGAATCACAGCTTCATTAAACTTTGCAACCACGACTGAGGGCATTCAAAGGATGTATGGTATTATTTTATTTTTCGTAAGAATATTGACAATAAGGGGGTTTCTGAGCAGTTTCCAGAACAAAAATGTGTGCCATCCGATTTGATTCTTCCAGAAATCTCCAAATGTGTGAAGTTTCTGATACCAAATCACTCCACATATGTTTCTATTGTTTTCCTCAAGGTCTTGATGTCATAATGTGGGATTTTGGAAAGATTTTGGAATATTTTGATCAATTACAGAGTGGTCAAAAATTCTTTCCTTTTGTACCAAATGTGTGTAATAAATGGTATCAACCCCAAATTTGCTGCAACAACTAAGGGGACATTAGTGAGCATGGGAATGGCATCATATACATCCATCATAATGTTCTTATACACTCTAAACGATGACAATTATTTACATCACTTGTATGACATACACGGAGGCCTCACTAATTTAGAAAAGAACAAGAAAATCCAATCACACTTCTTCCCTCAGTCTTTTTTCCCCCCTGTTCCTCTCCAAATGTATCCTTTCTCTTGCTACCCTCCTTCTCTCCCCTTTTTCTCTTCACCTCCCTCCTTTATCGGCTCGCTCTGCTGTTCTCTGCAGTTGGCAGTGTGCCTGGACTTTGCTCCGCTGCTGTCTTTGCTGCCTTGCTGTGAGCAGTCTCCCCCTCCCTCCCTCCCCAAAGTTGCCACCACATCCCCATCACCCTCCTCCTCCTCCCTCCTCCTCCTCCTTGACTCTTGTGGATTGGGTTGTGCGGGGCTGTCAGTCGCTGGCTGGGCCTGCCAAGCTGCACGTCCCGGTCAGAAGGGGAGGCTGGGGCAAATGGTCGGGGCATCGTTGTGGGTCCGGCCGACCTCCCACCACTGAGCAGTGCGCCCCCTCAACAGATTGAGCCTCCAGCTGGCCGGCACGGGGCCGGCCGTGGCCCCATGCTGAGAGCACACATGCCGCAAAGCGCAAATTCCCACTTGCACACAAACATGCACGCACACACTAACATGTGCATGTACGGAGACAAATGCTTGGCTGCACATAGAGACACAAACATGCGTGCAGGCACACAAACACCAGTCAGCAGAGTAAAGAAAAATCCTAACGCTATGCCAGTTTAGTCAACTTTACTCAAACTACAATTAAGCTTGATTTATTTAAGATATTGGCCTGTAAAAGTTATTTTTTATTGGATTTATATCTATCCCAAAAAAAATGTAGTGATAAAATTGGCAGGTATTCTGTGCTCTTTTTTTTGTACAAAAATTGTTGAAGGAAAATCCCCAAAAAACAAAACAAGAACTATACTGCAGGGATTAGTTGGATTTGTGTTTATTCGCGCCTTCACAAGTTGTTGAATTCCCCAAATCACAGTGTAATTGTTTAAAACAGATCTCAACACACATTTCATAACCATTAGATACTTTTGCCCTAAAACAATCCTGTTGTGCATACAAATTCGGTTTTAAATTATGATGGATATCCCCAAGCTTTCAAAGAGTAACAACTATATCAGGCCACATTTTCGGGAAGTGTGTATGAGTGTCTAAGTGATGAAATCATCAAGAAAGGTAGTCATCCTCTGTTTATAGTATTGTGTTATTCTAACCATTGTCACCTTGTTAAGCAGCCACCGCACCTTTCTGTCCTCCCTCTAATTTACAATTAATTCCCAGTTTGCCTATGTTGAGTTCACTGCCTCAGCCAGGTAAAAATTCTCATCCTGTCTTCATTAGCTACACTTGCAGAGGGAGGTTTGCTGCCTGCCAAGGGCCTTCGGGCCCCCCAGACACCGGTGCAGAGCCTCCAGGGGCCAGAGGAGCCAGCCTGCACACTGTCGGTCTGCAGTCTGTTCTCCAGTTGTGACAGCGGACGCATCCTTATGATGACAATTAGTGGCTGTTAGAGAGCACAGATGAGCAGGGGAGAGAGAGAGAGAGAGGAGGAAGAAGAGGAGGAGGAGGAAAAAGAGAAGGGCGAAGGAGGGGCAGGTGGTGCAGAAAGCGGGACACAATTAACAAGCATGTGAAAAATACCCACTAATGAGGACGGGCAAAGCTCAGGGGGACCTGGTGAGATGGAGCGGTGAGGGAGGAGAGGTGGGGAGGGGGGATTATGACTTTAACTCTACACTAGTGGAGGAGGGGAGCAGAGGAGCAGGAGTTACTTTGTGACAACAAAATGTGTGAGGTTGAAACACTATGGAAGGACAGAAGAAGAAGAAGAAGAAGAAGGGATCCTCTTCATGGGTCTTCACAGGTTTGGCTCGGTGCCCGGTAAAACTGTGACCTGATATGGCAACCTGGTCTCAACTGGTCAAGTACCGTTGCTCGGTCAGCCCCCCGGATACCAACGCACCACGCTTTCAACCAACTCCAAAGTAAACCCTCATTATTAGAGGGTCACAGCAACTGATGTGGTATAAAGTGCGAGATGCAGCTCGGGTGGGTCAAACAGACGTAGAACTTTTGTCAAGGAGCCTGATGTTTGTGTCCTGTGTGAAACAAAACATGTAAGTGTTGACATTGTCAGTCGGTATTTATGTGAGATTCACGTGACTAACTTCAGTCAAGTTAACGTCGACCACGCGCTTTTCCTAACTGCATGGTTTTGTTGCCGAAACCTAACTTCCTTTCAAGAAGGACGTTTATTTTGAAAAGACACTATGCATGTAACGCCCCTTAACGTCCCTGACAAATCCAAAACTGAAAAGAAACTGATCTTTAGCGTCATAGCTTGAAGCTTAGGGCCACTGACCATCGACTGCATATAAGAAGTGGACGTAGTTATCGTGATGTCACCTATTTGTTTGTGTCGCCTGCCACTGACGAAGCGTTGGTATTTGACGAGTTGGGAGTGAGAATGTGTTGGATGTATACAGGTGCAGGGAAAATGGAGGCTGTCTTCTGATAAGAATGCCAGCGTCAGCCTCAGCCAGATAACTACATCTGTGTACGTTACAGTGACACAGCCCTCTGGTGGGCACATTGTGTGCACTCGCAGTGTTAAATTTATCAGGAAACACACAATGTAGGATATAATGGGTAGCCATTATGAAGAAATGACACACATTTTCTCATTGCAATTAAAAGTTGAATTGAGAGGTAATCAAACACTCCCATCCTCGTTGGTATAGATTTTCACATGATAATCCAAGGAGACTGGTTTTACTTCAACCCTGAACCTAACCTCACTCATAACATGACTCAATTTTTAACTCTACACCAATGAACCCTAATATATGTATTACAGACTACTGTTCAAACTGCAGTGACACACATTAGTTCAGTATCAATATCAATACTTTGGCCTGTTCAGATAATGTAATAACAATATTGGCAATGCCAAAAAGAGATAAAGATGTATATTTAACCTTATAAGAGTGGAAATCTACACTCATGGGACTGTTTTTCTCAAGTTTTAATGAATCGTTTAGCAGAACAGACCCTGTAAACACTTTGGCCTGAGGCATTCACCAGTGTCATTATACGAGGGCACCTGTTTATGTAAAGGCTCGTTATTTGAATTGTCAAATGACTTAGGAGTATTAACCCAGGGATAATTATACGACACTGCAAGTCAACAATCATTGCTCCATTAAGCAAAACCTTTTCTACCAATTAATGTTCCTTCCACTGCAAATCCCTCACTAGTAACCGAACCTCCCTCGTATATAAAGATGAAGACGACTTTGGTCTTATTTTTGTGGCTATGACACCCGTCTCATACTCTGCACTATATTGCACATGTCCTCCGGCCCATTTTGCTTATTTTTAGTAATGTTGGTATGTTTGAGATCTCAGTGATTAAACTGATGGATGCATTGTTTTTTACTGATACAACCAAACTATGAAAATTAGATCCAGGTTGTCAAAAAAACAAAATGACGATTTACTGCAGGATAAAAAAGTTAGGCCAAGAGGAGTCTGAGTCAAGTTTTCTCTGGATTAAAGTTACTTTGAGGAACTTTTAACTGGTAATAAAGCAGTCTCAATTCGATAGTTATGCTTATATATGATGTACATAAGTAAACAACACCATCAGCAAGATTGGCTATTTCTATATAGTGACGCTTAATGCTCATCATTGGTGCCACCTGCGTCGGATTCCACGCAGAATCAGATCTTTCAGCTCACACTCCAGTCTGGGTCTCCGCCATTGACCAGCCCAGCAGTAAAATTAAAGGTTTTCTAAAGGGACTCTGGTACTCAGAAACACTACCGCTTTTGTCCGCAGGGGCCGCCAAAATCATCACAAAATTTAAAGTTCCTGGTAGTAGCTTTAAAGTACAGAACAGCGGCAATTGTGGCAACAATAACTGGAAATGCTAAAATGTAGTGTGACGATACTATAAGCAAAGTTATAACACAATAACACAGAAATATCTATTTAAAACGTTCTAAATTTAGCCACCATAAGCTACGGGTCATACCAGACCAAGAATAGATGTGGCGACTAAATTGAGCAACCTTATGCTTTATTGCTTTTGAATTTAACTTTTCATTTGTGAGAGATGATTGAGTTATGTCTTCTTTCTAAAGTCACGTAATAAGTCCACCTCAAGTCTCCAGGTCTGCTTTTGCCATACCGTGTCTGACCTGGTTTGGCATCCTTAAAAGCTAAAGGTATAGATTCACTGCGATCCCACGGCACCATCGTACCCCTTTTTCTTCCCATGACCCACATCCAGTCTGCATATGAGCCGTGCATCACCACTCACTGCAGCCATTGTCTCCCAGCCAACAATGCAAGGGTTAATAACTGGCTAACCTAGAGAGACATGTAGCTAAAACAACATCCACAAACAACAAACAACAACAACTCACAAAGCCTTCCCTCCCAAAAACAAAGAAAGAAAGAAAGAAAGAAAGAAAAACTGTGACAATGATGCCATCCAGGGAGCACAAGTCCTCCATTGTTGAGGGCTGACACGCCGTATTGTGCCTGGCAGACTACATTGCCTCATAGCAGCTGGGATGTGCTGGCAGGGGAAACAGGCCTGACTGTCATCAGCTGGGGGAGATACAGTGTGATGCAAGCAGCATTACATCACACACGATCCTCCAGGCGATCGCTTCTACAGCGTTCAGCACTGTGTGGTGACCTTTGACTGGCTGTAAGAGATGCTATGGGTTCATCTGAGGACTGAAAATACAAACCATTCTCAAAACATCATTGAGCGTGTTTCTGAGACTCTGAGAATGTTGAATTTTGATAGGAGAATTGCTGAGAATTTAAAGTTGCTTTTGGGGATATACAGGCTTTGGAGAATGCGGCTACGTCTGGTTCTGAAAAGTGAAGGCGATGCAGAAGTGCCTTAAAGTTGCGTTCACTACAGGACAAAACCAGGTTTTTCATTCAGTGGTCAATTTTGAGATTCTGGGCTATTTTGCTTCTATAACAGGTGTAGTGGAAAGAAAACTTCCAAAACACACGTCTGTTTATTAAACTATTTTGTCTGTTTGTGTCTGTGGATTTCTCCTAAATTCACCAAAACTTAGCATTAGACAGTGGCGGACCGTCAGGGCCTGCAAAGCCTTCTCTGCTGGCCTAAACAGAATCACAAAGTTATAGCTATTTTATAATTTAATAATTTTTCTTAAATACACTACATGTATTATAATTTATAAAAATATTTCCCCCATTATCTTATTTTCTCATTGCACAGCTACTGTCTTCCTCAGTTGCTCTGCTTCCAATGCAACTTGTTTTAAGTAGAGCTTTTATCCAATCAGATTTCACCTCTGTGTTTCTAGGTAAGAAGAGAGGCCCGAGGCCTGCAGACTTACAAGTGCATCCATGTGCATTTTAAGTGAATGGGGACGATATTGTTGATTGTCATAGTCTTCAACCAATCAGATCTTTAGTTTGACATGTTGGGCGTATTCTTTGACGTGTCAGAGCCTGCAAGCTGGCCAATAACTACGTCAGCATTACATGCAGCTCAGTGTCCAGGTGCAGCTCTGCTGCGAGGTGCAGAGTGTGCTGTGATTGGTCAGTGGGCGATCACGTGACTAAAGTGAAATTTATGCTTGCTTACAGAATTTAGGTTGTAGCAGTCAGAGTTTAAGTGGAAAGATATGGAAGAAATTATGGGATTTTTAGTTATTTTTACCTAGCTTTGTTTTTTTAACATCAAATGGCGGAAGGAGGAGGAGAAACTGATTTAGTGGCGGAGTTACTGGGAACGTCTTTCTCAAACTGCACATATGGACATAGTAAGAAATGGGCGGCCAACCCCACAGCTAGCAGCCCTGACCCAGCCAGAAAAAGGATTTGTGTGCCACTTTCAGTCCGCAAACTATGAACGGTATTCCTGGCTGACAGGGTCGGAGAAGAGCTGCAAATTGTATTACCGGGAATGCCTGTTATTTGCAACTGAACTGATTGGTGTATGGAGCCATGCTGGATTTGGTAACCTGAGCTGCCTGAGCAAGTCCGCTACACTACACCAAAGTACGGCGGGACATGTACAAACTACGGTGATCTTAAAAACGCTTGGAGGGACCGGAGTGGATCTCCAGATCAACGAACAAGTTCGCAGGGAAACGGAGCTCCACACTGAAAAAGTTAAGAAGAATAGGGAAATACTGAAAAGGACCTCTTGCGGGAACTGAAACGCACGGATGTACTGCACAGCCGCGTTATTGAACTCTTTGTAAACAAAGACAGGAGGATGGATTTTGTATTTAAATAGAACAGCATTTGGTAAGTGAAACTGCTTTTGTTTTCTTTACATCTGCAGTGTGTTAATTTTGCCTATCGTGTCGTTTATGGATATTGTTCCCTGATGTAAATAATATTTGAATGGCCCTTGCTCTTTAGTGTGAGCGTTGCTGGATTGCTTTGTTGTAAATAAATGTGACTGATTCTTGTGAGTTCGCTCTTGTCATTGTGTTAATTACATCGATTTTGACCATATGCATTGTCCGTTAATTACGAAGCATACCGTCCTGCGTGGGTTTAGGGTCCGGATAATTGAATCAGTTTGGGCTGTTTTCTTTTACAAACAAGAATTATGGTCTGGAGAAATGGGGATTGTGTGGCGATTGCTTAGCCCTGTTTGAATCAGTAGGGAACAGCTGCCTAAACGCTGCGGGGAGAATGTAGCGTGAGTTTGTGCGTGTTGTTTTCCTTACTAAGCTAGTTTAGCATAGCCTCGCATTACATACGTGCCTCAGCTGTGTTTTGTTTTGCTTCCGGGGTCAGACGCTGACCCATAAACTAAACAGACAGACAGACCGGTGTCTCCACCAAAAACATTATATTTACCACAATTTAAGCTTCTGCATTTTCCAAATGCACTAGTGGACTTTGTATTTGTTCGGTTTATAAGCCTCGTACCGAACAGTTTAATCCGAATACGTGATGTTACACCCCTAGAAACCAATAACCGTAGCTGTGGTACCATCATGAGGTTATTAGGTGGTAAGACAGCAGTGAAGGCCCAGGTATAAAATGCACGGCCCGTCACTGGCATTAGATAATGCCAGTAATCAATGGAGAAGTTTCATGGTGTTATCTGTTAGTGATTCTTATTCACCTGTCTTTAAAATGTATCTTATTTTATTTTTACAATCGTGTGTCCTTAGTTTTTGTCTCAGACTCTGAGCCAGAAATTGTCCCATTTGTTGGAGGATCATTCCGTTGTGCAAATCAAAAGGATAGAGGGTGTCATATGATTGTAAATTTGTGATTTTTTATTTTTTTTTGGTTGTGATTATGTAAATACTAGCTAAGGGCTAAGACAGAACAAACTGATATTCACACAGTAATGAAAAACAAAGAAAATAACTTAATTTTTTTTAACAATATTTTCCAATACACAAGCCAACTTCATGACAGTAAGGTAACATTTCCGTGTATCTCTGTGTATGTAAAATGTGCCCCCATAGATACTTGTACCGGTTACTGGCTTTGTAAAATACACAAAATCAGCTGAATTTAATGTCATGATGCAATTAAAATTGTGTCTCCCCATTATCTCTATGCAAACAAAATTAGCTGTTCTGTTAGTTTTGATAAAAATGTCGACAGAACTGCTGCACTTACCACACACAAAACACACACACACAAAATCACAGACGCACACCCAACCACGCACACACTTTTCTCAGGCAGGTCCTAATTGCATAAATGTCAGTGTGACTCAGGGTGCGATTGTCTTCTGCTAAATTAACTGGTGGGACTGGCACCTCCTCATTAGACAAGAGATACACGGCATGGTGAGAACACAACACACTGGTCAACACTCAGTTTGCAGCTACTGGCTCCAACCCTGAACTCCCCTGAGGTTTTATCAAAGATGTAAAGAGGTGGTGTGTGTGTGTGTTTTTGGCTAAATGCAAGTCTGTGTGCATATGTCTGTATGTGTGTATACATTTTGTATTCATGCGCTTGCGCTTGTGTGTGCATCTGAGTCCTCCTGAGGGAAATTAGTCGTCTCTACCCTGCTCCGTCTCCAGGTCCGTCCCTGATGTTTTCTCTCTCTGCCAGGACCCTCCCACCCCCATCGGGCCACACTGCAGCTAATTGCTAAATACACTGGCTGTTGTTTCAGATGTTGGCAACAGTCTCTGCCGAAATGACCACCGTTCTGGCTAATTGGGAAACAATATCCAGACACGGGTCTCTGTGGTTTTATGCTGTCTTTTACAGAACAAGTGCTGATCTGCCGTTTACAAGTTGAGGTGATCACATGAACCTTACTTTGTCTTAGATGTCAGGGTTCAGGTTTCTGAAACGGGGGTCATGTTTTTTGATCCATATGTTTGACTGATTTTGTTTCTTAATTAGCAGAAAAGGCAGTATTTAAAAAAAAAAAAAAAAAAAAAAAAAAAGATTTGTTAAAATTTTCAGAGTATTTGGTGGAATGTTCAGAAGTGACCCAAGGAGCAAGTAAAAAGACAATTTTTAAATATTTTGTCCACTTTCTCCTGAACCACTGAAGTCAGTCTACAGCCATTGTGAGGCTGTACTTAGGCACAACAGTGCTCTGGGCAAAATGCTAATGTCTGCATGCTAACATGCTCACAATGACAATGTTGACATGCTGATGTTTACCATGTTAGTTTAGCACGTTAGCATTCTGCCTTTTTCTAATGAGCAGTATCACTAACTACAGCCGAGGCTGATGGGAATGTAATTAGTTTTGCAGGTATTTGGTCATAAACCAAAGTAGTGGACAATTTAAAATCAATTTTTTTGCGGAGGGAGGTTACAGTGTGTGTAATGCCGTGTTCACACCAAACGCGGCGCGAATCATTCGCGTCATTTGCGCCGCCGGTCTAGCCGGGGACTATTTGTGTTCATTCGCGTGAATCGCGCTGGACGTGCCGGAGAGGGGGCGTGGCTTATCACCCTGAAAGTCGTTCAACTGTCCGCCATCATCCATGGAAAAAATAACCTCTATTTCTGCTTAGTACGTGTTGGGGAAGTCACAGCCCCGGAAACTAAACGGCGTCATGTCTGGGTTCATAACATTGTCCAGAGGTGCTCCGTGGATTTTACCGAGGTGTATTCACTGTGTCTAGCAAGCCACACGTCGCTGTTTACTACAGCTGTATGAAAACAAAATAAACTGATTTGGCTGTGATTTAATGGCAATAAAAGGGACTCCGAAATAACTACGTAATGATGCCGATTTGTACTTGTCTTCTCAATGGAGCTCGGATCAATTGGTGCTAGGGTATGCTAACATTGTAGCAACTCCACCAACACTCAGAATAACATCATCTAGACGTAAATACGGCAGCGTCTATTCATTGTTTGTACCATATGGTTTACACACACACATTTATACACATAGTTTGGTCCGGTCTCTTGATATGAGGTATCGTAGAGCTCTGGGTGAACACAGACGGCTACAGTCAGTGTTGCCAACTCCTCAGAAAGGAAAGTAGCTATTGGCTGTCCTAAAAGTCGCTAGAAGTCGCTAAATGACGGCGCTGTAGGAGAGAGGCGGGAACAGCGGTGGCTTTGCGCGATTCATTTGCAGTCTGGACGCGGAGAGTGTGGGTCTCCTCTTTCTGCAGCTGGGACTGCTGCGCGAGGGGCTACTATGAGACTGACCGCCTTTGAGTGCTTTGGGACGGCGGAGGGGCTCACGGCAGCACCTGCTGCTCGTTGAGGATAGTAACTGCAGAACGATTCGTGCTTTCACGTGAGAATCTCCAAAACACCAGAAAAAGTCGCTAGATTTGTCGCTAGTAGCTTTTGACAAAAAAAGTTGCCATGGGGAGTTGGAAAGTCGCCAGATTTAGCGAGAAAGTCGCTAAGTTGGCAACACTGGCTACAGTATTCATTTCCTGATTCAACAACGGCAGGACGTCAGTGATGACAGGAGAAACATCTCAACGCTGATAGGCTATCGCGCCACAGCGTCATGCCATTTTTTCGCCGAATTTGAAAAATTTCAACTCACGCGTTTGGGCCGATTTGACGCAAATTCGCTTCAATCGCGCCGCGAATTTGCGTCAATCGTGCCGCGCCATCGCAAATTCGCGTCACTACAGTCTCATCGCGTCTGTGCATAGACTTTGTATGTAATCTACTCGCGCGAATAATTCGCGCCGCGTTTGGTGTGAACGCACCATAAGGGTTTGAGATGTTACACAACAGTGACACAACACAACCGTAAGACTGACTGATGCAAGACCCATGATAAAAATGTAAATGACAAGGAAACACACTATTATACTAGTCGACTTCACCAATTGGTTCAGTGCGCAGCATTAGTGCACTGTTAAGCTGGTAGTACAAACTAGCTTAACATGTTTTTTCCGGGTGTGCTTGTTTAATGGTTGATTATGTGTTGCCACTAGGGAAACAATTTAACATTAAAGCTGCGAGCAGCGATGAACGGGCCCTCGCACCTTCCCGCATCTCGGGGGTACTGGCGGGACAGCGGCAGAAGCGGCCATAAATATCTGCGACCATCAGACAGCGTGCCCAAAAGTTAAGACATATTTTTAATGCTTGGACTGTGTGACGCTGGAAATTATGTAGTGCAAATATTCCACCAGTTCCTGTATCCACTTTGTGACGCTAGAGAACACGCGCAAACATGCATTGTGTTGCTCTACATCAAGTATAGACCACATCATGTAAATGTCATATAAATTGGATTCAGTTTGTCACATAACGCTGTCTTCCTGTTGCCAGTACTATGACTTTGAGTGTAAATTGGCTTGTAGACATCCTCAGGCCATGACTGTTATCAAATATGGCAAGTTTGGGACATATTTGAGCAAGTCCAGTGGAGTTACATCATCTTGTTGTTTAATAGCGAATCACCTACAATAGCCGCCACGTCACAGCTACGCCATTCTATCAAACGTAAAGCTTTGAGTAACTTTTAATTGCAAAGGTCTTCAGATTGTACTGACCAAATTTGAAAAGGATCTGACAACGTCCCTAGGAGGAGTTCGTTAAAGTATAGCGATTAGAAATCATGGGGAAATTCACACAAAAATCAAAATAGCCGACTTCCCGTTAATTTTAGAGCATGGTCCCAAGACACTTTTTTTTAAGTCTTCATGTGATACATGTGCATACCAAATTCCATACATGTAGGTCAAACGTAGTGCTGGAGCTGCGATTTTGAATATTTGTAGGGGGCGCTATCGAGGCAATTTGAAAGGGTCAAGCCAAAAATAATTTATTTCCATCACCTATGACACCTGTGCAAAGTTCCAAGGCTTGTTGAGCATCCTAAGTCACAGAAAAATAAGCTTCATTTTTCATGGCGAATGACGTGTTGCCACGGCAACAGCGTTTAACGACAACTCACAATATTCATGATGAAGCATTATCAATGTCTTACGGCTTAGCTTACCAAATTTGAGACTGATCTGGGTAACTTCCTAGTCAGAGTACATCAAAGTATAAAACTTGTCATTTCCTTTTGCCAGTAGGTGGCGCTATGACTTTGTGAAAATGTTGGCATGGAAATGTGCTCAGGCCTGGACCAGCATCATGCATAACTAATTTGGGGCAGATTGAATAAAGTACCTTGGAGTTACAACAACTTCCCCTTTCATGGCGAACGGCACGAAATGTGCGTGACATGGGCGCCACATAAAACGAAGGTCGTTCAATGTCAGTAGACCATTTTAGTAACTTTTCATCATTAATGTCTTTCGATCATCTTGACCAAATTTGAAGTTGATCGTATAAATTCTGTGGGAGGAGTTCGTTAAAGTACAATGCCTGAAAACGATGTAAAATGCCTAAAAATGCAAAGAAATGGAAGTATTACTGCATCACCCCCTAGTGGTTGTATGGAATAAAAATGTGAGGGTATGTTACAGGACACAATGTGAACATATGCTACAGATTTCGTGAGGATAGGCCACATGGTTTTGAAGTTATATATATTGCTGTAAAAGGCCACGCCCCTATGAAATTCATTGGTCCATATATTCTTAATGCAATGAGATATCAATAAGCTTTTCGTAACTTTTGATTATATAGATCCAATAATGATCCACAGCAAATTTGGTACCAATCAGACCCAGCGTGTAGTAGGAGTTTGCCAAAATGTGTTTTTCACAAAATTCAAAATGGCGGAAAATTTTGGAAGGCGGAGCTTAGGGTTCTCATTGGCTTTTTTGTAGAGTAGGCGGAGCTGGATATGTGTATCGAATTTCAAGTAAATCGGACATACTGGGTGAGAGGCGCCGCAAGGCGATGCCGGTCAGATTTCAAGGGGGGGGTAGCGAGCAATTTTGTCATGCTCGAGCATTAGACCCATAAAATATCTAATTTTCCCGCAGTCCTGATATGCTTGCCAAATATGAGGATGTTGGGGACATGATAAAGCCCCCAAAATGGCTTTTTATTGGAGAGAATAATAATAATAATAATAATAATAATAATTAAAGCTGCGAGCAGCATTGATCGGGCCCTCGCAACTTCACGCACATCGAGGGTACTAGCAGGACTCTGGCCATGCATTTCTGTGACCGTCATACACTGCGTGCACGAGTTAAACGGTATTTCCCGGTACTGGCAGGACTCTGGGTGACTCGGCCATGAATTTCTGTGACCATCACACTCTGCGTGCACGAGTGAGATATTTCCTGCTTAGACCAGCAGCGTAGCAAGATCATGTTGCCAGGTCTTAAGCCTCAAATGTTTTGAGTATACATCCGATACAATCATAAATGTAAGCCTTTAAAGATCATTAAGAAAATGAATGTGTGTGATTGTGCTTCAGTGTTTATAACATAACAGACTGTCAGTTTACTAGGATGGGGTTCAACTCCCTGCAACTCCACTAATGCCCACTGACATGGTTTGAGAACCACTGTTATCTAACCGTTGCTCTCCAAGCATCTTAGTTTGCACATATTTAGATCAGAGAAGTCATTCTTTTCTCATGGTGTGCCCACAAACCCTTTCAATAAGGTCAGTGTTTGGGCCGCTGTATTTATAGAATCCTGCTTACGTCCGTGCTTATCAGTAGGTGGCGCTATGACAATGAGTTAATATTGGCATGCAAAAGTCCTAAAGCCATGACAGTCAACAAGCATGTCAAGTTTGGGACAGTTTTGACAAAGTACAGTCGAGTTACAACAGCTTGATGGATGATGGTGAACCATGTAAAATGGCCGTCACACCATATCCACGTCGTTCGATGAAACCTAAAGCTTTTAGTAACTTTTAATCGCTAAGGTCTTTAGATTGTTCTGACCAAATTCTAAGCTGATCGGATTAATTCCCTAGGAGGAGTTCGTAGTGCAACACCTGGAAATGGAAAAAAACCACGCAAAATTCATACAAAATTGAAAATGGCTGACTTCCGGTTGGGTTTAGAGCATGGTCCCAAGAGACTTTATTTTAAGTCCACATGTGATACATGTGCCTACCACATTTTGTAAATCTATGTGAAACGTACAGCGAGGGCTGCTTCATCGAAATTTTGTAGGGGGCGCTATTGAGCCGATTTGCCACTCTGAACCAAAAAAATCATATTATATAACTACATTTTGGGATTTAAATGTTTATGCCAAGTTTGCTTATGTTTCGAGCATTTCTAGCCTCTAAAAAACACCTTAATTTTTCATGGTGAAGAATGCGTCGCCACGGCAACAGCTTTTCACGAAACAACAAGCTTTGAGTAACTTTTCATCACAAAGGTCTTTAGACTGTACCGACCAAATTTGAAGTTGATCTGATTAATTCTCAAGGAGGAGTTCGTTAAAGTGCAGCGCCTGGAAATGACAAAAACGACACTAGAAATTCATAAAAAATTCAAAATGGCTGACTTCCGGTTGGGTTTAGAGCATGGTCCCAAGAGACTTTATTTCAAGTCCACATGTGATACATGTTCCTACCAAATTTCATACATCTAGGTCAAGCATACTGTGAGGGCTGCTTCGTCGAAATTTTGTAGGGGGCGCTATTGAGCCGATTTGCCACTCTGAACCAATAAAATCATATTCCATAACTACATTTTGGGCTTGTAATCTGCTTGCCAAGTTTGCTTATGTTTCGAGCATTTTTAGCCTCAAAATGACCTTTGTTGTTAACGGCGAAGACTGCATCGCCACGGCTACGGCGTTTGACGAAACATCAAAAGCTTCATGAACTGGTATTATGAACTTCTTACATTTGTGTGGAAGTAATTTGATGTTGATTTGATTTACCTAGTAAGAGAAACAAGCCAAAGTATAATGACTTTAACTTCCTGTTACCAGTAGGTGGCGCTATGACTATTATTCAAAATTGGCCTGCAGATGTCTTCAGGCCGGGAGTCTAATGAAACATGTGCAATCTGGTAAAGATCTGATGATGTGGAGTTGAGTTACATCAGTTTATTCGTTCATGGCGAAGGATCGAAATTCGCCGAGCCACCACGTCGCCGCCCTTCAACAACTTATTACAATTTTCACAATGAAGCATTATCAAGGTCTTAAGGCTGTTCTGACAACATTTTAGAGGGATCTGATTAATCTGTGAGGAGCAGGATGTCAAAGTACACAACTTACAACTTCCAGTTGCCACTAGGTGGCGCTATTACTATTATTCTAAATTATCATATAGATGTGTTCCGGGTCAGGATGTTATGACATATGAGATTTGGAGCAGATTCGACAATGTACGGCCGAGTTACAACAACTTCCTGTTTTGCGGCGAATGGTGTTTATTTGACGCCACGCCACGGATACATAGTTCGATAACTTTTTGATTTTTGAGTAACTTTTCACTGCCAAGGTCTCAAGAGCATACTGACCAAATCTGAAGTTGATCGGGTTAAATCTCTAGGAGGAGTTCGTTAAAGTATGACGCCTTGAAACGGTCCAAAAACGTCATAGAATTAAAAATGGCCGACTTCCTGTTTGGTTTAGAGAAAAATTCCAAGAGGATTTTTTGTGCGTCTCATCACGATCCACATACCTACCAAATTTCATACAGCTAGGTGAAACCCAATGTTGGGGCTACTCAATAGGGGGCGCTATCGAGCCAATATTTGACACCCCAATCAGACTGCAATTTTCGCAAATTCTGGCTTGCGTGCCAAATTTCGACATTTTTCCAGTATCCCAAGCACCTCCTTTTTGCGACGAAACCCTAAGAATGATAATAATAATAATAAACAATCGAAAAACAATAGGTCCTCCGCTCCGACTACGTCGGTGCTCGGGCCCTAATAATAATAATTCCTACAGTTTCAATAGGGACCTCGCGGCCCGACGTTGTCGGTGCTCGGGCCCTAATAATAATAATAATTCCTACAGTTTCAATAGGGACCTCGCGGCCCGACGTCGGTGCTCGGGCCCTAATAATAATAATAATAATTCCTACAGTTTCAATAGGGACCTCGCGGCCCGACGTTGTCGGTGCTCGGGCCCTAATTAGATTTAGCAACAAAACTACTTGGTTAGGTTGAGGAAAGAACACATCATGATTTGGTATCAAATAACTACTTTTGTTACAGAACTCATTCGTAACTACAACATTTGTGCTTGGGTTAGAACTTAGTAACTTTGTTATGTAACTTCTTACGTAGCCTACGTAATTTACATTTCAGTGTTGGCTTTTGGTTTCAAACGGGACACAAACACTAGTCTCCTGAGTGAAAGTCCTGTGTTGAATCCAACCATCCACCCTGACCTCCTCCTTATGCAGACTTTGATCAAAATGTATTTCTATTGAACCTGGGAATTTGTGTGGCCGCCACATGAAAAGGGATTTGAACTGATTGTCCATTGACATTGTCTCTGTGGTTCCGGTATGTCATTGTCACGGTTTAGGCTTTGCCCCCTGTGTTCCTGTGTCTCTGTGTCTGTCTGTGCGTGTGTGTTTCTCTTGATTGCACTCATCCTTCTCACCTGCCCATTCCACCCAGCTGCCTTCAATCTCCTCATCATCCCACACATATACAGTATACTCCCCTGCTTTCCCTGTTCTGGTTGTCAGATCGTCCTTGTTCGTTCCCCTGTCTGTCCCTGCACTGTGTCTCCCTCGTGTTTGCTCCGTGCTCCAGCGTTTGCTCCTAGTTTGTTCCTTTGCCTTTTTGTATTGTGTTTGGATTTTTGCCTGCTCCCTGTTGGAGTCGCTTTGAGTTTTTGTTTGACTTTTTAAGTAAAGAACCTTATTTTTTCAACTTCACCTCGTCTCCAGTGTCTGTCTGCGCTTGAGTCTCAGATCTGCCCCTCAATGGACATGACAGTCATTTTAACACATTCTGTGCCACCGCCACGCAGTGCACTGTCAAGAGGTTGTGGTAATTAAATGTATTTCTGTAAGATCAGGCTAGCTTTTACCAATGTGCCCAGTACTTCAGACTATACGCACAATTTATTTCAGCTCAGCTACAAAACATTATTCATATCGGTGACTTAAGGGATCTGTAGCTTTTCTCCTTGAACACAATGAGAGAGCTCACACAGAGCACAGTGCCACTCTTCACAGCGCTCTGTGAAGTTCAGTCAGTTATTATCCCCTTCTATAGGTGTAAACGGATAGCTGTAAGGAGATTTATTCATTCCTCAGCATCAGCGAGCAGCTGAGTGTCTGCAGCTTTCAGAACCCTGGAGAGGGAGAGAGAGAGAGATTTTTTGAAAACCTTTATTTTCTTTGAACATGTTTCTTTATCATTTAAAACGGTTAAACAAATAAAGTCCAACAAACATAAATGTGTCTTTGATTGTCTTTAGACTGTGAGATCTGACTCTCACTTAGCACCATCTTTGTCCAGTTCTTTGTCACTTTGTGAACTATTTTCTTTAGTCTGAAGCCTTCCTGCTTCGTGAGACCTCTGTCCTTGCTTCTCATGTGAGCTCTGGCAGAGCTGGAGCGCTTCTCCTTGTCAGAGGTAGTCCTCCACTTTGACTCCTCTTCAGAAACTCCTTTATCTTCTCCACGCTGTAGTCTCCAGAGCTCCTACAGCTCCCAGCACCGTGTTTAGAGGGCTCACTGTCAGCAGCAGCTCCCTCCTCCTGACTGGACTCAGAGTCCTCCTCGCAACTGGACTCACACTCTGCCGCTCCTCCACTTTCTTTAGTTGCCACTTTCTTCGCCTGCGAGCTTCCGCTGTCTCCTCTGTTTCCTCTTCAGCTGAGGGGCTTTGAGCTGCTCCTCGTCTGCTTCCATGTCCACCTCCCTACCTGTCTCCACCTGTCCTCCAGTACTCTCCCTCACCTTCTGAACCTCACTTGCCCCGTCCTTCCTCACCTCTTGTCCTCTCTTCTCTCACCTCCTGTACCCCACTTGTTTCCTCCCCCCTCACCTCCTGAGCCCCACCCGTCTCCTCCACTCTCACCTCCTGGGTCACACCCGTCTCCTCCACCCTCGCCTCCTGTGCTCCACTTGTTCCCTCTTGTCCGTCCTACTTGTTCCCTCTGCCCTCCTCAGTACCTTTCTGGTTCTGGTCTTTATTTGAGCCATTTTCCCCAGGACAAGCTCTACTCAGATGTCCTTCTTTCCCACAACTGTAACATTTAAAATCATTAGTCTTTGCAAAGAGGACGTAGTCAAAGTCGTCTACAGTGATTTTAAAACTGAGGTTGACCATGATTGATCTTCATTGATCATGAGGACATGTCTCCTGTGAGACACCACGTGCTTCAACAGCGGAGACTTAAAGCCAGAGGACACTCTACTAACCGGAGACACCACTTTCCCATGTTTGGACAGCTCTTTGATTATTGCATTGTTTCTTATGAATGGTGGCACGTTAGACACGGTGACTGTCACTTCCGGTGAGCCGAGAGGATAAGTGGGTAGGAAGTGTTCACCCACGGAGATCCCGGTCATCAACACCACTTCCGCAGGTTTTATGGTATCTAGAAAGATGACCACAGCGCTGTTCATCCGTGCTGCGGACTTCACGCAGCCGTGGCCGACAAGCTCACCCACTGCCAGGCTGATTTCCTCCATTGAACACCCGTAACGCGGCGGGATCTTCACACTGTGTTCCCTGGTTATCTCCGTCAGGCTCATGGTGGCGTTTAGCAGCCGACATCACGTGCTGCCCGGCTGCAATCCGCTCACAAAAAAGACCCAAAAAACAGCTAAAAGTACACAAAAAAACCCGTGAACCCTGCACACCCCACTACACTATCATATACAACATTACCCAGTGAAGAAAAATGTCGAAAATTGCTATTAATCGCTCTCAAACACGCTCCGCCAACTCCGTGCTCCTTCCACTCAGAGAGAGAGAGAGAGAGAGAGAGATACAGAGAGAGATACAGAGAGAGAGAGAGATACAGAGATACAAAGACAACAAATGTTTAACATTGCTGGCTTCATGTAGTTGTTAAAGTGATGTCATTCAGTCTTAGGTAACTTTAAGGTTTGTGTTCTTTACAGATTCATTCAGACATGTCAGCTCATTTATGGAATGACAGTTGGTTTAATTTTTATCATGACCACAATTGATCCTTAGATAATCCCGCACATCAAACACAGACTGGCCAATCATACTAAAACATCGACCATGGTCCAAGAACTAACCGGCTCTGCTGCAAAGACTCATGCAATGGTTTCATATATTTTTCGTGGTTTTGTGGATTCGAAGCTAGTCATGGTTAACTTTGTGTAATAGAGATACTCCTTACTCAGAGAGGTTGGAAGGAGATATAATTCTAAAACTTTACGCTTCTACGTAAAAACCTGTGGAGCTAACATTACCGGAGTACGTTAGCACATCGTTAACTAGCGTTAGCACTTCAATGCTATGCTAGCTACTGAAGCGTAGCATCATTAAAAAGCTGCTTTTGCTTTTTAATGATTGTGACAGTGAATAAAGACCTACCCGGCTTTACAGGAACAGTGTTTTTCCTTAATTTCATTGTCTTCTGTCTCAATCACCAGGTGATGTGGTGGTTCACCTAAACACAGTGATCTGTCGCTTTAGCTTCTATCTTTATCCTTATAACCTGTTTTCACTGCTGAATCAGTTTCACATCCTGGATATTTCCTCAAACACATAGACCCTTCTGTCTGCTTTTCTCTGAAATTGATTTTCTTTAAAAAAAAATATATAAAAAAATATATATATATTATTTATTCAGTGAGTGCAGTTAGTGACAGTGTGGGCTCCATGGTAGCTGTGGCAGCTTGCAGACGGAGGGACTGCTAGCAGAAAGGATGCATTGGTGTTGGTGTTGAAGCTGTAGATTAATCAATTCCATTTACTTTCATGCAGTTGCAAACAAAATGTCTAAACAGTATGTCATACATATGAAAAAAATATCACTTTAATGCTTTTTTGTGCTACCAGCAGTTTTCTAAGGCTATACCAAAGAGAATATTTATTTATTATCTAGTACTAACTTAATTTAAAGTTCCAACTGAAAATGTGTTTTCTGTCATTTATGCGTCAAACAAACAAGCATTGAAACAGTTGCAGCTCCTTGAAACGTCTAAGTGTGAGCAAAGGAGGTTTTCAGCCTCAGCAGCGTATGAGCCATCTGCTAGACAGTGAATGTGTCTCTGCTTCCTTCACTCTGACAGCACTCACTGTGATTTACACAGTTAACGGCAACTGTCTCTCGTACTGCAAACAGGGACGTCTCTGTATACAGTATGCTGATGGTACACAGATTATAGTGCTCAGCCTGTCGTTCATAGAAAGACGGAAATGAAGAAAGAAAGCAAAGAAAGAGACAGAAAAAAAGAAGTGACACCATTCAGGCCGTCACATGAGTGTCTCCTCTGTGGGTTTGGATGCAGGTGTGGGTTTCGTCTCCCAGGCTGTGTTGTCTTTGTGTGACACAGTGAATAAGGACAAAACACACACACACACAAAACCAGGCTCTGTTCACTAGTCAAAACCAACATGAAGACAGTTTCTGTGTGAAGAATGTAATTTGAATTCATGCAATACTTCAATGGATGCCTCAAAAGGTATGGTGTAAAATGCAGATTTTTTTCACTCACATATTTGAATGCGTATGACTTGCATTTTAATTAAATATGTTTACACATTTCCACCAATATCAGTACAACCCATGCTAAATCAAAGATGGCACAGGATTTCTTCCGCGCTCAATGACCGGTGTGCTCCTCAGCAGCATCCCGCTCAGTGCTGCCCTTGGTGGATGACAGCTATATCACAACAGTGTGTGTTTGGACTTGAGACGATGCTCCTGAGTAGCACTCTGATTAGCCAGCGAGGTAGAAATCTGATGCCGTCTTTGATTTAACACAAGTCGTAATAAATTCCAAGCAGGCGCGATGCTGTGGTTGGGCCCAACGGGCCTAGGCCCTGCCCACTTGCACAACTGGACCATTCTAAATGACTGGGAGAACAAATATTTTCTTTTATTTCTAATTATCAAAATTAACATTTAAATACACAATAAAGACATCAAGAATGTTTCCCCGGAGTTTGGCTTAGTTATTTCATTAATAATAGAACACCAAACGTAAAATAAAAAATGAAGTCAATGTTTCTACGAGAATTGTAAATAAATACGTCACCTCTAATTAAAGGATTTGTGTTCTTTGAGCGTTTTTATTCAGCCTTTCGCCCAGTGTTCTATGTTGGTTACAATTTCCAGCTGTGAAAAATGTTTGTATCTACTGTTTCGAACGCAGATGCAGTCACTGTCTTATATCGTAGTAGCAAATGGAGACCAGAAGAAGTTAGAAACCAATGCAGCAAGACAGAAGGTATATTGCTAAAAACTCGAGTCAATCTAGCGCACCAAGCAGTCTATCTCTGCAATCTATTTACAGTGAACACATAATAATCAGCCAGATCATCGAAACATGATGATGTTTCCTAAATGTCAGTTTTCTAAGTGAATGGATGTACTGTTCTATACAATCTACATCAAAAACATAGTGGATACTATGTTTCATTTTTGAGCAATATGCACGCCTGTACCACTTGTAATGAATAGCCTAACTGTCACAGGCAAATAAAGCTAGAATAGAACTAGAACTACACCAAGGTATACTATGACGTTATTTTGCCGTATCTAATTGCTGAATTGGAGACTATTGCAGACCACCGTGTTTATTATCATTTGTTCAGATAGGATGAGAGAGCAGCGACTGAGGTAAATGGAAGGTTTGGAGTGGAGATGGCTTCGTTAGATGCTTGTTACAGAAAAAGGAAACTACTGAGTCGGTATCAACGTCCTCTATGTTGTCTTCACTCTCAACCATCTCCACCTCCAACAGAAGCTTGCAGGAGAAAACACAAGCTGACCAATCACAGGTCTTGCAAAAATACAAGGTCCCCACAAATACAAGAGGTACATGTTGACCAATGGTGCTGTGGTTAAGTCATGTTTTTGTTACTTTACATCTACCTGACATTAACTGTTTTTTCATCCATGAAGTTGTTAAGAACAATTCAGAAAACATTTAAGAATATTTAAAAAGAGAAACACACACACACTGTATTGACTCAGACAGAGAAGGAGAATCTGTCTGAAAGCTGCAGACTTTCTTTCTTTATTCTCTATCTGTTTATGTGTTCACTCACTCACTCTCACACACACACACACACACACACACACACACACACACACACACACATCTCTCTTCTGTTGCAGCCTTTCAATACTCAACTGTCACCGAGACTGTATGGTGACCCGATCTTATTCTGCTGGTACGCGCATGCATGCACAAACACACACACACCCTTTGTCTCTACTCCATATATAGTCTCTTTAGATTTAAAGCCGTGTGTGTGTGTGTGTGTGTGTGTGTGTGTGTGTGTGTGTGTGTGTGTGTGTGTGTGTGTGTGTGTGTGTGTGTGTGTGTGTGTGTGTGTGTGTGTGTGTGTGTGTGTGTGTGTGTGTGTGTGTGTGTGTGTGTGTGTGTGTGCGCGTGCGTGTGCGTGCGTGTCAGTAGGAGACCACAGGGATGCCTCCTGACAGTGCTTTTAGTTCAACTTCACCATGTCATTGTTCAAATCAATAATCCTCTTCATAATTTTTGGTCTTTTCTTTTTTCTCTAAAATATCAGTACATTGTAAAAAGGTGACCAAGATGACGTCTTCAAAGTACAAAAACCTGAAGATATTAGAATTACAAAAGTATAAAACGGAGATTCTTACATTTGAAAAGCTGAAAAAACAAAATGAGCCAAAATGGCTAATTGACCATCAACATTATTGTTGATTAATTTTGCCAATTGTCTTCGCGTTTACTTAAGTGCTTGACATCAGCCTTAAAATTAATAAAATAATTTAGCCTAATTCAAAGATATGAAAAGTGAACAGCTCTAACAAAGTTTTTGATATGTACATTACTCGGTAGGATGGGCATTTCTGTACTGTGCTAGTTAGCACATGTATGACAGTGGGCTGACTGTGTTTTTTGGGGGGCTGACAGCAGTGTGTGAATGTGTAGCACAATGTTTGTACTGTGGGGGTATGCAGACAGATGGCCGGGACACTTGTACGTCTGTGGTTTTAACAGTCCCACCATTGTCTGTGTCACAGAGAGAGCGGATTGTTGTGGTAAATCTCACATGTTCTGAGCACCAAAACTCACTCTGACTCCCACACTGATGCTGCTGCCTCCTGAACAATCATGTCAACCGCTAAAAGAAGTGGCATCCCGACAGATAATTTATCTTCAAACCAGACCTTTATCCTAAATTTAAGACCCCATTTTAAAACCTAAACCTATTTATTACATTACAATAAAGAACTGTGTTGTTCTGAAACTGCTCATTCTGCATACTGAGTACTTTTACTTTTTGTTCTTCAAGTATTTTGATGATAATAGTTTTGTAATTTCACTCATAGAAACTCATAGAAACGCAGGACTTTCTGCACTGAGTTCAGGTTCAGGTTACTTTTAAAGTTGAGTTATACTTTTACTTAAGTAAAAGTTTTGAACACTACTTGCCCCACAAGATTAATTAGGGTTTTTACTTCCTATGTTTTAGTTTTCACAGTCATTTTATGACAACAGGATAAGTAACACAAAAGTTAAAGCCAGATCCTCACACCAACACGTTCAAATCCCAGCTAGGTCAGTGGTCCTAAGCTTCAAACTCTGACGCTCTATGTACCCCTCTAGCGTCAATTTTTGACTCATGCTCAGCGTGTCAATTTCAACTTGTTACTTGTCTTTTCAAAATAAAAGTTATGTTCACAAGAAACTAACAGTTTTTTGCTCGTTACATACATGTCATTTCATAATAAACTTCCAACGTAGCTTTACTGTGGTTTGGGTTAAAATAAGTAAGTTTGTTATGTAAAATAACTACGTTTGTAACTCCAATAATGACATCAGTGGGGTTGAACGAGTGTTCTGTATCAGACGCAGAGGGGCACTGACCAAGCGGTGGTATTTGACGAGTTGGGAGTGGGAACTGATTGATCGCACAGGCTGTGACTTGTGAAATTATAAACAATATGTTTTACATTGTAATAAAATATACGACCAAACATATCTGAACATGCTATGTCAACACTGGAACATCACACCCATATCAGATTAGCTGATTGTTGAATATCTAATTGCAAAACCAACTGGTTTACACTATGCCGATTATTGCAATAATATTATTCCAACTTTGTGGCAATAGTTTGTGTTTGTCCCTTTTCTGTTACAATACGACAATACACTTGTTCCCAGTTTGGTGTGGAAGACATTGACTGGTCCTGACCTCAACTCCGTCCAACGCCTTTTGAAATGAACTGGAACTGGAACTAGAACTGCAAGCCAGGCTTTATTGTTCAAGGATGCTATAGGTTGCAACATCAACACGGTTTAATTCTGGCTAAGTACCCTTGGCAAGTCGTCTGCCTTTCTCTCTCCATGCGTTTCCTTTTGTTTTCAAAGGTTAACTATCCAATAAAGACAAAATGCCATCAAAGAAGTGATTAGAAATAGCAACTTTGCATAACGCCTTGTTAGAAATACTTCAGCAAGGCTTCACACACATTTTCTGATCATATCACGTTAAATCTCCACAACCTTCACTGGTTTTCTGATTCAACTATAAAATCTTTCTCATGATCTATAAGATGCTCAATTTCTAACAAGCATCTCCCTAGCTACTCAACCAGTCCAGCCCCGCTTGTTTCTTCAGGTCCAATGGCGCCCTGGTCTTTCAGTCGTCATCTTGTAGGTGTGGTTTCTTTTAAGTGTCATTGAGTCGACTGAAAATAGCTAAATCTGACTTATTATTGTGATTATCAAAACAATATGTACATGCAAATATGTTTGAGTGCAGTTTAATGGTTTGATCACAATACTTAATTCCTTCATTTTTGGCAGATTTACATGAAACTCATACATTTCAGAGAGAAAAAAAACAAAAACATTTCCAGTCTTCTGTCTTTGTTTGCACCAAAAAGAAGAAATGTCGAGAGAAATCTCGAAAGTGACACCTCATTCTAAAAGTGTACAGATGGGATCCAACACAAAAGAACTTTGAAGCAATTATCATAATCTCTTTCTCTCTCTCCCTTCCTTTCCCCTCATGATTAAACATGGGAGAGTTAAATCAGACGATTAGCATGCTGTCAGGGAGAAGTCTAACTGCTGTTGTGTTTCACAGTGTGAGAGACAAAGCGCTGGCCTGCACACCGACAAGCCTCCCCGGCCAGCTACAGTAAACTGGTAAACACACGTCTGTTTGGCTCAGCGGGGGATGACAAACACCCGCCGAGGAGGCAGGGATGAGAGGGCCGGAGGAACTGAGGAGAAAGCCCGTTTTGACTATTTGGCTTCTGTGTCTCCTGGCGCCGAATGTCCAGAAATTTGGGGCCAAACAAGTCATTCTGAAAGGTCTCCGCGCAACTGCCAAAAGCAGAATGGATGGAGACAGAAGGACGAGGGACGAGGGGGATAAAGGGTAGTCAATTTTAAAGAGGGAGCTCGGACAGTGAACTCATCTTCAGTATTTATTTGTTTTTATTTTTAAGGTTGGAGGGAGGAGGTGGGTGGACACAGGAGAGAAAGGTGAAATTGTTTTGTGCAAAAAAACATTTGCTTTAGTAGAAAACATTGATCAGGTTATAAAACAGTTATAATACATGCAGAGGTATCTTGGATAAGCATATTTCTTTTGGTATATCAGTGACAGTTAGTGACAGTGTGGGCTCCATGGCAGCTAGCATACTAGCAACAAAGAGGCGGAGCCTAGCAAAAGCTCAACTGGCACAATTTAAGGTGTAAGTTCCCCTCCAGGTCTGATTCTAAGTCCCCCCTCGGCATAATTTTGAAAAATAGGAAAAAAGTGGGCAAGGGGCTGAGAGATAAAACCATGGCCTCTTCTGAATGATGAGAGACATACCGATACGCTTATTTTCTGTAACCGGTGTAACGTGAGCATGAAAACATGGTGGAATTGGCATGCTAATGTTAGCTAGGTAACTAGCGAGGCGCTAGTTAATGCTTCATCAACACTCTTGTCACATCCTAGGAAAATTCATTGCTATCACCAGATAATCAGTCATCAACACTGATTCACCAGATTTGGTAATTTAGTGATTTCCATTCCACAGAAAGGAAACAACAGGCTTGTGCTGTGATAGTAATGCTATGGTAAAATTAGGATTATTATATATATATTATTATATATATTAAAGAGGATAGATGCTGTGGGGCGAGGTGAGGAGTGGGGTGTGATTAGAGGGCGTTAACATTATTTAATTTCATTAGTCCCAAATGGTAGACTCTATCTCAGAATTGGCTTCTGATTTAAAACAGATGGCTTTTTGAGCGAGTTTAATACATTTGGTAAGAAACGTCAATGTTAACACTAGCATTGATGTCTTTCATCAAAGTACATCTTATATCATTTAGTTTATGGATATAAAAAAATACTCTTCAACTACTCCATGTTTGGAAATGCAAAAAATTAGACACAACGATACCTTTTAATAGTTCAAGTTCTGGTTCTGTTCGGTTTAAAAGGACCCAAAGTGCCTCCGTGTCGCTGTATGCCAACAAACATGTACTCTTATTTTTCATGCCCTCACTCAGTGACATTTGGAGGTCGTTGGTGTGAGTTGATGTCTGTCCGCTAACAGACGTCTCCCTGAAGCTCTCATTGAGGCTGATCGTCCTGGCCGTGAGCCTGCCGCGCTACACTTTAACCGTGCCGTGTAACCATGCCGACAGGATTGGGCCGGGGTCCAGGAAGACAGTCGGCTCTGGAAGCTGTCAGCGGCAGCTCCGTTTGACAGCATGCAAATGTATGCAAATGAAGAGGTCCAGCCATGACACCTGCACACAGGAGGAATGGACCATGCCCTTCCCAACAGAGGACTCAGGATGGTGGGTACACTGCCCAACACACACACACATTTATAAACGCAAACACGCCGCAATCCTCAGGACCCATTAGTCGTTGCCTTTACATGTGGTTTACACATTCAGAACTATAGTCCAAAATATAATGCTGATACAAAATAAACATTAGTATAGCACATTAGTATAAACATAAACAAAAGACATCTTTAAATTTTTTACATAACCAAGTGGTTTTGTTGCCCAACCTAATCAATCTTCCCACAACATTAACCACATGTTAATGTGCAAATTTGGACAGTTATCATGAAACATATTTTTGGATCAGAAACATTCAACCTGTCCTATGGTTTACAGAAATGTACAATGCCTAACATTTTTTTCTGGCAACTGGATTTGAAAACAACATGCTTGAGAAGCAAAAGTAGAACAAGTCATGTTCTTATACCTCTGCAAAACGTTTTTTCAGCCTGATCACAAGGTAAAATTCATTTGGGCATATTCTTTGGGATGAGATGCTATTCAGTTCCTACTGTTGGTTGTGGATACTTCTGTTCATGAGAAAAATGGAATGAAATGTTAATGTTGCTTCTCATCCAGTTCCACAAAATCATACATCACAATAACTTTACCTTTTTGGACTCTGTGATTGTCTGTGCTTCCTCAAGGATCGGCTCACTTTTACATGTCAATTCAATTTTTTGTCAAGTTTTAAAGTTGAGCTGTGCACACTTTTTTTCTTTACGTCCCTGCAAAAATCCACGAATTTTAAGAAACATTTATACCCTATAAATGTGCCTCTATATGGCTACATATGTAAACATTACCATCAGCGAGAACATTTTCTATTTAATCTTGATGCTTGTCATTGGTGCCACCTGGTCGGATTCCAGCTAAATCAGATGAAGTCATCCAGTTTCACCAGCAACTCCTTCAGCTCAGATTCCAACTGGGCCACCGGCAGCAACCAGCCCACCGTGGACGGACCCAGATCCGGCTTCGCTGCCGCCTTCGACCTGCAGTCGGAGGTCCAATGGGAGGAGGAGAGCTTGCTGCTCCACCAGTCCCCGCTGGGAGCCAACACCCCCTGGAGACCTACGAGGAAAGGAAGGCACGAGAGAGCCAGAACCAGGACAGTGAAATTAGAAGATTTTGAAATGGAATCTGGTACTTGGAAACACTACCACTTTTGTCCAAAGGGACCGCCAAAATTGACACAAAATAAAATGTCCTTGTAGTAGCTTTAATCTTGAGTGAATTTCTGCGATTTTGTAGTTTGGTCAGGTCTCTCCTGTTAAAGAGCTCTATAATCTCACTAGGACTTCCTGGTAAAATAAAAATTGTTAACAAGCCCCGCAACCTTCAAAAGTATCCGGTTTATTGTCTTTAATTGATTGACCAGAATTTGTCGTCTTACTGTGTCTACACTGCTCTGATTTTGTCAGCATTATTCTAGACTGACAAGACACTTAAATTGTCTTAAAGTGTCTTGCTTTTTCGGTTTACAGAGCTGATATAATTTTATGTCAATAAAGATGCTGTGGAGGGCGTTATTTTCAATAACATACTTGTAAAATTGTAATATGTGCATTAAGATTGCCAGGAAACAGTGCAGATTAGAAAACCTTCAGTAATGGAGTTGTATGAATATTGGATATCGTTGAGGAAATTCTGTTAACCTCCAGCAGTTATAAGACAAACGTACTGTTTATCGGTGTTCAAGTGCATCCAGGTTGAGTATGCCCCTCATCACTGACCTCTGAGGCTGCACAGCCAACACACGTTCTCCACCTTTTAACTTACGGCTGAGTTGTTTTTTTCCAGGCTTCAAAGCGAAGTCATTTGGGTTTATTGTTCAACGGGTCAAAATCATGTACCTGTGCGATTAAAAAATGCACGACGCTGCTTGGCCTCTCCTCGTTCCTCTGAAGTGTTTTGACTCCTGCGTTGACCCTGCCGGCTGGTTTTGGCATTCCAGCAGGCTGGAGGAGAGGAGGAGTGAGCTGAGGCCCCCAGCAACCCTTCTGCACACACACGCACACTGTCCTTGGGTTAAGGTGTCCTGGGTTTCTGCTGGTCAGCAGAAAGAGAACGGCTGTGTGATGGCACAAGTGTGTCTGGGGGGGAGGGGGTAGCTGTCAGAGCAGCCCCGAGGGTGTGTGTGTGATTTAAAAGTAAGGAGAGGTGGGGCAGTCTCTGGGAGGGAGCTGAAGTCTAGTGGCTCTGGTCCAGACCTTGTACCATGTAAACTGACTGCACACCCAACCCTTCAAAAACCTCATATTTAAAACACACACACACACACACACACACACACACACACACACACACACACACACACACACACACACACACACTCAAAACAAAGACTCTCCCCTTTGCCCTTGGCTGTCTGTTTTGGTGTGTGTGTGAGCAGATGGACAGGTTCATGGACCCTGAGGGAAGAGAAAAGACTGCTTCTCCTACAGTCCAAAAACAAATAAACAGTACACACAACAAGAAGATTAAAGAATAATAACACAATCACAATAATAGAAGCAGTGTTGTTACTTTGGCCTTGAGTCGCTACTTTTCAGATATTAGTCTCAGATTCTTGCTAGAACTCGCAGTCTTTACAGGAAAATGAATGTAATGATGAGTGATGCCATGTTAACAAAAATATTTATTAGAAGATATTTGTTCCCAGTTTTATAAATGAGCCGCTTATGCCGCACTATTTCTGTCTATATTTATTGGGTCGCAATTTGTTTTATACTTTTATTAAATACTATTTAAGAGTTTTGTAATGAAGTTCTTAATTTTAACAATTTCAATAGAGAGAAGACTGGGCTACATGTTAGAAAGCATTAACAGGCAACATAATGTGTCACATCTTACTCTATATCATTTAAATATTTAAGTTTCATTTTGTGGTGATTTTGGCTGTCAGCCAGGGGCATCGTTAGGCCTATTTTAGGGGGCCTGAAGCCCCCCTAAAATGTTCTTCAGCCCCCCCAAATAATTTGGCATTATTGGATTTTTTTTTTTTTTGGTGATGTCATTAAATTAAACTATTGTTTCTCACATGGACAAGTTATTTATAACTCTAACATACTACATATGTGCATGCGTTCTGGTTTGTATGTTTTCTCCCCCTTCAAATTACAATCCAATAGCCTATCATCATACTTAACGATATAAAGTTGACACTGTCGGGTCCATTCTCCATCCATTGTGTGCGGTCCCTTTAAGAGTTAGGATTTGGGAGTGACGCGGATATGAAAGCTAGTTTATCCATCTTTCCTTTACAAGCAGGAAAATTATTTCTCTCTCTTTATTTGAGAAAAGTTCATATTTGTGTTGTCAAATTTCACTATGACCCTGAAATTCTGTCTCTTGTGTTATCATATACTGAATGCAAGCAAAACTACAGAGCAAAATCACACTCTTTCTGATTGAACCAATCTATGAACTGTCTGAAACAATGGATATCCGCGGGCACAAAAACAATTGCGCGCAAACATTCCACTCCCCTTGGGGCTAAGCCCCCCCCTTTCTTGGAATCCTAGAAACGCCCCTGCTGTCAGCTATTACGGCCTGGTTCTCCAGCAGCCTGGTTCTCCAGCAGCCTGGTTCTCCAGCAGCCTGGTGTCGATGTTGGTTCCGAGTGGAGCAGCCAGGTGAAGCTCTGCTCCATGCTGGAAGAGGAGCCGCTGCTGCTGAGCGCGAAGCTCTGCACCTCCCACCGGAGCTCCGACTGCAGGCCAAAGGCGGAAGCAAAGACGGAACTCGGTTGTTTCGCTGGTCGTTGCCAGAGGCCCCGTGGAGTCTGAGCTAAAGGAGTTTCTGGTGAATCTGCTTGACTTAGTCTGACTTTGTCATAATCCGACTTTGTGGCACCGATGACAAGCATTATTGAGAATAAATATTTAGAAATAGTCAGTCTTCTCGCTGATGGTCTCTCTATTTATACGTTATATAGAGGCTTAAGATTTAAATTGCAGTCAAAACTTCGTTACAGTAACTTTAAGGAATACAATTTGGCTTGAGTGGATTATAATACCGCAGAATATAAATTACCTCATTCACTTTGTATTTTCTCCCTACAGTACTCGCATCCAAAGATAACATTTTAATTAGCACCAAGCTGGTTACAGGTTCACCAGACTAACATACTCTTCACCGCAAAAAAAAGAAATAAAGTGAAATGAAAATCCTCATCTCTGTCCCTCTCCTCTGTCCAGATGATTGATGACTCCACACACACTCAGTGTTTGCTTTCTTCAGACCACTCTGCACTCTGGTATGGAGAAGATATTTATGGGTTTGCTGAACACTTCAAACTGAGGAGACTCTCTCGTCTCTTAATGGTCCAAAAGTCCCATGATTGATGCAGACTTATTGTAGTCAAAGTTTTCAAATGAATGGCATTTAAATTCAATTTGTAACTTTACTATATCTCATAATGTTTTGTACTCAACATGGCATTGGGAAATATGTGTCATCTAATTTGTAAATCATGTTTACAAACTGAATTATTCATGTATTTTCAGAGTTGAAAATGCAACTTAGATTTGCACAAAAGTAGTTTTTTTATGAGTCATTAAAAACATTGCAGCACGATAATACTATAAGAGATGCAGATTTTCTTCTAACTAATCAAATATTAGATCAAAACGGACCCATGATGTTTTGAAAATTTTACTCCGGCTCCCCCTTGTCCTAATCTGGGCCATGTTCACTCATGAGGCAGTAATGGTGAAAAACTAACCCGTCTCCGGGAACACAATGGCGGGTGCCCCCCTGCCCCTCAGACTCCCCACATAGACGGCGCTGTCTGACAAGCCCGCCTGCCAAACAACTCAATTAAGCAGAAAAGGAGGCAAGAAAGAGGAGCCCAAACACAGGAGCGAGAGAAAGGAAGGGAAGAAAGAGGACAGGAAAACGGAGGAGGGAGAGGCTCTGGTGGCTGTCAGGCTTCGTCGACACACCCAGCCGACGTTTGGCGAGAGCAGCGACAGAAAACACAAAACAAGAAGAAAAGAGAACTGATCTGTGATGTGTTAACTGGAATTCCTGCTTCCAAGGCCACCGAGGGTTCAGAGGGCAAACTGAGGGCCGGGGGTTCATTACCACAGCGACACACACTCGCACACACACATTTAAATAGGACCATAGCCATGTTTTCACTCATTTTCAAACTGCACAAGTTGAATATATATATGAATATATATATATATATATACCCAGTGGTGTATAAAGTACTCAAAAGCCATACTTGAGTAAAAGTAAAGATACCTTACTGGAAAACTACTCCAGTAAAAGTAAAAAGTCACCTATTAGAATACTACTTGAGTAAAAGTCTTAAAGTATCTGATATTTATTGTACTTAAGTATCAAAAGTAATTTTCTGATATTAAATGTACTTAAGTATTGAAAGTAAAAGTACAAGTAAATGCTGTTCATAAAAAAGCAAAGCATCAGAATTTTGAGAATTATGAAGTTTATTCTTTTAAGTGCTGTGGCCACCATCACCAAGGACAAGGAGTTGTGTTGAAAATAATTGGGTTGGCTGTGATCCATCCAGGAGCAACAATGTTCAACATAATATATTGTACATAAGTATACTTTTGCATCTACTATGAACTTATCATCATAATTCTCCGAAAAGCAATATGACACTATGAAGGAGTTGTAACAGTGCATTTATAAGTATGCTCATTCCGAGTAGAGGATGTAGAGGGAAAATGCATAATGTTGTGTTCAGCAAAAAATATCCACTTGATGCATCAGGTCAGTGTTGTGAGAAAGGACACCTGCCTTGTAAACTCCTATGGGCCTGATTTGAACACAATAGGCAAAGGTTTTGCTCAACCTGAATCTGCAATTGGGCGACTGCTACCATCATAACTCCATCTGATCATCCACAAAATGACTCAAATATCAAAACATGATCAATACTAAAGCAGCACCGAAAGTAACAACCCAGTCATTACTTGAAACTGAAAAATGTCCTGTTCATCTTCAAAAGAAGTTGGTTTTCAAAATTGCGAGAATTCCGTCTCGCTCTTCTTGGGCTGAAGACTAGTCCTGCGACGCTAAACAGCCTTTCACAGGCCGCTGAGGCAGGTAGAGGTGTGTTCAGCTTCACAGACAGCTTGCGCACAGCTGGGAAGGATTTCCCTAATGCTGCGCTCTCGCGGCTCCTGTCAATCCTATGGTGTGGTGGCTAGCTATAGCTAACGTTAGCCAACTAGTGCTGCACAACTGTCAACACTTCCTCAGCTCACTAACTCGCTAGCGATCCCCGGGTGTTGGTCTTCGTCACCACCGTCGTTTGTTGCGGGAGTAGCAGGTGCTTCCATTTCTGCTTCCATCATGAAATCAGTCATCGTAGAGTGGAATTATACTAATGTAGTCGCTCGCTAGCTATAGCATATATCATCCTGGGCATCACTGGGAATCAAAACACCGCGGCTTTGAGAGCACTTGTTTGCAATTGCGCATTAACGTGATTAACCAATGATTTAACTTGCAAGCTAGGACCACTAGTTCGCCAAACCTGCTTGCTTGCAGTCTCTGTTCCACCACAGTCCCCGACGCTGGTCTCATGATTCATTTTTTTTCTAAAGATAGATTTGATTTTGTAGCGAGTAACGAAGGTTTCAGGGGAAATGTATCGGAGTAAAAGTATCAGTTTTCTTTGCAAAATTTTGTGAAGTAAAAGTAAAAGTCAACAGAAATATAAGTAGTAAAGTAACGAAGTATTTCTACTTCGTTACTATACACCACTGTATATACCTGCCTCATGGGTTATGCTCCATGTGTTCTGGCACATAATTGGATAAACCTTCCAATATCATCTCCACATCAGGTTTACAGGGTCCAAGGAAATTTTTTTTTTTCCGTTGTGGCAGCCAATAAGAAAAGAAAAGTCCTTCTTTTACGTTCTATTTTTGCTTTGGATCTCTGATTTAATATTTTAATACTAAAATTTGTTCGAATCTATAATCAGTTATCTGAGGTAGACAGATAATCAGTCCTTCTGATCTATATCAGTATCTGTTATACCCTGTCTTCTTTGCATTGCATGCGGGGAAATGAGTGGATAATCAGAAAAAATAACTATTACGTCACAATTCACGCGTGCATTATCATTGAGCAATATTTAAGCATACATCTGAGAAAAACAAGAGCAGGCATGATCTTTATGGGGATCTCAGCACCAAGGGCCACAAAATAAATTCATGATTTTTTTTCAGTGCTAAATATTGCCTTAAACTTCCAAAATCTTTGAGTTGGGAGAAAATGTGATTGTATGTAACAGAGAGCGCTGTAACAGATTCTGGTATGATGAGAAGTAAAGTGACACATTTTGGAGTTGCAACACCAAATCTGGGGATATGTGGAGAGCATTGGGTCCTCCTGTGCAATCCCACCCTGAAAGTCCCCTAAAATGTAAGTCCTAAAAAGATTTCAGCCCTGAAAAGAAAAGCAATTTCTCTTTCTGTTTGCCTAAAAATCCCAATCCTTCTCCTCCATCAATGTTTCCTCTTTTTATCTGTTTGAGAACAATTTACTTTTTCTCTTACTTACATATAAAAAAAATGCTTGAAAAAATACATCTAATGGAGGAGAGGGAAACCACAGCTAGATTTTTATTATTTAGGTGTGAGTGGCTGCTCAGTGTTTTACTGATTATTTCACCACCTGCAGTATTAACACATGAAAACAACCTCATTCAACTTAAAATCTGTCTTAAATCACCCCTTAAACCATATATTTTGCCAAGCCTGAGGGATAATTTCAGATTTCTCAAAGACAAAGCAACTCCTGTGACCACACACCATCTCAGCGCGTCTTTTAGCCGGCCGATTGGGGTAATGAGGGGACAGTTGATGGTGGCCTATAAAGTTGTAATGAGGACTGCGGTGTGAATAGGACAGAGGGCAGGAATGGGTGGGAGAGAACACGATGCTTAATGAGCGGGCCGGCGGGCTCAGCGGTAACCCTGTTGTATCGGCTCAGTATGAGAAAGAAGGGGTGACAGAGGGGACCGGGAATTTCAGGGTGGGACAGCACAGGAGGGCCTGATGTTATTTAGGGAGGGAATGAATAAAAGCTGGGTTAGAAAGTAAATGGGGGTCCTGACCAGCCCCTGTGCTCCGCTCATTGTGGAGATGAAATTTATGGCTCAGGACTTCCTAAGCCAAGGACTCCCCACGTTGACGTGTTAAGTGCTATGAAACAGCACGACAAAGGCCGGAGGCAAACAACACTCTGAGATGAGAGGCTGTAGGAGACGGGACAGTGGAAGACAATGTGTACGGTCCACATTAGAGACACATGTTGGAATATAAAAGGACTGCTTGGATACTCACAACGGCTGAAATCCAAAATGGATACATAGAGATGTAACAGTTATTTTTTCAAAGTTTGTAGGATTTCAGCTGGCAAATATTTGATAGTCTCAAAAAGCTCAATTTTGTAAAGGCAGTTTGGCATGGAGTGTTAGAACAAAACTCCACCCAGGCTGTTTCTTTACAGTTGATGATTTACAGAAATCTGTATCTGAAAGGACTTACTTTGGACAGTTCAACACATAAATGGTTTGAAAAAAGTATACAATGAAGTGTTCTGATTTTCTTTGCCGAGTCCATTTGTTTTTAATATCAGAACACTACTGTGTTTTGACATGCTTCTAATGACCAGACGAGAACGTTGACATTAGATCAGTGGTTCTTAACCTTATTGGAGGTACTGAACCCTGCGAGCTTCATCAGTGCATTCACCGAACCCTTCGTAATTGGAAAAATAAAATATAATTTCTTCAAAACATAGGTATATATTTTATTAGTGCACAAAATGAACCATGCATCAGTTGCACACAAAATCACTGTGTGCAAAGAACAAAACCAACAAAACATGAATTTCACACAAAAACATAACTCAGTGAATATTTACTGCAAATCAATGTGACTTTTGATGTTGCCTTTCAGATACAAGTTCAGAAATGCGCGGCTTCACCTTGGCAAGTGCCACTCTCATATCATTTTCGCAGCAAAGTCTGTTCCTTTTCTTAGTTTTCATGTCCACCATCCTCGAAAAGGATTGTGTGAGTATCTCAAGGGCTTTCTTGGCAATACGAGGGTATGGTACGATTTGGTGACACCCAAACGTTGAGAGCGATATTTTCCGTAGTCGCACAACTGCGTCTGAATGACGGCCGCTTCCAGCGTCATTCGCGCAGCCCGGTTGAAATTCGCGTCATTCGCAACCATTCGCGTCTGTGCATTGACTTTACATGTAAACTACCTCGCAGTGTGTGTCTGCCGAGGGGTTCGGCAGACACACACTGCGGTCAAGTGAGCCGCCGCTTTAAAAATTAATGACCGTCTATTCCTTAAGGTGCGTTCACACCGAGCGCCCCGTTCGGTGTGAACGCAGCATAAGTTTTAGCTTTCTCCGTGCTTTTTGGGCTACCCAAGCCACCGTAGGGCTATCCAAGCCACCGTACCGTTATGCTGCGTTCACACCGAACGGGGCGCTCGGTGTGAACGACCTTAAGGAAAATAGACGGTCATTCATTTTTAAAGCGGCGGCTCACTTGACCGCAGTGTGTGTCTGCCGAACCCCTGAGAGTGACTCATCGAACCCCTGGGGTTCGATCGAACCCAGGTTAAGAACCACTGCATTAGATGAAATCTAATGCTCCATGTCAAATCCGTGTTACGTTCATCAACAATGCCTTTTTTCCTTCTTCGAAACACAACAATACAGTATGAGTAGGTTTAGGCAATTAAACCACAGATTGTGGTTATGTTTAATAAAAAGGCATATATTAATATCCAATATGAACATAATTCCTTGGCAACAAGTCATCCAAATTGGGCAACAAAGCACTTCTTTTGGAGCTGCCCCCTATGAACTTATAACCATTTACACATTTACTGATCTGACATTCGTCAGTTTAATGATGTGACATTGCTACTGGTCAGTGTATCCTAATGTGTGATGAAAGTTACTCCTCATTTTTCGTGCGTTTACCTACGAAAGTCCAGCAACACGTGTCAACTTCCGCTCGTTACATGGTTACAGTCTTTTAAAAATAAACTTCCGTCTTGGAAACTGCTGAGTTACATTTAGGCAACAAAATTACTTGGTTAGGTTTAGGAAAAGATCTTGAAATACTTATTTAGGTTTAGGAATATATATCGTGAACTACTTGGTTAGGTTTAGGAAAAGATCTTCAAAATACTTAGTTAGGTTTCGGAAAACATCATTGTTTGAGTTAAAATAACCACGGAAGTGCCGTTACTGAAGTACGTTGACTTTTAAGATCGTTGTCTTCCTTTCAAAGATCACTGTTTGTTGGACCCATCTACCTCCCCTCCTGCCAGCCTTGTGTGTGCTTCTGCGGTCTTTATACTTCGTCATTCATGATTATGTGGATAACATACGAAATGATTTTGTGGGATTTTTCGTAGGTATAGCTGTAAATGCTGGATGAGACTGCCTTGTACTGGTTAAGGTTTGGTCAGGTTTAAGCACAAAAATGGCTTGGTTAGGGTTAGAAAAGCATCATGGTTTGGGTTTGGGGACCTTCATCAGCCTGGTAAACTCATAAAACCACGTGGTTGAAGTTAAGGACTTACTGCAGTCATGGTTAAGATATAAAAAAAATTTGAAAACGGAAGTAAACAGGAAGCAAGCAGTGATCTCCTGAGTTAAAGTCTTGCATTTGTTGCGTTTGTTGTTGACCCATGCATCCACCCCCCATCTCCTCCCTCTCTGGCTCTATAATAACATCACCTGACAAACAAAAGTCATAATTCATTCAACCGATGGTTTTGTCGGATGAAAGTAAATGTTGTTTTTGCAAAATTTGCTGAAATGACGGATGTTTTTCCTCGGAGGACAGTCTCTTACTGGGAGGCTGGGCTTTGGCCATTTACCACAGGCAGTGGTTTGTTTGTAGCCAGTTTAATCCATTGTTATGTTAAGTTTCACCAGTAGTAGCTGGCTGAATCGTAGCAGCTATAGCGTGTACAGTTGCTATGGTAACCTGCGGTCTAGTATGCCATGCCTACTGTACAGAAGGCGCACTGATTTGAAATGCTGGTTTGACTATTGAGGTGTTCGGTTATAGCCTGGTAATCAGGTTGAATGGCCATTTCATTGCAATTCAATGCAAAGTATTTGTCCGTCCCACAAGACAAGTAAATGTCTTTACTTTACAATTCAATGCAAGCAAGCCGCAAACAGAATCTATTTACACACTCATTTACACACACAATTCAGGGAAGTCCTATTACACAACTTTAACGGAAATTATAAATTTCCACTTTACTTTTGTGTGGTTTAAACTACACAGGAGTCCCAACATGTACAAACGAAACAAAACATTTCATCGTAAAAAAAAGTTTTTGTAAATACAGCTTTAAACGTACGATGAGTACAAAACAACTATGCATAGACTCATGCAAAAATAATCCCGCTCAATCGTCCCATTCGAAGTTTGTTCCAGTGTCTGTATCTGCAGAGACCCTATACTCTGCCTGCCTTTTATTATTTTGCCTATTCGGATGTTTCTGCAAGTCAACCTCCATAAAAACGTAGCAAACAGGTGCCGGATTGTAAGCACGCATTCAAGAGGAAGCAACAAAAATGGCATAGAACTGAAAAAAAGCGAAAATATGGGGGCAAATCGTCGAGGAGGGCCCAACTTGGAATGTCATGTTTACAAACCACAACCGGCAAATCTTGCCATTTAACAACTGATTCTACTTGCCAACTTTGATGTCAATGTATGGTAGTTAACAAATCATAATTTACAACATAAGTAACAATAGGTATGAGGATAAATACGTAAAAAATAAAGATACCAAGATGCATGAGCTGACTGAAATCTGGTCAATGCTTGTAATTCATCTTGTTTACTTTAGTTTTACTCAATATTACTTTACATTGGAAAATCATACCTATTAGTGACTCTTGATACTGTTTTGTACCATTTGACTTTCATCTGGCTGACACGTGACACATGTTTTGGATGTGCTGTACCTTTAACGAGAGTAAGAAGCAGTCAGTGCTGAGTCCTCTGCAGTTAACGGTGTGTGTGTGTGTGCATTGTCTCACAAGCCCTCCTCGCCCCATTGAACAACAGTGATGAAATGGAGATGAGTTAAAGTGCCAACACAAAGACTGACCAGACCCCTGCGTCGCCGCGACAATGAAACCACCAAACTCGAGAAAGTGAGAGCCTCTTGGAGAAACCGAGAGAAAAGGGAAGAGAACAAGAGGGGGGAGAAATTAAGGAGCCAAACTCAAGAAAAAAAAGAAGCAGAACCATCCTGAGAGCAGGAGGAAGTGGATGGTTGGGCGAAAGGTGGCCGAATGGAGAGCAACCCAGAGAAAATAGCAAGGTAGCTAATCCCTCCAGAGATAAAGCAGCTATATGTAAATGAAAGACGTGAAGTTGGGCCATCTTACTTTGATCTATGAATCAGAGTACCCCTCCCTGCCTCCCCCTCCTCTCCTCCTTCACTCCCACCCTCTTCTCCTTCCTCCTTGTTCCTTGTAAGAAAATCAAGCCTTATTTAGCTTAATCTCACTTAATGGCATCCAGCTCCTCTTTTGTCCTCCCCGATGCTAATAGATTCTCGTCCTTTCACGCGCCACCATTCACATATCCACCCTCTGTAATCCTCTTATTCCGGGGTAGCAATTATTTTGAGTTATCAGCATTATGATTATGATTATTCTCATTATTATTATTCATGCAGGCCACTCTAAGGGCCAGGTTGCGGCTGAGACTATCCTCCCTTCCGCGGGCGCCTCTTATTCTCGCCTAGAATGAGGCTGCCCGCTTTCTTCCACAGGGGTGGCGAGTTTGCAGGAGCGAGCCCCCATTCAGCCAAACACATTTTCTGGGCGTTTGAACATATTGTTGAGTGAGTGTAATGAGTAGCACCGAATCACCAGTCCCGGGTCCTCACAACAGAGAAACATCAAGAATTTGAGGACGGAAGGAGAGAGAGGGGACTAATAATCAAAAGGCCTCCTTTCTGCGGAGGAGTAATTACACGGGTGGGTTTTGATCTTTTGCTTGTTGGGGTGATGAATGGGGGGAAGAGATGAGGACTGTTTCACTATTTTGGGGCGGCGCGGAGGGGTGGAAGGGGCTTTTCAGTACAGCGTCAACGGTGAAGACCCAACGAATGCGACGAGTTCACCCCCATTTCAATAAGTGGATCACTTTTCAAGGTGCTGTGATAGCAGCCAACATAGTACTGAGCAAATAAATTGAGGGGTCAAAGTATTTTTTTTTATTACTTTATACAAATGAGGGCAACACTTGCCAGACAGTGACAGTGCCAACACTCTGTCTCCAACTACTTTGCAACCAATTTGCAACGAAAACAAAAACATTTTTAGGAAGAGTGTAATGGCACCTGGATTACATTTTTTATCATTATATAATCAGGATATTAACATATATATTATAAGCACATTTGGCAAGTCACAAAATGTTTATACTGAACACCAGTAAAATGTTCTCTGACAAAATATGTCAAGTGCATTCACAGCACATGGCTAAGGTCAAGGTGAACACATGTCGAGTTTATTAATTATTTGATCAAAACCATAATTTGTCACTGACCTTATCCAAAGGACTTCTGTTTGCCTAATCACATGCAGAAGTCTCGTGTCAAAGCATTCATGTAATAAATCTTCATTAGAGCATCATTCAATCGATAAAATGTTACCTATGAGTTTTGCATTAGAACATACTAACATTGGAAAAACAAATTATCTAAGCGTCATGTCTAAGAGACAGGGTTGATGGAGAAGAACATAATTGTAGTTCCTTGGATACCTCTCTTATATAATAAAAAAATATGTGTGATGTGACGTCACTTATTGTCTTCATAATTGATTGAGAAAGATCATAGATTGCTTAATTACACCAAGCTCGCCAAAGAGCAAGCTGGAGTATTTTCTACAGAGGAAGGAGTCTGCCTGCTGAGAGGAAGGACGTCTGACTTTTTTATAACACAATCCAATCCACTTTAGACAAAACACCAAAAATCTTTCATGTGAAATCAACAAAACTGCTGATTATGAATCCATGTAGGACAGTGCTCATAGTAAGAAAATGAGATTGGCTTTGCACTGCTCTTAAATATTATATTATACTTTTTATTTCACAAGATTTTTTGATTTGGGCCCTATCCAGTTGTGGGCCCCTGAAATTGTGACCATCTTTCAACCAACAACCTACAACACCGCAATCAAACACACCATACACATACACATTACAGCTCACACTTTCAACAAGAATCATCAAAGTAGTCAATTGATTCTCGGATTATAAAACGAGTAATACAATATAATTTATCTCTGAACCAAAAAGGGGATTATTATATTTGCTTCAGAAAGAAACTGGCTTACCAAATACAAAGTAGATCCATTAGGTTTAAAAAGCTCAAAGGGTAATTGTGAGTTATTGCAGTAGAATATTATAAACAAGTTAAAAATGTTAGAAAAATAACAATTCATATAAAAAAAAGATATAACAGTCATCAAGTCTTTTCTTAAACTTCAAACGTGTCACTTTGGGAATCTCGGAGCCGGGGTGGAGTGGCTGAATCTGGGCAGTCTGCAGACTCCGCAGGGGCACAGGGGCCCTCCTGAGGCCCCTGCAGAGCCCCACTGCACAGGAGCTAGCGCGGCCTCCATGGGGCTCGGAGACAGCAGGGGACATTTGGCAGCAGACGACGATGGAGCGGAGGAAGAGGAGGAGGCTGCTGTCGTGAGGAGGGACTCCTGGGTGAGGAGGAGCTGACTGGGGCCAGATATGAGGGGCCACCCTCCGGCGAGCAACAGCCGGGGGACTGGCCCCGCGTTCACCCCCATCCCGACGCTCACATCCCCCAGCAGCCGCCGCATCTCCTGCAGGGACGAACTCAGGAGGAGGATGTAGTTCCTGGCCAGAACCAGGGTGGAGATCTTGGAGAGCCTGCGGCCCGCAGGAGTTCCGGGCTGGTGGGACTGGGGGGGGGAGGCAGATGACGGCAAGGAGGCGTAAGGCACCATGACCTCCCTCAGAGCGTCCATGGCGATGTTCAAGTCCTGCATCCGCTTCCTCTCCCTGCTGTTGATCTTCCTCCTGAGCTCCTGCTGCTCCTCTGCGCTGAGCTCCCTCTGTGGTTTGGTTGGTCTTTGGCCACCCTGGAGGCCGAGCGCGGGCGTGGGGTTTAGGCGGGAGCTCAGGTTAAACCCTGGAGGGCAGTGGGGCAAGTCCTGGATTGACCCAGGGCCACAGAGAGGTAGGGGCTGCTCCTGGGCCCTGATCACCGGGTTCGACAGCACATTCATAGTCCGTTCAGAGGTGTGCTATCTTCAGGGTTGTAGCTCAGTGTACTTCTTAAACAGAAATGTCTTCAGAAAAAGATACAAGTTTGAAAAACAACCCAAAAACAGCCAATGCCGAAATACTTGCCTTCTGCTTTTTAAAAAAATCCACAAAAAAAAGTGCAAAAAATCCAAACTTCATTCCCTCCACCTGTTGATCTCTCCTCTTCGTGCAGAAGACAGCTGCCATCCAGCACAATAAAAAAGTCTCCTAGCGTTTTTTACTTTTGGTTTCAGAGGTTTCTGGCTGCACAAGTGAGTGAATGAGAGCTTTCCTAAAGTGGCAGCTCAGTTTTATCTCATTTCCACAGCTGCGTGTGGTGAGAATGACAGCTCACACGGTGGAAAAGTGAGCTAAATGCTCCCCTCGCGCACCCCCCCCCCCCCCTCCAACTCAACTCAACTCCTCCCAGACTCACGATGTGCTCTTTAGAAACACACATATTCATGCGTGACTTTTATTATGTTAGACACAAATGATAAAGAACAGGTAAGTGGTGACACCAGCCAAATTCCATTGAAAATTGGGACGATTTAAGGCAAGATATTAGAAAAACAATTTTTTTGTGTGGATTATTTAGTTAATCCTGTAGTTTGAAGAGAAAGTCATGCACAAGCAACTTTCAAACACACAATTATTCATAAGGAGTTTACCATTAGGTTAGTGATTTGAACTCTTTTGTTTTGAAAGTTTTTCTTTTTTTTTGCAATTTTGGATTATTCTACGAGGAGCTTCACCAATAAAACCGGTTTTGTCCAGCTCTGATGGAACATGAGCCAATCAAATTAAAAACTCTGAATTAACTGATATTTACTGTGTTTTTATGTGATCAGACAGCAAGCGTAAAGATCCAGTTTTACAGGGTGTACTAGAACTGCTATATTGTATATTCTCTTTTTGTTGCTGCTATCTTTGCCAGGACGGTGATGTAAAAAAGTTTTAATCTCAGTAAAGCTCTGTCCGCGTTAAAGGGATTTATTGAATATAAAACACATACAGTCAAATCCGACAAACAAGCAGAATTCAAACACATCAAATACTGCAAATACAAGAAGCATTTGAATGATCCGAGCAAAATGTTCTGAAATCTTCAAGTAAAATTCTACATTTTAAATTTTGTGAAATTTGTAAATTGTAGAACTGCATTTCATAACACTTTTACTAAAGTCAGATGGAACATTTGGATTATCTACAGTTAAAACAAAATCTCATTAAAAGTATGCAAAGAAGCACAGAAGAGGATGATCGACAGGTGGGGCAAAACTTTACCTGGGACGTCCTTTTGTACAATTTTCTATGACCAAATTCCTGCAAAACTAACGTCAGTCCCATCAGCTTTACTTTGTGTTCAGTTATAATTAGCAAATGTTAGTATCCTAACACACTAAAATAAGATGAACATTTGTCAAGTCAAAGTTTATTCCAGCCCAATCACAAAGCATGCCTCAAAGGCAGTGGTGGGCCGTCAGGGCCTGCAAGGCCTTCTCTGCTGGCCTAAACAGAATCACAAAGTTATAGCTATTTTATAATTTAATAATTTTTCTACATGTATTATAATTTATAAAAATATTTTTCCCATTATCTTATTTTCTCATTGCACAGCTACTGTCTTCCTCAGTTGCTCTGCTTCCAGTGCAGCTTGTTTTAAGGAGAGCTATTATCCAATCAGATTTCAGAGAGGCCCGAGCCCTGCAGACTCACAAGTGAATCCCTTTGCAGTTTAAGTAAATGGGGACAATATTGTTGATTGTCATAGTGTTCAACCAATCAGATCTTTAGTTTGACATGTTGGGCGTATTCTTTGACATGTCAGAGCCTGCTAGCTGGCCTAGCCATACGTGATTGGTCAGTGGGCTAGCGTGACATGTTGGGCGGTGACAATCCCAATATCAGCTGCCTCTGTCGAGCAGACATTTTCAGCCCTCAAACGCATTAAAACGTATTCAGGAAATACAACTGGGGAGGCTCGACTGTCTTCACTGGCGTCCATGAATCGAGAAGGACTTCTTACTGGAACTAAAGCGCACGGATGTACTGAACAACTGTGAGATTAAACTCTTTGTTAGGGATGGACTTTGTCTTTAAATAGTGAACAGCAGCTTTGGTAAGTTAACTGCAGTAGCTTTAACTGCCATAAATATTATTTATGTCATTATTTAATATGCTTGTTTATATTATATATTATTATTTGTACAACTTGTTTTCATGAATATGGATTTTCGTTTTGTTTTATATGTGATAGGAACAATTGTTACATCCTATGTTGCGCTGGGGATATATTTAGCCGGTGCACAGCAACAAGAAGACGTGCGAAGCGGCAGCGGTCTATATACTCTGCGCAAAGTGTTAAAGTTAAAGTTAAGTTTTTTTCCCTCTCGGTGTTGACAGACGAATAAATCCGTCAGTAACAAGAACTATGGAGTCGTGTATTTCCTGGAGGGAGTGACAGGAGAGTTACTACTCTGTTAATTTGTCTATCGTGTCGTTTTCATGATATGGGTAATATTGTTCCCTCTGATATGAATAATATTAGAATGGCCCGTGCTCTTGAGTGTGTGGCGGAATGCATGTTTTAGCTGAATTGATTTTGACGATATGCATTGTTCGTTAATGCCGCCGCATCCCGTCATGCGGGTATTCATGTATCTGCACTCATAGTGTATTTATAGGTGTTGAGCTTCATTTTTACGAGTGCAGGCCCAGGTATAAAATGCACGGCCCGCCACTGCTCAAAGGGCTGTATTGTAAAAAATAGCACTTAGCAACGTTAGCAAAAGCAAAAAAGTATCAAGATAAAGTAGATACAAACCATTACAAACGGAAAAAAGACACACATACATATACCTAGAAGCATTAGCAAAAAAAAAAAAAATACACAACTGTAAATTGGACAACCGTAATTTTATATTTTAGACTAAGACTTAGTGAGGTTGAAGGTGATGCGAAAAGATGTTTTGAGTATACTTTTGAATGACTTGCAATTTCAATGGTGGTCTTTCCAAATTTGGTAGGAATGCGGTTTCTACCACCTAATGTAATGTTTTATGTAATTTTGGAATAGTCAGAAACGCCTAGTAGGTATCAGCTAACAACAGCAAGTCAGCATGCTGATGATAACATTTGGACTTAAGCACTGCTGTGCCTAGGAGCCACCAGCGTAGCTGCAAACTCTTGTTAGCACCCGACAACATGAGAAACGCTGCTTTTACTTTTTCTTTGTGTGAAGATAATTAAAAGCGAACACAAGAAAACACAGCACTGTGGGCTCAATGGAACGCACCTCTATAGCCATGCAACAACTTTGAAGACATTAAACTCACTAGCACGTTGTTGTGTGGCGGAGGGCAGGTATTAGCGGCATTAGCATGGGTGTTAAACAGTTTTGGCAAACAGTGAATGGCTACACCATTGTGTGCTGAGAGTTAATTGATGGTTTCGAGGTGGAGGTCATTGTTTGCTGGGTTCTGAGTGGGCCACGGTAACCAAATTGGCTGGCGGAGAGCTGGGCACGGTTCCAGACAGCCAGACAACCGGGCCAATTGACTCCAACCACAGGTGAAGCTGGCTTGGGGCACCGAGCAAGGCTGGAAACCTCAAATGTGCCATTCATGAGCCACAAAAAAAGACCTCAGCATCCCTCGGTCACACAGGGAGCCTGGCCGTCCTCCTCCTTTGCAACCCCCCCTCCTTCTTGTAAAAGCCCATCTGAGCGGGAGAAAAGGAAGGCAGGGGGAAGGACCGCACCGTCACAAACAGAAAGCAAGTTGTTCACGATGAAAGCAGAAGGAGACGCAGGGGAGGAAGACCCTCTATGTTCCACCCCAGCCGCTCTTCGCTTGTCGCTCAACAAGTGAAAGATGTGTGCGGAGGCGCTTCCCCTGCCCCGCCAACGGCGCGGTGGCGTCCGGCTGGTGCTGTGATTGAAGCTGAATGGACGGCTGCAGACGGACAGGAAAGGGAGGGCCCCATGAAAAGAGCCAGGCGGATGACCCTCGCACCTGCAGGAGAACAGAGTGCAGGCAGCCAGGATGAATGTGTGCATGTGTGTGTGTGTGTGCCTGTGAGCTCAATTTGATTTCTAGTGCCTGTCTGACAATGAGGTGTAATAAACTGAGCAATGAAAGAAAACAAGCTGTGGTGGTTTTGACTGTGTTTTGGGATCTGGTTTGGGTGTAAAGGGGGGGGGGGGGGGGGGAAGGACACCTGCAAGGAGCCCCACATGCAGAAGTCAGAAAAGAGGAGAAAGAAAGAAGCTGGTGTCTACCAGAAAACCACACCTCCCCCACTTTTTTTTTTTTATCCCCCACTTACAAGGGAAAAGAAAGTGAGCTTGATTTGGCGCCGCAGCCCAGCATATCCGCCTCCCAGCTTCCAGGCTCCTTTTGATGAGCCTGGACCAGGGCAGGAGCACCGGTGGCTTCAGGGCAGGGGGAAGACTAGTGTCTTTATGGTGGAAGGAGTACTATCCATCTGGGCAAGGCCCTCCAATGGCGGGTCTGCACCTGGGAGCTAAATGCCTCGTCTGTGTGGAGCCATTTCCTGCGGCTGACAGACAGGAAGACACCTCGGCCAAACTCCTGGGTCAGTCTACTCCCCAATACGGGATGAAAAATACACCCAAAGTGACACCACTGAAAATAATGGTTATGAATTCTTAGCTTTTTTTTCGGCATTTGTCAAAAGGACTTAACACACTTTTATTCATTCATTAGTTAAGTGTATTTCTTTTACTTCCTGGTGTGGTTTCTAGGTGTTGTCAATATAAATAAGGCCTATATATTTTCTTGTGGTTTTTATGTTATTTTAACTGGATAATCCCAGGATTTCTTGAACGGAAAAGATTTTTAAAAAAATTTAAAAACGGAAAAAGTACTTTCATTATATTGTCCCATACATTCACACAGGTTCCTATATGAAATGTACCCGCAGCATTTAACCCATCATTAAAACTTTGGATGGGTCCTAAGCTCTGAAGCTCACAGAGAGCAACTTGGGGTTCAGTGTCTCGCCCAAGGACACATTGACATTAGGACAGGCACCCAAGATAAATTCAAACTGATTTTAACCAATATTTTGCCTCTGGCTTAATATTTGATTCTTGGAGTTGGAAGGAAAGCGAAAATTGGGGAAAATGAAAATGAGCTTCCAGTGGCGGACCGTGCATTTTATACCTGGGGCTTCACTGCTGGCCTGCAGCTGAAATACCACCTTATAACCTCATGATGGCGCTACAGCTACGGTTATTATTCGTTTCTAGGGCTGTAACAATATACGTATTCGTATTAAACCGTTCGGTACGAGGTTTACAAACCGAACAATACCTTTGAATAATACTAGTGATAATACAGAAGCTTAAATTGTCGGAAATATAATGTTTTCTGCGCTCATGTAGAAGACAACGGTCTGTGTGACCTCTGAACCAGAACAAAAAACAGCTGGGGCTCCGCAAGTCTTCTGGGAGGCTATGCTAACTAGCTTAACGGGAAAACAACAGCAGCAACACGCATTCTGCTACACACTCAAGGGCCATTCAGATATTAGATGTAAAAAAAAAAAACGCAGTTGACTTACCAAATGCTGATCACTTAAAGACAAACTCCATGCTCCTTTCTTTGTTGACAGAGTTTAATCCCACGGTTAAATCCCAACTGACAAATCTGTTTCTCCTCCTCCTTCAGCCATTGAGTGTTAAAATAACAAAGCTAGGTAAAAAAAAAGAATCTACACCAAGCAAAATGCAAAAAATGTCATAATTTCTTCCATATCTTTCAATTTGAACTCTTACTACTCCGACTAAGCCTCTGCTGTTAAGTTTCGTTTCACGATAGTAACGTGCTCGCCCACTGACCAATCACAGCACACGCTGCACCTCAATGCAGCGCTGCACCTGAAAACCGAGCTCCACGTAATGCTGACGTACTTGTAAGACGAGCTAGCAGGCTCTGGCACGTTAAAGAATACGCCCAACATGTCAAACTAAAGATCTGATTGGTTGAACACTATGACAATCAACAATATCGTCCCCATTTACTTAAACTGCAAAGGGATTCACTTGTGAGTCTGCAGGCCTGGGGCCTCTCTTCTTACCTAGAGACACAGGGGTGAAATCTGATTGGATAAAAGCTCTACAAGCTGCACTGAAAGCAAAGCAACTGAGGAAGACAGTTGCTGTGCAATGAGAAAATAACATAATGGGAAAAATATTTTTAGAAATTACAATACATGTAGTGTATTTAAGAAAAAATATAAAATTATAAAATAGCTATAACTTTGTGATTCTGTTTAGGCCAGCAGATAAGGCGTTGACGGCCCACCACTGTGAGCTTCTGACAATTCACCAGATTCATTCTAAATGAATACATTAATAAAAACTAAACAAAAAGCAAAACTAAATTGTTGAACCATAGTGTTTCTGCATTACAAATGCCATTTGTAAAATATTGACAGTGAATTTATTTTTAATTTCATAAATAAATAAAAAAGGGAATCCTGAGTTTAGACCACCAGAGCAACCAGATGTTTCCTCGCCGAAACACACAAAACAACCTCTACTGGCTCTTTAATTGAGTACAAATTGGCATAATTATAAACCAACCTCCCTGGATATAAAGAGACAGTCAAGCCACAGGCTGGCTGCTGACTGCTTGACTTAATGGAGTCAATTTACATCAGGTGTCTGATTGAGCTCTTTTGTGTGTCACTTGATGGTGCGTCGATGTGTTCGCTGCCTCGGCGGTTCGACTTATGTTGTTAATGTCTGAAGAACGCTCGACAAATTGGGACGATTACACAGCTATTTTCTGTGCCCTTCTCTGTTTGTCACTGACTGTGTCGCTTGTTGCTCAAAAGCTCGTGATTTAAACAAAAATACATTTGTCTGATTGGCTTGCAGTTGCTTGAGAGGACAATATAGAACCAACAAGGCCTCGTAGCTGGTTAACACAGTCTTGCATCACCCAGGTAAGTCTTACCTGGCTCGTTCCTGCATTGACGCATTTCAAGTTTTCTTTCTTAGCAACTGTTCTTATTGATTTAAGCCATGTCCACATTACTCCGTTTCCATTTAAAAACGTATATGTTTTGCTACGTTAGCTGAGCGTCCACACTACGCGGAGTTGTCGAGCACCGAGAGGAGTTTGAAAACGCTCCCGAGGTCGGATAAGTTTGAAAACTCCGGGGCTGCCTCTTCGTGTGGACGGTCGAAAACGGATACAGTCTTGACGTATCCTTCCCTGATTCGTCACATGCCTATCACGTGACCCTTACCCGGAAGCTTACAAACAACAACATTGATTACCGATCGACTACCAGGTTAATTTAACATGGACAACTGATTGCAGGCGTTGCTGACCTTGTCGTCTTTACTAGCAGCTGTTGTTCAGTTAAAGTCTGAATTTCTGTGGAGGAAGCAGCTGTTATTGGAGCGATCAGTGACCAGCGTGACCAGCGGCGTTATCAGCCCTACGGAGCGGCTGTCTGAAGTCATGGTTAGCATTAAATGCTATCCAGTAGGACAGATAGCTAAGCCACCAGCAGAGCTACGTGTGAGAACAGACAACAACGAGGAAACGAGTGAGAGACGTGTGTTGACCACATTTATGGACCCATAATCTCGTAAACGTTTACGTGTAAGTGTTGATTTTAAAGTAAATTTGATATGTGTGAGAGAGAGAGAGAGATAGAGAAAGTCCCGCAGCGCTGTATAAGTCTGAAAAATAAAACTTCTAAAACTTTCCACGAACTGTCTTTTTGAGTTTATAGAGGACTATTTTAGAGGAAGATCTTAAGTATCAAACGCAGCCTTTCATTATTAAAGACTACTTTATTACTCTGTCATATTTTTTTTAACTAAGCAGCCAATCTACTTCCTGTTTACACCGTCACACGCATGCCCAGTGTACGTTAATGGTCACGTGATATCCGTTTTCGAAGGTTGCCATGTGGATGCAGATCAATTTGAAAACGATGCTGAAACACCCGTGTGGAGGGAGATCGTTTCTATCTGAAAACTCTGTTTCCAAATAGAAACGGAGTAGTGTGTCTTAGGCTCCAATACTTCGATCTTTTTAGTGGCAAAATCCAACAGAAAATAACACCACAAATTTGAAATAAAAAAATACTAACTCACAGAAGTGACAAGGCTGCACCTCAGCTGATGACAGCGTTATGGTTAACACACAAAACTGACAACAGAGCACAAAAACAATCCTAAATCACAATTTTGTGAACTTCGAATGGAAATTCAACCAATTTGTTTTCCATATGAGCAAGTTTTTTTTTAGATAAAAAAGGTTTACAAATTGCCCCCTTTTAAATTGAAAAACTACAATCCATGCACTGCTAAGAGCCCAATTCAAGCCTTAAAGTAACATTAAAAATATGTAAAATTGCACCAGACCCCCTCAGAAAGAGAAGCCGCTACAAAATCCTGTTTTTTTATCAAAAGAACTGTAATCTAAACGATACTATTTCTTTACAAGGTTTTTGACAGAACAGTTAAAATGAGGAGGTGCACCTCCGTTACATTGAAAACTTTCTTCTGTTTACAATGTGCTGAGAGAGTCTAATGAGAAATTAACAGTTGCCAGTGACTGATTCTATCCATGTGTCCCTGTGGGCAAACAGGTGCAGCAGCAACAATGGAAATATAACATAACAGGACTTTTCTTCAGAGGGAAAAAGGCTGCTCGGCTTCAAAGCAGGAACGGAGGACACACTCTTCTATTGGCCCTAACTCCTGCTCTGTGAGGCCTGGCCAAAGACATGAGAAGATTACAAGCTGTTAATAAGGTGGAACCAATCGGCTGAAGGTCTGCCTTTGTCCTTCCCAGCATGCTTTGTGAGCACTGCTCTGGGATAGTCGGCATTTGCTGCTGATCATAGTGTGGCGGGGATAATGAAGGTGGAAGGGGTGGAAGGTTTCAGCCCGCGGGCCCTTTGTGAAAGAGAGCCTAAATGCTTTACTCTCAATAGCTGCACACGCTGAGTTGGTCGCGGTTGTTTAAATACAGATGGACGTTTGCCACATTCATATTTTGAGTTGCTAACTGCTCCGCTGACACTTTCCCTGTCTTGACCTTTATTTATTTATTTGTTTGCTTGGTTTGTTGCATCTGATGTATTTCTGCAAGCTCTAGATGTGTTGTCACTTTCAAAATAAAAGCCTGAAAATTCTCAGACTGTTAATTAAAGAAAAAAATCTTTATTGTTTTCTAATGTTTCACACAGATTTTTTTGCAACTGTCGAACAAAAGCACTTTAATCTTTCATTGCAGTCATTTAGAATTATACCAAACCTAATCCAACTCAATGATTGTCTATTCTCATAGCAGATGTTCCTCTCTGAAACAATGCCACTGGGGATTTGCAGGGTGGCTGCTAATAGGAAAGTGTTAGTTAACCCGTCCCCCACAAAGTCTCCTTCAAACCCCCGATCCTGTGACAATGATGGATTCACAGACACTAAATTTCCACAGGAATCCTTGTCCCAAGTCAAACACAGAGCCTCTTCTTCTTCTCACCAAGCGATCGAGGTCAGGAGCTTCCCTAGTAAAATTTGAAATGTTAAGGGGGGCGGGTTGAGACGTTTCTTTTTGGCGATTTATTTGCGGTACAAGGCCAAGGGTGGGTTTTCAGAGGTTATCCCCATCTGTATGGAGGGCGGTGCAGCAAGAGACCCAAGTCACTGTTAAAGTGAAAGCTGATAGCAGTATGATGGATGGGGGATACACGTCCCAGAAATTGGACTTCTGAAAGTGAAACAGTTCAGCGAGACAAAAAGGGGAACTGGCTTTGAATGTGTTACCGCCAAATGAAGAGACTACAAAAAACAACAACAAAGGCACTGGTGGAAATGTTGGGTTCATCTTCGTGATCCATTTGCAGAAATGTATTTTTTCAATGTTTCATCAAGCATCAAAATTTTGACTCCAACAACACCCAGCACCATCTCTACAAAGTCCGACAAACCGTTTCCTTTTGCATTTTATAGGATAGATCTGGTATATTTCAATATGGGTTTTGTTTTCTTAGTTTCGACTTTCATGTCTATCAGTAAACATTATTTAAAGTTGAATGCAGTGACATCACGCAAAAGGAGTCTGATCAAAGAAACACAAGCAGTCAGATGATCAAACCGGTTGGAACCAACCTCCAAGAGAAAACTAAGGCGAACGTTAACATTATTATTAACTGTCTGCAAATACCAATCACAGTTTTAACTTTGACCTGCTGTACTTGCAGCTAGTGCACTCATTTTCAGTTTGAAGATGTAAGTGTTTTATTCATTCACTCATTTATATTGTACTGCTCTTTCTTTCCCCGATAATACAATCCGAAATCTCAGCTATTAATTTGGAGAGGACCTTGAAAAGCATTAGAGACAACGGCCAAAACGTATGACCAAAGCTATAACAAACAGAAATTATCATTTAAGAATATGACTGCGGTAATGAGCAGCTAAGATAACATATTGTAATTGGATGTCTGGACTTCCAGTGCAGATTACAGTGAGAGGTTCAGAGATTTGAGATGGTTGTAGTGTTTTTCCGTCTTTGCAAATTAATCTACACAATGTGGCTACATTTTAAAATGCATATTTTTCTCTGGCCGTCCATCCAAACAAAAGTAGCATTTTCCTAATACATTTTGAGAACACTCTTCAGAGTTTGTGCATTTTGAATTTTGCACTGTGAAATATATTGCAAAGTTGTCCTGTTAGCCAGATTCCGGACGTGGCCCGGATGCCTCCCTTTAGACACCTTTCACGCTCGGCCAGCTGGGAGGACTCCACGAGGCAGAACCATGATATGCTGCAGGGATCACACCTCCCAGCTGACCGGGGAGCACTGAGGGAAAGATGCTGCTGGGAAGAAAAGGTATCTCTGATGCTAATTTCTCTAATTTGATACGCTGTGGATGCTAATGGGATCAATGGATGAATGAAGACTTTGCACAAGGTGGAAAACTTTGAAGTTGTGTTTTTTTATGGTAAACTACATACTGTTTCTATGTATCTTCAACCTCTTAAACACCCATTTTCACCATAAATGTCACCTTATCTTTTAGTCAATACCCTTGTTTCCATTCAATTGTCAAATTTTGCAAATTTTGACAGAACTTTTGAAATGTTACAAAAAAATACATGCAAATAAGTCACATTTCCAAAATTGGTTTGGATTGAATAAATTAGGATACTTTGTAGTTTTGTCAGAGGTTGGTGGTGTAGGCTTTACACATGGCTGTAATCTGACAGTGAACAGATTTAACGCATCAACTTTTTTCTTCTCAAAGGCAAAAACCACCTCAAGCGAGTATACAACTTTTTTGCACAATGAAGGACGTTTTAACGAAGTTTGCCGTTTTCGTACAGCTTTATAATGCGATGCTTCAAAGGGTGCATAAAAATAGGTGAATGGCTAATGACAAATATATGTCCCCCCCCCTAGTGATGCTAAATTAAAAGGCAAGATGTTTTTATTTTAAAGACGTTAACACATTCTGTGCTTTGTTGCACAACCAGAGTTAGCACCCTTTCAGAGTTTAAAAGGTTAAAGTAATCTGTTGATGTTGGGAAACCTTTTCTCCCCCTTGTTTCGTGAATGGGGAACGTAATTTTGCATTTTAAGACATTGTTCTGATTTCATAAAACCTGGCTACGCCAGGCTGGCAGATGGATGCAAGTGGATGTAAGATGATTCTTTCAGGCGTTGATGGACACATCTGTCAGCCTATACACTCTGTATCACACACACACAAACACACACACTCACACAACTCCCCCCTTCCTCCCCTCGAGACAGCCCAGAATTTCTCCACGTTGTACCTCCTACAGCAGCTCATTCACCTCCCACTGTGCTCGTGCTCCTCACAGCACATTAAATCCCCACTAAGACCTGAGAGATCAGACTGAAGCAGCCACCACTCTCCCTTTCTATTCAGCCTCCACTCTGATTAAACTGCAGCAGGTTTGTCACAGATGTCCCAACTCGTGACAGGCCTCCCACTGAGGACTGCTAACTACCGAGGGTGTGATAACAGGTGACTGGCATATTATTTTTTTATTAATTAAATGCTTAAATACAGATGTAAAAATCATTTTAAAAAAGGGAACATAATTTAGATTTACTTCTGTCCAGCTTACTTGTAAATGAGATGACAGCCATGTGGACTGTGGCGCTAATTTGATTTATGAAACGGGGGACCTCGGGGGAGGCAACAACAGAGAGCTGACATATGTTGCACTGCAATGTGATAGCAGGCTTCACTAACTTGACAAATTGGGGTTGTCGTCATTAAAACATCTCGTGGTGGCATGGCTGCTGTGGAGGCTGAAATAATCTCACAGGACTGGCTTTAAGCACCAAAGACAACAACCCAGTCTCACTGTCAACTTGTCAAATACCTACTGTATTTTACTTTATTTTATATTTTTCTGTAAATTTTAATATGTTTCTACTTTGCACTGTTGATTGTTGTTAAATGTTATGCACCTCCCGTCATGTCAAATTCCTTGTATGTTCAACATACCATGGCAATAAATGGTTCTATACGCCACGGTTGTCTATAAAGGGACGACCGTGGCTCACTGGGTTAAGAGGGTTGTCTGGTAACCGCAGGGTCAACGGTTTGATCCTTAACTGGGACGTGTCGTAGTGTCCCTGAGCAAGACACTGAACCCCCGGCTCCCCAGGCGCCTATCATTGGCAGCCCACTGCTCCCTACATACAAGGATGGGTCAAATGCAGAAGGCAAATTTTGTGTATATGACAATAAAAATGGTTTCTGATTCTGATTCTGAATAGTTCAAATTGTCTCTTTTTCTTTTGCCTGTAAAGAACATGTTAACTGTTTGAAAAAAATGCAGTTCCAAAATATAATAACCAAAATCTATGTTGCTGTTGCCTATTATCAAATTGCCATTCATCAATGCTTTGAGCACCACATAGTAAAGTAGTCACCCCCAATGTATCGCGATGGAAAATGAAATCGTGGAGGCTGATTTCTCTAAATTTGGACAAAAGAAACATCAAATGACATGGCTACATGGAAAACTTGGCCAAAAGTATGCTGAAGCCTTAACATTACATCCATATGCGTTGTTAAACATGAGCAATAATCTGCTGCTATATCAGCATCCACTTTCAGGCCTTCCACCACATTTTGCACCTGTCTGCAGGGATTTGATCCCATTCAAGAGCATTAATGAGGTCCAACACTGATGTTCAGTGATAAGGTCTGGCCCACAGTCTGGTATTAGATGGGAGTTGATGTCAGGGCTCTGTGCAGGTCAGTCAAGTTCTTCCACACCAAACTGGGAAAACAATTTCTTTATGAGCCTGGATTTTGTACATGTGTGCACCGTTACATAACCTGACCCGCCAGATGGTTAGTTTACACAGAACCATCTGAGAAGCCTTCATTGGGAAATTTTTTTAAAGTGTAGGCACTTAAAAAAAATACTTAGGTGATTGGATGAAGCATCTGTCAATCAAACTGTTAGCGAAGCCAGTTGGGAGAATAACATCTTTTCCACTCGAGAAAAGCCATCAGTGCCGTTCTTTGCTCTACCCTCCTGTTCTGAAATAACTGATGCCACTGCAGCATCTACACTTACCATCTTCTGGAGCCAACATTGTTTGTTTTGAACAAACAGTCGCCTCTCCGTGTTGCATCACATACACCTAAGCCACGCCAGTAGCTCCTCACACGATGCTGATTGGTCCGTTCTCTGGCTTACCGGACACAAGCGCATTATTTGAAGCCTGGCAACAAGGATTTCTTGCGTGATCTTGCTGACATTGCGAGAATCCAGCTGCTGTGCGAGGTGCAGCATTGCAGCACTTGATTATTTCTGTCATGGCATCTCTCATTCAAGCAGCTCTCCAGACTGAAGGATGACAGTAATGAGAACTTATTTTGTGACTACATCCTATGCACACACCACACCATATCACTCTCCTGAAAGGCCTTTAGAAGGCCCTCATCCTGGAGTCATTCAAAGTGCTGTCCACCCATCAGACAACTGGTCCCAACTGGCCCCCAGCACACCCCTCTGAGACCTCTGTGCTTCTGCATTGGCTGATTCATGTCCCAGTCCTGCACTCCTCACATTTACTTTGATGTTTAATCCCATCCTGACTGTGTCCTCCTTCAGTCCGCGGAGCCGCTTGGCCAGTCATGAATATCCAAAGGTCTGCTTACTTGACAGGATTATCCCTCTTTTCAAAGCCACTGGGGACGATTCTTCAGCCACAAAAAAACACACTCAATGGATCTTCTGCTCACTCGCTTTGTTTCTCTCACTTTCCTTTACTCTCACTCCCTTCTGTCTATGTCCCTCTGGGCTTTTTCTTAAACACATTGATCTACCCGATCAAGGAGTTCATCTGCTGCTGTTCATAGATTATTGAACAGACACACACAGACACACACACACACACACGTATTGTTAAATTCTTAAGTATGTAGCGTTCCAGAAATATTCAGATGAATGTATAAATGGAATGAAGTACCACCTCCTCAGAGTTTTTAATCGTGAATAAGACATCACATAGTGAAGTTGGGCAGAAAAACCAAAAACAATTCTTTATTGAAATAGATTCAGAATGCCAGGAGACTCAGCGAAAGAAATTCAGCTCCTGATGCCAATGCTCCATTGCAAACTTTGGTTGCGAGCTGCATTGCAGATCACACCAAGGCTGCAGGTTCATGGGTCCAGCTTGCAAATCCATAACTGAGCCATTATCACCAATGATCTCTAAATCAACCCAACCTGTTAATGTCACACCAACAGTATTGACCCAGACCTATAATCAATCAGGATTAGAGCTGGCTGCTGTATAGAAAAAAGGATCGGCCCAGTCATATGAAGGCAAATCACTGTCAAAATCCGAGAGCGCAAATGAGATCCATGCGCGCGCGAAAATCAAACAGCTGCGCGCGTATTTTACAATCCGCCACTAAACACTACTCCACTACATCTCAGGATGTTCTACATTTGTCTGACAGGTTTGTAAACTTTTCAGACTGTAGAGGCTGATGAAATAGAAATGATGTTAATAGAGTTGTTAAATACAATAATTAAAAATGTGTTCAAGTCAAGTTGCTCAGATTGGTTTAAATTCACTCCATTCTATTACAGACAATGTGTGTTTGATACTCAAACCTCTTGTGACAAACAGCTCAAAGTAACTCTTTGATCTTAATTGATTAAAACACGATGTGATCATATTTAATCATGCTGTTGTGTTTACAGAAGAGATATAGTATAGTTGTATATAATATGAGCAACAATTTGGACCTGCTCAAAGATCTGGAGCCAAGATTAGGGACCACTGTTTGTATATTAACTGTTAAATCACTGACAAGTAATAAGTGGATGAAAAAGTATTCAGATCCTTCACTGCAGTAAACGTACTAATACCATACTGATGAAACAATAATCCACTATGAGTAAAATACCTGCATTCAAAACCTTAGTCAATGTTATTATCAGTAAAATCTACTTTAAGTGCAGAAAGTAAAAGTACCCGTGCAGTAAAATGTACATTATTTGCCCCTGACCTGTAGTGCAATCTGAAAATCTCCCCCGAGCGTCTGTGTCAGAGTGAAATCCGGTTTATCCCAAGACGAGGATTGTAACCAATTAGATGTAGATGTAGAGATACAATGGCGACAGGGTCCGCCCACTTACTGTCAAAAAGAAAAACTACTCACGAGCGAGCAGGAAAAAGACTCGCTCGCGAGCGGGTAGAAGTTTCGCGAGCGAGCGGATTTAAGCTTCGCGAGCGACTTTTGCCCGCGCGAGAGTGAATTCTGCTCGCGGAGTGACGTAAAAGCGCTCGTCAAAGTAAAATACGCGCGCGTCTGTTTGATTTTCGCGCGCGTATGGATCTCATTTGCGCTCTCGGATTTTGACAGTGATTTGCCTTCATACAGTCACCTGGATAAAATGTTGGCATTGTACGTTTCTGCAAACCACGGATAGGTTTTGTATTCGGTCAGAACATAGTACAAAGTGCGACTCACTTATATCGAGCGACCGTTAACGCAAGCTACAAGGTATGAAAATAAACGAGTATAACAAGAGAGACAGTCCAGATAAATGGGAGGCGTAGTGGATGGGTCGAATAACCACACAACTTTCATACCAAAAGTAAATGTTGACTTTACATGACATTATTTAAGAAAGTCCTTTTCGGGCGGTTGTTGTTTATTTATGGTAATGTTACATTGCTATGTGATTATGATCTTTTTTCTAAGAAAACATTTGTCAAAGAATTATGTCAATTTGTGTCTCCTCAAAATCTAGTACAAACCACTTTCAGCATACGACGAGTGAACATTTATAATTGTTAGTTGTAAATGAATAATGTCGTTTACTACTACTTTTAATGTGCTCTATCCAGTCAAGCTAATATTAGAATGTCATGTAAGATCAAATTTACTGGCTAGCAAATTAGCTAACTGATACCAAGCTAACTTTAAATGAATTGTTACCTTTGTAAAAGAAAAAAGGCCTCATGTAACATTAACGTTTCTATAAAGAATGAAGTCACCCCAGTCTATTGTTAACATTAAATTGGTGAACCCTAATGTCAAATGATATAACCCTAACGTTACCAGTTTGTTAACAAATTTAAAGTGAAACTCACCTTATCGTTTAAGCTAGCTGTTCAATTTACAAGCAGCAAATTAACGCGTGTGAGTTGAGTTATACGTGCGAGAGAGTGAGTGCAGTAAAATGTGATTGAACAGTGACGTTTATCTTCGGATGCCTTCATCTTTATCATGTAGTATAATTTCAAGTATAATGTTATAATGGTGTATTTAAGAATTCATCAGCAGTCAGGTAGAAGTCATTTGAGAATCTGCAGAGAAGTCTAGTCGTGTTTTCAGCCTTGCCCGCAGTAATGTTACCGTTACATGGAGCTAAAAGTGTATGTTTGTATCTTGAAGATTCTGGAGAAAAAAAGAATGAACATCTTTATTTGAAGTTACAACTAGGCTTGGAAGCTCCTGTAAGGTTCAATATTCGAGTCAAGATTAGTATAATAATAGTTATACTTTTTAGGTTATGGTTGTGCTAGCTTATCCAAAACGTCACGTTGCTATGCGTCTCCCTCTGCTGATTTTGACAGAGAATCGTTGATCAATTCAAAAAAGATATTCATATTCTTCTCGTGATCCTCTGATTTAAAAACAATTGCCTTATGTTGTTGTTACAGCAGGCTCCAATGTGGAGTTACTGGATATAACAAACGTGCTACCAGTACAATATATCCTCATATATAATATCTTGAGAAAAGTTACTCCTCACTTTTTGTTAAATGCATAGTCATTTCAAAATAAACTTCTGTCTTCACAGGAAACGTGTCAGTTAGGTTTAGGCAACAAAACGACTCAGTTAGGTTAGGAAAAGATTGTTTTTTGGGTTAAAAGAACTACATAAGTGACGTTACTGAAGTACGCAGTTTACGTGAAAAATAAATTAACGTTGACTTCTCTTTTCACACGGGAAACGAACAGTTGGACTCATCCACCTCCAGTTTCTCCTGCCCTGTGTGGGCTTTTGCGGTGTTCGCGGTTCATGATTCCGTGCATCATATACAAAATTATTTTGTAGTACACATTACACTCATTTAGCAGACGCTTTTATCCAAAGCGACTTACAATTCAGAGTCTATCACATTTCTACACCGTAGGCACAGCTACGGGAGCAATTTTGGGGTTAAGTGTCTTGCTCAAGGACACATCGACATGCGACTAGCGGAGCCGGGGATTGAACCGCTGACCCTCTGATTGAAAGACGGCCCTGCTATCCACTTAGCCACAGTCGCCCCATATATATATACCTATATACATATACATACGAATTACGGAGCAATTTTGTTCGTAGGTACATCTCTGAATTAAACGTTGAGGGACCATTGGCAAAATTGTATCGTCTTGCAATTTGGATTGAAATTGTGGGGAAGGCCCTTTTACAGAGGTAGATTAAGACCCTGCTAGCCCATCCCTCCCGATGTTGCCGGTGTGTCAGAGTCCATCACAGTGTGCAATGGTGGTTTAGGATGAGCAGATGAGACTGATCCGGAGTAAACATAAGTCCCATGGGAAAGAGTGACCTCTGAGGTCTCATATTCACCTCAGAGCTCCATCTATTCCCTTGTAAGTGTTAAATCCTGCCTTTGTCTCTGACAGCTTCTCTGTTTGTTTATCTTCTCTCTCGTATTCCTCCTTTGCTGCATCATAGACTCCGTTTCTCTTTCTGTTATTCCGCCACCTTTGATGCATCCCACCAATCTCTAATCCTTTCAGCTAACACAACACGATGCGCTGAGCTGAAAGGGTGTACATCTGTGCCGTGTTTTAAGTCCAGTTTGCAACAGTGTACGACTGATGCTCCCCTTCTGTTCGAAGTTATGAATATTTAAACTGTCACAGAATCAACCGCGCACTCCCGGCATCAATGGATAAGTCAGCCTGCCACCAACAGTGGATAAGGAGCTGTTTATTCAAATCCAGTCACTGGGATGTGAAGGCCAGCTGCTATTGGCCGGAGTGTTGAGACTGAAAGAATGCAGTTTCTTTTTTAACTTTAACAGAGTGTTTATCTGGGTTTATAATAGAAAACTCTGTCATGAGAGTCGTGCTCTTGCATCAACTTAATTCTCAAATGTCTCCAACATAAGAAGACAAAATATATAAAAAAAATGCACTGAATACAATAAATAAGAAGACATTTGGTGAATGTTAGCAGAAACATAACAGTTGTCAGGAGTGGGGCTGGATGGTGGGTAAAGTATAATATTAACCGATTGGCAGCAGATGTATTCAAATCTGAAACTGTCATAGGGCTTATCGTGGGCCTTTTTCTCCAGAAGACATTAGTCGTGTTTCCATTCAAATATTTGCATGCGTATTTTGAAGTAACACATCAGAAACACTGTATGGAATTTCATAAAACTTCATAAAAGTTCCTCAATGGCGAAAAAAAACTTATCTTGAAGTTTGTGTTTTTCGGCCATTGTCGAAACAGAGTTGATGCACTAAATGGCATATGGAAATACCTTTGCCAAATACTGTAAATGCTGATATAGAGAACATTCAACGCATATGTCGACGTTTTCTCGGATATTCTCATTACGTGCAAATCCTTGTCTTCCTGTGGACAACATGAAACATGGCCAAAAGTAGCTGAAAGAAACAATAAAAACCTGCCCAATTGAAATAAATTCCTGAAGACCACTCCATTTTTCTCTCGTACATCGGCTAGATAGACAAACCCAGTGTTTTGTTTATGGTTTAACAAATAATTCTTCTTCTACGAAACTATGAACGAAACTACCCTGTAGCCGAGTATGCGATCCAAACAAGTTGATTGACATGCGGAACATTATCATTTCTTTTTTTGGTACATTTCAAAAGTTTGTTTACAATTCGCTTGACAATTGAATGGAAAAACGACTACTGTGACATGTTACAGTACGAAAAACAAGATAAAATGAATTGCTCTATTTTCAGGGTCCTGGCTTGGTTCGTGCTGGATCAGTGTCACACTGTCATGGTTTACCAGGACACGCCAATAAGAACAGAGCGACTGTTAATGTTATTAGTAACACCTTTTGAGATTTTTGTGGGTTGCCAAGTTCAAATGTCTGCTGTGGCCTATACATCAGGGAACGACTTGAATGATGATAAAAACGTGTTTTAATGGACAATAAAGTCTGTGCAAATTTATACAGTGCATTTCACTTTTATTTCACCTCTTTGGATTGTATTCAAATGTTTTCTCATTCAAAATCTCTAATCAGAGTTGATGATTTTTGGAACAATGAAAAAAGTAACGAAGACGGTTTTGATCAATTTTATTTTGTTTCTATCAAGTTTGTATGAAATTTATTTTACAAGGTAAAATTACAGATTTTGTCAATGGAGTCTGGTTGTTTTGAGGAGCGCATATAATGTCTGTTTCTCTTCACAGGTAACTCTGTAGTTTATTTCGACCAAAGCATAGCTGGTGATTGTTGGAACAGTGGAAACACTAACTGAGTTTCATATTGATTCTGTCGAGTTTAAACGAAGTGAGTTTTACCACGATCAGCAACGTAAAATGGTCGTTGTCTGACTCTTGAGGCTTTTTTTAGGGGAACATATCACTTGTTTGTTATGTAAATCATTATAATAATTGTTCAAATCCCTGTTGTTGTTGTTTTTTAATATATATTCTCTTTAACACGCATCACATAGCATTGCACCGGAAATGGGGCGAAGATTAGCGCCTCCACTCGGGTGTCATGTTTCCATCACTGCCGATTGGAGTTGGAGCCGATAAATATTTGTGAATACTGCAAAGTCACATGTTCCAGTAGTGAACACTGATTGTGACCTTTCCCACTGAAGATGAAAGCCAGATGTTTGTGGGTGTTAGTTGTTTTTTTGTCCAGTGGGAAAGGGGCTTCACTCTCCCATCAACTTTGTGGCAATTTTAATAGTGGGACAACTGGCACTTTTACGTTTGTATTAGTACACTGAGTTATCATAGGAACTAATTACCACACTGACGTGACAAAACACTTGAAGAGGCTCTTCAGATTCACAAAAAGGATCAATTTATTACATATATAAAGTGTGAAATAAAGGAAATGTTTATTAGACCACAGGACTATTGCTGTCATTGACACAAGCACAAACCTTTTTCACTTTGCTTCAACCTGTGCAGAGGTTAAAATTGAATTAAGTGAGCATTTTAGGCTCTTTTTTAAACCAAGATAAAACTGATATACATTTTAAAATATATTTCTGTTTTTTACGAGAACCGAACCTCAATGGCACTCTTGGCAAAGTATTTTCAGCCAATTGCCAATGGCCTCTTTGACCAAAAAAAGGTGAACGTTTTTGAATGAGTGAACTGATGTGAGCCTCCATCATCACAACTGTTCAAGCATTTATCTTCTTTCAGCCCTATAGAGTCTCTAACACAACTCAACAGCATTCCTCTACAGGATCTCAGTCACATCTAGAACAAATGAATGAAATAGCCACATAAATTGCTCTTTTTTTGTGGTTGTTGACCTGTTTAGTGTGTCACCATAATATGGATCCATCTGACTCTGCAGGAGAGGAAGATGTCAGAGAGGATACTGTTTTGTGTGCTGTTCAGATGAACTCAACATGTAATGAATTTGGGAGGAAAGGAAGTATCCACATGCTGAGACTTTTGTCCCTATCTGTAAAAAAGCTGTTTCTTTTTGCCGTATTGCACCAAATGACCTCTCCCTCTCTGAAACGTCCTACAAGAAGCTGAAGGACTTTGAATAATTCAATCCCAGTAATGAGATGAATAAACAAATGCGTGAATGAATATTCAAAGATTTAGTTCATATCGTTCCATCTTCAAAAGCCTTTGGAAAACATTGCAACAGCATGCGCAATCTGCTATGCAGCTGCTGCCTTTATCCTAAAGTGCACCGGCCTCTACTCATCACTGAGGTTTTTGTGCGCGTTCTTAGCGGCTGTTTACGTGCTTTTATTTTGCAAAGCTGCACGATTCCAAATGCAGTTTTTTTTTTTTCGTCCTCTCGTCACACAGGTTACCAAATGGGTAAGATATCAATCTTTTGGCGCATTGCAGATGCGTTCTGCAGGTGTAAGTATGGCCAAGTCATTGGTTTGTGTTTGAAACGAAGCTGATCAACTTTGTTGTGATCCATCCAGAAGGAGAGACAAGGTATACAAGCTTGTTTCATGAGGGCTGAAAAAAAAAGCTGAAAATATTAAGATTATGAAAAACAATTTTAAAATAACAATGTACATTTTCCAACTCAATTCTTTCTTTGAAAATTAAATAAATCTATGTTTTTATTAGATGGACTATTAAAGAGGTTATGATTAAAGTTATTGAAAAGTCAAATGATTCTGTAACCCGTGGATATATTTTTCAATTTTTTGTTTCTGTCTGAATTTTTGAACTATACAAACACGGATAGAATGAGTTTTTATGAAGTCAATGAACACAACTTTATTTATAAAGCTCAAAAATCACAAAATGGTCTCAATCAGCTCAGAATCCTGAAATAAAGCTGTTTCAAATTTGATTATATGGTGAGCAAAGCTTAATGGATGCCAATGTAAAGGATATGTCATTGCTTAACTGTTAAATTGTTCCTCTATCGCCTATATATTTTTTAATAATAAGTGTAATAATAGAGTAATAAGTACTTCAAAATTATAGTAATTATGATAAAAGGTCAATTTCAGGTAAAATTGTGAATTTGTTTCTCTTTTTAAAAGCCTAAAGTAAATCAAATGTCTGACTTAGAGAGTACAAAAAAAGAGTTGTGCGTTGAAGTGTCTGTTAAATACTGTTGGTGTTTCAGCGATTGTTGGCCTGTTGGATGTATCAGTGCCGTTGTAAAGCTCCGTTAGACATGTTTCTCCCTCTATTGTGTAAACTACAGATGTTTTTTAAACAAACAAACAAAACATCACCAAAGACCTTTTTCACTTTTCAATTAATCATCTTTATTTTACATTTCAAAAACTCAATACGATCAGAGATTCATTTGAAATTCCCGTCCAAAACAAGTAAATAAATATCATTTTCATATTTTTCATTTTTTTTTTTATAAAAAAATAAACAAGTGGTCATTGTTCGCGTCGGGACAGAGAATGACAGGGAGAGAATAAAGAGAAAAGCGTTGAATAAGACGGATAAAATAAAGCAGGTGCAACACATGAGGGGCTGGAGAGTCTTCCTGCACAGTAACAAGACTCTAATATATGAATAATCCATCTACATATTTACACTCTATATTTGTGGTTGGATTTGTGACCCCCCACCCCCAGGCCCACAGAAGAAAAAAATCAATTTGATCTTTAAATAACTGCAGAGACACACACACATGCCCGGGCCGTCAAAGATGTCCAGTAATAAAGGGGCTCTGAAGACACACCTGTTACAATTGAGGTTAATGACCATAAAACGCTAAATTAGTTGCAAAACCCCAAAGTCCCAGTGAGGAAAACCCGATGGATTCTTTAATGGCTCCGTCGACGCATCGGATTCAGCGACAGAGATAAATAAAAAAAGAGTAATAATGTGGGGAGGAGAGAGTCAGTAACAACCCCAAAACAAGTTCGTCTCCACTTTTAAGTCTGAAGTCACTTGGAGTCGCTGGTCAGCCTCGGCATGGGGACGGCGCTCATGCTGGTCACATGCGGAGGCGGGACTTGGCACATGCTGCACGGGCAGGGCATCCCGGTGCCAACGCCCCAGTGGTGGAAACTGCTGCCCAGCGGGCCCGCGCCGGCTCCGGGCGCTTTGAGGAGTCCATGGTGGGCTCTGACTGAGGTGACGGCGGATATGCCGGGCGCGGACAGGGAAGCAGTGGAGACGGCCGGCGGCAGGAGCGGGTGGTGCACCGCCGGGTGCGAGGCGTGGGAAACCACCGGGTGTCCCGGCACGGGCCCTGCGTGCGTCATAGTCCCGCAGGCCGCCGGGTGGAAGCCGCCGTGGTGCGCCCCGCTGCCGTAGATCTCGCTCACCAGACGCTTCATCTCCTCCAGCGAGTTGCTCAGCATCAGGATGTAGTTTCTCGCTAGCAGCAGGGTGGCGATTTTGGAGAGCTTCCGCACCGACGGCCCGTGCGCGTAGGGCATGACCTCCCTGAGCCCATCCATGGCCACGTTGAGGTCGTGCATCCTTTTCCTCTCGCGGCTGTTGATCTTGAGGCGGATGGTCTGCAGCTCGTTCTCAGACAGCAGCTTGTGGTCCTTCTTGGCCAGCCGGAGGGCGAGGGACTCCTCGTCTTCCGCGGTGAGGGTGCGCAGGCCGTGGAGCTCTGACAGATGGTCGCACTGTGTGGAGGTCACGGCGCTGGAATAGCTGTGCACCGATTTCTTCAGGGTGGCCAGGAAGATGTCGTCCACCTCCGGAGATGAGGGTCTGCTCGACACGCGGCTTGTATCTGAGTCCATGGTCTAGGTCCAGCACGGTGAGCTGAAGAGAGAAAAGTGTTCTAGTTAATTTACTGAACCGCAAAAATCCACATCTCATGCCAGCAGTAGGATCAGTACACAAGATAGTATTAACTTTTCACAGCGACTGTTGGTATTGATACGTAGAAGTGGGATATGAAAACAAAATCATATTCTTGTATAAATTGGCATAGCTTTAAAGCGGAAATGTATCCTGAATCCTAATATTTAAACATACACTTCTTTGCTTGACTTTCTTTTTTTTAAATCTTGGTATTGATATTTGATCATCACATGAGAATAAAAAAAAATCAGTGAGTGTCCATCTCTTTCCCACGCTGTGTCTCTACTTGCATCTGCCTCGACGTAAGTAAAGCAGAAGGAAATACACAAATATTCTCATCATGTCTAAAACAACAAATAATCAAACACTTACCACGAGTGTTTTCCAAGCGCGAAGGATGAGAAAACCTATAAACATCAAATCCACTTGTTACTCCGAAATTGCATCTGACAGCCCATTTGGCACGCCTGCGTGCGACCGCCGGGTTTTATAGCCGGGGCTGGAGCTGCACAGAGGCCGGGTCACCAGGACAACGCAGTTGCTGTCCCGACTGCCTCCATGCCACCAATCAGCTCCGTGCAGGGAGGAGGAGTAGGAGTGTGTGTGGGGAGGGTCCTCCAGCCTGATGTAATCATACCAACACACAGCATTAAGTGAAATCAGACACACTCCCTCCTACATATGGCTCCTTCTTGTGAAAATGCTGGCCCGCGTGTGGAAGGATTTTTATTGTATTAGGCTAACACAGATGTTTTTGCCTCTTAGAAGTGAATACTAATGTGTCTGTATTATCCAGTATCCGGAAACGGTAATAAAATAATTCAGTCCTCTTTTTTAAAAAACATTTACATTAATTGGATTTATTTCGTTTTGTATTGAAACTGTGACTTAAAAAAAAGAAAACCTTTGTAGAAAAAACATGTTTTTTTTCTATATTTGATATCCTACTTTTTTTTAATTATAAATCTACACGATATTTTTGTCATTATTTTTGATCGAAAATTCGTTCCTCAGCTCTTATTTTTTGTTTTGTTTTTCTACCACCATAACACCACGCCGCCTCTCCAAATGAACAGTAATAACGGGGTCAAAGCCCAACAGCACAATATGTTTCCTGTTTGCAGTTTTGGTGTTAATGTGCTGTTTTGCCGTTGTTACCCGCTGTCGCAGCAGCTGCCGTTAAAGTGCATCTTTAACGTTAATTAATGAAGTGTGCAAAATTGTGTCTAACGGTTATGATCCGTAACGTTTCAATTAGTCCACAGTGAGCGATAGCGGTGTGGCCTGCTGCTGGCGCTCAGGCGGCCTCCGGCAGACATAAGGGCCCAAACCGGTGATTTGCCCTCGGACGTAACTCAAACTGACAGCGGCATTGTCCCCAAATATGAGCTGTGCTGTGCGGTCAGACGCGATCAGCGCTAATTGCCTCGACGAGTGTATCTGTTTTCACAGGACTGCGCTCGGGATGTCCTCTCTGTATTCGAATATTGATCAAAAATATAAAATATAAAAACTAATTTGAATAAAGTTAAATTAATGGCTTATTCTCTATAGGATGAATTTAAACCGTGGGATTACATTTTGAATTGAGTTTGTTTTCAGAAAATGTCCGATTTTCTATTTGAAAACACAAAGAAATCCAAATGAAACCATACAAAAATATATATATTAACTCCGGCCTATGTTTTTTTTTTTAAATTAGTTTATATTTTACACATAGGCCTATTACATTTTTTTAAATTTTATTTTTTAAAGTTAAAATATTCTATCTGTCTGTTAGTATATGTCTGTATCCGTGTCTGTATCTGTCTGTCTGTCGGTCTGTGGTCAGTTTTAGGTCCTGGTAGTTTCCTGAATTGAGACTTTGTGCCGTTGTGTGATCTTATGCACTCATTTAGAACAGTTGACCGGAACTAATGTTTGAGTTGGGACTCTCATTAGATTTCAACGGGCACCTGCCAGCCAATCACAAACGAATATCTTTCCGTAACCGTGAGTCAGGTGTCACATCGGTCCACCAATGATGTCACAAAATCAAGGTCGTTAACGCACCCACGCACACACACACACACCCCTCCTCCCCCTTTTTTCTCACAGTTATATCTGCTTGTTTCCCCAGTCCATTGCGTTCCGTGTTTACTCCCGTGAAATAAGATTATGGTAATGAAGGCGGTGTAAGTGGCGTTTTAAATCAGGAGGTTTGTATCTGTGCCACCTCTTGCTTCATTAGACATTCCCACACTCTCACTGTTGCACTGGATTCACAATGAGACACACTGACTAGCAGGCTTGCTCTCCTGTTCAATTGGGCTCCTTTCACATGTTGTTATAAACCAATGTTTTATAAGTCTATAGTTTGTGAAATGATTGACATCTATCAGGAATTATGGAGGCGTTGTATTAGTCTGAACCCTCACAGGGTGTTTCAGAAATATCTATTCATCTACTAATCTTAAACGAAGACTTTCTCAACCTTTAATGGCCTTAATATGGCCTTTAAAGCCTGAAAAGAACTCCAAAATTAAATATTATTCATCTTAATTGTTCTGTAAACCTGTCAAATTTATATAAGTATGCTGCTTTATAAATGTCCTGTAAGCCCACATTAGGGTCCCAAACCAAGGTTGAGAAACTCTAGGTTGTGAAATGAACCTGTGATAACCATAATGTATGCAGACTTACTTTTACCCATTGTATTATAACACAAACGGCCATTTTTGGGGGAATTTCCTCAAATTTCCAGAATTCCAAAATTCAAAGAAGCGAGTTGACAGCTGATGTTAAAATTGAAAGATGAATGCCTTTGTGCTCCACCTTTTGCTCTTTTATTTTTCTTACTGATGTGGATCAGAGAAAACCAAATTTTCTGTATGTCTCACACGCTAAAGAAAGTGCATTACATCCCTCCATCAAGCAAGCAGTATGAAACGCGTTCGGTCAAAATTATCTCCTAGATTGCTAGACAACAGCTCTGCTCTGGACATAAACAATTAAATAAATAAATAAAATACAATATGGGGAATAATAAAAAAGCAGAGAGCCTTCAGTTATATCGTACTAAATCAGTGTGTAATTTGTCGAGTATTTCCAGCCTAAAATTAATTTCGATAATGTTATTTTAACAGTTACACCCATGTGTTATAAGGAATGAATGACACTAGGAGCGTTATTCTGCTGCTTAAACAGTTTTTCTTCTTCTGGTTTCAGGCTTTCCTCCACATTCTGAAACCATCGCTGCCGGGATTTGCTCCCATTCAGCCACAAGAGACCACTGGTGTTGGTGATTGGGTCTGGCTCTCAGTGCAGACCCGTCAAGTTCCTCCACACCAAACTGGGAGAACCGTTTCTTAACGGACCTGGCTCGGCATTGACGTGCTGAAACAGAAAAGAGCCAGACAAAGATTGTTTGAAGCAGTGTTGTGAAAATATTGTTTGCTGTAATATTAGAGTTTAATTAGAACTAACCAAAATGGGTATAAAAAAAAAATACAACAGTGTAAGGTTTGTGGAGAGGTTTTTTTGTAACATTTCATGTTCCAACTTTGACTCTTACCAACTACACTCCTCACCACCATCCTCTCCCTCTCTCCCTCTTTCTCTCTCTCTGTCCATGAGTCTGGGTGGCGGTAGGCCCGGTGCCGTGGTGAATACCAATAGTGAGGAGGAGCATATGTGAGCCATACTTAATCCTGCTAATCTGGCTCCAAAATAAAAAAAAGAAAGGAAACAAAAAAAAAAAGAAGCAGAAAAGAGAAGAGGGTGGAAAAAACACGAGAGAAGGTTTCTCTTTCTGTCTGAGGAGCTGACCGGCTGAGGCCAAATGAACTGAAAGACGTGAATAATGTCCTGGCTCTCCCCCTCCATCCCTTTCTCTGCCAAATCTTGGAACGAAATGAAGCAAAATTCTCGCTTTTGTTGAAATCTGTGGTGAGGAACGTGAGATGCTGCCTGCCACCACCACTGCTGTTACTGTGTGTGTAATGCTGTCTCCCGGTTAGACTCACATGCGGCTCTCCTGCACAAGTGATTCACTGTACATTAAATGGCAAAGTTAAGTGCCAGCACAGGAAGTGTTGCTCCTTTGAAGAAGAAAAAAGGCAATATGTTTTCCACAAAACATATTTTGAAAATGCAAACTAGTCGAACAAGCATATCATTTGTGGGAGAAACAAAGAGTTTTGCTACGTCACAATGCATGCTTTTCTTTATTTATTTTTTTTAAGTCCACAAATTCAAATAACTCAGACGCCTCAGATTTCAAGTTGAAATATAAGACACAGAGAACCCCCACAATATGAAGAGGAAAGGTTCTAAAGAGAGGATATGTAAAAGTGCAAAAAATGAAAAAGTGCACAGAAAAGAAATTCAGTTCTGTTCTGTTTATTTCGGGCCTCTTGCCCTCTGTCTGGTCTTCATATAGTGAACAACACGACCAACTGGATTGAGGTCATTTGACGGACTTGGCCGATCCAGAACTGGTTTCGCCCTAAAAAGTTATTACATTTTGATCTGATGATGGCACTAGGGGGAACGTTAAGGGATCACCACAGTTATTACAATCCATCATGAGGGGACCATGAATGTCTCTACAAAATTTTCTGGCAAACCATTTACATTTCACCCAAAACCGCAAACATAAACCTCGTGGTGGCGCTAGAGGAGGAGTCTTAGGTTCCCCAAAGTAAGTAGGTTTTATCATATGAGGTCCATCAATGTCTGTACGACATTTAACAAGCATCCATCCAATAATTGTAAAGATAATTCCGTCTGGACCAAAGTTGTTCACTGACCAACAGAAAGCTTGGTGGTTAAAATAATTCTTACAAAATCCTTGAGATATATTAGTTAGTTACAGCTCTACCAAACCAGATATCACTAGGGATGTTCGTCCAAAGTCTCTGACAGCAACAATCTGATCAACTTGGTGTCTGATCTGCTACCTCTGCAGATCTGTACAAGTGCATGTGGAGTGAAGAGGTCCTAATGTAGGCAGGCCGCTGGCCACCTGACACATGATGTGGTTCCTCCTGGCAACGGATCGAGGGAGTCTTCAGGCCTCTGTGTCTAAAGGGGCTGGACAGTGTTAGGTTATGCTGGCCTGGGGCTTTATCTCTACAACAGCTATTAGGAGGTAATTAAGTCCTAACACTGCAGAGCCTCCCATGGTTACTATAACATAACTGCAAATGGGAAGCTTACAAGCTCCTTTAGACGGCATGACAAATTGAATGGAACTCATTGGGCTTCGACTATTATTCCAGCGGCCCCATCTGGCTGAGAAAAGATAAAGGGGATTTGCTGGAGGTTGTGAGGGGTTGAGCCTCGATGTGTGTGTGTGTGTGTGTATGTGTGTGTGAAGGATAAGGAACGAGAGGGGTGGGGGGGGGGGGGGGGGGGGTTCCCGGTCCAGAGTAAGGAGTGTTTTGAGGGTTCCTGGGGGATTTTTTTCTTCTCTTTGGTCTGAGCTTCAATTCAACAGGCAGCCTGAGATTTGCTTTGGCCAAATGTTACAAATGTTTCGACAACCTGGTCTCTGATCCTCTGGGGTCACCCAGGAGGGCACGGGGGGTACAACGGCTTTACGCCCAGAGACTTAACAAAGCAGCATGGGGATGAATATATTCACACTTGTATTCACTTCCCGGGCCACCAGATGCTTGTTTTAGGGAGACGGAAGACTAGACTGAGCAGCACGTTACTCAAAGCAGGCCAGCTGGCAGTTTGTGTCTTTAGTACGTCCGTGACCGAACTTGTGTAGATAAAAAAGTGTCACGTTCTCTGGAGTGATGCTGTCGATTGTCAATGATGGTCAAATTATTTTAAGGCTGTCAAAAGTGTTTTAAGGATTTTTAGAAATCAGTTAAGACCTCATAGATGAAAGTGATATGACATGTGAGGAGCCACATTTGTGTACTGACAGGTGTTTCGAGTATTTTGTCCACCCCATTTATATCAATTTGAGTAGGCTAAATTAAACACATCTCTTTATACTGCAATACACTTCAACAGCAGCACAAACTGCATCCACCAAAATTAAGTTGAATCAACACCTCTCTAAAACAGTTCTGACAACAAAAATCTTTATGACATCCTGACTGTTGCATTAGTTTTAGCTAGTTGTACCTAATAAACAAAGTATGTATCTTTGTCTTAATACTCTTGAATTTGAAAAATCCAATCATGTGTAGGATGAGGTTCCATCCAAACCTGAAATTTCAGGTTGCTTTAAAAGCTTGCGGTCCACAATGAACATATGAAAATGGCAAAATCTTCTTTTTCCTCCCATTTTGCAAAGCACACAATGAAATAGCTTTAGCGCCACCATCTGGTGTGCAGTGGGGTTGAATGGACACAGTGATTTCAGGTTAAAACTCTGCTCCGTCACCTCCAACTGTCTCTGAGCCCCGGCGGCAAAATATACAATTTTGTTGACAGTTCTCAAGAATTTGTAACATTGTTGAATTGGACAACAGCTTTGAAGGTAGGGTACACAACAAGTCTTTAAAAAACGACTGTAATGACCAAAGAAAAGAGTCTAACCTATGTTTTAATAACACTGGCAGTCCATGAGGGTTGGGTTGTGTGGAGAGAACTGTATGTAAGCGGCTAGAAATCTCTAATCTCCAGTCTATGAGAGGCATTTTCAAATGTATTCATACTGGAGAGCTTCTCCATAAAGTTCTCCAAAGGTTGAGTCTTTGTGTGGATGGACGACCTAAACAAAAATATATTTTGTTCACGTTTTTTGTGGACAAGGGCCTCGGCCCAGCTGAAAGTCACTGATACCCTACAGCAGGGGTATTCAATTAAAATTCCAAAAGGTCCCGGCTTTATCAAAGGTAGACATTCATCCACTAACACACGCAGACTGTTTAATTTAGTCAATTACTCGTCATTACAACAAACTGGTACCATCATAGCCTCCCTAGATGCAGAAAAAGCTTTCGACAGAGTAAACTGGACATTTCTCACAAGCACATTAAAGAGATTTGGCTTTGGGGAATCATTTATTAACTGGGTTAAAATTCTGTACACTTCACCTTCAGCCACTGTCATCACCAATGGACAAACTTCACAATGTTTCACACTGCACAGGGGGACTAGGCAAGGATGCCCACTCTCTCCCTCACTTTTCACCATTTTCATTGAACCGTTAGCTGCAGCCATTCGTCAGAATATCTACATAAAAGGAATTCAAACACTCAACACCCATCACAAGATTAGTCTCTATGCAGATGATATATTGCTCTTCCTACAAAACCCCTACTCATCATTACAGGAAACTATTAAAGTCATGGAATCATTCTCCAATATCTCCGACTACTCCATTAACTGGAGTAAATCATCCATCCTTCCATTAGATAGTAACAGTTGGGATGGGGCAGCCCATACACCACCTATCCCTTTTTGCACAGGTGCCATCACGTATTTGGGAATACATATTTCCCCCAGGCTGTCAGAGCTGTTCACACTCAACTTCACTCCATTACTTAAAACAATAAATGACGACCTCCTCCGCTGGATGAACCTACCATTATCACTCATGGGCAGAATAGCTACAGTTAAAATGACAATACTTCCTAAAATAAATTACCTATTCACAATGATACCATCTCAACCCACTCACTCCTGGTTCAAATCACTTGACTCAATCATTACTCAATTCTACTGGAAAAATAAAACACCAATAATTAAACTGGCCACTCTACAAAAACCAAAAACACAAGGAGGACTTGAAGCTCCACATTTTTTTCACTACTCTCTAGCAAATAAACTTCAATACATTCTTAAATGGATCCACCCCAACCAATCAGACAACACATGGTTAGATATAGAACAGACAGTTTGTAAGGACATTCAGATTTCTGACCTACCATTTTTAAGCCAATCTATCAAATGCCATCCTTGTTTCAAAACACTAACAATAGCAGAAACTCTGACAGCCTGGTGGAAATTCCACAAAATCACTAACATCACTTTTGCACCTTCAAATTTTACTCCCATATGGAACAATCCTGATTTTCTAAGTCACAAGACACCTCTTAATCTCCACACATGGTCCGCTAAAGGCATCACTCATCTGAAACATATCTTCAATAATAACACCATGGTTTCATTCCCCCACTTGGTTCAGAAGTATGGCATCAGGAGCAACCAATTTTTGGAATATCTGCAACTCAAATCATCCGTTCAATCCAAACTTAACACTAAGGCCACTAACCTAGAACTACCCCCCTCAACCTCAGAATTAATTAATATCCCCTCCTCAAAAAAGTTAATCTCAAAAATATGTAGAGTAATATCACAGTCTGACAAAACATCATCCATACCATCAAGAAAATGGGAATCAGACCTGTCCATCACTCCTGATGCTGATTTCTGGAACCAAATCTGCAATAACATCTACTTCATGACTAAAAATGCCAATTTACAACTAATACAGTATAAAATACTTAACAGAATTCATTACACTGGGCAAAAAATGTTTAAAATGGGATTCACGTCAGATATCTGTCCACATTGCACTCAAAACAGCCCGGATAGCTATGTTCACGCCACCTGGCACTGCACACCAGTTAATCACTTTTGGAAAGAAATAACTGAGTCACTGTCTGTCTTCCTGGGCTGCCTCGTCCCATTATCCCCTTCACTGTGCTTACTAGGAGACATCTCAACAATAAATCTGAGTAAAACAAATCGCAAATTACTCCTCGTGGCCCTAACTATCGCCAAGAAAACTATCCTCATGAACTGGAAATCAAGAAATAACACACACATCACACACTGGAGAAACTTAATGATAGAATATATTTCAATGGACAATCTAACCTCGTCCATCATATACAATACAACAGAACACCACTCCACCTGGTCATCCCTCACTATGTTTCTGCAAATGTGACATCACCCATCCTATTAATATTAAAATTTGTATAGTATATATCTATTTTGTTTATGTATTTATTGCTATTATTGATTTTTGTTTTGTTGTTTTTCTTGCCTGACAACCAATTGAAACCCACGTACATGCATACATGAACATCCATATGCACACATACTTTGTTGTTTTTAAATTATTATTATTATTATAATTTTTATTTTTTTTTCTCCTTCCACCTTAAGGCTCAAGGACATTCTCACACACACACACACACACACACACACACACACACACACACACACACACACACACACACACACATATACACACACTGACTATATGATGTTTGCTAGCTTTTATCCCACTGTTGTTGTCATCCTCTTGTTGTTATGTCTATGTATTGTCTAATATTGTCTCTTGTCTTTCAATAAAAAAATATTAAAATTCAAAAAGGTCGAGATTGAGAAAATGTCCTCGGGCAAAGGTCCGGAACATTACAATAATATCTAACTTGCGCTATTTAGTGCCATATATATATATATATATATATATATATATATATATTCAAGAAGCCTCGTAGTAGTAACGTCGCTGTGTAGTCAACAACTGTCAAATCAAATAAAGAAAGTACACATATTATATTTTAACAATTATTATCCTCACTTTTCAAATTTAACTGGATAGATTATAAATAATACATAGAAATACATAAATAAATGTTCTTCTCATTTCAAGTACAATAAGGGCTGGAGTAAAGAATAACTAATACAACAGAAAGTTTTTCAAAAATGTGCATCTTAAAATAAAGTACTTCATTTTAGAAAAATTAATTTCACTGAATTGTCCTGCAGCTTTAAATTCAGTTCATTCAGGTGTGAAGTGATGTCAATCAAAAAAGCCATGATATTATATGTTTCTCATCTTCTAACAAGAGAAATGTGTAAGCATGGACTTTATCTGTGGTTATTAAACCACTTGTTTCAGTTCTATTCTCTCTGGTAACATCATTGTTGTGAAGTGAATTCATGCGTTAGGATTCTGATCATATTGGGCTCTTAGGTTTATTTTCTGTGTCTTCATTCAGATGTGAGTGGGTACGTTTGCTCAAAAGAGTTGTGCTTTGTCTCGTAATGGCGCTTCATTTACCGCTTTTAATAATCGTCACGGTCTCTAAACATATGAGACACACTGGTTATAAACTGTCCGTGTGAAGAATTAACCTATAAGAGTCTGTTCATTCTTGGTTAAAGACTCTGGTCTCTCTGGTCTATCTGACCACTTTTCTCTTTTTGGAGAACGTCATGTGAAATAACTTCTCTGACTCACGTAATTCTCCTGCTCTTCCTTCTCTTTCCTCGTCTCTCCCCCGTGTGTCACGGACCACAGTGTGTGTACATCTCACTCGATTCAGGAAACATGTCAGAATACCCATATTTGATTGGCTGAGCTGCATCACGTGATGTGATTTACAACGCATTGGTCGGAGCGTTTCCTGCACCGCTGAACAAGTGCCGTAAAGGCTGAAAAAGCTGCGCCGGTTAAAATAGAAGCGCTCTGTCAAAATAAAATAGATTTTAGGTCCTGGGTCCGGATACAACGGCGTCTGGGTCCGGATCCGGACCGCGGTCCGCCAATTGGCGACCCCAATTGGCAACCCCCTACAGTATCCTCAGCGCTGCATCACAATGGGTGTAACGGGGTCTAATGATGGGGATGCGCCTGGCTTAACAGGCTTTCATTCAAATGGACATTGTCAGAAGGCTGGAGACAATAGGCCGAGGAAGAACAATGCTGTACACAAGCAGCCCAGGCCATCCCCGCTCTGCTGCAATTAGCGTCATATGGAGGGACCGAGAGGCTGGGTTACATTCCTTTACTCTCACTACCAGCCTCCTGATCCCATGACACACAAGCTCATCTACCTTAACAAAATATCTTGACTACTTTATTACCACCCCCATGCTAACCAGCTGTCACCCCCCACCCTCCACTCCCAAAAACACTCAAACGTATACCCCTAAAGTGATGTTTTCACACCTTTTGGGTTGTAGGTGTTTTTGTCTTGCGTGGTTATGGTGAGGTCAGCTGGTGTTTCCCATCCCAGATCTGAAAATTGATTTTTTTTTTAGTAACTCTAGATTGAAACAAATATGAAAAGGTGGCATACTGGTAAAATGTCACCTTAACAATCATGGTCAGAGATTTCTGTGAAGCAACAATGTTGAGAAGCCAGCTCTCTGTTGCCCTCTATGCTGTAACTCATTTTATGAAAACGTATTACTCATTAAAGTATTTGTTGAGAGATGAGCACTTGGTTGTGAACCAACTTTTTTCCAAACCTCCTTCGTGGAATTGCATTCTAATGTTTGTCATACACTGTCATGATAAAATCTGTGAACACACAACAATAGAAACAGTAGGTCAAAAGCCGAACCAATGAGTAGCTCTCTGGATCTAAAATGAACACGTTGGGTATTAACTTTAACCTTACCTTTCAGGTTTACTTCCAAATGAGTGCATTTCAATTGTGGCAACGACCCCGATGTGTGCTGTAATGGGCTCCAGACCGGATGGATGTATGGATGGATGCATGGATGGATGGATGGATGGACGGATGGATGGATGGAAAAATGGACAAACTGATTGATAGATACTGTAAACTGAATTCGCGTTTGATTTTCGAACCACTTCTGTGCCAGAGATCACATCAAGACAAATGTTGTTATAATAACCAAAAATATGGAAAAATTACCTAGATTGTAAAAGAAATTGGGTCTTAACTTAAAATCTGCTCACAGAAAAAAATGATAGCATTGGCTCTTTTGCTTGTAATTACCTTTGTTGACATTTTCCAGGCAGGTGACCTATTGCAGCTATATGCCAACAATAAAGTCATACGGTAGCATGTAACGTTGCTCGTATTGGCACAAAAACTTGTTGGGGTGGGTGGTTGGCATGCTTGGTGCCTTGAACATCACAGACTTAATTTCTATGTCCCGTCTCCTGACAGAAAGGGTTGAATTTCCTCTCAGTGTGAGCACCGATTGGAGAGAGAATGTTTTGGCCATCATCAGGCATCCCAGGTGTCCCTCTCCTACCAATTGGCAGTTTATTGTTAAACTTAAATTTGACCAAGTAGTTTAGTTTTAAACCTGACCAGAGCTCAACCATAGAGGTGGCAGGTCAAAGGCACTAACAAACCTTTTGGGAATCTGGACTTGTTGCACAGGCAGGGAAGTCCTGTTTGAATGGCAAGGACAGAGCAGACTCAAAAGACTTTGGGGCCGAGAGAACGGACAGGTCTCTAGGGCAGTGCCACGGGGGCCCATGGAACCGGAGAAAAGAGGGGGAGCTGGACTTTTAGGCTCACTGGGTAACTCGACACACTAGCTCTCCTTCAATTCTTCAGCAATTATGCTGTCATCAAGCCATATTTTTTTCTTTTCTTTTCGAGAACGAAGAGAGGAACACAAATAAGGGTTCAATTAAACCAATACCAATTCATTTTCCAGCAAGATGCTTGTGATGTCATTAGGAGAAGGACAGAAAGGGTCTGCTCCTGTGCGTGTCGGTGCGCGTGGGTGTGAGTGTATGCATGTATGCCTATTATGTCTGTGAGAAATTTTGAGTGTGTGGGTCCGTGTGTGTGTGTGTGCGTGTGTGGGCATGTGTCCCCTCATTTCCAGTCCATTGAGCGGCAGTGCTGTTGCCTGCTCTCCGCTTGCCCTGGTTTTGGTCCAACAGAACAGAATGCGATGGGAGAAGGCAGAAAAGAGGAGGAGGCAGAGGAGGTGGGGGTCTGCTCGGAGGGGGCTGTTTGTCACTGGGAATCGGCTCAGGGTGGTTCACATCATATGGCCATTGATGGCCGCCCCTCCCCTGTTGTAAAACAAGCTCCTGTGGGCCTGCCTGAACACTGGGGGCATTGTGTCCCACCCTCGCAGGAAACATACCACCCAAAGTGATGCTACCCCCACCGCCACAGCATCCCCAGCACGTCTCCCTCTGTCCATTCCCATCTTTTCCCTCCTTTTGCCCCAGGTGAGTCTTATGCTAACTTCGAGTTGGCAGTAAGTTGGCAGAAAAGAAACGGAGGGCGAAGGAAAAGGCCATTTTGAGAGCGGCAGGTAACAAGGCCGGGCTGAAGGATGGAGGGAAAGGGGGAGTCGGCGCCGAGATGGAGGAGGCTGAGGGAGGTGCAGAAAGGAAGACAGATTTGAAGGGCCGGTGTAAAGGGGGCGTTCCCCGCGGCTTCCGTAATATGGAGGGCTAATGGGAAGATTGATGGATTGAGACAGCGAAACAAAACAAGGGGTGGTGATAAAATGTAGAGTGGGGGATAGAGTAAGCAGGGATCGGGCTGAATGGCGTCTTGAAGCCCCCAATTCGGAGGATGTGTGAGTGTGCGTGTCACAGGGGCCGGGAGAAGGAGGAAAATTTACCGCGTTTGGGGGCAGGGAGTGGGCGTGACTTGTTCCCTAATTACCAGGGAGGTCTCGGGATCTCCGGGTACAAGACAAGTGTGAAGGGTGGGAGAATGAGACAGGATACAAGGGGTTAGTGCAGGTCAATGCTGACCACCTAGGATGTCCCTTGCAAAAGACGCGCACCCCCACTCCCTTCCAACCCTCCCCGAGTGCCCAAGCTGAATCCTATAAATAAATATCGTGTCCTCTCCTCTGAAAGTTGATAATTTACTGCCCAGCCATTCCGTTCTGCCAATCTCTTCTCCATTTCTCAGCGCCGTTGCCAGGAGGTGAATGGAGCTCGTCCTTTGAGATTGGAGGGCCAGGCCTGTGTTTTCTGGAGGGGCTGTCCTCAAATTTTGGAGCACCCTGGAGTGGACACACACACACACACCCGTACACACACACACACGCACATTCACACGCACACACACACACATGCATATGTTGAATGCCACACATGCTCCTTTATCAGCCACTTCTACAACGCTAACCACATGGCAAGAATTTGAGGGATTCTTATGGGAGAAACCTGTTGTTCGACTCAGGCAACGAGAGCCAACTCCTTTCTTTCCTAATTAAACTAACAGGCTAACTGGACAAACAGGTGCTTCAGGTTGATCATTCTTAACTCTAGATCGGAGTCCACGGCAGACAAGTTCATGTGTTGGCTTAATTCTCCTGCGTTGATTTGTTCAATCAACCGCGTATGCTGAAAATATGACATACTTTAATGTTGGATGTTTTTGAACTCATGATTTATGATTTGAATTAATTGTTTCTCTGTATGTTTTAATTTTTATGTAATCTATTTAGTAGATATATTTTGTGACGCTTTCATAACACCAAGGAGCTTTTTGGTCATATTTTTATCAAAATAAGCCTTAAAAGTATGAATGGCATGTACGCATGCAGGGAGCCACCATTCAGAATGCGTTGTTTATTTAATGGATCATGTAAAATGAATGTAAAATGATCATCTGTATATTAATCACTTACCGTGTGTAACTTAGCTTAGACAAAACTTAGCTCTCTGTCGTGCCTTCCCGATGAACGAAGAATAAAAACAGCAAATCTCTGAATGATTGAAGTAAATGGGGTCAAGGTTTAGCAGCAGCAAAGCTATGTCAAAACATCCGTTTACAAACTCGCACACAACTTCAAGTCCAAGTCACATTATCCAGTCGTATGCTCACTACTTCCCAAACACATGTATTCTCTCCAAAATCTTAATCAGAATCAGAATCGGCAAAACTGTGGAACGATGGCCATCAAAAGCGTCTCCTCCTAAGAGCCAACGTTGTTTTTTAAAATCAATACCAGATTTTTTCTCTAAACCTAAAGGATCATTCCAGAGTACTACAACTTGGATCTTGTCATTGTAGGCCTCAGGAGATCAAGGAACTTGTCATTGCTAAAAATAAGCCAGAAAGGTCAACAAACTCCAAGTTGGACAAACTTATTTAGTGAAAATGAAAGGCAAATGGTATAATTGTTGTGCTTAGTATTCTTCACATGGTCCCTCCACATTGTTTTAGTCTTTCTTCTTCTGCACTTGTGCTTTCTTTCTCTGCATTGAAGCCATCTGCCTCCCTGGCACCCTTGCCTGCATTGCATTCACCTGGAGGAACAGAACAAAAAAAATCACACAGAAAGCGTGCAACTGAGACAGATACAAGTCTCTAACTGCCAGTGCTACCATGGTGCCGTTCACTCAACAACTGTAGCTTGACAAGGGGATTGGGAGTGAAAGACTTAAAGAATCAAAGAGAAGGAGAGTGTGCTGGCAGCTCCACTCTTCGTCTGCTGCCATGGCCGAGTCAAACAGGCTCAGCTAAGAAATTATAAACCTAACAGGGGGCACGGGGAGGGCAGAGAGGGATGGGAGTAATGGAAGGGAAAGGGGAAGAAAATAGTGTCTGTGTCCCCAGTAAATCAGTGTTGTTGAGAAGCCCGGGCCTTGGCAGTGGCAGCTGCACTCAGTTCAGTGCCTGCTGACAGAGAGGAGGCTTTTGTCTGCTGCACAGGCGGCACAGTGAACAGCGAAGGGTGGCATGGTCTGGAATGTGACGTTATTGTTTTGTTTTTTTCTTTAATAGAGAGCGGCTCAAAATGGGGCACACTAAGGGAGCAACTAAGAGAGAACATTTTGTTTGTGTTTACGTTTGTGCGCCTCATGAGGCGTGTGTGGCGGTTGTAGCCGTTGCTGACCTACAGCCGAGGAGCATGGTTTAGCAAAATGTAGGTTACAGTGTAAGTGTAAGTGTAAAGTAAACACTAACTATGTTGTAACTAGCTAGTTTCACACTTTATACTCTACCTCTTTCAGTTTCACCACTTTTTACTTGCACTGTAACTAAATCAAAATGTGTGAATCTTTCATATAATATGAGAGGAAATGTTGTTACTAAGCAGACTGTTCTCACACACTGTTAGTAGCTATGCTTAAGAAAAGTAATGTGGGGTGATTCGTATGCAATCATTGTATTGTGAACCAGGAAGTATAAAAAGCGACAAACTCTGTGTAGAGAGGAAGTTGGACCGGACTTTCATGAAGAAGGGTGCAGTTTGTGTCCTGTGTGAAACCAGAAGTCGAGAAGTCAATATATTTGTCACCTAACTTCTGTATTTAGGTTATGCAACTTCTGAAGTTATTTAAACCCAAACCACGATCTTTTCCTGAACGTAACCAAGCAGTTTTATTGCCTAAACCTAACCAAGTTGTCTCCCGTGAAGACTAAAAGCTAGCTAGCGGAAATTGACACATACTGCTGGACATTCGAAGCGACACAAAAAATGACGAACAACTTTTCGGAAGATATCATTCTTAAAAAAGTTATGTATGCAATCACATGTACACTAGCTAACATATGATACGTAGTATATATTTATCTGAAATAAATAATTTAACAATCGTTTACAAGCTACTTTTGTTTGAATTATTGACATGAATAATAAATACACAAAAAGTCCATCTCGGCCTGTAGACACAGTACATCTAAAACTTTAAAAAGTTTCAGTTTCAAGCAACAAGTAGATTTGAAAATTCAAGCGAATGCATCATGCATTGGTCTAAATGCAGAGTTCAAATAATGAGGCAAACAGTCATAAACAATGTCTGTTGATGACTTTGGACTAATGCCACATGATGCAATGAACATCCTTACACACACACACACAGACACCTATACACACTTTAGCACTGTCAAACACTTAACAAGTCAATACCTGACTTCAATCTGGCAGCACCTGCAGTGTGCTCACAAGTGTGTGTTTACTTGTTTGTGAATGTGTGTGTCCCTGTGTGGATGCATGTGTGTGAGTTTAAGAGGCAGGTGGTAATGAGGCAGACTGTGCTGTGCTGGCTCCTATAATGAGGTGGCAGACAGTGAGGGGTAGGGCCAGTGCTACTAATGGGCCCCTATATAGCCTCTAATAAGCAGTAATTATAGTGTGTGTTTACCAAGTGGCTCCAACACAGTTGAAAAGGTTACCTGCACACATAGCTACTCCACTGTTGGCCCTCCCACCTGGGGACACTAAGTGAACACAGAGGAAGGTGCTTTGTGTGTACTGTATGTGTGTTGGAATTAGCAGGTATATCGTTTTGGGGTTGGAGGAATTATTCTTGTTGGTGTTTCTGGTGTTTTACAGCCAGTTTTTTTTCATTGTCATGTATTTTAGTTTCATATGCAAAGCGTAAGAGATTCAGTGTATTTTTCGTTATTCTTTGTGACAAGCTGAAATATGATTCTGCAATTTTCAATCCATATATGATAAATTAATTCCAAATATTATGCTTTATAGGATTTTGACCACATAAAGATAAACCAATTATTATTTTATAAGCATTCTATATTTACCAACCCCCCCCCCCCCCCCCAGACTGAATAAGCAAATTCTATAGGTGGTGTAATTGCATTAGAAGTCAAAGAGGCGAGTGCATATAAGCTGTAGAAAATATTTTTAGAAAAGAGTTAAAAAGTGAAAAATCTGCACATCCTTAAGCTTTTTGACTCCACTTCATAAGTGCAGGAAGACAATAAGAAAGAAGAGGAGAAACTGTTAGAGAGTGCACCAATTCAATGTTAAAAGCCAACTGAATGGGCTTTATCAGCGATTATCATTACCATTTTAATACTTCAGTCGGGCAAACCTGCACCTCCCACGTTGTGAAAGGGAAACTCAAAGATGTTAATTTAAGCACAACAACTTTAGGTTTAGGCAACAATTGAACTTGGTTAGGTTTAGGAAAGGATCGTGGTTTAAGTACAAATGAGTACTACGTAGATTAGGTAACAAAACTACAGTAAAATAAGTTATTCAGTGTGGCTTTGTGGCACAAAGGCAGTAAAACTGCCTGTGCCAAAGCACACTGATTGTAATCCTGCGGGTTTAATAATAATAATGATACTAGAAAATTCCTAAACAAATTTTGACAGTATGGCTTCTACTGCCCGAAGAAATCACAATATATACACACGCCAATGTTACCGGTAGTGTCGTTCAGGTTCAATTGAGATAGCGCTACTCTATTTTCTACATTTTAGATTCATACTCTTGGATTGAATCTCGTATTTGTGGGGCTTTTATTTTGAAAGGGTGGGACTGGGTGGGTGAGAGAGGGGGAGAGGAGACAGAATCATAATGTTTGACACTAAAATGAGAGGCTTCATCACAAGCATTCCAGTTAGAATTCATTCTGTGGGGCTTTTAATTTGAAATGGGGGGAGGGGAAAAGTCCTCTAAAAATATCTAAGACCTGAATGACTGTATGATAGAGAGAGACACAGAGAGGAGAGAGAGACAGAGTGAGTGAGACAGGCAGACAGACAGTTAGATGGACTGAGTGAGTGAGTGAGTGGGAGAGTGAGACAGGCAGTTTACTTCTAGTTTACTTTTGTTGTCACGAACGACCTCCTGAACCTACTAGCACATGTGACAGGCCCCTTCTGACCCACATCTATGCTAATGGCGCCCATTCAATCCTCTAATAACTTTCGAATCGGGTGGAAAATCACACAAGCAGTCGAGGTCCTGGTCAATATGAAGATCAGATCAAAACAGTCTGTGCTCTGGCTCTTTGTGGCAAAACAATAAAAACAAAGGCTGCTAAAACACTCCAGCATTCAAATTTGTGTGAATAATGATCATGACTGTGCCATGGCCTCAGCTGCCATTGATGTCGCATATTATTGGTCCAAGACATAACCGCAACAAAGTTTTGACACGACAGAAGTTTAGATGTACAGTGCGATCTCATGAGAAGCACCGTGCCGCTACTTTGACGTCAAATAATGTTCTGATTATCAGCTGATACGGACAGCGACAGCACACGCTGTCAATCAGGAACCGTGGAGGACGGAATTTTCTGAGAATTCATTTTCTGACATTTGTTGTGCTGTTCTCAGTCTCCACGTCTCCCCTTTCGTTGCACTCTGACCTCTACCCAGCCTCTGACTGACCCTCAGAATGCACTCTGCATTTTGGGGGAGCCCTCTCTGTGACCTCATCAATCAGAACACCAGCAGCCAGGCAGCAGGTTCACCCTCTTTTTCAACTTGCCGCTGCATTGTCTTCTTTCTGTGTCCATCTCTTCATCGATACGCCGCTCTCATTCTCTTGCTCCACTCTCATCGCGCCCTCAAAGCTCACTGTGATCTTGATGAGTACACGGCTGCCAAGTTTGACGAATTACACAGTGTCCTTTCGTGTTGCTGCTCAACAGATTGATATCTGCTCCTTTATCACTGCCTTGCATTCACTTGCTCAACCCCTCGCCTTCCCACAACTCCTTCCACATTGTCTTCTTCAAAGGTCTCCATGTTCTCTTCTCATCTTCTCTCTCTCTCCTAAATTCTTGTACAAACAGAAATCGGTAGACTTATGTTGCTTGTTTTTAGAACAGTTGATACAATACATATGGTGTTATCACTGACAATCTCCATCTTTATATTTGTTCTGCCCAGGCAGGAACCTCCAGTTTAGAAAAGTGAAGCAAATGCGGGAGTGCCTTAGACATGCATTATTTCTAATGGTCAGCAGGAGGCGACTCCTCCGGTTGCAAAAAGAAGTGTGATTGTATGGAAGTCTATGACAACTTGATTTATTACTTCAGTAAACATTGTAAAGATGAGTTTATGGTCTCAATCGCTAGTTTCAAGTCTTCTTCAATGCAGCATTAGTAAATTATGGTCCATTTAGAATAAAATAGACCATAAAGCAGGGACAGGTCGGGTCAGGTCTGGGAGTTGTCCGTGTTTTTGTCTTTAACCCTTTCACAGTGTGTTTTCAGATCGCCCCAAAAATGTCTCATACAGAGTTCGGTTGTATTTAGCTTACCATCTCGTGTCAATTCTGGTCGCAAAAAAACCTGACCAAAGGTCTAGTGCCTTATTTTGTTTTTTGGCACCTTCGTCATAATTTGGAGAAATCTTAATACTACAATGATATATTAGATAATAATATGCTTCCAACTTTGTCTTCACAGTTTGTGTTTGTCCCTTTCCTGTTTTAACATGACAATTGTCACAAAGCCAGGTCCATAAAATGTTTTCAGTTTGGGGTAAAAACTCTATCACCCGATTAGAAGTTTTTGAATTCTCTCTTCTACATTATCTGTATGTATGGTAACACTGTCGGGTTACGGTTAGGGAAAGATTAGTAAAAAGGCGAATTGCACAACAGTGGGCTACACAATGTTCTATCTCCTGCATGAAAGTAAAAAAATGTTAGAAGTGGAGTGCAATATGATCGTAATTCGTACTGGTCTGCACAGATGCTTGACCTCAACCTCATTCAGCACATTTGAGAGGAACTGGAATGCTGACTGGGAGCCAGACCTCATCAACCAACATCAGTGTTGGACCTCACTAATGCTCTTGTTGCTGAATGGGAGCAAATCCTTGCAGACAGGCTCCAAAATCTGGTTGAAAGCCTGAAACCAGAAGAGTGGAGGCTGTTATAGCATCAGATTAAGGCTCAAAGCTTTTGAATGACATGTACGTCATGATATGGGTGTAATACTTGCCCACATACATACATTTTGTGTTCCACAATGTTAAAACAAAACAAAAAAGTGATCAGTGACGGTTGATGGTGACACAACAGAAGGGTTAACGAGTACAAATAAATGGATTTAATGTTATATTCTCATGTCTTTTTCTTCCTTGTCTGAAGCGGATAAGCTCAAATTCTTCACATTCACAGAGGGAGACATAATGCAAGCCAGTTCAACAAAGTCTTGGTTTACGCAAGATTGTAAGTAAGAGAAAAGAGAAATTACCCTGACCAGATATCAACAGTCACTCATAAACACTATACAAGCTATTCTGCTTTTGGATCTCTGATCCAACATTAGTAGATCAGGGTCTTTGCTTTCTTTCAGGGTGGTATTCCTCCGGCTGTTGTGCATATCTTTGTGTGGAGATGAATGTTAGGATAATGTTGGTCCACCATCTCACTGGCCATTCACATGTCATGAGAACAGCAAACCAGCAAAAAAGCAGGGTCCCTAATCTGGTGCCCATGCTGGGACAGGGCTAAGAGTTGGCCCACAACACAGTGGTAATGCTGTGTGCGTGCGTGTGTGTGGTGTTTGTCAGGGATGGAAGACAAATTCAGATCCTTTACTCAAGTAAAATTAGCAACAACAAACAGTAACACCATTTATCTTACAAGTTAAATCCCTGCATTGTAAACTTTACTTTTGTACCAAAGTATTAGAAAATAAAACATTCTTTAGTAGTAAAAGTAAAAGTATTCATCATGCAAAATAGCCACTTCCAGAGTTATATATTTTATTACTGGATCAGTGTTTCTTAGGAAAAATGTGTATCTAATTTTAATGTTGTAGTTCATCATGGTGGACCTTTTATACACTAGGTTAATATGTTATAATACATGAGCTTTTTTTGAGCTGTTGAGCTTTGTAAAATATAAATTTGCAAAGTATTTAATAAGCGCAGTTGTCAAAGGATTGTAGACGTGTAAAAAACACTAGCGTGGTTCCAGATGACTTGAATTGACAGACACATTTTTTTCTCAGTTATTCCAATAAGTCAGGTGTCTAGCTTGTTTATGGTTGGTTCTACAGGTGGAAATATAACTAAGGTAATCAGAGGTTTGTAGATTTTACTGAGGATGAAAGCGCCAGCTTCCTGCACCAGAGCCAGCTAAATGTTGAAAGAAAAAATGTGACATGAATGGCGACAAGCATGGACGAGAACTTAGTTAATTTAGTGATATAACTTAAATTAGCAAAACAAAGGCAAAGTGTTATGTTACATTATGTTGTTATGTTACGTTGTTACTTTTCCTGAAACATACAATGCCAGCACGTTTTCTAGCCGAACACTAGGTTGCTCTTTAGTTTAATTTAGTGGCCTTTCGAAGAGCAGGAAATCCTCACGTTTTAGAGGCTGGAAACAGCAAATTTCTAGCATATTTTGCCCATTAAAGATTAGATTTATCAGTAAAATATACAATATATAGATTTTTGTAACTGTTTATGTTGTATCCTAAATATATATATATTTTTTTTGCTACTGCAGCTTTTTTTGTCCATATCACAACACCGTCTCCAGAACAGTAAACAGACAACATGAACAGGATTAGTGTTAAGTAATTAAGTGAAATAAAATTCTCAATTCAAAAGTATAATATTTCTCTCTACAAATATGTAGCAGTGTAAAGTAGTATCACGTTAACTCAAGTATTGTACTCATGTTCAAGCCCCTTGAGTTAATGTATTTAGTTTCCCTTCAGGACGAGGGTTTGTGCACATGTCCACGTCCTGCCCACATTTGTGAGAAAAGAAAAAATAAGCTACATGTGAGTAGCTGAGTTATCACTTGGCCCATCGCTGTTTTTCCATGACAATGAAAACAAATCCAGCTTACACTCATTTCTGTTTTCTCTCAGACTCTATGTGAGAGAAAGCCTCCCTCTGTCCTCACTCTATAAAGGCTTGATCTCTGCCTCTGTTGAATATGTTAATCCATCTGGTGGTCCCCCTGCTCTTTCTCTTGGCCCACAAGACCCCCACTGCCCCACTCTCCCTTCCCAAGTAGGCAAAAGGGGATCTGGGATACTTCAGCGGAGGATTGGTGGGCCAGGACTTCATCCCCTGGTTGATTATGTGCAGTGGAGAGAAGAGGGAGAAGGAGAGGTGCACGACGTAATCCCATTGACCATCTCTGTCCCATATGGTGAACGCACTGGCCTCTCCAGTGGTACAGTCAGTGGAGTGGCAGGGCCAGCTTGCCTCTCCAATCAGGGCACATTTTCTTTAAAGCTCAACGTCTCCTGCTCTCATGTGGGATCACCGGTGTAGAATTGAAAGACGAGGATTGTTCACTGCAATCTGATTACAATACTCGTAGAATCAGTCACGATCAACATTTGTAACGGTTATAGTTGAAATATTGACACCACCTGTAATATACTTTTGGTTTTATCACACTACTGAGTGTGCAGTAATAATACTAAATCCAGTGAATTTTAGAGAATGCAATTGTAATGTAAAGCATTTATTCTAAATGTCACTGTGATTGATCCATATTTATCCAAGTTTACCACTTGGATAAATATTTCTTCACGTGTTCTATTGAGTAAATTGTCTCTCTTTTGAGAGGTTGTAATCAGGTTGCCCGTAAAAGATGTTAATAAATGATCATTTTAAAACTTTCATTTTACCATTTTAAGTCTTCATTCACTTTTAACATTTTCTTTTTGATTGAGTTCGTTGTTTTTACTTTGCAGTTGCTATTTGTCCTTTTTTTTCTTCATGTAAATCATGACACTTTGTCAAGAAAAGTATCGTAGATACACATTTTATTTTTATTATCAAACCAAGAGAGAAATGGAGGGATAAATAAGTGCTGATTTTCACAAATAACTTGAGATTTTGGAAGTTTTCACAATAGAAAAGAGGACACGTGGAGCTCAAAACCAAGCAAAATCCTAGTTCTAAATAATAATAATTTGCTGTATCTGTCATGGATATACAATGAAGAGAATCGATGATAACAATGAAGAGCAGATCTGTGAGACCTGGGTAGTAAAATGATTAGGCGGCTGGGATCTTTCTCAAAGACATGCAGGTTAGGTTAATTGTTGATGTGCGAGTACTGCAGGTGTAAATGTGAGAGTGACTAGTTGTTTATCTCTACGTGTCAGCCCTGTCCAAGGGCTACTCTGCTGGGATTGGCTCCAGTCCCCGGTAAAGTATACCCGTACAGCCAATAGATTGAGACATTGAATAGATATTTTAATGGTTTGACATATATTTTAAAACAAAGCACAGCCAAAAACAACATGGGGCAAAGGCAGAAAATGTGGAAACCTATGAAAGTGGTGTAAAAGTCAAAGTAATAATGTTTTCTTGCTCTTATGTGTGCACACGTGGGTATATGTATATATGTGGGGTAGGGTCTTGCAAGACCACATGAGTTGGCAGGTATACACAAGTTTTTAATAATAATTCCTACGGTTGTAATAATTTATGTTGCTTAACAGCAGTTTTGACACTTGTGTCATTTGTGTCCCATCCTCCCAACATCATATCAAAAACCTAAATGTCAGGGGCCAGTGGGGAAACAATATTGTGTGTGTGTGTCTGTGTGTGTATCAGTGTGGGTGGGGGGGAATCTGGCCTTGTGTCAGCAGCAGCCTGAACGTCTGTTCAGTTCTGGTGGAGGTGTGGGAGCCCGCGGGGGGCCTTTTTGTCCGAGGACCACTGTTACAATCCACGTTGGGCCATTCAGACCCAGCCATGTCAATTGGCATATGGTTGATCCACTCCCAATGGGTTCATGTAACCAGAAAATGCTGCCTTTCAGGGACCTGCATTCTCCATCAAGCGGGCGAGATTAAGATTTAATGTCGCTCTCTCTCCACAACAGGGGGGTCAGTGGAAGTGACGGGTAGAGGGGGACGATTAGGACGCATGAGCCTGCAGAAAATGCCCTCGGGGCAAACGAGAGCGAGGCCAGAGGGGATGTTTGGCACGATGGTGTTAGTGCCGTTTCTCACAACACAAAGAATGATAATTATATTTTAATATTACATATTACTGTAACGGGTTAGTTAAGGACCCAGGAGCAGTACGACAGACACCAGGGATAGTTTGAATCAGAGCTTTATTTTCCTCTGGACACACAACAGGCAGAAGAATCACAGGGAAAAAGCGGCAGGATCTCGTAGTCGGGAATAGAAGGCTGGGTGAATTGCCGGGGCAGAGGCAAGGCGGGGTAGTCCAAGACAGGCAGGGTCGGTAACGGGGAATCAGTCCAAGGGAATACGCTGGAAGGTTTTGCATGGAAGCGGACAACGATCTGGCAGTGAGTGTGTGTGAGAGGGGTTTAAATAGTGGATGCAGCAATTAAAATGATTATTTTTTTGGTATTTTCTTGGCCATAGACAGCTGGAAATTCAAGAACAAATGTTGAACCAAACATGAACTAAACTGTTTAAAAGTTGTTGTTTTTTTACATTCACACCAACTGTCCCTTGGGAAAAGCCTACCTACCAAAAGCTCTAGGAAAACCTGCAGTAATAATAATGTCACCTTTTAAGTTGTTATTTTTAAGTTGTGACCAAACAGTTGCTTATTTTCACATCCAACAGTTATGGAGCAACATTATCATTAATTTTGTGGTTCAAACTACCTGATGAATGTTAATCAAATATTCTCTCTCTTTTGGCTCTGTTTTTGCCTCTACCAATTCCTCATTCTGTCTGACATTTGCCACTGAGCAGTTGTACTGAGGGTTTTAAGAGCTTGTTCTCTGAAAACAGCAGGAGATAGTACAAATCATAGAATACACTTCACCACAAGACCCATTGAAGCTAGCAGTTGTTTATTTGTTTGTCCTGGTCAAAGCTTCATATGCGGTGTGTTAGAAAACAATGCCAATGTTTTAGGGGATTCATTCCGCAATTTATCCTGACTTTCATAAAGCTAAGGAGCCTTACAAGAGACAGATTAAAATAAAAATGTTCAAAATTACCCAGTGAGGTCGACGATACCCTACTTTTAGTCCCCTGGTATGATCCAAACGTAACTGCCAAAAATCTCTGGGTCCTACACTTCCCATAGTGCAACTCAGAAGCATCATTCATCACACAGGTCGTCCCTAATATTTACATCTGAGGCTGAAACTGAGATAACCTCTAGATACTTAATTTAGTGTGAGCAATCATTTTGAAAACTAAAAGCAGCAGAGATGAGAGCAGTTCTAAAATTCAACAGCAACGATATGATTGGCTAAAGCAGGTCATGACAAAATCTGGTTGGTTCAACCCATAGCTGATAGAGTGGAAGCAGGAGAGATTTGTGAGTGATAAGAGTGTAAAGAGAGTCTTCCCTATGGAACTACCACTGAGCTCCGTCAGGGTTATTTCTTTCCAAACTTTGGAGTGCTCCATCCAGAGCCAACTGTCATACAACTGTTTTTGCAAGTATTACTCCTCACGACAAGTAAATATACCCTAATGCAGTGGCGGGCCGTGCATTTTATACCTAGGCCTTCACTGTTGTCCTGCAGGTGAAATACCACCTTATAACCACATGATGGCGCCACAGTTATTATTAGTTTCTAAGGCTGTAACTATGTATGTATTAAATGTACCGGTAGGAGACTTACAATATGTTTGAATAGAGCATACTAGAGCATTTGGAAAATGCAGAAGCTTATATTCAGGAAAACAATGTTTTCTGCGCTCATGGAGGACAGTGGTTCTCAGCTGGTCTGGCTGTGGGACCCGCCATCATTCCTTAATGACAAGTCGCAGCCCACAGAGATCGTCTTATGATTTTACTTTCACAACTTGAGCATTGTACATACTGCTCTGCAATGTCTTTCCTCGTCTCAGCCCCGTGTGTCACGGTGTGTGGTACAACTCACTCAGTCAGAATGCCCATATTTGATTGGCTGAGCTGCATCACGTGATGTGATTCACTACCCGACTAAGCCTCTGCTGTTAAGTTTCGTTTCACGATAGTCACATGCTCGCCCACTGACCAATCACAGCACACTCTGCACCTCGCGGCAAGAGCTCTACATGGACACTGAGCTGCACGTAATGCTGACGTCATTATAGGCCGGCGAGCAGGCTCTGACATGTCAAAGAATACGCCCAACATGTCAAACTAAAGATCTGATTGGTTGAACATTATGACAATCAACAATATCATCCCCATTCACTTAAACTGCACTGGATGCACTTGAGAGTCTGCAGGCCTGGGTCTCTGTTCTTACCTAGAGACACAGAGGTGAAATCTGATTGGATAAAAGCTCTACTTAAAACAAGCTGCACTGGAAGCAGAGCAACTGAGGAACACAGTAGCTGTGCAATGAGAAAATAAGATAATGGGGAAAATATGTTTATAAATTATAATACATGTAGTGTATTTAAGAAAAATTATAAAATAGATATAGCTTTGTGATTCTGTTTAGGCCAGCAGAGAAGGCCTTGCAGGCCCTGACGGCCCACCACTGACCTAATGTGATGGAGTGATTTTTTTTCTTTTACTTTGGACCAGAAATGGCCAGTACTAATCCAATCGGTCATGTCAAAAAAGAAGTCTTCTGGTTCATCTTGGGACTTACCTAATTTTTACTGACATACCAAAATTACAGCTCGGTTGCTCCTTCTTAGGTGAAGTTAAAATCCCAGCTACTCCCCAAAGTATTTCCATCTCTCCTTTACTTTTTGGGTTCCCACATCCATTTCCTGTTTCCCACCAACAGAGCTGGTATTATGAGAGCAGCTTGCCAGGAAGCCTTATACCCAAACCTGGTAACTCCATTGTCTGACTCGTACACAACACCTTCTTACCAGAGCCCCTTTGGACGGACATGCCCCAAACAGACACACACACATGGACACAAAACTTGTCACTCCCCTGTCAACCTAATTTGCCTCGAGGATTTGCATGGAGGATGGACACGCCCTACGCTAATTAGAACAAATCTCTCCCTTTCTCCCTCTGTCTCTCACTTTCCTTTTCCTGCCTTCATTCTCTCCATCTCCTCGCCCCCCACAGTCCCTCCAACCCTTCGCTTCCTGCCTTTTGATATGGTAGCCATCTCACTCATGCCACCAATTAGTGACATAATAGACCAGCGGGCTGCTGCCTGCTGACTGCTTGGACCTCAGTGATCCACGTGCTGCACAAGGCAAGAGAGAGAGGTGTTTTGAAGTGGCAGGAGCAGAGGAAAGGAAAGGGTGTGGTCAGATAGTCCCCAAAAAATGTCTTTGCTCTGTTTTTAACCAATTTCCCTTTCATTTGGAAAACATCATGAAGCAGGGAGAATTTTTACGGAGATTTCAGAAGTCAACACTAAACTACAAACCAAAGCATGACAAAAGTTCCAGGATAAAGCAGCAGAGCATGTAATCCGGGCTGTCCACGTCCTATGCAATGGCCAGAACCTTTTAGAACCTTTAAGGCCTGATATCACGGAGACGCGTTGCTAGAAAAAACAGTGTTTTCCTATGGTACCGCGTTCCTCTCTTGCGCCGCGGATGTACCTTATTAAGTACCTTTTTTACCTAGACATTTTCTCTCTTATGCATATAAATCAGGGAGCTCTGCTTGTCAAGAGGATAAAAGAAGCAGAATAATGTATTTGATGATTTTTTTTTCTCCTCCTGCACCCAGTATCCAGGTGCATTTGCATGTCCCTAGCAAGTACACTATTACACTCTCACACAAAGTATAAGGCTTTCTGTGTTATTGTTAAGTTTGATCTAGTTTTAAAAACCGGCCTACATCCATCCAGTTTGGTTCAGATCATCTCTGAGCTGAGGAGATCTGTGTTATGTAGGTTAATTCCCAATGCAGTGAAACAGCTCATTCAGACACAATACACCTCTGGCTGTGTGTCTGGCTGCAAGCCTGTCAATCACGGTCAGTCAGTCTGTCGAAATGATAACTGTAATTATGTTTGTTAAACTCAGGGAAGTCCCCAATCCTTTGAATGAGTTCGGTGTATTTGAGAATTCTCTTTTTTTCCAATCCTTTTCTATTTGGTTTTCATACGCCAGTTTACATTTCCTTATTCTTTTCAATTGAAAACTGCACCCCGCCGGGTAATCAAAAAATATTTGCCAGCTAACTAACTGCCAAAAGGTTTGGATGGATATTGTTATTACTTTCACACGCACACAAACATTAGTCTCCGTCTCCAACGGCAGTGTGTCATTAAAGGAGGCCATTGTTGCTGATTAATTAATGAGCATTTTTTTGTCCATGGTAAACTTGGATTAGCATATTCATAAGGGACGACATCTTTCAGACAGCTTTGAGCGAATCTGGCGGGCCTGTTTTCACACTGTGTTCTTGTTTGTGCCCATACATAACCCCGTTTGTTGACCGGAGTCCTACCCCATTAACTCCCATGATCCTCCATGTCACAGACGCAGCGATCGAAACACAAGAGAGAGAGAGAGAAGCAAGACGCATATGGCCACATTTTCACACTTGAGAGAGCATGCCCCCCGGATTACAGACTAAATTGGTCAGGGTTATAAACTGATTACCATGTCGTGTTACATCTTAATTCTCATACATAATAAACAGTGAGCGACTATTAAAACATGTTGCATTCAATGCCCCCCGGCCTCCATCCCAACCAGACCAATCAGATCAAAATGAAAACTGAATTAAAAAAAACTGCAATCACATACTGTGAAAAGGTAATGAATTTTCAAACAGTGAATGCAACAACATGTGTAATGTTTTCATTATATGATATTTATTTACTTCATAGGGACCCTTAAATGGGTCAAATTTCCTTTGTGGCCTGTTAATGGAGGTAGGCGGAAAACAAATGCCCTCAATGTTTCTATCTAATTTGACTGCCGCTTTAAAGTTGTTGAAATAATTGCTTATGAAAAGTTTAATTTGGCATTTCAATAATGATAATATTCGCTAAGCGACCATATTTATAATGTCTATTCATCGGCATCATTTTAGCTTTTTACATCAATTTGACATCAACACCGGGCAATCACATACAGATAGTATATAAACATCGAACAAAAAGTTCGGAAATTAGTGTTTGGTAGATTATTTCTCTGTTGTAACAATGCTTATTGGCAATGAATTTTATACCGTTGGAAAGCCTGTTTAGTTACCTTTCAAATGGTGCCCCATTTGTAAGGAACATGCATTTCTGGGATGAGCAGCACAGCTGAGTATGTGGGTTGCGCCCATGAACAATTTGCCAAATCTTCTCTGCCGGTGTCGGCAACACCTGCACTGGAACCTGAACATGTGGAGGAATGTTATGTTCAGCGATGAGTCCAGATTCTGCCTAAGGAAGTTGAATCGTAGGGTCAAAGTGTGGAGAAGACGGGGAGAACGCTATGCTGATTGCTGCACCGATAGAGTAACACCTTTTGGTGGAGGCACTGTGATGGTGTGGGGCGGCATCTCCATCACTGGAAAAACGAGGCTTGTCTTCATTGGAGGCAATCTCAATGCAGAGAGATATCGAGATGAGATTCTGCAACCAGTGGCAATCCCATTTCTCCACAGTCTGGGACTGAACTCCATCCTCTAAGTCTCTAAGATGACAACGCTCGCCCCCACAGAGCGGGGTTTATCAGAGACTACCTCCAGAATTTGGGAGTAGAGAGGATGGAATGGCTTGCCAACAGTCCTGACCTCAACCCAAGTGAACACTTGTGGGACCAGCTGTTCGTGCCAGAGTGACCAACACAACCACGTTGGCTGACTTGCGACAAATCCTGCTTGAGGAGTGGAATGCCATCCTACAGCAGTGTGTGACCAGGCTGGTGACCAGCATGAGGAGGAGGTGCCAGGCTGTTGTGGCTGTGTATGGTTCATCCACACGCTACTGAGGCTCCTGTTTGTTAAATGAATAAATTGTAAAATTGCCAATATGTCTTGTTTCTTCCTTGTTACTGATAGACTTCAATCATCCAATCCACCAAACAACACCAAACAAGAGTCGATGGCAGAATACGCTGTTTGGCATTGGCAGAGAAGATTTGGCAAATTTTTCATGGCCACAACCCATATACTCAGCTGTGCTGCTCATCCCAGAAATGCATGTTCCTTACAAATGGGGCACCGTTTGAAAGGTAACTAAACAGGCTTTCCAACGGTATAACATTTATTGCCAAGAAGCATTGTTACAACAGAGAAATAATCTACCAAACACGAATTTCCGAACTTTTTGTTCGATGTTTATAATACATGTTGTAATCCACAATCGATAAAATGTAGAATTTTGAAAATATATACCACAATATAGAGTGAGGGACATTGTTTCCAGTCCACTCAAGGTAGTACTGGGACAAAAGAGAAAATAAACCTACAGAATATGTTAATGTATTACCAGGACTCAGATTAACAGGAAGGAAGAGATCAATTCACAGTCAGTTTAATGAGGGGGAATAATTACAGTGATAACTCTTTCAACATGAGTCCAGTATTGGATGTTAGTGTAGTCTTAAGAAAGACTACAAATAATATGAACCTATGCTTTACTTTAGAGTAAGAATCAATCATAACCACTTGAAATGTAAAAAATGCAAAAACACTGATCTTTAATTTTCCTTTAAGTTGCCTAATCCTAACAGAACGTTGTTATGTTATTATTTTAACCATGATCTTTTTTCCTAACCATAACCAATTGGTTTTGTTGCCCAAACCTAACCAAACGTTTCATAACATCATTGTGGGTTTCTGCAAGCCATCTTCGAGTCTGCTTTATGGCATTATTTAATTTACAGCATTTTTTTGCATTTATCATTCATTAAATCTAGATGAGAAAGCACAAACAGTGTTGCAGTCAGGTTTTTTTATTTATAGTTTTACAAGTGAACTAAACAAAAATTCCTTGAATCATGATATATAACCTTACTGTGATAGTAACGTACGTGAACCACATCGAGGTCGACCTACAGGGCGAACCGTTAAGTACATGCTAAACCCTTTTGTAATGCATTATTGGTGTAACGACATGGTTAGACCTTCTCGTAGTCGCTTTAGTTGGGCTCAAGTTGGACTATTTAAAATGTTGTCTCACACACTTAGCTGGGATGTGGAGAATATTTAAATAATGTGCAGTAAACTTGTGACTTTGTGTGTTTTGGGCTGTTTTTTTAATCGCAATTAGAGCATTACTATGTTCTTGTCCAGTTAATGATGCAGAGAGCTTGGCCGCTGGCAGCCTGATGGGACGGCGAAAGGCCAGATTTGAGTGACTTGGTTTTTGTCTCCGCCCCATCTCCTCCCACGTCTCTCATCTCGTCTGATAACTGAGCTGCATTTCTGCCTTATTAGCAATGTCCATCTAGTTCTCTCTGACCTGGTATTTCAATCTCTGGCCACACGCAGACAAGGGGAAACACACGCTGACACACACACACACTCTTGCACACACGCAGGCTGACACACTCCCCTACTCACCAGCAATTTGTTGCCGGTGACATCACATTGTGTGTTAAAGCCGCACTGGCACCGGGCTGCAGCTTCGTTAACTTCCCTCTTTAATGAGCAGTTTAATTGAGCTGTCTAGCGGGCCACCTGTCGGCCCGCAGCCTCATTACCATACTAATGGACTGGGATTGTTGCTGCTCTGACAGCTCGGGCTGCACGGCCCTAACAGGCGGGGGGAGAGAGAGAGAGAGAGAGAGAGAGAGAGAGAGAGAGAGAGAGAGAGAGAGAGAGAGAGAGAGAGAGAGAGAGAGAGAGAGAGAGAGAGAGAGAGAGAGAGAGAGAGAGAGAGAGAGAGACCACACTGGAAGAGAGGGAACAAGAGAGGGGAAAGAGTGAAAAGTGCAAAGATCACTTTAATGGATGAGGCTGGCAGTATCCTTAGTTTTTCTTATTTTCAACCAATGCCATCAATAAAGACCAAAACCAACAATGAACTGGTCCTACTAACGAGTATTTGTATGTGTATCCAAATTCTGATGTATCGTATTCCTGTGAGATTTGTTGTTGCCTAAAAATTATTAAAACACATCAACGAGCCACACTGTTGCATCAACACTGTTTATAGTTCCACATACGTCTAACCTGACCCGCCAGATGGTTCGTTACACAGAACCATCTGAGAAGCTGCCACCTGCTTTTGGCAGAGAGCCAAAAATATTTGGCAGGTGATTGGATGAACCATCTGTCAATCAAACTCTAACCGAATCCAGTCGGTAGAAGAGCAAAAAAACACATTTTCCATCGGAAAAAAAGTCTTCGATGTTGTTCTTTGCTCTTCCTTCAATGAAGACGTACTCTCCAGTTCTGATAAAACTTATACTATTGCAGCATTTACCAACCTCTTTGGGTGCCTCGCCTCTTTGAATCGTGCAAGGTGAACATAAGTTGTCCTTCTGTTATAAACAGTCACTTGAGCACCAAATTTAGTTGAAAATAGTCCAAAGACATGACACCCGGGTGGACACGCAAATTTTCTAACCCTTTTTCTGTGCGTGTGAAGCGTGTGAAGCGTAAAATCAGCAGGCACTCGGACAATTATTATAAATTAACGTAGAAAACATACAATTTATCTGCTAATTTTACCTCAATTATCATGGAAGTAGGCCTACACTTCATTCAAACTAGACAGAAACAAAATAAAACCCATCAAAACCGTCTTTGTTGATCTTTCCACTGTTCCGTCAATCACCAACTCTGGTTTGAAAATTTGAGACTAAAAAAGTAAAAAGTAAAATACCGTTACAACTTCACTGTTTAATAACCTTGTTTTCTGGCGTGTTTGTGACGTTGAATGTGACGCACCATAAAAAAACAAAACAAAAAGTCATATTTTTTAGCAGGTTTTCCTGTGTTAAAAAAACTCATAAAAGCACTAATTTTGGTGGAAAAACGCAATAATTGAATGAAAGTTGGATCATCCTTCAGCCTGCTACACTGAAAAACATCCAGATGTGATCCCCCATTGCCCGAGATGATCACGCACATATATACGAGCTACGTGAAAATCACCACTCTTGTTGATTCAGCACTCTTGAAACACATTGTATTCAGTTTTAATTGAGGATTACCTGCTAAATAATCATGCAGCACCAACAAAACTCCCAAATGGATCCACACTGACTAGAAAGTGTGACAACCCAGAGGACAAACTTCCTTTCTATGGGTGGTGTGTTGCTCGGTCTTGATGTGCGCTAATGTGACAGCGGAAAGCTGGCATGAGGTGATCTCAGCACAATGGAGGAAAAAGGCACCACACTGGGCCGGCTACTTTGCTCTTTTCCAGGCTCATATAGCGGAGACAACCAGCTGAGTGAAAGTCAGCTCCGACAGAAGATGTGTCAAGTTCTTCAGCAGACTGATCCGAGGCGAAATTATTTTTGAATGTGTCGCCGGAACTGCCACAATTTTTTGGTCAGTCACTCTCTAAATGCAGCATCAAATTTATATTTTGGTTCAAATACAGGAAGATAACCTCAAACCTGTATTGGTGTTTAAATTTCCAACGAGTGTCTGACGCTTCATTTGTTCCAAAATCTAATTATCCAGCTTAATTTGTTTTGATTTCGGGATTCCAGGGAATCTATTCCAGTCACCGTGACGGCATAAAACGATGAAGGGCAACAGAGAAGCCGTAGAAAGTGAATGAAAAGGAGGCTAAATAGGGTGATTAGGCCCACAAGTGAAAGGTGGCCGTGGGGATGATGGACAGACTGATTAGAAGAGAGGTGTGTGTGTGGGGGGGACCGAGTAGTGAAGCAATATGCATTCAAGGATCCAGTGAATGCGCTCCAAACTGCACACAGCCACATGCTAATGACGGCCACCATTTAATGTGTCAAATTCACAATCCCCCCCCTTCGTTCGTCCCTCTTTCTTTCTCTCTCCTCCGCGGGGCTAATTGCTCTGTCCCCTCCTTTTTGACACATAGGCTGTTGGTCGGAATTAAAGGCCATATTGTGGCGTCCGTGCCCAACATGCAACTCCTAAATGCGGGAGCACACGCAGAACAATCAGCGCACAGTGCTAAACTAGCACAGAGCCACCTTCCACATCTTTGGCTACGTACACATTAGTTGACGTAAACTTGAAAATGGCTGGTTCTGTCCACATTCGGCTTCCTCACATAATTTCCTGAAAGCTTTCTGGCCACACTGGAATGCAAAAAAAACTCATCTTGTTTCTCTTGTTTGGGTTGTTTTGAGTAACACAAGTCAAAATGTGGTACTGCCGAGAGTCTCAGCAGGTTATACCTCTGTCTGACAACTTTAGTGGGGTGATTGTAGCTCAGTAATGCATGTCAGCTCACAGTTATTCTTGAGCTCCTGTATCGAGTTCTTTCATTAACTAAGACATTATTTTAGCGTCACATATAGTCAATTTCCACCGCAGGAACGTAACAAATCATAATGTAACATGTAAACAGTGTCACAGGTTTAGTCTTTGAACTTTAACCCTTTCAGCGCAGTGCGTTTTCAGTTCATAGGAAGTTAATGTTAATGTTTTGGTCGCCTAAAAATGTCAGCGTTCGGTTGTACTGTGACTATTTCTCATTTACAGTCTATTGTCGTCACACCACAACAACAAAGATATCTGCTGCTTCTAACAAACACAAAAACAGTAATCAACAGTTTAGTTTTCAATCTGTGTGAAGCAGGACAAGCAAAACAAAAAAATATGACGTAAAAATGACACAGTTGGTCCTCCCGTCGCCTTTGTAGCGCTATAAACTACAATGTTCCGGTTATGGAAAGCCCTAGCATGTTATTAAGTTCATGGAAAAGGACTGATAGTCATCATTTGAAACCGGAAACATGTCAAGTAATGTCTAAGTAATGTTTTGGCTAACATCATTGTCCTCATCAGAGTCATATACAGTATGAGCAATCACAGAGAAAGTTAAAGGTGATCCAAAGTTGGCCTTTAGAAATGCTGGCTTACTGCATAAGGAACAACCGAAGTTAAGAATAAAAAGAAGAGATTTTAATGTGTCTACATTTGTGTGGACGTGGATTTACCTCCGTGGACGGGAGTACGCCGATTTCAACAGCACAGACTCAGTTTCATGTCTTATTGTCCTGCTTCTTCCCGATGACTCACATAGAAGCCCCCCCGTGACCAGCACTAGAACAGCCAGCAGCCCCGTGCTGAGTTTAACAAGGTTTCCAATGAGTGTGTGTGTGTGTGTGTGTGTGTGTGTGTGTGTGTGTGTGTGTGTGTGTGTGTGTGTGTGTGTGTGTCCGGGGTGAGGATAATCAGAAAAAGGGTCACTGCTGTGGTATACTCAGGAAGAGGCCACCCTTTCTTGGCTTCACGTTGAGGAAGAACAGTCTGAGCTGTGCTGACCACCTGCCTCCTGATCGCTGGGCAGAACCAAAAACACACAAAACATAAGAGGCCTGAATGGGCTGCGATTTGTGGGAGGGAGCATTTCTAATGACCCTGTTAAAAATTTGAGGACATTTTGGAAAGGGAGGACATTTCTGAAATGCAAGATTTCGGATAGTCATTTTGTCAAAGTGTGCTAATTTACTTGTAAGGACTAATTTAAGTTTCAGCCTGAGAGTGAGGACATTTTAAGATGGTCAGAACTTTTTTAAGAGGTGAGGACATTGCGAGGAAATGTCAATAAAGTAAGGACATTTTGGAAAGTAATTTGGTTTACGTGTGCTCTTGTGCTAATTTAAATTTTAACCTGAGTAACAATTGCTTTGGAAAGTGGGGGCATTTTTAGAAAGTCAGAACATTTAGAAAAAGTCAGGACACTGGAATGTGAGGATTTTTTTTTTAAAAGCAAGGACATTTCTAGAAAGGGAAGAGATTTTGAGGAAGTGAGAACATTCCTAGAAAGTGAGGACACTTATTAGGTCACAACATTTTTGGAAAGTGGGGACATAGTGAGGATATTTTTAGAATGTGAGAGAATTGTGAGAACATTTTAAGAAAGCGAGGGCATATTAACTAATGAAGACAATTCATTTTGTGTCCTGATGTACTTGTTAGATCATTAGACTGAACCGTAGAATGTACGATTAGCTGCGGAGATACAGAAGCACACACACAACAAATGATCCCCCCCCCCCCCCCAGGCTTTTGCCTGGTGGAAATCATTTTGGGGCACTGTAACATTGTTAAAAAAATATCATGGCAGCATTCTGGAGGAGTTGGATGGTCCATGAAGGCTAAATACCTCACTGCATCTGGACTGTTGGCACTAGAGTTCTGGAGCTGTTAAACCTGGGCTAACAACCTTAATGCTCGCTTCGGTTTTCATCTTTCCACCTGAATTGTGTTTCTGCTTTTGCAGAGGTTGTTAATGTCATAATGAGACCTTTATGTACTGGGAGGGAACTGTTTGGAATCCAGCCATACAACAATGTTGATCAGGAACAAATGGTTGGAACAAAACATCGCAGTGTGTGAGTGCAGGCTAAAAGTGGTTGCTGCCATTATTGAAAGAGTGAAAGGAACCATTTACAATCATTCTAACACTGCAACCAGGTGTTACTTACAGTTGTAATTATTGCAGGTATTTTTTCAAAATCAGTATATTTAATTTTACTTAAGTCCATTTATACTGAAAAATATGAAAATAAATAAGAAACCCTTAAACCTAGAGCTTTCTCATCCTCGTACGCTTCTCATTATGTTTGCTTGTACAACTCTACCGAATCAGATTCACCAAACCCTCCTGAGTGTGTAAATGTATCTTGTTTCACCCTGTTGAATGCCACCCGTTCAGTTCATGACTAGGTGCGATTAGTAAAACACGACCATAAGCATAAATAATGCACCCAAATTACCAAAAGGCTCCAGTTTCAATCCCAAAATAAAAGGTCACACGTGCAGAAAAAGAACACTTTCTATAGTATCTGTCAGACATCAGCTGACAAATTAAACACAACTAAGTTAGCAGTGTCCCTAATAGTGTTGAGATACCCCAAATATTAGGAAATAGTACTACACTTGGAGAGTAATTGCAGTGTCATACCTGAAAAAAGGAAAAAAGGGAAGGTTTTATCAGATGCCAAAAAACAAAAGCTAAAGCAAAGCGGTCCATGAATTAGGTTTGCAGTGTTCAAGGGAATGTGACACTCACAGAGATGGATGACAGAATAAAATACACAATGTTTCACTGTCGAGTGCAAAGAAGGATGTTCTCTTGGACAGAGCAACAAGTTGCCATGCCAAAATACTCATGTCATTCAAATATAATAAACAGTATCACATTTGAGCTCTATAATCGTTCAGATTAAGGCATGATGATTCTTCAGTCAAGGGACAACGGGAGAAGGAGAAAAGCAAACTGTCTGAACGGCACCACTCGACCACTCGATCCAAGCTAAGAGAAGACGGTTGGTACATGTTCTTAAACATTACTCATATGCGTCACTAATGGACGAATCCTTTCATATGAGGGGATCTCACTTGAGGCCCATTTTACATTTAATTGAAACATCGGATCACACAAGGATCTTTCACAGGCAGGAATAAAAGGTTGTATTTTTAATGGCTGCTGAAAATTAAGTTTCCCAGGATGGAGCAATGGGGGAAGATGAGAAGAGATAAAATATGTTGCATTTTATATTCCCCCATTAACTCGCATGAATAAATGAAAAGTGTATTTCAATTATTCTTTGATATTTTTTTGAATAATTTTTTCCCATAAGCAAACATTGAGTGAGTAAGCACAGTGTTTAAGCAAACACTGTGGTACCCTCTGACAAGCTACCACTAGTGTAGGGGAGTGTGTGGTCCTCGACACTCGTCCGCTTTCCCCTCCTTGCGTGGGTGCGTGTGAAACCCGGCATGCACCTCATCTTGCCCGCATGCCTTTCCCCTTTCTCCAGCGTGCTCTTGACTCGATGCCGTCTCCGGGGGCCTAATCCTCTGATCAGCATGCCGAGGGGTGCACCGAGGGGCCCGACTGAACTGATGGATGACAGGGGCCCGGGGTGACGCCTGGCTCCAGCCACTTTCTCAGATTGTCTCAGCCACATGTACCGCAGCATATTGGTGACCAGGGGGTGTAGGCATAAGAGGACTATATCCCCCCCACCCACCCACCCATCTGCTCTCCATCCGTCCTCCCGGCTGAGAGCATGCGACAGAAACAATGACTGAGGGTGATGAAAGTGTACATTGAGAAAAAAGAAAAACAGTCATGTTATTATCTTGTATGCCTGGACAATGGGGGATAAAAACAACTGAATTCCACTTTCCCTGGTCCGATGTGTCAGGTTCAAGTTACTTCCTAGACAAAGGCACGGGGTGAATAGAGTGACTTGAGAGACCAGGGGATTGAGGGGAGTTGCTTGGCACACAAACAATTAGCACTCGTCCCCGCATAGCTTTGCCGTGGCCCCAAATCCCCAGATTTGTCCAGACAAATTGACTGGACCTGGTCTTGGACTGGTCTTGTTTGTCTAGCTCTACTGGCCTGCTGGAGAGGGCTTGAGGGCAGCAGGGGGAATGCCCCCTCCAAGGAGCGCGACTCATGGGAACAGAACAAATAATCTGTTCTGGTCAGAAAATGAGCCACCCTCTCTCCACCCTATGTGTTGTTAGAGGGCCTGCTCTCTCTCTATGAAGAAGACCTAACTCCATAGGCCCCAGTGCAACAGCACTGCCTGCACTGTCTACATTTACACCCCTGTTCAGGTGGCAAAACATGTAGCCTTTATGGTAGGCACAAAAAAAGACGATGGTCAATGGCTGCTTAAGGGAGACGGCTGTCTTTGATTCACTCTGGTAGTAAAGAAATACATTTAACATATTGGCTGATTTCAGTGGCGGGCCGTGCATTTCATACCTGGGCCTTCACTGCTGTCCTGGAGCTGAAACACAGCTACGGTTATTATTTTTTAGTGTAAAAATGAAGCTCAATACCTATAAATGCACTAACTGCAGAGTGCAGATACATGAATACGCAGAGAGTGCGTCTCCTCTCTTCTCTGACTGCAGCTGGGAGTAGCCACCTGTGATTGCTTTGGGGCGGCTCACGGCAGCTCCTGCTGCTCGTTCACGACAGTGCAGAATGGTACGTGCTTTCACGTCAGAGTCAAAACACCAGAAAAGTCTCTAACAACACCATAAAAAGTCGCTAGATTTGTCGCTAGTAGCTTTTGACAAAAAAAGTCGCCATGAAGGTTTGGAAAGTCGCCAGATTTAGCGAGAAAGTCGCCAAGTTGGCAACACTGACACAGGCTAAATATGTCCCCAGAGCAACATTGTACGTAACAATAGTTCCTATCACATATATAACCAAACAAAAATCCATCTTCATAAAAACAAGTTGTACAAATATTAATATACAAACAAGCATATTAAAGCCACTGCAGATGTAAAAACAAGAGCAGTTAACTTGCCAGAGCTGTTGTTCACTTAAAGACAAAGTCAATCCTTCTTTCTTTGTTAACAAAGAGTTTAATCTCACGGTTGTTCAGTACATCCGTGCGTTTTAGTTCCAGTAAGAAGACCTTCTCGATTCATGGACGCCAGTGAAGACAATCGAGCCTCCCCAGTTGTATTTCTTGAATACGTTTAAATGCGTTTGAGGGCTGAAAATGTCCGCTTGACAGAGGCAGCAGATATTGGGATTGTCACCGCCCAACATGTCAGGCTAGCCCACTGACCAATCACGTATGGCTAGGCCAGCTAGCAGGCTCTGACATGTCAAAGAATACGCCCAACATGTCAAACTAAAGATCTGATTGGTTGAAGACTATGACAATCAACAATATCGTCCCCATTCACTTAAACTGCAAAGGGATTCACTTGTGAGTCTGCAGGCCTCGGGCCTCTCTTCTAGAGACACAGGGGTGAAATCTGATTGGATAAAAGTTCTACTTAAAACAAGCTGCACTGGAAGCAGAGCAACTGAGAAAGACAGTAGCTGTGCAATGAGAAAATAAGATAATGGGAAAAATATTTTTATAAATTACAATTCATGTAGTGTATTTATGAAAAATTATTAAATTATAAAATAGCTATAACTTTGTGATTCTGTCTAGGCCAGCAGAGGCTTGTAGGCCCTGAGGGCCCACCACTGGCTGATTTACTTCCTTGTTTATTCTAATTTAAATATTAGTCTGTTGCCTTTTATGCTGAGAAACAGACACATTGTCACTGCACCTGACTTTTCTTGATTAATTGAATTAATTTGATCCTGCTCAAGACAAAATTACCTTTAGGTAGTGAAATCTCTTTGTTTTATCAACACATTAATTAAGAGAATACCAATTTGGTAGCCTTTTATTTTAAGGCTGTGAATCACTTAGTGATGACAAGTAAAAACCGAACAAAGTTAACAAGTTTAAAAAAGGAGTTTACTACCTTCCATTCTTACGGTCCTATCACATACTCATGTCTTCTTCTGCTGTGGCACCTACTTAGGAAAATACCTATAAGCAGTAGAATAGATAGGCTGAGACAAATCTTAAAAGGATTAACGTGATGCTGATGAAGTGAAGCTTGGAGCCTTCTTCTTTGCCTTTGCCATAAGAAAAGGTGCAGGACTTGACACATTAGACTCTGTGAGAAGAGGGTGCAGATGTAATGAGTTTTGGATCACAACATTGTCAATGGGGTGCACTTTTTCCTCACCTCACTGATGCATTTATTTATATAACTCAATTAAATCTAATTTTAAAAATTCTTCACAATTGCTTTAAGCAATTTTACCTTCATTATTCATGCTTTTAAAGTTTCCCAGTTCATTTATATCAGCAATTAGCCAACACCACCACATTTATTTTTATTAAAAAGATCTGCCAAACAATGGGTACATTTTAAATAATGAACATATTTATGGAAGTATTTATTTTTACAATGGTAAATTGATCTTGAAATGGAATATTGTTTAAATGTTTGCGTTACACAAGTACTCTCCAGAGATTCTCCAGTCATAAGAAACTGGCCTTCAAAACAGGTGCATTCGCACTGCATTATATCCTTGGATGACTAAACGGTGCTTATATTAGACTGCCATCTAGTGCTTACTTTGGGGAAAGAAAACTATAAGTACAGTATTTCAAGGCTGCATAGACATGCTAATTACCAAGAGAGACACTGTAGTTATGCAAAGCAACTGGTCGGTAAACTGGTTTTATTGGGGGGGCTTAAGCAGGAGTATCAGGAGCTGTCCTGTGTGCCGATGATTTGCATCTGAGAGATACTGCCACTATACACACTGTGTTCATTTGGTTATACTAGAAGGACTGCCCAAGGGTCCAAAGTGTTAAAGTTGTAGTTAGTGTGTTTTGTTATAGTATCCTGGTCTCAATAAGGATATAGACTTCCTGTTGCCTGTGAAAAACAAAACAAACAAAAAAATACCTTTATCTGGGTACCTATCTTCTTTAATGAAAACATGTTTTCAATGTAATTTCATTTGATACTATTTGGAGTTATTCCATTATTTTCAATTCACCCGTCATGTTATTTATCCAGGTCATGTGCTGCCGCTACATCGGTGAGGTTTGTTAAACTATAAACCACTACAATAAAGACTTTTTAGTATTTCCTTCCTCATTGTTACTTGTATTTTTATTTTGGAGTGCCTGGATATCCTTCCTGTTTATAACAGCCTCACTGCTCACAATCCACAATCTCACTGTTTCAGAGCTGTATTAAGTTTTGTTAATGTTAACGTCACGTCCTACTGTCACACATCAGAAGGATTCAGCTGCAGTGGTGTAAGGTACTTATGACGGGCTCCAGTGCACACTAGTTAGTTATGAAGCATACACCCACACACACACATCATTGTATTGTCTCATCAAATGATCAAATAGAGATTTGACTTTGGACAATATGACCAGCGATCATCAATGAATATCTGTATATGCCAATCAGAAGAATCTGATTAGACTCTCGGGTAACCTACCGGGTTCTCAAGGGGGCGGGACTAATGACCGGGACGCGCGAAGTAAACAAAGAAAGAGCTGAGAGGAATGACAGAGTGTACTGTTGTTTTTAACTTCAGAAACACAGACACTGGACAATGTTAATACATAGAAGAGAACTGAAAGGATAGTTTAAAAGTGTTTAACAGGAAGCTCTAACTTCAGAGGTGAGGTTTCCTTTTCGGGGAGACGAAAAGGCTGACAGGACAGTCCGTCGAGGATCAACACGGATGTTCGTGGAGTAATGCTGCGTTCACACCAAACGCGTCGCGAATTCGTCGCGCCGCATATTCACGTCCATCGCGCCACCGGTCAAAACGCCGGGGACAATGTGTTCATTCGCGTGAATCGCGCCAATCGCGCTGGACGCGCCACTATTAATTTCTCCTCCATTGTTTCTGATTCAGCAACGGCAGGACGTCGCTGATGACAGGGGGAGCAACTCAACACTGATAGGCTATCGCGCCGGGGTGTAACGCGAATATTTCGCAGAAGTTGAAAAATTTCAACTCGCGCGTCGGGGCGATTTGGCGTTTGACGCGGATTCGTGTCCATCGCGACGCGCCATCGCAGATTCGCGCCGCGACAGTCTCATCGCGTCTGTGCATAGACTTTGTATGTAATCTAATTCGCGACGCGTTTGGTGTGAACGCAGCATAACGGTGCGGATCAGAAGAGAAATAAAGTGGGCTGTTCTCAGGCTACTTTCTGCCCGTGATTTCAACTGACGGATTTGTTGAGGCTACTAGCAAAGGTGTTGGATCTGTGGAGACAAGACCTGCTGCTCTCTGAGTAACCGAGGAGCAGTGAGTACAACACAGATGTTCCCCAAGGTTTTCAAATGAGCTCCAACAAGCGCGCCAACGTCCTGGTACCGTCACACTGACTATCACCTTTTTGGGTATTATTATTGTGTGTTATATTGTATGTTTATGTGGGTCACAATGTTGAAGAGAAATAAATGTTGACTGTTAAATATTCATGTGTTAAAGTGATGTATGTCAACATAGCAAGTAAGGGTTAAACAGGGATACATAGGAATGCATGGGAGTTTGAACTCATAGAACAGTATAGCTGTATCATAAGCTAACCAGGCCTCTCTGCACCTTAGACAGAGTATATTCGTTTAAATTGAGCTATTGTAGGCACATTCCTAAATTCTATATTTTCGTAGACCCTCTCCAATTCACCTCCCATGCAACAGGAGTATAATCTCAAGATCCTGAACTAAATTTGAATTGAGTAGGTGGGCTACAAATAGTTTGAAAATAAGAATGTTATAGTGTATGTAAAGCACACAGAAAAGTAATAAATTATGACAGAGATGGGTTTGCATTTTTCAGGGCATTAAAAGCAAAGGGCGCTGTCTCTTAATTATTTGTGTGTACTTGTTTGTGTGTACTGGTGTATTTTTGGGGTTGGTTATCTGAAACAGCGTGTTCTCCACCCCATGCGTTGTTGGAGGACCTGCTGTCTCTATAGGCCCCCAAATCCTGCATGGGCCCCAGTGCAACAGCACAGCCTGCACTGTCTACATGTACACCCCTGTTCAGGTTGCCTTCATCGTGAAGCAGACACAAAAAATGGTAAATTTCAATGGACTGATAGAAAAGGGAAGGCTAAGTTAGATGAAGAGCTGCAGGCATAAACTTCTAACTACTGTGCAAGGTAACCAACTTTACTGTGCCCTTCTGTTATCACGCGATGCCCTGCATGAAATCAGATCGTGCTATAATAATCTTTTTACAGACTTTTTATTTTTTTTATTTAAATAATGCAAGTCTGTTGGACTGCATTGTAAACAGAGCAGTTGATCTTCCGCTGTAATGACAAGGTAGCTGCTCGATGAGTGTTTCCTCTAATATTAAACCACACTTGAAAAAGTAACAAACCATGGTGCTCTTTAATTAACATAACACATTAAATGCTCATACAACAAAACACATTTTAATCATACTTTTCAACATGCATTACAGTTAAACAAACCGATGGGTACACTGCCTTAAAGGTTTGGAATCACTTGTTTTATTGTTATTTTCTTCTTTCCTTCAATAATTGCTCAAATAAATTGATGAAAACAGATCAGTTCAGACATTAAATGTATTATTTGCATTTGTTTTGGACCCAAAAGAAGAAGAATTAAATAGTTAAAACTTCCAACTTAATTGATGAGCCCACAGTGTTGTATGACAGGGGAGAATACGTTCACAAACTTTTTTTTTTCTCCAAATACCCTTTGTCTTTAAATTTGTATTTCAGTCCAGAAAAGTGTAATTGACTCGAGATCATTATTAAACTACAATGGTGCAATTGGGCTTTAAATATTTACATATTTATTTTTGTCATTCTTTTGGTCGTCTACTCAATTAAGCAGGTTTAAACTTAGATTTGTAAGTTCAAGTTTGGCTGATATTCCAATAGTGCTAAACCTAGACCTTCTATTTCTGTTGTGAGGATAGAAGAAGAGCTTTGCTAAAGCAACATGTCTGTTAATTCTAGCTTGTTCTATAGGAAGCATTATTGTAAAACAAGAAGCTGTTCCTATTTCAATCCGCGCACATTTTGATGCTAAGCTAACAATTTATTTTACTAATGACGAATGATTGCTGTTCTTTTTGAACTGTTGCTCTCTTTCTACCCTTTTATCTGTTATTCTGACTGAACCATTGTTCAGCATTTTGTTATCCATGTATAAACCAACATTTTTATATTGTTTTACAAACCCTTCATAAAAAATAGCATCTCTTTAGGGAGGACTTTCTACAACCTAAAAATATGAAAGAGCATTCTGAAAAAGTCCTCTCAGCCATCTGACTGGACCCAATTCAGGATGATCTCCCAGTCAAGCAAAGAATAACAAGCAACAACAAATGTGAATATTAGTGTGTTTAGTGAGTTGTCAGATGTCTGAAAAATGTTTACATAAATTTAGCTACCGTTAAGGGTATTTTTGCTGTTATTCAGGGTCAAGTCACCGTCCTCGTTCTCATCAGGCCCCCGGGTGTCTTTTGTATCTTCATATCTGATCCCAAAAACACCGAAGATATTTTTAAGCATCAGGTCGACAATCTCCTCTTCGTCTGAGGGCTGGGTAAGAGAGGATAGATGACAAAATCATGTTAGAGTGATAAGACATATTGGAGAGATGCTCTCGACGCTACCCACTGCTGAAGGCATATGTGCTTTTGACCCATGATCTCAATTTGTTCCTTCATCTTTTTTTTTTTCTTTTGAGGCGATGTGAAAAACTCAAAATGGGAGTGCAATTCAGTTATGGGAAAGTTACTGGGGAACACAAAAGCCCAACCTAGAATAACAATGAAACAAAAGCGTTTCCTTTATCGCAGTGACAACTTGCAGGTGTGCCATTGTTTGTGTAAAAATGTGACACTTGAGAGTGAAGAGAGGCAGTTACTATGCAGCTGCAATAGGGAAGTGGTGTTATTGATCTCAGTGCCACCGGCAAATCACTATTAGATTATCAAAAGCCCTGAAACCCTCACAGTTTTCTTGAGTTGATCTGTCTGATTACGGAAGGCTCAACAACTGCCAGCTACCTTCTGTCGGTGTTGAGCTAAATAAAAGGCTTTTTGTTTATTTGCAGCAGCAACAATATGATTGATCCAGAACTACTTTGGCATTGTTGTTGCTCAGGTAGTCTAATAAGGTCTGTGGTAGTGGCTTGTTCGGATTTTGTTTACGCGCCGTCTTTGCTTTTGAGCTGCACTGTATATTACCTATTAACAATTAATAACGCAAGCTTCTGCCACTTGGTAGCAGCGAACAAAGCTTTAAACTTGACTCTGATATATCGTCACCTTTTAAAGATGCTAACAGTTGCCTCCTTACACACCCAGTATGCTTCTATGCTGAAACGTTTTTTTTTGCTACATTACATTACATTACATTACAGTCATTTAGCAGACGCTTTTATCCAAAGCGACTTACAATTCAGATTCTATCACATTCATACACGTAGGCATAGCTACGGGAGCAATTTTGGGGTTAAGTGTCTTGCTCAAGGACACATCGGCATGCGACTAGCGGAGCCGGGGAACGAACCACCGATCCTCTGATTGAAGGACGGCCCTGCTCTCCACTTAGCCACAATGCTAGAATTGAGATTGATGTTACTTCCATTAAAATGATTTGATCAACTCTGATATTAATCTTGCAAACAGGGTTCTTGGGAAACCCCTCACTGGCGTATTACCCGAAACATTGTACAGTATACTGTATGTCTGAAACGATATGCTGTATCTGCATCAAAATAATTTCAATTAGACTTAAAATTTGTTCTAAAACCCTGGATTAGTTGCTCAAAATGACTTGTGATGAATGTTACCTTGTGATGTATTTGTTCCTGTTTGAATGCCACCAGGATCACTGAGAGGAAAAGATTGAGCACCACGAACGTCATAAACACAATACAGGAACCAAATAGTAATCCACCAAGCACGGGGTTGTAGTCCATGACCTGGCAAACAAGTGAGACATCAATATCAGTTTGAGCTGATGAGGAACCCTCTCCATGCACATGGATATTGGTTAGAGATTCTGCATTATAACCCTATTATTACTCCATAAAGTATTTTACATATAATATGTGAGTTGGGGAAGAGCTCACTTACTTCGTCATAGTTGAAGATGCCTATCTGCAAACTGATGACAGTCACGAGAGCATCTGTTAAAGTTCTGTATGAGGACATCTTCCAGCCATAAATCACATTGCACTAGAAAGAGATCAATCATTATATCAGAGGAACCACTAACATATTTTCTCTCGATAAAGCCTTCAGCTTTACAGTAATAAATAGATCATTTTGGAGATAATGGATTGAGATTAGGTCATTCGTTTTTCATTCACTAATCATATATTGCCATTTTAACTATAGACAACAAATACTGTAAATTACAACATTAAAATTTGTAGATATATTTAATACATCCTAACTGAGGCACCACCACATCACTACACAATAACTCCAATATACACACACACACACACCACACACACATTTAAAATATCTGAATCCCTATATACCCTCTAGCAGGGTGGAACGTAAAATGTATTTTACTGTACCTGTTACTCTATTCTCCCTGTTAAATTTAATTTAAAGTTTTAGTGAAATTTACTCACTTTTCTAAAAGTGCCTTAATTGAGCAACATATCCCGCAAGATACAAGACAACTTTAAAATACAATATAATTAAAGTTTTTTGAAAAAACAAATCTCAAAATCAAGCCCCAATGACCTAGATCTTTGAAAAAGGGGAAGGTCTTGGTAAATGGGCAAGACACTCACGGCAATGGAATACGCCACAAACATGATCACAATGACCACAAGAAAGCTAGATATATCATTCCAAGCCCGCTGCAGTGCTGCAGTGATCAGGTTCATCTTGGGATTCAGTCTGAGCAGGTGCCACAGTTTAAAGGTGGCGAGAAGGACCAGGAAGGCGATCAGATACTGGAGCACTGAGTCTGCTGTGGCTGTCTCGTAAAAACTGGCAAATCTACGCACACAGGAAAGATTTAAACTATCACAAACAGGAGAAATGGAGCACTGTCAAAGACCACTGTAGTTTACAGTAGGAGATATACAGCAATAGATTACGCAAACAGACTTTAGAGTGAACAAAGAGTCTACAGCTATACCAGCAGCTCTCATAGACTATACCCTGCTTAGGCACATCAGTGCTTTGAGCTAAACGATAACATTAGCATGCTAACATACCCACAGTGAAATGCTAAAATGCTGTTGCGTAGACAATGTTTACCAAGAAAACCATGTTCAGGCATGTTAGCATATTTGCTAATTATCACTAAACCATCCTAACGTCGATCTATCTATGTATCTGTGAGTTGTTGGTTTATCTGGATTAATCCTCTGGGGACCATGAATGTCTGTACAAAATTGCATGGCCATAGCTACTAGCATGGCTAAAAGCAAACACCTAACCACAATATGAAGCCCACTGCACATCTTCTACACTTGTGAAGGTGTTGGCTTGACACTTGTCGCCCTTCAAAATCAAAGCTACGGTATAGCACAGTGTATGTTGGTCTCACTGGTCCTTGTGGTTCTGGTAGTAGGTCATATCGCGGTCCCCGAGCAGGGTCCTCTTCATGAAGACAGCCACGGCACTCCAGCTCAGTGAGATGATAGTCAGCTCGAGAAGGTTCCACTTGCTCCTGAAGTAAGCCCAGCGCTGCTGCTTCATCAATTTGCCCTGCCAGAAACAGAGAGGAGAGAGGATTGTCAAATGTAATGGAGCCAGTTTGTGTGCGTGACAATTGTTTATTTCCATTAGTTCCATAAGGGAGAAAAAACTGTAGTAAAACAAACAAAAGAAGATCTCTTCAAACATCTTCAATCCAAAAAGGGTGACAGGGTTTAAGTGAACAGAATAATGAGCCCTGTCTGCATATGTTCTAATAGCTATGTTAGTGTGTACCTGCATGAACATGTAATAGAGGATGAAAAGCAAGTATATGATCTCAGCAGCCATAACGAAGATGTGAAGACCCCCAGTTGATTGGTAAAGACGAACACTCTGCAGCTCACTGTGCAACTGAAATGCTCCTATAAAATCAACAGGAACAACATTGTTTAAACACATGCAGACTAGCATGATTTCATTTACATAGGGTACTGTATATCAATGTGAAGGCGGAAAAATACAGTTAAATTGTATGAAGCAACAAAATCCAATCAGATTGGTATGAGAAGCACAGATTGGCATTACAATGACATTCTTGCCAGATCTTACACATTGCAGCTTTAAAGAGGATTCTTTAAAGCTGCAATGTGTAAGATCTGGCAAGAATTTTAGTTTAAAGGGCCAGTTCACCCCATAGTCAAAAGTACATGTTGAATGAGCAGTTTTCATGTCGGAACATGAAGCTCACAACAAGGTCTGTGGATTATCTTGAGTAACCGCGTCATGATTTCTGGAAAGAGAGTTTTGTCAAATGTATTCCTTCGGCGAGTTGAGCAAGTTCCCTATCGTCCCATTCACACCAAAACAACAGGTAAGAAGAAAAAATTGTATTTTTGATCTTGCGGTGAACTGTGTTGAGAGATTGTAGAAAAATATGAAAACATAAAAGTATAACCATCACAAACATATATTTTGTTCACTTTTTATGACTGTCACAACATATAAGTTGTTTACTTTTTATAACCTCCGCGAATCGCCACCTAAACGTGGTGGAGTGGCTCAGTGATCCTGGGAGCTATGTTGTCCGGGGCAGTAGCCCCTGGTAGGATCTCCCAAGGCAAATGGGTCTCAGGGGAGAGCCCAGACTAAGAGCGGTTAAAAATGACCCTGATGATAAGCAGCCCACGGTCTTCAGCCACCTCGCCCGGACCAGGGAAACCGGGGCACCCTCCTGGAGCCAGACCCAGGAGGGGAGCTCGTCGGCGACCGTCTGGTGGCCGGGCCTTCACCCATGGGGCCCGGTCGGGCTCAGCCCGAAGAAACAACATGGAGCAGCCACCCTGTGGACCCACTAGCCACAGGGACAAGCATCGGGGTCGGGTGCAATGCAGACCGGGCGGCGGGTCAGGCCGGAGGCCTGGGCGAGCCGATCGCCGGCAGCATAGACTAGCTCTAGGGACGTGGAACATCACCTCACTAGCGGGGAAAGAGCCGGAGCTGGTGCAGGAGGTGGAGCGATACCAGCTAGATATAATTGGACTCACCTCCACACACAGCACTGGCTCTGGAACCAAGCTCCTGGAGAGGGGTTGGACTTTGTCCTTTTCCGGAGTTGCCCAAGGTGAGAGGCGCCGGGCGGGAGTGGGGATACTCACGAGCCCCTGGCTGAGCGCCACTGTGTTGGAGTTCTCCCCGGAGAACGAGAGGGTCGCCTCCATGCGCCTACGGGTTGCGGGGAGCAAGGCTCTGACTGTGGTTTGTGCTTATGCACCAAACAGCAGTTCGGAGTATTCGGCCTTCTTGGAGTCGGTGGGAGGGGTCCTGGAAAGGGCGCCGCCTGCCGACTCCATAGTTCTCCTGGGGGACTTCAACGCTCACGTGGGCAATGGCGGAGGAAACCTGGCGGGGGGTGATTGGGAGGAACGGCTTGCCCGATCTGAACCCGAGTGGTGTCTCGTTATTGGACTTCTGTGCTTGCCACGGTTTGGCCACAACGAACACCATGTTTGAACATAAGGTGGCTCATAAGTGTACCTGGTACCAGAACACCTTAGGCCGGAGATCAATGATCGACTTTGTAATCGTATCATCTGATCTGCGGCCGTATGTCTTGGTCAACTGATCACCACCTGGTGGTGAGTTGGATCAGATGGCGGGGGAACCGGTTGGAAAGACCCGGCAAGCCCAAACATATAGTGAGGGTGGACTGGGAACGTCTGGCGGAGGACCCTGTCCGGGAGGTCTTTAACACCCACCTCCGGAAGAACTTCTCACACATCCCTAGGGAGGTTGGGGACATGGAATCCGAATGGACCATGTTCAAAGCCTCTATTGTGGACGCGGCCGCTAGGAGCTGTGGCCGGAAGGTCATCGGTGCCTGTCGTGGTGGTAACCCGAGAACCTGGTGGTGGATACCGGAGGTGAGGGAAGCCGTCAAGCTGAAGAAGGAGACTTTCAAGGCCTGGTTGGCCCAGGGGTCTCCTGAAGCAGCTGAGAGGTACCGGCAGGCCAGAAGGGCTGCAGCTGCGATGCTCGCGGATGCTAAAACTCGGGCATGGGAGGAGTTCGGGGAGGCCATGGAGAAGGACTTTCGGTTGGCCTCAAGGAGGTTCTGGCAAACCATCCGACGGCTCAGGAAGGGAAAGCAGGGCCTACCCCAGGCTGTTCTCAGCCGGGGGGTGGGGGACTGCTGATCTGGACGGGGGACATCGTCGGGCGGTGGAAAGAGCGCTTTGAGGAACTCCTAAACCCGACCAACATGTCCTCTGCAGCACCTGAAGACCTGGGGGGGCTCACCCGCTAAGGTAGTTAAAAAGCTCCTTGGCGGCAAGGCGCCGGGGGTGGATGAGATCCGCCCTGAGATGCTGAAGGCGCTGGACATGGTTGGGATGTCTTGGCTGACACACCTCTTCAATGTCGCATGGGGGTCGGGGACTGGCAGACCGGGGTGGTGGTTCCCATCTTCAAAAAGGGGGACCGGAGAGTGTGCTCGAATTACCGTGGTATCACACTACTCAGCCTCCCGGAGAAGGCTTATGCCAGGGTGCTGGAAAGGAGGCTCCGATCGTTTGTGGAACCTCAGATTCAAGAGGAGCAGTGCGGATTCCGTCCCGGCCGTGGACCAGCTCTTTACCCTCGCAAGACTACTGGAGGGGTTCTGGGAGTTTGCCCAACCAGTCTACATGTGCTTTGTGGACTTGGAGAAGGCTTTCGATCGGGTCCCTCGGGGGTTCTTGTGGGGGTGCTGGATCCGTTACAACGGGCCATCCGATCTCTGTAAGACTGCAGTAGGAGCTGTGTCCGCATTCTCTGCAATAAGTCAGACACCTGGTGGGTGTTGGCCTCCGTCAGGGCTGCCCTTTGTCACCGGTCCTGTTCGTGACTTTCATGGACAGGATATCTAGGCGCAGCATCAGGTTTTGGGGTCTCGGGATCTCCTCTCTGCAGTTTGCAGATGATGTGGTCCTCCTCGGATTGTGACCTCCAGCATTCACTGGGGCGGTTTGCAGCCGAGTGTGAAGCGGCGGGGATTTTTAATTTTTTAAGGGGGAAATGTCTCTGCATTTGACCCATCCCTGTATATAGGGAGCAGTGGGCTGCCAAGGGGAGCTGGGGGTTCAGTGTATTGCTTGTGACACGTCCCAGTCGAGGATCGAAACCGTTGACCTTGCGGTTGCCAGACAACCCTCTTAACCCAGTGAGCCACGGTCGAGTTAGCACCTCCAAATCTGAGGCCATGGTGCTCTGCCGGAAACCGGTGGACTGTTCCCTCCAGGTGGGGATGGAGTGCCTACGAGTGCAAGCGAAGGAGTTCAAGTATCTCGGTGCTTGTTCACGAATGAGGGTAAGATGGAGCGTGAGATCGGCAGGCAGAGCGGTGCGGCTGCAGCAGTAAAGCAGGTGCTGCACCCGACCGCCTTGGTGAAGAGGGAGCTGAGCCGGAAGGCAAAGCTCTCAATTTACTGGTCCGTCTACGTTCCTACCCTCACCTATGGTCACAAACTGGGTCGTGACCGAAAGAACAAGGTCGCGGCGACAAGCGGCCGAAATGAGTTTCCTCCGTACGGTGGCCGGGCTCAGCCTTAGAGATAGGGTAAGGAGCTCGGACATCAGGAGGGAACTTGGAGTCGAGCCGCTACTCCTTCGCGTCGAAAGGAGTCAGCTGAGGTGGTATCTAATTAGGATGCCTCCTGGACGCCTCCCATTGGAGGTTTTCCAGGCACGTCCAACTGGGAAGAGACCCAGGGGAAGACCCAGAACACGCTGGAGGGATTATATCTCCCAGCTGGCCTGGGAACGCCTCGGGATCCCTCAGAATGAGCTGGAAAATATTGCGGGGGAGAGGGAAGTCTGGGTCAGCCTGCTTGGCCTGCTGCCACCGCGACCCGACCCCGGATAAGCGGAGGAAAATGGATGGATGGACATTTTATAACCATCACAACATATAGCTTGTTTGTCTTTATAATCATCATAATATATAACTTGTTTACACTTTTTATAACCATCGTAAAATATAAACTGTTTTATCTCATGATAAGTGTGATTTAACATAAATTGTTTTATTTCATATTAGATGTGATTTAACATAAAATGTTTTATTTCACATTAGATCTGATTTAAAATATAAACTGTTTTCTTTCATGATAGAAGTGATAGAAACATATAGCCTGCTTAGGCACTTTATCTAACATAGTCACTTTAGCCTTGAATGGTGCTTTGGTTCTATCCGGACCAAACCAGTTACAACCAGTTACATTCTGTTGCTAACTCTGGTACAATATGCCTCCTGTATTTGTGACGCATGTGATTAGGGGAGGTACTAGAATCAGAGTAGCATAAAGAAGCAGAAAAACTGAGATACGCCTTTTAGCCCTTTTTGCCCCTTCCTTTTTCCCCAGCGTAGATACTGGGAGAGACTTACTTAATAGACCCTTAGGGGTCTTGCCCCCTGAGCGGGGAGTAGAACACCCTTCTGCTGTCCCATTCAGAGATGGGAGAGAAGACAGCATGAAAAAGAAGAAAAAAGAAAAAACTCACAGTGAGAGCTGATTGAGAGACCCTGAAAACAAGCAGGGATGTCAGCATTAGTTTTTATACCACTGAGATTGTTTCATTGAATTTAAATTGTTTGATGTGATTGCTTTGGAAAAACTTTAATAAAACCACAGCCTTTCAATTTGCAAGTGACTGGACCCAAACTAGAGACTCTGGTTTTTAGAACAATTTGACTCTCTTCCCCTGTCCCTCATCAGTGTGATACAGAGGTGACGACCGACTCTACCAGAGGAACTTAAAGGTGAGTACCCTGGGTGAAGACTTGGCAGTGTTAGTCATAAAATGGTGAGAAATTCATACTGGGTGTTAGGGTTACATCCTACTGAGAGCGCCTAGGGCGTAGCCGTACAAGACTCTCAGGAAGACAATTAATTCCGAAATCCTAACGATTCAGCTACGGTGTGAGATAAAAGGCCTACGGTATTGTTCTGATACCTCCGTGAGGAAACTAACTGACGCGGGAAAGACAACCCTCAGGAGTAACCACCGTGTTAGGTGCGCAAGCCTGTCCCGCTTTCCCCGGGGCGGGATCCGTTCACGCTACAACTGTTACTAATGTACCTTATGTTCTTTATTGTGTTGCAGAGATATCTGCTCAAATGAGCATGCTAACACGCGAGCTTTTCGTTTCCTCCTATCCGCCACCCCAGGAGACAGACATACCTCCATTTAGCAGTTATCTTGCATTTGCTGGGTCAAATGCCGCTGCTGTTCGTTTGGAGCACGTGGTCAGATCTTACTCATTGCACCTTTGACAAATCTGCACCACATCTGCCGTGATTGCAAAGGAAACACTCAAACTTACCCACAACTGTGGTCTCCAGCAAGAGTGTGACGATACAGAAGAGGTTCACATTAGTATTATAAACGGTGAACTCTACAAAGACCGCCCTCGTGTAAACGTCCAGCCATGTATTCCTGAACAGGTACTCAAGGGTGCTGCAGAAGAAGTAGACAAGATATTTTTACTGACGGCCTCCATCTGTGTTGCACTTTTCTTATAATCGTATTCTACTCAAGCTTTTTACATCTCTATCTTTTCAATGTAAATACATGTATATTGATTGATAAATAGGTCACCTAACCTTAGTCCATTGAGGATACTTTAAACCCACAGTCCAATATGAAAAAGGAAAGATGCATTCCATTTTGCTAATGTGCATACCTGCTGGCATTTTGTGAATCCGGGCCAAGCTCTGCTACATAGCCACCTCCCCTGTAGAGCACCATTTTGCCCCAGATGGGATAAGCCCTGAGCTGAGACTGTGTCTGGTAGGTCCACGGGCTGGATGCGCTCGTAGATATATTATCCCTCACAGAGTGATTCCAGCCAGTGTCATAGGAGCCCATGTCCTCCACCTCCCAGGAAAATGGAGCGTTACAGTCTGGTGCCAACTGGAGCATAGGGCCTGCAATCTCACAGGAGTTCCTATGCACTCTCAATTGACGAAGACGAGCATTACCCACTAGCTTGGAGTTTCCATCCGTGATGTATCCTGGAAAAAAGCATTTTATCTGTTAGTGTTTTTCTCAGGCATTTTGTGTGGGCTCTCTGTACGTTTAACTATTTTGACCAGTTAGCCGGGTCTGAGCCAAAGTTCATTTAAGGGGTGTTTCAACTGGAAAATGATTTTCAGCAAGGGTCTGTTTGCATTTGTGTGCAACATATTCACAACTCTGGAGACTATTTGTCACTTGTGATTGTATTGTGGACAGCCTGATCTCACAGTAACACTTGGAATGACCACCATCTGTTAACAGCTCATTTTTTTACCAGGTACTGGTGCACAGAAAGTTTTAAAAATGACACGTCAAACTCTGAAATGACGCCAATCCTTTGTCATGGTGGACTGGTTGTGATCATTTCACACATTTCTTTGAGATAAAGTTGAATGTAGATGATTGCAGTTCAGAACAAAGAAAAACACCACTGAGTCAATTTGGGTCATTATAGCTCTTGTGAAATTCTGGGCTAACATTACCCAGTACCAATGGATTGACCAACGTTTTGATCCAGTGTTTTTTTATATTAATGTTGGCTTATTTAGCCAAACTAAAATATGGTTATTTTCTAACAAGCTCCAGTTTAAGCATAAAACTCACATAATTATTATTAGTAAAAATAGAAAAATACTACTTCACTAATTATCAAACAAGCTCACTACAGACACAACAGCCATGTGGGAAATTGGATCATTCAGGCAATTGATCAGACGTCACTTAAAACAACAACCTATCTGGCAGAAAATTGGTTTGAATCTAAAATGAATCATGGGCTATGGATCAGGCTGGATCCATATACTGTCTGCATGTTATGTTGAAATATAGTGCAACCGATGCAATGTATGTACAGCAGGACTTCTAGCTGTAGCAAATTTGCAGTCTTTTCAAAACTGCAAATGATACACATACTGTTAACAATCAGTAACAAATCATGACGTGTAAGTTTAAAAAGAGCAGAGTAGATTTTTACCATTCACAAATATACCATAACCCAACAATAATCAAAAAGATAACACTCTGTCAAAATAACTCATTGAGTTGGGTGGCTTCCTGTCCATTTGGTATTGTGTAAAAGTAACAGTGTTTTTTTGTATGCAAATTAATTATGTCTGGGCTCAAATTGTTAAATGCTCTCTCTGGAGTTACTCTACCAAAGGACTTTACACAATCCAACTGTCTAATATAGCCCTGACCCTAAAACAGTACTTACTACTGAAAAGATACATGCCGTACCATAAAAAAACGAGACAATAAAATCGTACTGCAACAGAAACAACCTTGGTCTTACAAAAAAAACAAAAACTGCTTTGACACAAGGCAGTGTAAATTGTTGAATCACTGCTTTTGTAATATAATTATACATAATTGTAATAATACATAATATAATTAGCATGATTTGTTACTTTTGCTTCAGACTGTATTCATCTTCTGGAGCAACAACTGAACTTCTGACTCACCCAGGATTTGATAAGTATTTTATTCTTGGCTGGGGCGAACAAAGGCTAGGGCAAACAAAGGCAACAGGGCGACTTTTTCAAGCCCGACTTCGTTAAGCTAAGACTTCTCGAACGTATAGTTACCACGTTTTTATTTGTCAAACCATGTGTTTGCATCCGATTTCGGTCCGCTCCTCTGCTCGGTGGTCAGATAGACGTTGGGCCCCTCCCAGGTGCCGTGTCCCCAACAACCTCATTTATCCTACTGTCTCAGCCCATGTTGAGCGAGTGGTGGCAGGGGTGCTCTGGAATTGCCAGTCGGCAGTGCCGAAAGCTGAGTTCATCTTGGGCTACGCTTCCTTGCTCTCCCTCAGCTGTCTTGCTCTAACTGAGACCTGGATCACGCCAGAAAATACCACCACACCTGCAGCTCTGTCAGAAGTGTACTCTTTCTCTCACACTCCTAGAGCTGCGAAGCGGGGTGGTGGTACTGGCCTGCTACTCTCCCCAAAATGGAAATACACTCTTGTCTCGGTTCCTCAGTTCTCCCCGTCCTCTTTCGAATTTCATGCGGTTACTGTCACTTATCCGGTCAAGCTCACCATTGCTGCTGTGTATCGCCCAACACTTGGTGAGTTCTTGGAAGATCTCGACACATTAGTCTCGCACTTCCATGATGATGGCTCAGCACTCATCCTGCTCGGCGACTTTAACATCCAGACTGATAAATAAGAACCTCTTCTTTCCTTCCACTCCTGCTTCGACCTTTACCACTCCTCTTCTCCTCCTACCCACAAGGCCGGCAACCAGCTTATCTTCACTAGACACTGTTCTACTGCTAACCTCTCTGTCACTCCCCTCCAGCTCTCTGACCACTATTTCATGTCTTACTCCCTTTCCCTCTCCTCTCCCCCCATACTTCCTGCACCTACCCACATGGTTTCTACCCGTAGTCATCTTCGATCACTCTTCCCGGCTGATCTTTCCTCTTCTGTTACCTCTGCTCTCCCTGACCCAGAATCCTTCTCTCTCCTATCCCCTGATACTGCTACTGACCTTCTCTCCACCCTTTCCTCTTCTCTGGACAACCTCTGTCCCTTCACCTCCAGGCCTGCACAGCCAACTCCACCTGCCCCATGGCTATCGGACTCAGTGCGTACTGACAGACGGAGCCTAAGAGAGGCTGAGCAAAAATGGAGAAAAACTCCCAGGGGACCTTCTTAACTTCCAAGCTCTTCTTTCCACTTTTTCCACCACTCTTTCTACTGCTAAAGCAGCGTTCTTCCGCTCCAAAATCCTAACCTCTGCTTCCAATCCTAAAAAACTCTTCGAAACTTTCTCTTCACTCCTCCAACCCCCTCCTCATACTTCCTCCCTTCTCCCTGACGATTTCGCCAACTTCTTTGACAAGAAGGTAAACGATATCAGGTCCTCCTTCTCTCAGCCCCCCGGTCCCTGTCCATCCTCTCCCTCACTCTCTGTGTCCCTGTCCACCATCTCCAGCTCGACCCTCTCCATGCCCCATCTTACCCTATCTTGCTCCCCTCTCCCATAACAAGGTCCTCGACCTTGTTACATCTAATCGCCCCACCACGTGCTCCCTTGACCCGATCCCCTCCCCTCTTCTTCAGTGTATTGCGATTGAACTCCTTCCTTTCCTCACCCACCTCATCAACAAATCCCTTGTTTCAGGATGCTTTCCCACGGCTTTCAAGACTGCCAGAGTCACCCCCCTTCTGAAAAAAACCATCACTTGACCCCTCTGATGTCAAGAACTTCAGACTGGTTTCTCTTCTACCCTTTCTTTCCAAAACACTTGAACGTGCTGTCTGTACTCAACTGTCTTCCTATCTCCACCAAAACAACCTCTTGGACCCCAACCAGTCCGGGTTCAAAGTGGGTCACTCGACTGAGACAGCCGCAAAGGTCTAGTGGCGTCGGCCACCAGACCTTTGGAACTTGTCCAGAAAGCTGCAGCTCGCCTGGTGTTCAATCGTCCCAAGTTCTCCCACACAACTTCCCTTCTCCGTTCTCTACACTGGCTACCTGTAAGAGCTCGCATCCAGTTTAAGACTCTGGTGCTAGCCTACAGGGCAGTGAAAGGAACAGCTCCTTCCTATCTCCAGGCCATGGTCAAGCCTTACACCCCCGCCCGACCTCTTCGCTCTGCTGCCTCGGGGCGATTGGTTGCCCCGTCGCTCAGTGGTCCCTACGGCCGATCGACCCGGTCGCGGCTGTTTTCTGTCCTGGCCACTCAGTGGTGAAATGAACTCCCCACTGACGTCAGGACAGCGGAGTCGCTGCCCATCTTTCGGCGCAGGCTGAAAACTCACCTCTTCAAGAAGGCCTACCCTTAGCCTTCCACTTAGCACTTACTTAGCATCTATTGTATTCATACTAGCTTATTGCACTTATTGTATTCATATTAGTTTGTGGCACTTATTGCATTCGTTTGTTTCTGCACTGTACGTTGGCTCTGGTTTATGCTCTTAGATGCTTGTTTGAAGAAAGGAGATGCACTTATGACTTCTGGTGACTAGTTGTTCTCTCGAAAACCGATGTTGAATACACTTATTGTAAGTCGCGTTGGATAAAAGCATCTGCTAAATGACTGTAATGTAATGTAATAATAATTCAGAAAAACTCTGCTAAAACCACACATCTTTCTTTGCAGCTCTGACACAGAGTCATTTGGTTACTAAGATTGCCACAACAGGGTTTTTCCTCTTCATGAGGGATACAGTCTTACCTGGATAAACTCCAAAAAGGTTACTTAATAGCGATGTGTTGGCCCAAGTGAACACATCTCCAAGACTCATGCTGTCTGAGATCTTGCCGCTGAAGCTATCCCGGATGTGACGGTTCAGGAAAAAAGCATTGGGATCTTTCTGGCCGTACGCCACCAGCAGCAACATCCACATAAACCCCATGTAGGCTGCAACAAAAGGGCGCATTAGAGTTCATCAAAGCAGATGTTGAAACTTTTGAGGATTTTTTTTTTGCTGTGATATTCACCTCTACAGAACAATGCATATTGAGCATGCAATAGAAAGAGTGAAACTATTTTCAAGACAATGACTCCAAATTAAGTCAAAGTAAATATTTTGTTGTATACTATTGTCTATAACTTTAAAATAAAGATAAAAATACTGTATTTGGTTTAGTATTTGGGGTTCAAGAACAATGAATACATGACCCCAAATATGAAGAATTTGCTTGATGACCTTGAACTGGACCCAGCTAAATGGAATTCATTCATCATTAAGCATTATTTTAAATAATATTTTAATCTGTGTGAACCGAACTTTGAGCTAGCTCTTGTGAAGTGTGAATTTGCACACTGAAGGAAAAGTTAAAATAGTGTGGATTCTGTTTGCTTCATATACTATAGCCCAGTGGTACCCAAACTTTTTCTGTCAAGACCCCCTTTGATGATATAGGAACATTGGACGACCCCCCCCCCCCCCCCCCCCCCCCGCAACCCGACCCCAAATTTTTCTTGGTTTTTAATGAATTGCATTATAATGCATGAACTGTATAAAATATTTGTATTTCTTTCTAAAATAAGTACATATCACTTCACAGTTTATTCTTCAGTTTGTTTAACTGGAAAAAAAAATAGCAATAATAAAATATATATAAAATAAAAAATATATAAAATAATTTGTAAATACAATTAACTTAATTTCAAACAAAGTGCAAACAACATATACTGTATTTCCTCACATTGAACATCAGGTTTTCTCAAACAATAAAATAACACAATTATGAACAAGGTGTGCAGGTCTACATGGACCATATTATTTTGTGATCATATTCCTATGTATATTCCTATTCATATATATCAATCAGTGACTGGTGTGGGCTTGCTTTGCTTTACAGATTTTGTCAAAGCGGGGTTGCTGGTTGGAGATAGCTACTCTCAGTTCATTCTCAATGTTCAACTTTGATCTGTATTTGGTCTTCATTGCAGCAACTGCAGAAAACCCTGTTTCACATAAATAGGATGTGGCAAAAGGCAACAGTATGCCCATAGCTCTTTGGCCTAGTAGTGGGTAGTCTTTCTCCACTCCAATCTTTATCTTTCTCTGTCGCTCCGTATCTTTCTCGCTCTGTGTCGCTGTGTGTCTCTCTCTCGTTCGCGCTCCCTCACTCTCTCTCTCCCTCGCTCGTTCGCGCTCTCTCGCTCGGGCGCGCGCTCGCTCTCTCGCTCGCGCGCGCTCGCTCTCGCTCTCGCTGGTTTTGCCACAGTCGGTCTGTGACATGAGCCGCTCTGGTGGCGTGGTTGGAACACAGTGCATGTCACGTCGGTTATTTTATATTGTTTTACCAGTGTATGTGTGCGTCTGTGTGTGTGGGTTGGTGATGAAGCCGCGACCCCCCTGTAGTACCACCGCGCCCCCCCTAGGGGTCGCGACCCCCACTTTGGGAACCACTGCTATAGCCTATGAATGACTGTGAAAGATTTATTTGGATTGCATTAATACAATAAATGATTCATATACTTTGATTTATGGCCATTGAACAGTGTTTTATACTTACTCAAGATCTCTTTGAGGAGGGCAAAGGCTTTCTGTTCCATAATCTGTTTCCTTCTCATCTTCTCAATGTCTGCAGCAGGAGGAGGCTCATAGAGACTGCGATCCCGTCTGACCATTTGTTTGTCCTTACCTGTGGGTGAATTTTTTTGTTCTGATAATGAATGAGTCAACATTTGAGACCAATGAAGTGTAATTTGGGAGTGTTTTTTACCTAGATTTCCTTCAAACTCCACATTTTGGAAATCTTCCTCATCAACTTTCTTTATTACAAGTGCAAAGAAGACTGCAAGACATAGCACCTGTGGTAAAAGGCATGAATCACAGTGAATGGTGACTAATTTGTTTTAGTTTTTTTCCAATTCGAATATCTGGCATGTGCTCATAAAGAATGATCTCTGTATGAATATATATGAAAATATTATGAAATTAAGTTTTCTAAAACAAAGAATTACTTATATTGGAAATACTGAGCTACGAGTGATGTATGAAGAGAGAAAGCCAACTTATTCTCACCTTCAATGGCTGAATGACGAGGACACTCTGAAAAAAGGAAACAATCATGGACACCAACCAGCTCACAGAGCGTTCCTTCCCGAATTTCAACCCATAAAGCATCGTGTAATATCCCGATACAAAACTGCTTGCGATCACTAGCAGCCAGCCCACAAACAGAAACCACCAGGGTAGCCCTCCATGACAGCACACCCTTTTCTTCTGACTACCATCGCCATCAGTGCTGTCTGCAGGGCTCAACCTGCAATTGAAAGAATACGATTCACTCAAATACAGCTTTCTTTTGAAGTGCAAGTACTGCATTTTACATGAGTAACTGACAGAATAAAATACTTCTTAAAATGATTACACCATACCACATTATGGTTTTGTAAGTTTCAGCCCGTTATCTACAGATGTGTATTCCTTAATGAATACTTCGACATTTTGGAAAATAGGCCTAATCACTTTCTTGATGCTACTGAGATCAGTCTCTCGCTCTCATGTTTGTATACTCAGTATGAAGCTGTAGCTGGTTAGCTTAGCTTAGCATAAAGACTGTAAACGGGCAGAAATAGCTTGCATAACAAAATCCACCTTTCACTTTGTTTGTGTAATCGTTGCAAAAACAAATATAAAGTTGTGGTTTTACGTAGGGTGTCTTGGTTAATAGTGTTGGTAGGCAAATTGTTAAAACTTTTGACATAGCCAGGCAAGTTTTTTTTTCCATTGCCAAGCTAAGCTAACCATCTCCTAACTCTAGCTTAAAGACTTTGAAGTGGTATTGATACTCTCATCAAACTCTTGGCAAGAAAGTGAATAAGCCAATTTCCCAAAATGTTGACCGTTTCCTTTAAAAATTACTGCCAGTCATTTTCCAAAATCACTGCCCAATCTGCAATTGGATTCCTGTCATTTTGACAGAAAGAAAATCAATTTGCAGTGACATGAATAATAGGTAGTACAAGCCAGAATTTAAGACTTTTGAAAATGTTCTATTAATCTCAAATGTTGTCACAGTTGTGGGCAGGGACCATTTTATTCATTATTTGTAAATACAATACTTATCAGCAGCTTACTCCAAAGTGGTTACGATTAGCAACTGCATTTTTTTGTTTGTTTAATAAATAACTATGATGGAATAAGAAAAAAGATGAACATGAAATAAACAAAAAGGCAAGCAATTCAAAAATAAATATACAACTTGTAGATAACGGGCTAATGGTGCGTTCACACCAAACGCGGCGCGAATTATTCGCGCGAGTAGATTACATACAAAGTCTATGCACAGACGCGATGAGACTGGAGTGACGCGAATTTGCGATGGCGCGATTGACGCGAATTCGCGTCAAACGCCAAATAGTCCCAAACGCGTGAGTTGAAATATTTCAACTTCGGCGAAAAAATGGCGTGACGCTGTGGCACGATAGCCTATCAGCATTGAGATGTTTCTCCTGTCATCACTGACGTCCTGCCGTTGTTGAATCAGGAAATAAATACTGTAGCCGTCTGTGTTCACCCAGAGCTCTACGATACCTCATATCAAGACCAGACCAAACTATGTGTATAAATGTGTGTGTGTAAACCATATGGTACAAACAATGAATAGACGCTGCCGTATTTATGTCTAGATGACGTTATTCTGTGTTTGTGGAGCTGCTACAACGTTAGCATAGCCTAACACCGATCGATCCGAGCTCCATTGAGAAGACAAGTACAAATCGGCATCATTACGTAGTTATTTCAGAGTCCCTTTTTGTCGGTTTATTGCCGTTAAATCACAGCCAAATCAGTTTATTTTGTGTTCATACAGCTGTAGTAAACAGCGACGTGTGGCTTTGCTAGACACAGTGAATACACCTCGATAAAATCCACGGAGCTCCTCTGGACTATGTTATGAACCCAGACTTGACGGCGTATATATATGTATATCTGTGACTTCCACAACACGTACTAAGCAGAAATTGAGGTTATTTTTTCCATGGTTGATGGCGGACAGTTGAACGGCTTTCAGGGCGATAAGCCACGCCCCCTCTCCAGCGCGATTCACGCGAATGAACACAAATAGTGCCCAGGGCGAATGATGCAAATACGATGCGCGTTTGGTGTGAACACGGCATAACACATGCAAATCCACCCGTGTGTTTTTTTATTAGTCTCTTCTGTACTTCTTCTCGGTGAGTTCATCTGGGTTGACACAGCTGACTGTGAAGAGCTGATTTTCAAGAAAGCCCTTGATGCCCTGGACCTGTTGCAGAGCCTGGCTGTAGCTGTGTGGGTTGGGGAAGCCGGAGGGTCCCAGCAGACTAAGCTCTTTGTCAATGTGACACAGCTGCCGGTACAGATACTGGGTTTTGTTGCTCTTCTTTTGAATCCCATCCACTCTTGACCCAGGACTGCCCTCTGGAAATGTGCAGAATTTTGTTAAACTGTGTATAACTTTTTATTGGCGTCAGTTATAAAAACTGTAGGCATGTTGCATGTACGTATAAACGTTTTTTTAATAAATTATATACACAGTTAATGTAGAGGTTAGAGGTTACTAAGAGGTTACTAGCTAACTGCATGTTAGCTCTATGCTAACTAGCAACAGATGCCCCAACCCTATGTATGGGAGTGTGCCTGTGTGTTTGTGATGAGCTAAACTTATGACCGAAGTTTCTGAACTCACCATAAACTTTGGTTCCTTTTGTTACTTCCCTTCAATCTCTCTCCTTTTTTCTCTCGACATTGTATCTTAATGAAGTGCACTGTACCAAATAAAGTCGATACAATGTCACAGTATCTACCATCCACAGCAGGTACACACCTGGTAGCTGAGGCTGAACAAGGTTGCCAAAGCTCTGCGTTTTGGGCTGGGCGGCGTCAGGGGTTTTGTTATTCGGTTTGATGAAGTCCTCCACCATGGAGAGAACAGCATTGATATCAACTTGTTGTCCAGGCCCAAACTCAGACTCTGTGCTCGGTATGTTGCTTTTAACAGTCTTTGACAGAGAATGGGCAATTCTTGAGATATCCTGAGAAAGAAAATTTTCAAATGCCAAGGTTTTTCTTTTTTATATATGTATGATTACATACGTACTGTATGTAATACAGTATACAATATACAGTAATACAATATATATGCAAATATAATAATTTTAAATTATTTATGTATCCATCACTTTTTTGGAACATGCACAAGGGGTGTCAAAAAAGATTTATATATAATTTGTGTGCTTAAATATTCAAGGCAAACACTTTAAAACCTCTTAAGCCCGACGCCCCCAAATTTGGGGGCTCTCGGGCTCAGAATCCCTCAAACTCAAATGCGGAAAATAGCATGATTATTAGCCAGTAGTGTGGACGTGGCTACTTTTTTTTTTGGATGAAACAGCAACGTATGGGCAACACCATCATATAAGTCACTTCTTACACACTCCAAACACAACTATAGGCTACTCATATAAGCATAAAAAAATCATGGCATAAAAGCACCAAATCCTGGCCAGAAATCGGCGTTATGAGTACCGCAAATCAATGTTTGTACCCTGATGCTAGCGGCTACCAAGTCATGCAATGCATTTAATAGCATTAGCACACGTGGCCAAACACGTAACTAACTTCTGTTTTCCGATCCGTGTGAACACTGGACAGTTGTGAGTGGTCAAACGTACCTTCGTGCTGCCCTCCGCCGCAAAAAAATCGTAGGTATGCGCCCAAGTTTTATGAAAAATATGGATAATAACGTCGCAGAATTTCCGTTTCAAAGCTGTAGTCATTGTTGCCAACTGCATACTGTTGACTTCCGACCTGTTTCCAGAATAAGAGCGGTCAAGCAGGCTTGGGCGAGTGGTCAGACTTCCTGCGAGCGGAAATTTACGCCAGGGTACACACGTCACTTCTGGCAACTTTATTGCTTGAAACTTTTGCCGATCACCACCAAATTCGACAGAGGCCTTCCTGAGACTCTGACGCGTCGAAGGAGGGGTTATTTTCTGAAATCGACCGAGGATAGGCTGAGATCCAGCCACATACACACACATGAACTGAGAAAATCCTACAGATGACAGCCAAAACAGGCTCTGATGATGTTATGAATATGAATATGATTCCTATTATCTGTATTTGGATGTATTGAATCATATGAGTGATAAAGAAAGTGAAATATATAGTTATATAGTATATAAAAGTACAATGTAAGAGCTGCAACAGCTGGTTCGAAAATGATGACCTCGCTTGACCGCTTTCTACTAAAGCCTCTTATTCTTCACTTTATTCCACTTTATTCCACTTTAACCTTTATTCAATAACTACTGATCAGTTATGCTATGACTTGGGAAAGTTTTAGGGAGCTAGCTGCATTATTTCAATAACCTTTTATCAATGAAAGTGCATTTTTTCCAGGCGAACCTGAATATTTTCAATTTGAGCTGTGTAATGTCTTATTTTACTATATTAACCAGCAACATATACACAATATTACCTTATCTAAACTATCTCACAGGTGTTGTGATCTGATTATATCAACAAAAATTATTAAAATCGACCTTGTAGTTACAGAACTATGGTCAGTTTTGTAGGGTTATGCCATTTTCGCTCAGAGACCTACAAATCGGCTCCGAGCTTAAGAGGTTTAAATAGCTACCCACCGCATGAAAAACATTAAGCACCTACCTTGATGACGGTGTCTAAAGTGACATTGACATTTGTGTTGGTGGTGGTAGTCTGTGAGAACGAATTCTGCTCGAGGGCATCTGGGTTTTTGGTTTTTCGCTTGCAACAAGACGTCTCCCGAGGACGAGTGTTTCTGAAGATGCTAACAATAAGGATATTTATGGGAAACATGATGAGGGAACTCTGAACTCCGATCATGAACTGTTGCCAGCTAAACTCAAAATGACCTGAAAAAAACACATAGCGAGAGACAGAGATAAGACACTTTTTTTGTCATCCACAAATTCATGAATATGTATTTTGTCTTAAAATCAGGGCTGTTCCCAATGCCAATTACTTTAACATTTAAAGTTTATTTTGAAGTTTTTGAATGAAACTTTGAAAGTGTTATGTGTATTATCACTTCATCATCCGAACAAAAATTTGTCTTTTACAAAATGTTAAATTTGAATTAAGTGTTTCATTGAATTAAATGAGTTAGTATTGTTTTAATTTTGTCAAATTGCTTTAATGAATATAAGAATTAAAAATTCTAAAAAGTATTTTTTTTTATAAATTTCCTCGTTATGGATATGTGTTGTACCGAGGTCCATGGTCTGCTCCGAGGGATCTGTTGGGATGCCATAAAACATCATGCTGGTCAGCATGGTGCAGAGCAGCAGTGTAAAACAGCAGGAAACTCTCTGAACACAAGTGAAGTTGCTGCTCGGAGGTCGATTGATCACAGAGTACCAGAGGTGTCCGTCATTGAAATCCTTTGTAGTCTTCATGAAGAACAAGTTACTGAAAAACAAAAGCAAAGAGGGGGAACAAAAGAAAGTCAAACCTTCATGAGCAACCAATTAGTGAGGAATTAGGATTTTAATCTCTTTTCAGTCATTTCTTCGCTGCCCACGCAGTTTACTTTTGTTTAATTCAAAATAATTATTCATTCTGCAACCATATAATAAATACAAAACATACTGTACTGTGGCCTACTTAGCTCAGTGAGTGTAGCTGTTCACTGATGTGAACAAGTATACTACAAATGAGCCTTCAATGGCTCATTTACGGTTTATTTTGTACTTAGCAATAACTGTAAGAAAAAAAGAATTTAAATTCCTGGACAAACCGGGTTACGGTTGCTTTTTAAAAATATTGCCGTACTTTACTTGTCTCTATTTGATCATCATCTCATCATTATTATTATCTCTGTTTGGGTATCACATTCAGACTTCAATGGTGTGTTTGTGAGTACAATTTTGCTCCCTATTTTACCTTACCTGAACCTCTTCAAATCCATCTCTGTTGAAACAGGTACAACTTTATCGAGGGAACAATCACCTATGTCTATGGCCAGCCAGGAGTTGCATAAAAAATGCCATTTCTGCTCTGTCTGTATATCATGAACCATGACATTGCCAACATACCTGAGAAAAAAAAGAAAAATTGTGAAAATGGAAGGGCTGTTACAACTTTTAAATTACATATAAGGTAGCCTTGAGATAGTACTCTAAAATTACAACATTGTTTGCTGAACAGAAATATGAGAAAATTACAACTGAAAAGAAGAGCAAGTAATCATCTGCAACATCAGGGTAATAGTAAAACAAGCCATATTGTATTTATTGTATTGTGTGTTCACAGTGTTCTAGATCATATTGACTACACTAGAGGAAAAGCCATGGCTCATGTTTAATAGCCTGTAATGAGATACAAGATACATACATTTTGAGGATGATTATTTGGGGTTACATTTCTGTAATTGCTTACCAAGCAGGATGGCTTCCTGAGTTGTTGTGCCACAGTCTGATGCCCTGCAGGTCTCCCAGGGATAAGGGTGTAGTTAGCAGGAAGACATCCACCGCACCTCTCTCAAACACACATTTCTTTGCATCAGCCAGGTGATGCGGTTCACTGTTTCCCTCTGCACCCAGCAGAGTGATCGTCACCTGAAACAGTTTAGTACTCTGTATTTCAAAACTGACAATTCCAAAAAGATATATAACCACTTTGCCGACATGTATGTACGGCAGTGGTGGGCCGTCAGGGCCTGCAAGGCCTTCTCTGCTGGCCTAAACAGAATCACAACGTTATAGCTATTTTATAATTTTATATTTTTTCTTAAATACACTACATGTATTGTAATTTATAAAAATATTTTTCCCATTATCTTATTTTCTCATTGCACAGCTACTATCTCCCTCAGTTGCTCTGCATCCAGCACAGCTTGTTTTAAGTAGAGCTTTTATCCAATCAGATTTCACCCCTGTGTCTCCAGGTAAGAAGAGAGGCCCGAGGCCTGCAGACTCACAAGTGAATCTCTTTGCAGTTTAAGTGAATGGGGAAGATATTGTTGATTGTCAAGTGTTCAACCAATCAGATCTTTAGTTTGACATGTTGGGCGTATTCTTTGACGTGTCATAGCCTGCTAGCTGGCCTACAGCTACGTCATCATTACGTGAAGCTCAATTTCCATGTGCAGCTCTGCATTGAGGTGCAGCGTGTGCTGTGATTGGTCCGTGGGCGAGCACGTGACTATCGTGAAACAAAACTTAACAGTAGAGGCTTAGTCGCAGTAGTGAGAGTTCAAATTGAAATATATGGAAGAAATTAGTTTTTTGCATTTTGCTTGGTGTAGATCAGGGGTCACCAACCTTTTTTAAACAGAGCTACTTCAAGGGTGTCGAGTAGTACGAAGGGCTACTTATTTGATACAAACTTCCTGAATAACAAAGTTGCACAGATCACCTTTTAATAATAATAATATATGTGAAGAGACTGTTTGATCACGTCAGTTAATTATTCCTCACAATAATTATTAATAATGATTTCCACAACAATGATGGTATAGCTACGCATATATATTTAAACATGCAACTTTTATTTCTGTTAATCTGTTTCAACATTTGAAAGTCAGAGGTATATCTCTGATATTTTTGTATCATCACATGATCAAAGCCGGTTACTTTTGCACATAGCGCCTGCTGGTGAATGATCCAGTGGTAATGTAGAAATTTTGCGAAGTCTGGGTCACCTTTGCATTGCGCAATGAAGCCTGCATGCCGGCCCGTCATCGTGGGAGCCCCGTCTGTTATCACCGACACCAGCTTTTCCAATGGTACCTTTTTCTCCACGAAGAAACTAGTAAAAAGTCTCGTCTATAGCCGAACGGGGGATCCAATACTCCGAGGCGCGCGAGCGTCTTCGGGCGCCCGCGTTCAAACCTCTAGTCTTGGCCTTTTCGGTTGGATTGCGTTGCCTCGCCTCTACCCCCGCCACCCCTGAGTTGTTGCCCCGAGGCCTGTTCCAAGGATTTACGGACCTGACGATGGGGTGCGCTCGCGGTGCGCGTCTGGCTCCAACGTGAAGCGCCCGCCATTCGGAACCTGAAAACCTAGTGCGGCGGCCTCGTCCTGGCTGTCCGCCGTGTGCCTCCGGGTACCCAACTCTCTTATGACAAGAAATATTGTCATTTTAAAATCTACACTAATGCAAGCGTTTTTTGATTAAAAAAGAACAGTAACTACAATTTTAGACGGAGCTCCATGGTGACTAGTGCTATTTTTAGAACATGCCTTGTGGGCGACTCACGTGGTCCCTGCGGGCGACAGGGTGCCCGCGGGCACCGTGTTGGCTACCTCTGGTGTAGATTATTATTATTTTTACCTAGCTTTGTTTTTTTTAACAGTCAATGGCTGAAGGAGGAGGAGAAACGGATTTGTGAGTTGGGATTTAACTGGGATGAAACTCTTTGTCAACAAAGAAAGGAGCATGGAGCATGGTAAATCAACTGCGTTTGTTTTTTTACATCTAATATCTGAGTGGCCCGTGCCCTTGAGTGTGTAGCAGAATGCGTGTTGCTTTCCCGTTAAGCTAGTTAGCGTAGCCTCCCAGAACACTTGCTGAGCCCCAGCTGTTTTTTGTTGTGGGTTTCTTTTCTTCCGGTTCAGAGGTCACACACATTGTCTCCTACATCAATGATTCTCAACTGATGGGTCGCGGACCCGTTTTCAGTGGGTCACGGACCCGTTTTCAGTGGGTCGCAGACCTTTGACTGACAAAAAAAAATTAAAAAAATTGTGCTTTTATCATGGAGGTTATTTTTTATGCAGCGAAGTTATTCCAGCATTTACGGCACTTGTTCAGCGGTGCAGGAAAAACACCGACCAATGTGTTGTGAATCACATCACGTGATGCAGCTCAGCCAATCAAATATGGGCATTCTGACAAGTTTCCTGACTCGAGTGAGATGTACACACACCGTGACACAGGGGGCTGAGATGAGGAAAGAGATAGCAGAGCAGTACATGTAATATGTATGTTGTGAAAGTAAACCATATGATGTTCTCCTAAATAAATGAATGGGTTGCAGCTTGTCTTTAAGGGACGATGGTGGGTCCCACAGCCAAACCAGTTGAGAACCACTGTCCTACATGAGGGCAGAAAACATTATATTACCCTCAATTTAAGCTTCTGTATTCTCACATGCACTAGCTTTTTTCAAACGTATTGTTCGGTTTGTTAACCTCGTACCGAACGGTTTAATATGATTACGTACATAGTCACAGCCTTTGATACGAATAATAGCTGTGGCGCCATCATGTGGTTATAAGGTGGTATTTCAGCTGCAGGACAGCAAGTGAAGGCCCAGGTATAAAATGCATGGCCCGCCACTGATGTACGGTAATGGAGGGGTGGGGCTAGTGTTGCAATCAGTAAGATGTCCACTTTAACTAATAAAGAACAGGAAGATTTAACAAATATTGAAACACAATCATTTAGTGCGATTAAATAAAAAATCAAGGAAATGACAAATAAGGATAATTATTTCATTAAGTGGCAGGAAATGTCATCGGCAAAGTTTAGGAGAATTTGTGTGGTGTACACACAAATGAAAATTATATCTTGCCTTCAATAGGCCATTAAGAGTAAAATTTTGTTAATTTGATGAAAATGAGTGATGCAACATACAATGTTACAAAAACATTTTCTCAAAATGAATGGATGACATTCAAGATATTCTTTCAAATTGATTATAAGAGAACCAAAACCAAAGCAAAATAGAAAGTTAAAAGGCTTCAATGATCTGCTGATGAAAAAAATAAATAAAACAACCCGTGAGTTAAAACTGGAATGTCTTATTGAACAGAGCTGTTATAAATGTGTTGTTGTTTTTTTGGCCAAGCTGAAAACACAACACAAGAGATAATATCAATGGCATTGTTATGGCTAACATGTTAGCAACATTAACATATATTTGTTTACATTACCTTTCACCATTTTACAAAAATTCCAATATTTACTATTATTTAGCTCTCTGAATTTGCCCCTAATGGAAATATCTAGCTCATTAGCTGTTAAATTTGAGATTACAAATGAAAAATGCTCTTTTAACCCTTTTAGATCACACCCTCAGTCACCTATTTAACAATTTTATGCAAACAAAAAAATCAATAGTTTTGAATTTTATATAAATATTTTTCTTACTACTATACAAAATTGGACATATGCTTATGTAAGCCAGTACCAACCAATTTCAATCAAAAGTATCATAACATCCATCCATCAATCAGCAGAGCTCTTCAAAGCAGACCCGAATCTGGCAGCTACAATTCTTCAACCACTTTTTATGTCTATATGGGAGAATAAGAAAATACCGGATGACTAGTCAGAGGGGATCATCATCAAATTACCAAAGAAAAGTTCTCTAAGAAATTGTAACTGGCGTGGAATTACACTTCTGTCAATACCGAGTAAGATCATGGCAAAGATTATTATTAATCGAATAACAGATGCTGTAGACCAACATCTCCGAAAAGAACAGGCAGGTTTCAGAAAGGGTAGAGGTTGCAACGATCACATATTCACGTTACGTAACATCATAGAGCAGTGCACAGAGTGGCAGAGGGAACTGTATATAAACTTTGTTGACTTTGAAAAAGCATTTGACTCCATTCATCGTGAAAGCCTTTGGCGTATATTGTGGCATTATGGGATCCCTGAAAATATAGTTCATGTGATCCAAAGTTTTTATACCAACTTCACATGCAGGGTTGTCTCCAACAGTCTCCCAAAATTCCAAGTAAAAACAGGTGTGAGACAAGGATGTGTGATGTCAGCTTTGCTCTTCAATATTACTATTGACTGGGTAATGAGACAAACAACTGAAGACCAAAATAGAGGCATTCGATGGACACTCTTTTCATCACTTGAAGATCTAGACTATGCAGACGATCTCTCTCTTCTTTCAAGTATGACAAGTATGACAAATGCCAACAAGAATGCAAGAGCAGTGCCTTTTCTGCCAAATGTAACCATTCAACTATTTGCTATGAACTGATAATATATTAACCTGGGAGGAAGTGAAGGCTCCTCTCCGATGCCCAGTGCTGACACTCAACAGGTAGCGGTACTCGTCTATGGGGTCGTTATCCTCCAGCACAGTTACCTTCACCTGCCAACCAGCCAACAACATAAGGCATTGGTTTTTTTACGATACTTTTTTGTAAGTGGGATTACATTTAGGATAAATGAATTATACTCTGGTGCTGGACATATACAGTACCTTGGCAGTATCTTGAATGTCTTTTCGTCGTGCCCACACGACCACCAATAGATAGGCCGCAAAGAGTGACCCCACAAAGCAGACGACCACAGGATTTTCAGCAAAAGTCCCAAACAGCTCAGCGGTGCGTGACGCGTCGACAAGGTTGGGAGTGACGAAGAAAGAGCCGCCAAAGAAGGAGAGGTGGTTGCAGAGGCACTGGGTGACTGAATGTGAGGTCTGAACACCAACCTTGTTCAGGTGGAGACAATATTAACTGTCATTATTGTCTGGGAAACATGTTACACATGACAGGCTGATTGAATTACTGTACTTACCCTACATCCAAAAGGGCTCCACTCCAATATTGATTCATCCCAAAATTTACATGCGGCAGTGAAGGAGGTAATGGACAAACTGGCATTGATGGATTTTATTCCCGGACCTACAATGGGCCTCACTACAAGATAGTGCACTCCATTGTTTCCCTTTAAATCCTTAGGGTCTATTAGCCAAGTGTATCTCTCCTCTGTATAAGTTAAACACACAAGTACTCAAGTAATGTTTCAATAATTTAAAAGGCATGCAAGTTTAAAACTCTCCATCACTAAGCAAAAACATATATTACCTTGTGTTGCTCCCTGGTGAGGCATCTCTGTCATCGCAACATTATTTGTTTCAGTGGGGTAGTCCATATGACCAAGAAACAGTTTGAAGGGTAATGGATCACTTGAAGGCACCATCTTTAAACATAATAGCAACATAGTTGCAGTAAAATTCTCTTTGCAAATGTTGGATCATCCAGAAAAAGAAATACAACAATCATAATTTTAAACAAAGTAGAACAGCAATTATATTCTGGATTTATTTACAGTATTTCGAAAATGTTCTGATATTTAGCATCATGATATTAAGATAAGTAACAAATCTTAAGAAAAAATGGCATAATTAACAAAAATATAATTATTAACGGTAGAATCATTTATGGCATTAGCAATTGTGATGGCTGTACTAAGACTGTCTTGCTAGTAAAACAGCCAATTTGACAAAACTATTCATAGTGTCAAAGTAGACCAAAGGGGATATGAAATGTGTTTTTAAAGTGCTCATTATACATCTCAGAAGTGGAAATTAAAACATCTTACTGGACCTTTAACACCAGCGTAGTATCGGCTGAAGGAACGTTTATGACCGTTGTGCTGTAGTTCCCCAGGTCCAGAAAAGAGGTGTTCACCTGCTCTCCTACAGGCCTTGGTATAAGAATCTGTGGACCAAGCAACAGGCCAGAAGATATATGTAGCTCAACCGCAAGTTCAGTCAGGAAGACACTCACTCATAATCTCTGTCTCTCCTCTCCTTGTAAAGTCTCTCTTCACTTTTAAGTAACCAACCAGATTCTGCACACCGGTTCCTGAATATTGTTGCTTTCAAACTTTAAATAATGTTCTCCTCTCTGCTGCTGTCAGTTGTCATTTCAGCAAAGCAGATCATCATCAGATTGCAGCAACTCCTTTCACCACCACCACCAGTGTCTGGACTCCAGGGGGGATTAGACCTATTGGACCTCAGTATCCCTACTCTCGGTGATAGTACTTCAGGATGGAGTCCAATCTCCAAAGACTTTGCACTTTTCATATTTGATCCATGTATAATAAATCATTGTTAAATTATAAAACAAGTCTCTCCTGATTGAAATCCCAATAACATCTACACAGTTGTTGCCATGGTACCAGTTACAGTTAGCATTTAAGCTGCAGGCAGCAATGAACAGACCTTCGCACATTCATGCACGTGGGGGGTACTGGCTGGACATTGGTCATGGTGCATTTCCATGACCATAGGTTATTGCGTGCACAAGTTTGATGTTATTTCATTTTTGGGGTGTGTGGAACTGGAAATATTCCATTGCAAATGTTTTACCACTTTCTGTGTCCACTATATGGAACACAGAATTCCACAGCCTGTGGAATTTAGGGCAGAGTGGACAATGTAAAGTCAAAAGCTTGACAATTTGGCATTGTGAGGGTCTTGAGATTCTGCTGACCAAATTTGAGATGGATCTGTTGAATCCTCTAGGAGGAGTTTAAAAAAAGTTGTGCCTAAAATGGCGTATTGTAATATGACCTATGACATCATTGTTCGTCTACTGCCTGCAATGTATCATCAAATTAGTCGGAGGATTATAGCAACCAAATTTGAAACAAATCTGATAAACACTCTAGATGGAGTTCAAAAAAGTTGCCATAAAATACATGAAAAAGCTAACGTGAAATATGTCTGTAAGGATGAGAGGAAATTTGGAACCAAATTTTGTTAAGTTTGAGTACCAAAGTGTGTATCAGTTGTCTGGGGTTTTTGAGCATCTCAAGCTCCTCGTGTGAAATGTGCAGCAGAAAAATAATCTCTGCATAAAATAATTGGTTTTAGTGACCGAAAGAGTGAGATCACGGATACAGATGGCCAAATTGATCTTCCTTAGTATGGAGCTGATATGGTTTGGGCTTCTGATCAGGATGCCTCCTGGTCCTCCTGGTAGACCCAAGACATGCTAGGGGGATTATATATTTTTTCTGGCCTGAGAATGTCTCACGGTACCCTAGGAAAAGCTGGAAAACATTGCTGTTGAGAGGGACACTTGGAATACCCCGTTAAGACTGCTGCCATCGCGAATGGATGGATGATCCTTTGAAGTCTGTTTTTCTTAAAAGAAGGTATATATTTGTGCCCACAGTAAACATGTTCTCAACAGGCGAGCATGGTATAGAACTGAAAACACTCTACAGCGGGTGATTAAAACAGCCCAAAACATCATTGGTACCAATCTACTGAGCATCAGTGATATTGGTGAGAAGAGCTGCCTGCGAAGAACTCAAATAATATTAAAAGACAATTGCCACTGCCGCCACAGCTTGATCACTGCTGCCATCTGGCAAGTGATACAGAAATATTAGCTGCCGTACCACCAGACTTTAGAGGAACTTCTTTCCTCACACTGTGATATTCCTTAATTCATCCTCCACCATACTGTATAATATAGCTTTGCTTTTATATTTGTTTCATATATAATGTATGGAACTACAAAATGCATTTTGTTGCCCAACCCTGTGTTGTACAATAACAATAAACTAACCTTGTAACCTGCACTGACCTTAATATCCTCGCTCAGGTTTTCCACAAGGATACTGGCGCCATCTTTTCTTGTAAGGGAGAGAGCACCTATTTGGCCACTGATGTTCCCTCTCTCATTCCAGGAAAAAGGGTTTTTATCTAAACTCAGCATCTATAAATGTATTCAAAGACCAAAGTTCAATCACCATAAGCAGGTAGACACTTTAAAAAAATTAGAAAAACATGGTATCTAACATGCATCCAACAAGCTTCAATTGTGACCAGGTATTGGCATTTGCACATCATAGATGACCCATGTTTTAATGACAAAGGCCTTAAAAGATTGATCTTAAATGTAAAACATTTGTATAATGTTGGCTACAGTTAAGTAGCTGACTGGGCAGGCAGTGGAGAACATATTTTATTTATCCGTAGGTAGGGTGCATTGCCAACAAGAAAATCCATCAATAATAAAATTGAGTGTTTATAAACACAAAAAAATATAGATTAAAAAAAGCATGAACCAATGAAGCCCCTTAAGGCAAATTGATATATAAAAAGAACAAATTAAAACAAATTAATATACTAATATACCAAAGACGACGAGTGAGTCATTGCATCACTTTGAAGTACAGACACTGAAAATCCTGATTTGGGGACAGCCGTAGCACACACAATACACACACATAAACACAACAGCACTCTTGACTTACTCGTACATCCACTGGTTCATCTGAAGGGGATATATTGGAGGGTAATGTTGGGAGCGAAAATGATGGGCTGGAACTGTTGGAAATTTGTATAACCTCTGTCTTTAATCTTCCAAGTGTCACTCTGAGGGAGAAGATATAAAGAGACTCATATAAGTTAGTTGGCTATTTAGTTAGTTATTAGTCAGTTGTGCTTTTTGTTTTAAGGGTTAGGGTTTGTTTGTGTTCTTCTCTAGTATCCCTGGTGTTTTTCAATCAATCTTTAGCCCTACATGTTTTGAGCACAGACCCAAATGATTTCAATTGTGGATGTTCAGGCCAGAAGTATAGGCCCCAATCACGCAGAAACGCGTCTCTGCGTTTCTATTTTTTTTTTATCAATTCATTTTTGGGGGGGGGGTAAAAGCAACTAACCAACTGACAGACTACATTCAAATCACCCCATAATACGTTTTTTTTTTTCTTTTTTTCTTTCCCAGGGAAGTACATTTAGGCAGCGGTTACAAACGGTTAGCTTAGTATAAAGAAAGGAAACTAGAGAAAAGTAAAAAATCTGCCTGCCATTACCTTCAAAACTCAATAATTAACAGCCTATTTGTAACACCAACAAGTTTTAATGTCTGACTTTTTTTGGCTGGGTGAAGTAACTTTCCATTAGTCTTGTCATCACTGTTAGCAACCAGCAGAGATTCCAGGGAGTTACTGCTACAGGCCAAAAACTATAGGTCGGCACATAAACCCCCATTATTTGATAATAAACTGTTAGTTAGTGCTTTAGAGGTGCTGGCAGGCAGCTGTTGCTACTTTCATGTAGAGCCAGGCTAAGCTACGACAACCTGCTGCTGGCTGTAGTCTTATATTTACCTTTTAGACATTAAAGGGATATCTAGTAATTTAACTCTCCACCAGAAAGCAATTCAAAGCATTTTTTAATTAAAATTTTGAACTATAGCTTTACATCTATCTCTGTCACAGCTTGTGGCTGAAGAAGAACTTACCTATTGACAAACACACCAATATGAGCTTGTTGGATGATAGTTGGCGCTTTGTTGACATCTTTAAATGCTAACAGTGCACTCATTGTATTGCTCAGAGAAAGGAGAAGGGCATCAGAAACGTTTTTCTGCAAAGGATAACACAAAGCATTTATGACAAGGGAGAGGTTGTTTCAATTCCTTTCAGTCATCTGCTAATTAAGACTGCCATTTAGACAAGATGGATATTCCAGGACAAGTGATGAATCACTGGCCATCCTCCTGGTCTCTAAACTCAATGTTCCTGATGACATTTTAGCCCAAGTTGTTGGCAATAGACATCATATTTCACAGGAATGTGGTCCATTTTTACTATTAGAGGCTACAGATTAATCAGTGAACTCCAGCCCCGGTTTTTGCACTTACATGCTGTGAGTGCTCTTAAAAGGGGGAGAAGTAAATCCCATCAACATGGGCTCTATGGTTAAACACTCACATTGGAAGAATAGTCCAGGATATTGCTTGCTCCCTCCACAATGGTGCTGGCTGCGGCGTTGATTTCATTCATGTTGACTTCACTTGTGTTCACATCCATGTGGAGGAGATATGAGCTTAAGTTTGCAAGCAGTAATGAAGCCTCTTCCTGAAGATAGGAATCAATTCTTGCAATCACAAACATATGTTTGGGAGACATATGACAGACGTAACCATTAGATATCTCACCTCTAATATCCTGCCTCAAATACACATTCAAAGTACAAGGCTGAGCTAAGGCAGCCTTGCCCTTCCAATTCATTAACAAAAAGCAGTAAACCGTAATGAAAGCAGCACTTGACGTTTTTTTCCCTCCCTCCTATGGTGTCATTTTTTTACTCAGTGTGGGGATCACTTGACAGTACCTGAGCAGAGGAGCTGAGCTCAGTGCCTTTCTGGACGACAGCAGCGAGTCCTCTGGCTATCACCTGAACTTCTTCTGGAGTGTTGGTCGGAGCCTCTTTTACTGTGTCAATCATTATGTCCAGCATCTTCTCACGAAGCTTCAACAGACAAAAGCATTAAAACATGTACGATTTATAATAATAATAGTGATACTACGACTTTTCATACATTCATAAAAGTTGAAAATAAAAAGTGTAAAGGGAATTAAAAATACAGAGATCCATAAGGATAACTAAAATAAGAGAATCAGTAAAAAAAATAATAATAATAACAATAAGTATATTTATAATAATAGTAATAATGATAAGAATGATATTAGTTGACAGCAAATTAAATAAATAGGTTTTCAGCCAAAGTGTTGAGCTCTACATTGACTCATGTAGACTCAGGAGCCTACAAAAATGTCCAGCCCCCCTAGACAGCATTGGGATGCGGACTGAAATAAAAAACATTCTCTCCACTTGCTTTTAAAAGTTCAAAAAACTCCAGTGGACAACATGAACAACAACCTTCTCAATAGAGGGATGTTCTCTAAGCAGCAAGGGATGACACTAGGTTTGAGTCTTTAGCACCCGGGTAGCAGATGGTTATAGCCAACTTTGACTTCCCAAATTATCAATTTTTTAAAATATATTTCAAACATGCCGGTTCAAATTTGGCTGAATGCTTGGCCTGTGGTATCCCTGAACTGTTGCTGTCTGCCTGATTGTCTAAGTTTGAGTTCTCACTTGCATCTACCCTGAGAACTAGGGCTGGCTTTAGGAGTAACTGCGCTAAATCCTTTGTGGGTACAATTCTGTTCAACCTCTGCAGTCAGACACTGTCTAACCATTTTTAGAAATCTGTATCCACAGTCGAATACGCATTTACCTTTTGCCTGTCAGCTTTGTTTGATTCATCAGATTGACTGTTCAGTTCATTGGACACAGAATTGATGAGTTGTCCCACAGTTTCTCCTGACAGTAGACCTTCTTTCTTCAGCTGAGCCACAGCATCCTCCACAGAAGCCTTAACATCATCTAGTGAAGAGCTTGAGGATGCTGTGGAATCTATCACCTGGGGAAAGAAAATCCGTTTTCTTACTACAGTGTAAAGGAAAGTTGAGCATTTCCATATTTCCATTTATTGTTCTGTTACTTTTTTTAATCATCATATTTTTGACAAACCTTTGCAGTTATAGTGGTGCTACATACAAAGCTGCCACTTTTTGCAGTTGCTGTGATAATCATGTTGAAGTTGGAACTGCTGTCTCCAAGAGGAAGGAAGACAGACTTCACTTCATTGCTATTACTGCAACGCAGATGGATACCTGGCAATTTTAAAACAAAACAATAAGTTAGATTTATAGATTTCTGGGAGAGTACTGGGAGAGGTTATGTGATAATTGAAAACTAGATAAATCTGTTCTCTTTTCACAGATGTGGTTGCTAATCTGGATTACTTACCCTTATCAGTCTTAAAGCAATACTGACAGTTAGAGCAAGGAATTTCAGTATTGCACGTTATAGTGAAAAAATTAAGGATTGTTCCACTCTCGGGTGATATGCTACACTTAAGGCTGTCAAAGTTGTTGGTGGTTGATGGTGGAGACACATCAATGGTGTTAGCAGTAGTAGGTGTGGTAGTGGTGTCACTGGGGCCAGTTATGGAGACAGAACCAGCAGTGGTGGGGGTGTCACTGTTGGCAGGTGATGTTGAGGCGGGACCAGCAGTGGTGGGGGTGGTAGGTGTGGTAGTGGTGTCACTAGGGCCAGTTATGGAGACAGAACCAGCAGTGGTGGGGGTGGTAGGCGTGGTGGTGGTGTCACTAGGGCCAGTTGGTATGGAGGCAGGACCAGCAGTGATGGGGGTGGTAGGCGTGGTAGTAGTGTCACTGTTGGCAGGTGATGTTGAGGCTGGACCAGCAGTGGTGGGGGTAGTAGGCATGGTGGTGGTGTCACTAGGGCCAGTTGGTATGGAGGCAGGACCAGCAGTGATGGGGGTGGTAGGCGTGGTAGTAGTGTCACTGTTGGCAGATGATGTTGAGGCGGGACCAGCAGTGGTGGGGGTGGTAGTGGTGTCACTAGTGGCAGGTGATGTCGAGGCAGGACCAGTGGTGGTTGCTGTGTTTTCTTCTCCACTTTCAGATGATGATGATGTATATATGGTGTATCTTTTATAAAGAGGTTCGACATCCGCTTTGGTATAAAAAGAAAAGGACAATGTGTAGTGTATTGCAATCAAGAAATAAAGGGGCTCTATTGCAAAAACAGGTTCGCTAGAGTTGATTAAATAGTCAAAAACAGTTTAAGACCAACAATATTTAAATCCTTTATAATCAAAATATTACTGGTAGTTCTTCCATGATGTGGAATTAATTATATTGCATGAATTAAACTTCATCCCTCAGGTCACCTTGGATATACATCAGAAAGCAGAAATAATTTACCTCTGTATTATAAATGCAAAAATGGTTCACAGACCAATGCAAGATAATTCACTGAGCAGCGTTGACATTATTTCACTGACTTATGTATACCTACCAGACGTTATCACCACAATGATATTGCGGTGCTTAGATTTGGCAGTTGCAAGAGTGTTATAATCCACCGTGTATTGATCTCCACCATCCTGTTTCTGTACAATTGGCCTTGTATCTGCCTTTTTGTAGCAGTCTTTCATCTTATCATCCTGTAACTAAATTGACATGCAAATTCATGAAGTCAATTCAAATTTTTACCATTTACAATTAGCCAATCTTTCAGTCCTAAACTATTTACAATTCATTTATCAGACCTACTTGCCAGTCCTTATCACTTGGGTCCTCAATGTTCCATACAATTTTTGGACACTTTTCTAGACAACCCATTTTAATTTTTGCAGCCTTCTTCTTTATTGGTTCACAGCCTACAGTAAAAGTGAACCTGTGTTTGAAACAAATACATAGATAAGTTGGTTAACACATAACTAGAATGTTTACATCTAAAAACAAAAGCTGTCTGGTGAAACATAGGCGAATAATGCAAAACAACCTAATTAAACTCCGTATTCAATCATTTAATTTCTGCACACTGCTTAATCTCATAATTTACGGAAGGGTGTGTTCACAATGTTAGAAAAAGAAAACCTCAAACAGTATAGAGAATGACAGGTTTAGTGCTCTTAGTGATCACAGCAGATCAGTTTCTATTACCTAAGCCAATGCAAATTCTTCTCAGGGGTAACGGTGATGCATATAGATTCACTTTTCCCCTCTGTTTTTTTCTGTTGATTTATCACATTAAAATAATATTTATTAAAATGAAATGGATCTGGTAGGCAGGTTTTATTGATGGTGCAAGTCAGTCCCTTGAAATGTCCTTGGCATTTACATGGATTCTCTGTAAATCAAAAAGGAAAGTCATTATTCTACTGCAATAACAATTGATATGCTGATATAAAACATTTAAGACTAATTCCGATAGCTATGTGTGTATTTTTACTGTATACATTTATTGTGATTAATGACTTGCATCAGATTTGGAACATAAAGGAAAATATGAACCGTATTGCTTGGCCTGAGGCAATATACACTTCCTTCCTTATTCAACCCGGTCTCAATCCCAACTCGTCGAATACAGACGTAGGGTAAGTGCCCCTTGGCGTCTGATACAGACACACTGCGCTTTCAACTAACTCCAATGTAAACACCCACAACCATCAATTCCAGATGCTCTCAGAGCAACTGATGTAGTGTAAAGAGTGCACACAAGGACGGTGGAAGTTGAGGTGTATGGGTCACACAAACACGGGACTTTAGTCAAGGAGACTGGTGTTCGTGTCCCAGGTAAAACTAAAAGTACATTTTGTCAGTTGTTAGTGTCCGTTCTTGACAAGCTTTGCGTGAGAATGTGTTCCCTTTTTTGGCATAATCGAAATATATTACATACCTCTCATGTGAACGTGTTAAGATACTTTGTCAACAACAAAAATCATTGACAAGGCTGTTGCTATGACGCTTGCTGCTGTTTCTGACAGAACCTCTCAGTGCGCTAACGCTAAGCCGTCATGCACGCACTGCAAGGGTAGCCTACTTTTTCGGTAGCGATATGAAATATATTAAGATGGTCAGGTAGCAACATACAATAGTTGGCAGAGAACGTGTCACAGTTGACCATTTAGCCAGCAGCCTGTGTGCACATTGACAAATACTGTGTCACAATCTACAAATGTCTTGGTGGATTATGAGAGACAAAATATAATTTTTCATCTGCTGAGATTTCAAGTGTGCTAAGCGCTGAAACAACTGTCGCCCATCCTGGTGGTGCGTGTATAAGCAGGTACAAGTGTGCGTGCATTAACGTGGGGTACACTTAAGCATCCCGGTTTGGACATTACATTATATGTATCCTTATCATACTTGCTACTAGGACTGAACAATAAATCAATCAATAATACAATACTTAATACTAATATAACACTAAAATGCATGAACAAAGCAGTTTATTTCCATGTAATCTACATCAATATGGTGAGGATGGTGATTTTTTGCCTGGGACATGCAGCTTTAGCCCCAGTTTTAGCACACAATCGTGCTTTTGGCCATCAAGTCCCTTTTTCTTTTTTTTTACATGATTCTTGTTTTAATGAGTCTCTGTTAACAAGTCACCCTGAACCAGTTTTTCACCAACTCATGTAGTAAAGTTAGCTCAACTAGCTGTCTAAAAATGGGAAGCTGCTTTAGTTTACGTTCGTCTGCAATCAAAGACCCATTGTTTAAAAAGTTTAAATTTGCCATCATTAATGGAAAGCTTGAAAAGTGTATGTAGCAACACTAACAAGGGTAGTGGGGTTTAGCAAAGACATTTACATATAATGTTGGGGCTTAATCTGTGGCTCAGACAATCAACACATGAACAAAACATCAAAATACGTTACTCTATGAAACTTATCATGAATACATATGAAACTTACAAAACATTTAATACTTAATCTTTGAGTTGAAAAAGAGTTGAAAAAGCACAATTCTTACTGCATTCCCACTCGTATCGTTTCTTCTTGGTAGGTAGTTTGGATGTTGAAAGAGTGAAAGGTATATTTTTGGAAGCTACTGATTTTGAAGGTGTTGCAATGATGTCCTTTGGAGATCTGACCACTCTAATTTGTTTCTTTCTCTGAAAAAGAAAATTACCAAAAGGGTTTATAAATTATACAGTATAAGAAAGGCATCAACTTAATTATGAGCACAATTTTGAGAGTTGGAGGAGTAAGTATTATTTCCCCTTATATATAAAATAATTTGAATATAAAAAGAAAAAAGATAATGACCGGTCTCAAGTAGTCATGGATATTTTGTTTAGCGACTGAATCTTTGCCACAGAAAGCAAACATATCCACATTCACTTCCAAAGAGGAGAAGATGTTCCATGCTCTGAGTTTCACATGTAAAGGTCCTGTAGAAAAGCATACATTCAAATAATCAGCTCATATCAAATACAGGCATAATAATGGTGCCATAATGGTGTTTTTTCAGATTGTGTTTCACAAATCATATGTGGCCCCCACTTTTGAATATGCCTTCCATACCTTGAATCGGATGTGCAATACGAAAAATGTCCTTGCTTGTATTCATTTCTCGGACCTCAGAGTATGAGCTGTTGTCTCCAGTCAGAGAGAAGAGGAGCAGCACAGGCGCTCCCCGTTCCAGAGAAACACCAACAGTAATATCTGGAGAGTATAGATAATCATCCCCCTCTGTCAACACAGAGGCCTGAAGCCTGGCTACTTTCTCCAACACGCACATCTGCAATACATGAAGAATTACAAAACGGAGAAACACATTAACTCTCCATTCACAGCATTTGTGCGTCGAGCACTGACTGCTGCCAAAAAGCGGGTGATCTACAACTTAATGCTGCACCTGCACCTGAACGCATGGCACACTGATGCTGCTGCTCTGCTAGCCTGTTGCTCAGTTGTTAGAGAAATGTTTAACCTTTTGGAGTTTTTGACCACTTGTAGCACTATAGAGCGATGTTTTTTACAAGTGGGTGATCCAATAATTAGGTGATGCTATAATTAAAGGTTCATTTAAATTTCTAATTGAGAGAGGCCTTTACGACTTAATCAACTCCTTAATCAAATAATCAAAATGTCAACTTCAACTCTTACACTTCATACCCCACTATTCAAATCAGAGCATAAACATAAAGGGTTGTTGCATCATGTTACTTATTGCTTTCTTGATAGAAAATGGCATGTCTACTTGATTGATGTTAATTCACCTGCAGGTCTGTGGACACTTCATGGTACGTGACCATGTTAGATGCATAAAGTGTCAGCTGGTGGCAGCCAGGCCCAAGCTGCCTCATCATTTCTGGAGTCACTGTGATGTTCTGGGGAACATTTCCTCTAAATACTGACAAACCCAGCAACAAAGTTTCATCACACTGGATTCTGTAAGTCACATTTGTACCTTCAGAAAGAAAAGAGAGAAAAAGGAATACATTGACAGGGATAATTCACGCCTAAATCAAAAACATGTATATATTTTTTCCTCTTACCTGTAGTGCTATTCATTAATCTGGATTGTTTTGGTGTGAGTTGCCTAGTTTTGTAGATTTCGGTTGCAGAGATGTCTGCCTTCTCTCCAATATAATGGGACTATATGGCACTCTGCTTGTGGTGCTCAAAGCGCCAAAAAAATACAATTGAAAAACTAGGAACTATTTCAACTATTGTCCTTACACAAAACTGCTCACAGCAAAGTCTGTGTATTATCTTGAGTAACCTGTTCATGATTTCTGGAAAGCCACATTGCATTTGAGTTTTCCTGGTGTTTGAGCACTACAAACCATATAGTCACATTATATTGAAGAGAAGGCAGGCATCTCTCCAACCAACATCTCCAAAACTATGTAACTCACACCAAAACAATTAAGATCGATAAATAACACTACAGGTAAGAGGAAAAATATGTAATTCTGATATGGCTCTAAACTGTCCTTTTAAAAATTTACATAAACAAAAAAACATAAGAAAATGAAATACGAACACCAAAACATGATGCAGGGATATCAAATTGGACAGGATAAATGATGGTATATTCAGGTCAATTTGGCACCTACCTGCTTTTACCACCATTTGAATTTGAAGTGGCTCTCTGTAAAGGGTTTTACAGTTGTTTGCATTAAAAGTCAGTTTCCCAGCATAGCACCTGATGACACCAAACACTGTGATGGGTTCTTGAATGGTAATTGTGCTCTGAGCTGTAATGTGTATGTCCGTGCTGGTGCATTCAATTGCCACAACAAATATGCTTGGATGAGTATATTTGTGCACCTCGCTGCTTTCAAACCTGAGAAAAAGTATACATAACAGATAGCAGTGATCACAGTATGTTCCTCTTGCTTCCTGGAAAAAAAAGAAGTAATACAGGTTGCATATCACTCACAAACCTGTTTAATTAGTCATTTTCTTATTATAAGTGGAGATATATCCACATTAATACTTAAAGACTTGGTCTAATTTCATAGAAGTATGGGTTGACGATATGAGCTAATCAAAGATAAAAAAATTAATATTTTGATATAGTTTTGCCCTTGTTGCGGCCCCCATTTAATTTATTTCATCGAGACTTTTCCTTGTGGAGACTAAACTCAAGTTTTCTTCAAGAATCCCTTATACAGGGTGAGTATCCATTCTCCAAACCGATTATCCTATTCAGGGTCGCGGGGCGCTGTAGCCGATCCCAGCTGACCGAAGGCAGGGTACACCAACAGACAAACATTCACGCTCACATTCACACCTATGGGCAATTTTGTGTCTCCAAATAACCTAAGCTGCATGTCTTTGGACTGTGGGAGGAAGCCAGAGATCCCAGAGGGAACCCACGCTGCTACGGGGAGAACATGCAAACTCCACACAGAAGGACCACCCGGATCGGGGATCGAACCCGGGCCTCTCTTGCTGTGAGGTGACAGTGCTAGCCACTACATCACCGTGCAGCCCACAGGTTGAGTATTTCATATACAAATGGTCATTCTGTGGGTGAAGTATTCCTTTAATGAAAGCTGCGAGGAGATGTATTAGATTGTTCAGCAGAACTGCATGAAAAAACAAAACCAATGTGCAATCTGGTAACACTATGACCAAGTGCTGAAAATAAAAAAGAATTCAACTTATTTAGAGCACATCTGTTAGGCTTTAGTACTTTACAGTTTGCTTGGCATATTTGGACTTTTCTATGTAATTAATAGGCACAAACGCATGTGTGAATTTGCAGTTCACAAGACCTCTGGCTAGGGCTGTAATTTATTTATTTATTTAATTTATTTAAAAGGGACCATGTACAGTTTAAACATAAATGTCTCCATTCTATGCACTGTACCAGATTGTAGCTTAAGCTAATTTGCATCTGCAGTCCCTTGGCAGGTCAAACAAGGACAAGACAATAACACAGTAAAAGGAAAATACTTAATACAGAGATATACCACAAAAAACATACAAGACACCCAATACAACGCTACACACAAATAGCACATCAAAAATGTATGTGTGTCAATAAAATCAAGTCAGAAAAGACCACAAGAATTGAGGTCAGTGTGGGCAGTGTTGTGCAGTTTTTAAAAGACTTTTTAAGTTGGCAGCTCCTCACAACTTCAGGCAGGGCGTTCCACTGGTGTGTTGCTTTTACAGAGAAGGCTGATTGACCAAAAGTAGTGCGGCGAAATGGTATTGTACAGTCTCGTGTAGAGGATATTCTCGCTGATCTGATAGAAGTTGCTGAGCGAGTATATACAAAGTCACGGAGTGGAGGAGGGGCCAAACCATTTAAAAGGCACAAATTTGAGAACAATCTAAAATTGTTAAAACTCAGTAGATTATGCTTCTCCAATGGTGAAAGTGCAACGGCCTTTTGTCCAGAATTTTTATTGTTTGCTTATATAAAGACTCGAGAGGTCTTATGGCTGTTTCACCAGCCTGCCCCCAACATGTAATGCAGCATATGTGAAAGGATCATGGCATGCATAAATATCTTTGCTGCATTTGGAGAGACAGTTTCTGATGTGTCTAAAATTTTGCATGTATTTTATAGTTTTAACCATTTTTTTTACGTTTCTTCAATGTCAAATTTTGATCGAGTATCACACCAAGATATTTTAAATCAGTGACTATTTCTAGCCTTTCTCCGTTGATAAGAATGTTCGCATCAGGAGGTTGACTGATGGTTTTAGAAAAAAACATCCCTTTTGTCTTATTTACATTTAGAGTCAGACATGATTGATCGAGCCAGTGTGTGATCCTTTCCAACGCAATTGTTAGCTTGGCAGCTGCTAACTCAGCTGTTTTTGCATGTGTATATACAACAGTATCATCTGCATACATTTGCAGTTCTACATCATGACACTGTTGATGTAAATGCCTACATTTTAACCTTATTAATGTAAGTAACTAAGTAAGTAAGGATATGATGGACTTATACAGGAAGTATCGTGGAGAAGGTTGACAAAACTTGTAATATAACGTAAAGCTTTGAGGCAACATTTGAGAAGGGTTAAGTTTCCTTTTCTTTTCAAGTTCTTTATGGACTGTTTGTGTAAATATGTCCATCTCCTAAAGCAGTGGTTCTCAAACTGTGGGGCGCGCCCCTCTAGTGGGGCGCGGTGGTATTACAGGTGGGGCGCAGGGGGAAATGCAGAAAATCTTCTTTTTTTTTTTTTCTTTTTTTTTTTTTTTAAGTAATTAATAAATACATGGCGAAATGTATGGAAGCCCGTTTCCGCCACTGTGAGGAAAAATTACAGATCCTGTAAGTCATTATAATGAGATACTATCTCAAAATAATGACATAGCATGACTTAGCATCTCATAATTATGACTTACTATCTCATAATTATGAGATATGTATCTCATTATTATGAGATAGTATCTCATTATTATGAGATACTATCTAATTTTTATGAGATATGCACAGGTTGGACGTTATTGTTGAAAACATATGCAGTATAAAACTCTTTATAGCCAAATATTTGAACTTGTTTTGTTTAGTTTTTCACAGGTTGCACTTTATTGTTATGTGTTATGTTTAGTGCAAAACAGGTTAATTGCAGCCAATTGCAATAAGCTATTTTTTGCTTTATTTGCATTGTTCTAACAAAGTGATTGCACATTTTATTTGTTTTTGTCTAATGGAGCAATCTGGTTTACTTAAAAGTGATTGCAATTTTCTTTATTCTATTATTTGAAAAAGCACAGACGGAGGAGTCACAATATGTTATTTCAATAAAAATTCAACATGGACCATTTTGTTACAATTTTGTTGGGACGGTGGGGCATGAACATTTTTTTCTTCCTCCAAACAGAAAAAGTTTGAGAACCACTGTCCTAAAGCATCCATATGGGGCCAGATATTATACAACTGTTTTCACGGGCTGAGTCTTAGTCGTAGTCAGTCACTCAATAGATGTTACTACTCACCCCTCTGGACTATGCAGGTAAATAACATGGCCGTCTCCTGTACTCATCTTGCAGCTAGGGTTTCCATGTGGATCACGTAAGAGCCACTTCACGCTGATGGTGACATCATCGAAAACAGCAGCCGCAGTGCTCACTGACAGTGTGAGCCCTGGAAGGAGATAATGTCCAGAAATGTATAGCAAAGTCCCTGTAACCAACCATTTTTACAAATATGTAATATTTATACAGCAGCAACAAGGCAACATCAGAGACCATCAAAGTTCCTAAATGTTTTTCTCCTTCTCAGTGCTGCTTCATAAGTTTGTTCCCTCTTGCCTATTTTTTTAGGCAAAATCAGCCTTTTTCACCGCAAACATTTTGACTAGCACAGGGGTTACATTAACAATGGTACTGTGCTATTAAAGTTTCCCAATAAGACAAGACAGTGTGACAGTAAACCAGCATGCACAATACCAGGACCCTGAAACTGAAATGGAATTCAGCCAGCATTCAATAACTTATTTACACCTGTGATTTTTCCTCTGGGTCTGTGGAGTGACTCAAGATAGCTCTCCCCATGGCTGAGCGTGGTGAGCCAGACTCCAGTCAAACAAATAAACAAGGTCCAAAACGTATATATTTAGCCTTAATATCTTTTAAACTCAACCATGTGTTAAAGGTGACGTTAGCTAGCATGGCTAGACATCATGGTCTCATGCTGTCTTTTGGTATGTTTTTAGAGAGAGGTTGCCACATATTGTAAAGATCTCTCTGAAGCCATAGGCGGTTTTTGGAATATATAGGTGTACCTCTTTGTTGGTTCATTTATTGATTTCAGCTTTTGTCCACTTGGAAAAAAGTGAATTAAGGGTGAGATGGGAAACAATCAGATCTGTTTCTAATAGATATGGAATGTGTGATTCCCCTTTGGAACATTTATAATTGCTTAAAATTACTGTCACTTACCATCTTTGCAGTGGTGGTCCACAGACAGGTAGCTCCCCAGCTGAGGACAGGGTTCACCAAAGGAGCCCACAACTTCAGCAATCTGGCACACCTGACGGCCGTGGCAGTGGGCTGGGTAAAAACAGAGAGCATTATCAGCTACTGTTAACACACAGCAATGATGATAGCATCATGGAAAGTCTTACAAATAACTACTTGATATTAAGCAGTTTTAGTGGTGCTGTGAGAACTCTAACAACAATATGAGTTCCTCAACTAACGATCTCTTTCCATGGTGCTGATCAAAGGCTGGTCCTCAGCAATTGTCTGCAGTGGTTGTGTGTCTGTGCACTGGCCTGCATTTAAATGAGCAGTGTGTAGGATTTAGTGAGGTTGCAGATTGAATCCAACTGAAATCCCCTCAGCTCAGCCCTCCCAAGCGTGTTGGAGAACTACGGTGGCCGTTTTAGATAACGTAAAAACGCAAAAAAAAGACCCTCTCTAGAGCCAGTGCTTGGTTTGTCCTTTCTGGGCTATACTGTAGAAACATGGCCGTGCAACAGGGCGGACTCAGTGAAGAGGACCTGCTCCCTTTGTAGATATGAACGGCTCATTCTACGAAAAAACGATGATTCTTAGTTTCAGGTCGTTATAGAATACATAAAACATACAAATACTACATTCAAATTCTGCCATTGGATCCCAAACAAACGCATGACTTTCGTCTAGGAGACTGGTGTTTGTGTCCCGTGGGAAACTAAAAGTAAAAGTTGACATTTTGTATCCACTCAGTAATGAGGGACATGAGTCGTCAGTCACTCGGTAGTGACTTGAGTTGCTAGAAAGTAAAGTTAACTTTGCACGCGTTCTTTTCCTAAATGCAACTAAGTGGTTTTGTTGCCTACCTAACTTCCTGTGAAGAAGGACATTTTTTTTGAAAGGACATGCATGTATGGAGCAGGAAACACGCCACACGTTGAAAACTAATGCTAGAAAGCTACCTAGTGTGTCGATGCCAAGGGGCACTGACCAATCGGCAGTATTTGACGAGTTTGGAGTAAGAATGCGTTTCTTCTTTATCTCTTTATGTTATCTTCATCTTCTTCTTCTTCTTGGCAAACCAACTGGACTGGAGTGTGAAACGATACTGAGAGCAAAAGTAAAACTGAAGTAAGTTGCGTTAGCGCCAGCCAATGCTATGAACAGTGTTGTTTTATTGTCATACAAATGTTTAGCACATGTGACCATTGTAATTAAATGTGCAAGTCTGAACTTGGTTCCTGCTTGTTCAAGTACAGGAAAGTCAGGTGAATTCAAAATTCAAATAGAGTTCTGAGCATGTACACTCCCTCTGACCCGATGCATGATTGGAAAGGCTGCCGTGCCCCAATAACCTGAACAGAATGAGCTAGTTTGGACAATGAATGGATGGAAAGACTGCTTCTGCCGTCAGTTAAATGCATGAGTCAATATTTACTGGATGGATATCATTGATATATCGTTATGGCTTTTAAGCTATTGTTATGTGGGGTTTTTTTCTTCCATATTTCCTAATGGGCAATCATTCTTGGCAAATACCGGTCTGTACAATGCGACAATATGTACTTTGTGACATCTGGCAATCACTTCCCTCAAACGTGGATTGAGTTTCATCACAGTTTTCATCCAAGCAGAACCTTTTCATAAGGCATGAGTGTTTGTTTTCCTATTCAGATTTCTTTTTCCTATTGAGCTCAGCAGATAAAATGAGAGGAACTATTATGAAGCTGATAGTGGTTATTGTGTAGATCAGATCCTTTAACATGTCTGGAATAGCTATCATGCATCAATTATGAAAACACAATTAACAACTACATGATATGGAAATAATTCTAAATTTGATGTTTTACCTGTTAATGATTCTACAACATCCACCCAGCCGCACTGGTGTCCTGTGGGTGTTGTTGGTGGGGCGAGCGTGGATCGACAGTAATGAATGTTCTTACGACCATATAAGCCACCATCTATCATTAAGACTTGACCAGAACCGCACTGCAGAGAGGTGTTTCGACCTAAACACAAAATGGATCTCCCAGACTCTGGGAAAGGTACAAAAGCAATGCCAAGTGGTAATTCATCAAGTTTTTTCAGTATGCTGTTGTTGTTGTTTTTTTAAAGTGTGAGTCAAAATACATACCAAACTGACAGATAAAGTGCAGTTTTTTGTTGCAGTCTCTTGTGGCTTCCCATTGGAAGCCTGAGTCTCTTAGTGTGTGTCCACAAGCTGCTCCTGGCTGTGGGCTGCTCACCCAGTTTGAATAGGTGATATGTGAACCATCCAGCCAATAGAGAGCATCTGAGGATAGAACAAACCACTGCTGAATATATACAGTATATATACAGTGCATTTATATATATAAATGCTGTAATGGGAAAATATGTCATAGTCTCATGTGAAGGTTTAACGAATGTAAGTCCTAAAAGTGCAGACACCAAACTGTAGTTTCAGTAGATGACTTTAATTCGTTTAGTATCCAGGTGTCTTGTTATCTGTTATCATTGTGCACTGTTTCTTTCTTCTTCGTAAGACAGAGACACAGAGAGGCCTTGACTAACAGAGATCCTCTGTTTGAAATACCTTTAACTTCCTTTGCTGACGCGTTATCTGAAGTTGTAAAGGCGTCAACCTTTGCATGCACATATGATGTGTGAGGGTAAAGAATGTCTATTCTGTCTCTGCAATGGTCATTTTAACAGTGTCACAGTGGCTTCAAAGGAAGCATCTGCTGTGAGTTTAAACTGTTTATTGTAAGGCAAACTGTGAACAAAGGGATTTGCAAACACGAGATAAAGCATCTTCCTGACTGTCTTAAATGAAGTATACTAAGGCTCGAAGGATGACCTGCCTTTTATTGTGTTCTTTGTGTATTCTTGTTAGCTAAGCAGATAACAGGAAGCTGTCTGAGCATAAATGTCCATGCATTGTGACTGTTAGGTAGAGCACTCTTCCAGATCACTGCAATGTGTCTGTGAGACTGTTCTCTTTGCTTGCAAGCAAATAAATTGACTTTACAAACCTTGATCGTTCATCAAAACTCTGTTTACTTTATATTGATTGAAAACCTTCACTTTCTTCTCCCGACTAGTCATAAGAAATATTCCACAACAATGCACAGTTCATGTCAAGTTAGCATGACTTGGGTTTAGTTATTTGACCTCTTTTTATCGGTCCATGACTTTGTTAATTGTTTGCTTAATTTTTGGATGACAACATATGCACAGAGCGAACACCTCTGTTGTAAATAGAAGCTTTTCTTTTGTGGAAATGTTTGTTTTTCACTTCTGGCAAAAATATCTGTGTTAAGTCATGTTCATATCCCGCTAAGAGGACAGAAATTAAGTTGAAAATAAATTATGTTCAAATTATGTAATTATTGTACAGAGGAAAGTGAGAATGTCATCTCAATAGAATAGTTGTTATCAGACACAGTCCAAACAGAGAAGAAGTTGGAGACAATTGTACCAAATGTACCATAATTTACAAGATTTTTGCCATAAATCACCAACAAAAAAAAACTTAAAATCGACTAGACTCTGCCAGTAATTTGCTCATGACCGTTTTGTTACAAGCAGAACTAAACTCATCCGTCAAAGGTAAAGATGCTCTCTCTTGGCTGCATGAGAGCAGATTTTCACATTTTATAATTTAGCACAGCGACATTCCATATTCTTACCTTCAAGGGTCGCAGAATATTGCAGGTTTGGAGTGGCAGAGGGTGCCAGTCCAAGCCACAAATCCTTCTCAGGGTCCGAGAGTCTCTGAAGGAAATATTGTGTTTCTTCATCTGGGATAAATGCAAGGTGTCCACCGCGCTGCTCGCACCAAGCCTGTGCACTGATAAAACTGTGCTGGAGATCCACAAACTCGTAGCAGGCGCCTCCAAAGGCCCTCTGGTAGTCTGGGCAGGAAACTGGACCCTTTGTCTTAACCTCAGCGGAAGACAGACAGCTGAGTGTTGTCAGGATCAGCAGGTGAACAAATGTCCAGCACATCCTCTCTGTTTTCACTTCAAACACCAAATGGCATAATCTAGCACCACACTATTCAACTTCTGCTCGTGCAGTGGAGAGAGTAATACAGTTTCATCCCTTCATCTAATGCTCTCATAAACAAACACCCCCCTGGTCACATCCTGCTTTTGAATGGGTCTGACATGAGCCTCTCTCAACCAATTCAGTGGAGCAATGTTTACCTGGCAGCCATCTCTCTCAAAGACCAACCTCTATCGCATACAGAGCTGAAACAAGAGAAGGGCAACTTCAGCCAGATGGCACAATAGTTTGAGTTTACAGGGTTTAGCCAAAACCTACACCACTGATGAAAACCATTCATAGATGTATAGTGTAAACATAGATATCTACAATAATATAATTACTAATTGAAGATGTTTTTGGTGCGAAAAATCAAAGTGCTGGTTTATACTTAGTTTTAGAGATATTATCATCCTTTAATCCATTTTTATTAAAGTTGTGTGCTGTTTAAAAACAATTACACATTTTAAATACAAATTCAATGCAATAAATCCTTCAAAAATACTCTCAATAATCTGAGAAAGGATAGAAAGTATCTATTTTACACCCTCTTCAGTGTGCAGTGTAGACGCACCAGGCCCCAATGACTAGAGAGTAACTAGGGTTGCAATATCAAAACCTTTGTTCCAACTCACAGGCTCCGTGCTCTACTTGACTCTAAGGCAGGCATGGGCATGTGAATGTTTCTTTTGCCGCTATGAGGGCTACAGTCGGAGCTACTTCTCTTATATGTATTGAGAGAGACCCCTAGTCATGGTCATAACTTTATACCACAACAATTAACAACCCACAACTAACGCTCTTTAACAGAGCAAAACGCCACGACACAACAGTCTGTGACACATAAACAATTTGTAACACTAATAATTGTACATTTATAAAATTTCACCGCCGAACTGCATGCTGGGTACAGCTCGCGAGCGAGCCTGCTTGCTAGCACAACAGTCTGCTAACAGCTTGGAGAGGCTCCGTCGCTCCAGTAACGTTACATTAAAACCTCTTAATAATCTCGGATTAATTTGTAGGTCTCTGCTCGAAAATGGCATAGCCCTACAAAACTGACCATAGTTCTGTAACTACAAGGTCGATTTTAATAATTTTTGTTGATATAATCAGATCACAACACCTGTGAGATAGTATCGATAGATAATATTGTGTATATGTTGCTGGTTAATATAGTAAAATAAGACATTACACAGCTCAAATTGAAAATATTCAGGTTCGCCTGGAAAAAATGCACTTTCATTGATAAAAGGTTATTGAAATAATGCAGCTAGCTCCCTAAAACTTTCCCAAGTCATAGCATAACTGATCAGTAGTTATTAAATAAAGGTTAAAGTGGAATAAAGTGGAATAAAATGAAGAATAAGAGGCTTTAGTACAAAGCGGTCAAGCGAGGTCATCATTTTCGAACCAGCTGTTGCAGCTCTTACATTGTACTTTTATACACTATATAACTATATATTTCACTTTCTTCATCACTCATATGATTCAATACATCCAAATACAGATAATAGGAATCATATTCATATTCATAACATCATCAGAGCCAGTTTTGGCTGTCATCTGTAGGATTTTCTCAGTTCATGTGTGTGTATGTGGCTGGATCTCAGCCTATCCTCGTCGATTTCAAAAAATAACCCCTCCTTCGACGCGTCAGAGTCTCAGGAAGACCTGTGTCGAATTTGGTGGTGATCGGCAAAAGTTTCAAGCAATAAAGTTGCCAGAAGTGACGCGTGTACCCCGGCGTAAATTTCTGGTCGCAGGCAGTCTGACCACTCGCCCAAGCCTGCTTGACCGCTCTTATTCTGAAAACAAGTCGGAAGTCAACAGTATGCAGTTGGCAACAATGACTACAGCTTTGGAACGGAAATTCTGTGACGTTATTATCCATATTTTTCATAAAACTTGGGCGCATACCTACGATTTTTTTCGGCGGAGGGCAGCACGAAGGTACGTTTGACCACTCACAACTGTCCAGTGTTTATACGGATCAGAAAACAGAAGTTAGTTACGTGTTTGGCCACGTGTGCTAATGCTATTAAATGCATTGCATGACTTGGTAGCCGTTAGCATTAGGGTACAAACATTGATTTGCGGTACTCATAATGCCGATTTCTGGCCAGGATTTGGTGCTTTTATGCCACGATTTTTTTATGCTTATATGAGTAGCCTATAGTTGTCTTTGGAGTGTGTAAGAAGTGACTTATATGATGTTGTTGCCCATACGTTGCTGTTTCATCCAAAAAAAAAAGTAGCCACGTCCACACTACTGGCTAATAATCATGCTATTTTCCGCATTTGAGTTTGAGGGGTTCTGAGCCCGAGTGCCCCCAAATTTGGGGGCGTCGGGTTTAAGATTAAAGAACAGAACAGAGCGATGCAGGATGAACAAAGACAGACCGGCGATGCACAGATAGAGTTTGACACATATGCAACGCTGATTACCGTGTAATATGTGTGGTATTTGTTATAAATGTACGTTGGTACATAGAGGGTGATAATAAGCTGTACTTGGAGGGGCTTAGGACCCAGGGGAATGTAGGTGATGGAAACAGGAAGAGACGGAAGACACGCCACACAAACAGCTGTTCACCGCTCGTCACGATCCTGTAGACCAGTGATTCTCAACTGGTGGTTCGTCGCGGACCCGTTTTCAGTTGGTCGCGGGCCTTTGCTTTATGCAGCGGAGTTATTCGCGCTCCTTTCCAGCATGTACGGCACTTGTTCAGCGGTGCAGGAAAAACACCGACCAATGCGCTGTAAATCACGTCAAATGTCTGCTGCGAACGAACAAGTAAGTGCATGATAAAATATGCATTAATGTGATAAAAAATATGCCGTGTAAGATCCCAGTTAACTGATCAACACCTCAGATCTGTTCTGAGAATTGCCACAACCAATCTGACACAAAAAGTTGATGCACTGGCTAAAAAGGGTGACCAACAACGCTGTTCCCACTGAAATTAAATGTAAGTTTTCTTTACTTTTTAGGTCATGGCTTTTACTTGTAATTTATATTTGTTCACACAAACACTCTCCATTCATCTGCTACTGGCCCGGCCCGTCTGTCAAATTTTAAAACTCAATGTGGCCCCCGAGCCAAAAAGTTACCCACCCCTGCTCTAAGGGTACAGTGGATGGCACCCGACCAACCACACTGATCCTGACCAGCTAGAGAGTAGACCTACACTGGAATGATGGGGTGTTTGGGTTCTGAACTCTTAAGGTTCTTACCAAGAAGGTTTACCTGTTTTTGGTGAATTTATATTACCCTCCGAATAATAAAGAAACTGTTAAACTTAGCAATAATTAAATAGCTGACCACAGACTCGGATGAAAAGAAAAAAGAAAAGTTTACTGACAGCTTTTGAGAATGTTTAAATAATAATTACCCTTTTGAGGGACAAGAAAACAAAACAACAATAACACCTTACAGCATACTGACAGAATACTCAAATTGAATTTAAAACACTCATGGGCCCACACACTCACATTAAACTAAGAAACCGTTGCAGGCCTGTGTAGATCGGGTGCGGTGCTGCCTCCCGAATCCTCGTCCTCAACCAATTACACAGCAAAATCCAAAAACTCCACCTTTCAATGTCAGTCCTTGAGAAAAAAACAGTATCGTCCAAAAACAAACCCACGCCGACAGCGGAGGTGACGGCCACAGCGGTGAAATCCTCACCAGGAACACACCAACAGTCTGTCTCGGTCCACGATCGCGTCCTCCCGTCCAGTGACTCAGCAACTTGTAGTTTATCCAGCAAAACTTGTACAAAAACTCTCCGAACAGTCTATTGAGACTAACAAACAAATGTACCGTGCTGTCTAACAGCTAAACAGTTTTATTCTGTAACCTAAACATTTAAAACAAAACTATCGACCCTCACATTTCTCTGGCATTCTTTATATATCCCCTCTTCTCTCTCATCCCTTCTTCGCGGTTCCCCTTTCTTCCCGCTTCTTTTCCGTTCTTTCTCTTTAACCCCGCCCTCTCTTTCACCTACGATCAATTAACGTAGGTGGGGCTGAATGACACCCAGAGCAACCAATCAAAACACATTGCTCAAACTGAAAACACTATCAGTGGGTTTTTCCTTTTTAACTCTGGTTTAACCCATGGTTTGCCGTTAATATTGTTTTAAGTTGTTTTCTTCAAAACCTAACTTATTAACCCCAGGGCTACACTCTCCCTCTTCTAAAATATTTGATGTCCTCATGAAACTACAAGGTTTAGAGAAACATAATCTGTTTGTACGGACTACAGGGATTGAAACTAAAACACTCTGGACACAATGCCATAGTCACCATAGTTTCACCAAAAACTGTACTGTTGTGTCCAACTCCAGAATCGGATAACTAAGTATCTAACAAATGGTGACAGGCTGTTTGGCATGGGAAGCGTCTTGAAGCTCTGAAGGTTCCGCTTCCAACAAGCACACCATGGCTTAGGACAGGTAAAGGCTGGTTGGAGGGTTTTCCCAACTCATCATAACTCAGTCTAACCACTGGTTTCTTTATCCTCTTCGAGCGTTCAACTGGAAGCTTATCTTCTTCAGTTACTTCATCCTCATTTACATCTGCTCCCCCTTCTAGATCTCTGTCTGCTTCTGCGTCAGTGGTGGGAGGCAGATCAACATCTGGAACAGTAAAAGTCTCTTCATTTATGTTGTCTGCTGCCAGGTTTCTGACTGGTGAAACAACTTGGACTTCATCCGTGACTTGACCTTGCAGTCTTGTGAAAAACTCTGGCTGTGACAAAAAATCTCTCCACTCCACTGCTAGTGGTATTAGTGGGTCCCCATCCTCACCATTCGTGCAACACATCTTCGTCATGGACAATCTGTGTTGAGCTTTGAGCTCGTCTCTGCTGTGTCCTTGTCACAGGCCTCGGTGGCAGCTCTGGCTCATCACTCTGTGCAGGCAGTCTCACTAAATAGCCAATGGGTAACAGATGATTGCGGTGCAATGTTTTTACAACTCCTGTTCCCCTTTCTGGTTTCACTTGGTAGACTGGAAGGTTTGGCATCTTTCCAACAACGATGTAGGGCCCTGACCTCCACTTATCCTTCAGCTTGTGCTTTCCAGTGACACCAAAGTTTCTCAGCAGCACACGGTCTCCCTCTTCCAAGACTTGTTCTTTTACCAGCTTATCACGTGCTCTCTTGTTCCTCTTGTGATTCTTGTCAGCAGCTTCTGTGGCGAGTTGGTAGGCTTTGTGGAGATCTGTTTTCAGCTTAGTAATATACTGCTGGTACGTTACACTCTTTCACTCTCCTCAACACTCCAAAACATATATCCACAGGTAGGTGGGCTTCTCTTCCGAACATCAGCAGATAAGGTGAGTAACCAGTTGCCTCGTTTCTGGGTTGTAGGCATGCACCAAATGACTTATGTGCTGACTCCACTTCTGCTTTTGCTTTGGATCCAGAGTTCCGAGCATGGATAGAAGGGCGTGGTTGAGCCTTTCAGGTTGTGGATCCCCCTGAGGATGGTACGGTGATGTTCTGGATTTACGGGGTCCCAACATTTTCAGGAGATCTCGGATTAGTTTACTTTCAAAATAATCCCTGATCCGAATGTATCCGTGCAGGGAGTCCATAGTGCACAAAGTACCGCTCACAGAGAATCTTTGCTACTGTTGCCGCTTTTTGGTCTTTTGCAGGGAAAGCTTGGGCGTATCTGTTAAAATGATCGGTCACAACAAGGACATTTGCAACTCCCTGGGAATCTCAAGTGACAAAAAATCAATACACACCAGATCGAGTGGGCCTTTACTGGTAATCTGGTTTAAATGTGCAGCTCTCTGAGGGAGTGTCTTTCGTGCAACACATCTGCCACAATTTGTGACATAATGCTCCACCTCTACTCCCATCTTAGGCCAGTAAAACCGGTCTCTAATGAGTTGAACTGTCTTTTCCACTCCAAGATGCCCAGACTCATCGTGGAGGGATCTGAGTACCATGGAAACCATTGGGGAGGACAAGCTGGTGTACTTCTGTACCAAGGGGTCTCTCAGTTACTCTGTAAAGCAGGTCATCAGCTACCAGCAACTTGTTTGCCTCTCTTTGCAACAACGTGACTCTGGGATCCTCGCCCTTAACTGAGTGGAATGAGTGCCCTACTATCACTGCTTTCTTCACCGGAGAGTTTACGGAGTCAATATCTTTGGCTTCAATAAGGTTTTCCCGACTTATCCGAGTCAGGCAACCAACATCCAAACGTGTAGGAAACACATAATACGGCATCAGGGGAAACCCCTAATGGCTCTGCACAGTTGACGGACTCTCCAGCTGGTTTCCCACATCTGATCTGTTTACAGAGAGCTTTGACACTTTCAGGTAGGATGTTTTGCCACTCAACATCATTGTTTGGAAAGGGATTGCGCGACAATGCGTCAGCGTCAATGTTGCTACTTCCTGGTCGGTACTGGAGGGTGAAGTTGTATGTCGAGAGCGCAGCAAGCCAACGATGACCGGTTGCATTTAGTTTGCCTGTCGTGAGGATATACGTTCAGGGTTATCTGTCCTCACAGTAAAACTTGCTCCATACTTGTGCACAAAGTGCATGACTTGCTTCCAGTCATGAAATGTATCTACCACAGCCCATTTAAGTTCCAGGAATTCAAGCTGATGCACTGGATAGTTCTTCTCCGAGGAACTCAGCTTTCTGCTAGCAAAAGCGACTGGTCTCAATCCTTCTGGGTGTTCTTGGTTTAGCACAGCCCCTAAACCTTTAAAACTGGCATCTATGTGTAACACATAGGGCTTTGCTGGGTCAGCGAAAGCTAGGACAGGTGCGTTGGTGAGGCAGTAAATGATCTTCTTGACGGCCTCTGTGCATGACTGATCCCACCTGTCCCCAAAGGGTTCCCTCGCTTTGTAGTATGTCTTATCTGGTACCTTGGCCACTTTCCTATTCTTTTGAGTAGGTTTTAAGCATAGGGGCTTCTCGATTCCTTTATTATCCCTGCTGCCAGAAGTCCTTGAAGGTGGCATCGAAGGTCGTTCAAATCAGCAAGCGATAGACCTTTCTCTGAATGGGGTATCATCATTTAAGCTAAGGGAGTGGAACACCATATACGGCTGTATATGGTGTTCCACTCCCTTAGCTTCTCCAATGTCCCATTCGTCAGTGGAGAACACATTGGACCTCTCAGAGAGTTTCTGTCTTAGTCGGTCTTCCCACTCCTTTGGAATGGGAGAATCTCCAAAATCAAACAGTGAAGCATCAATCTTCGGGGGCGTGTCTGACGTTGGACTTGGGATCTCACCATAGGATCTCACCATATCAGCTACATACAGGTGTGCAATCACTGTATCCTGAGGAATGGAGGTGGCCTTTAATGACTCATTTCTCGTTTCTCTTTGACTTTACAGACAGCTATATAATCAGGTTTGGCTCCAATTAATGGTGTATGCTCTACCAGAGCATACACCACAAACACAAACACAAACTCTCGCTGACCGGATAATACCTGGCTCTGTCACTTTCTCGCTTGACGTGAAAGTTCTGACCTTGTGAACATTGGTGCCAACCAGGATAGGAATGTTGTCTGAACAACGGGGATCTGGGCACACCAAGGCAAGAACAGGGACTGATTTGGTTTTGCCGGGTGTCTTTTCGGGGAGCTCTAATTCCACATGGAGGTATTCCTCTGTAGGGATAGCTGCTCTCTGATTCACTAAGACCCCAAACGTCCAAACCGCTGACTGGATGTAAGGGTCTGTGACAGGTGCTTAGAAAACCAGCTGTCAAAGATTATTGTCACTTGTGATCTACTATCAAGGAGAGCAGTGCAGGATTTTCCATTTACTTTTGTGGACGACTGTAGCTAAGTGGATAGCAGGGCCGTCTTTCAATCAGAGGGTCGGTGGTTCAAACCCCGGCTCTGGCTCTGCAAGTCGCATGTCGATGTGTCCTTTCTCTTTTTATGCTCTTAAAAGACTGCCTAGAGATGCATTTACAATTTTTTATGCTCTGAAAAGACGTTTCAGGCAGAGAGGAGGCCAAAGGTTGATTTTGTGAAAAAACATAGTTTCAAAGATTTTCTTCAAAGAAGTGACTCAGGACAGTTGATTTCACAGTCTGATGTCATTTTCATGAATATCTGCAGCTTTCAGCACTTTACTGCCTAGAGATGCATTTTCTCTTTTTATGCTCTGAAAAGACGTTTCAGGCAGAGAGGAGGCCAAAGGTTGATTTTGTGAAAAAACATAGTTTCAAAGATTTTCTTCAAAGAAGTGACTCAGGACAGTTGATTTCACAGTCTGATGTCATTTCATGAATATCTGCAGCTTTCAGCACTTTACTGCCTAGAGATGCATTTTCTCTTTTTATGCTCTGAAAAGACGTTTCAGGCAGAGAGGAGGCCAAAGGTTGATTTTGTGAAAAAACATAGTTTCAAAGAATTTCTTCAAAGAAGTGACTCAGGACAGTTGATTTCACAGTCTGATGTCATTTTCATGAATATCTGCAGCTTTCAGCACTTTACTGCCTAGAGATGCATTTTCTCTTTTTATGCTCTGAAAAGACGTTTCAGGCAGAGAGGAGGCCAAAGGTTGATTTTGTGAAAAAACATAGTTTCAAAGATTTTCTTCAAAGAAGTGACTCAGGACAGTTGATTTCACAGTCTGATGTCATTTTCATGAATATCTGCAGCTTTCAGCACTTTACTGCCTAGAGATGCATTTTCTCTTTTTATGCTCTGAAAAGACGTTTCAGGCAGAGAGGAGGCCAAAGGTTGATTTTGTGAAAAAACATAGTTTCAAAGATTTTCTTCAAAGAAGTGACTCAGGACAGTTGATTTCACAGTCTGATGTCATTTCATGAATATCTGCAGCTTTCAGCACTTTACTGCCTAGAGATGCATTTTCTCTTTTTATGCTCTGAAAAGACGTTTCAGGCAGAGAGGAGGCCAAAGGTTGATTTTGTGAAAAAACATAGTTTCAAAGAATTTCTTCAAAGAAGTGACTCAGGACAGTTGATTTCACAGTCTGATGTCATTTTCATGAATATCTGCAGCTTTCAGCACTTTACTGCCTAGAGATGCATTTTCTCTTTTTATGCTCTGAAAAGACGTTTCAGGCAGAGAGGAGGCCAAAGGTTGATTTTGTGAAAAAACATAGTTTCAAAGATTTTCTTCAAAGAAGTGACTCAGGACAGTTGATTTCACAGTCTGATGTCATTTTCATGAATATCTGCAGCTTTCAGCACTTTACTGCCTAGAGATGCATTTTCTCTTTTTATGCTCTGAAAAGACGTTTCAGGCAGAGAGGAGGCCAAAGGTTGATTTTGTGAAAAAACATAGTTTCAAAGATTTTCTTCAAAGAAGTGACTCAGGACAGTTGATTTCACAGTCTGATGTCATTTTCATGAATATCTGCAGCTTTCAGCACTTTACTGCCTAGAGATGCATTTACAATTTTTTATGCTCTGAAAAGACGTTTCAGGCAGAGAGGAGGCCAAAAGTTGATTTTGTGAAAGTAAACATAGTTTCAAAGATTTTCTTCAAGACAAGGTTGTCAGGACAGTTGATTTCACAGTCTGATGTCATTTTCATGAATATCTGCAGCTTTCAGCACTTTACTGGCTAGAGATGCATTTTCTCTTTTTATTCTCTGAAAAGACGTTTCAGGCAGAGAGGAGGCCAAAAGTTGATTTTGTGAAAGTAAACATGGTTTCAAAGATTTTCTTCAAAGAAGTGACTCAGGACAGTTGATTTCACAGTCTGATGTCATTTTCATGAATATCTGCAGCTTTCAGCACTTTACTGCCTAGAGATGCATTTTCTCTTTTTATGCTCTGAAAAGACGTTTCAGGCAGAGAGGAGGCCAAAAGTTGATTTTGTGAAAGTAAACATGGTTTCAAAGATTTTCTTCAAGAAAAGGTTCTCAGGACAGTTGATTTCACAGTCTGATGTCATTTTCATGAATATCTGCAGCTTTCAGCACTTTACTGCCTAGAGATGCATTTACAATTTTTTATGCTCTGAAAAGACGTTTCAGGCAGAGAGGAGGCCAAAAGTTGATTTTGTGAAAGTAAACATGGTTTCAAAGATTTTCTTCAAAGAAGTGACTCAGGACAGTTGATTTCACAGTCTGATGTCATTTTCATGAATATCTGCAGCTTTCAGCACTTTACTGCCTAGAGATGCATTTACAATTTTCTATGCTCTTAAAAGACGTTTCAGGCAGAGAGGAGGCCAAAGGTTGATTTTGTGAAAGTAAACATGGTTTCAAAGATTTTCTTCAAAGAAGTGACTCAGGACAGTTGATTTCACAGTCTGATGTCATTTTCATGAATATCTGCAGCTTTCAGCACTTTACTGCCTAGAGATGCATTTTCTCTTTTTATGCTCTGAAAAGACGTTTCAGGCAGAGAGGAGGCCAAAAGTTGATTTTGTGAAAGTAAACATAGTTTCAAAGATTTTCTTCAAGACAAGGTTGTCAGGACAGTTGATTTCACAGTCTGATGTCATTTTCATGAATATCTGCAGCTTTCAGCACTTTACTGCCTAGAGATGCATTTACAATTTTTTATGCTCTGAAAAGACGTTTCAGGCAGAGAGGAGGCCAAAAGTTGATTTTGTGAAAGTAAACATGGTTTCAAAGATTTTCTTCAAAGAAGTGACTCAGGACAGTTGATTTCACAGTCTGATGTCATTTTCATGAATATCTGCAGCTTTCAGCACTTTACTGCCTAGAGATGCATTTACAATTTTCTATGCTCTTAAAAGACGTTTCAGGCAGAGAGGAGGCCAAAGGTTGATTTTGTGAAAGTAAACATGGTTTCAAAGATTTTCTTCAAAGAAGTGACTCAGGACAGTTGATTTCACAGTCTGATGTCATTTTCATGAATATCTGCAGCTTTCAGCACTTTACTGCCTAGAGATGCATTTTCTCTTTTTATGCTCTGAAAAGACGTTTCAGGCAGAGAGGAGGCCAAAAGTTGATTTTGTGAAAGTAAACATGGTTTCAAAGATTTTCTTCAAAGAAGTGACTCAGGACAGTTGATTTCACAGTCTGATGTAATTTTCATGAATATCTGCAGCTTTCAGCACTCTACTGGCTACAGATGCATTTTCACTTTTTATGCTCTTAAAAGACGTTTCAGGCAGAGAGGAGGCCAAAGGTTGATTTTGTGAAAAAACATAGTTTCAAAGATTTTCTTCAAGAAAAGGTTCTCAGGACAGTTGATTTCACAGTCTGATGTCATTTTCATGAATATCTGCAGCTTTCAACACTTTATTGCCTAGAGATGCATTTTCTCTTTTTATGCTCTGAAAAGACGTTTCAGGCAGAGAGGAGGCCAAAAGTTGATTTTGTGAAAGTAAACATAGTTTCAAAGATTTTCTTCAAGACAAGGTTGTCAGGACAGTTGATTTCACAGTCTGATGTCATTTTCATGAATATCTGCAGCTTTCAGCACTTTACTGCCTAGAGATGCATTTACAATTTGTTATGCTCTGAAAAGACGTTTCAGGCAGAGAGGAGGCCAAAAGTTGATTTTGTGAAAGTACATAGTTTCAAAGATTTTCTTCAAAGAAGTGACTCAGGACAGTTGATTTCACAGTCTGATGTCATTTTCATGAATATCTGCAGCTTTCAGCACTTTACTGCCTAGAGATGCATTTTCTCTTTTTATGCTCTGAAAAGACGTTTCAGGCAGAGAGGAGGCCAAAAGTTGATTTTGTGAAAGTAAACATGGTTTCAAAGATTTTCTTCAAAGAAGTGACTCAGGACAGTTGATTTCACAGTCTGATGTAATTTTCATGAATATCTGCAGCTTTCAGCACTCTACTGGCTACAGATGCATTTTCACTTTTTATGCTCTTAAAAGACGTTTCAGGCAGAGAGGAGGCCAAAGGTTGATTTTGTGAAAAAACATAGTTTCAAAGATTTTCTTCAAGAAAAGGTTCTCAGGACAGTTGATTTCACAGTCTGATGTCATTTTCATGAATATCTGCAGCTTTCAACACTTTATTGCCTAGAGATGCATTTTCTCTTTTTATGCTCTGAAAAGACGTTTCAGGCAGAGAGGAGGCCAAAAGTTGATTTTGTGAAAGTAAACATAGTTTCAAAGATTTTCTTCAAGACAAGGTTGTCAGGACAGTTGATTTCACAGTCTGATGTCATTTTCATGAATATCTGCAGCTTTCAGCACTTTACTGCCTAGAGATGCATTTACAATTTGTTATACTCTGAAAAGACGTTTCAGGCAGAGAGGAGGCCAAAAGTTGATTTTGTGAAAGTACATAGTTTCAAAGATTTTCTTCAAGACAAGGTTGTCAGGACAGTTGATTTCACAGTCTGATGTCATTTTCATGAATATCTGCAGCTTTCAGCACTTTACTGCCTAGAGATGCATTTTCTCTTTTTATTCTCTGAAAAGACGTTTCAGGCAGAGAGGAGGCCAAAAGTTGATTTTGTGAAAGTAAACATGGTTTCAAAGATTTTCTTCAAGAAAAGGTTCTCAGAACAGTTGATTTCACAGTCTGATGTCATTTTCATGAATATCTACAGCTTTCAGCACTTTACTGGCTAGAGATGCATTTACAATTTTGTATGCTCTTAAAAGACGTTTCAGGCAGAGAGGAGGCCAAAGGTTGATTTTGTGAAAAAACATAGTTTCAAAGATTTTCTTCAAAGAAGTGACTCAGGACAGTTGATTTCACAGTCTGATGTCATTTTCATGAATATCTGCAGCTTTCAACACTTTACTGCCTCGAGATGCATTTTCTCTTTTTATGCTCTGAAAAGACGTTTCAGGCAGAGAGGAGGCCAAAAGTTGATTTTGTGAAAGTAAACATGGTTTCAAAGATTTTCTTCAAGAAAAGGTTCTCAGAACAGTTGATTTCACAGTCTGATGTCATTTTCATGAATATCTGCAGCTTTCAGCACTTTACTGCCTAGAGATGCATTTTCTCTTTTTATGCTCTGAAAAGACTTTTCAGGCAGAGAGGAGGCCAAAAGTTGATTTTGTGAAAGTAAACATGGTTTCAAAGATTTTCTTCAAAGAAGTGACTCAGGACAGTTGATTTCACAGTCTGATGTAATTTTCATGAATATCTGCAGCTTTCAGCACTCTACTGGCTACAGATGCATTTTCACTTTTTATGCTCTTAAAAGACGTTTCAGGCAGAGAGGAGGCCAAAGGTTGATTTTGTGAAAAAACATAGTTTCAAAGATTTTCTTCACAGAAGTGACTCAGGACAGTTGATTTCACAGTCTGATGTCATTTTCATGAATATCTGCAGCTTTCAACACTTTACTGCCTAGAGATGCATTTTCTCTTTTTATGCTCTGAAAAGACGTTTCAGGCACAGAGGAGGCCAAAAGTTGATTTTGTGAAAGTAAACATGGTTTCAAAGATTTTCTTCAAAGAAGTGACTCAGGACAGTTGATTTCACAGTCTGATGTAATTTTCATGAATATCTACAGCTTTCAGCACTCTACTGGCTACAGATGCATTTTCACTTTTTATGCTCTTAAAAGACGTTTCAGGCAGAGAGGAGGCCAAAGGTTGATTTTGTGAAAAAACATAGTTTCAAATATTTTCTTCAAGAAAAGGTTCTCAGGACAGTTGATTTCACAGTCTGATGTCATTTTCATGAATATCTGCAGCTTTCAACACTTTACTGCCTAGAGATGCATTTTCTCTTTTTATGCTCTGAAAAGACGTTTCAGGCAGAGAGGAGGCCAAAAGTTGATTTTGTGAAAATACATAGTTTCAAAGATTTTCTTCAAGAAAAGTTTCTCAGGACAGTTGATTTCACAGTCTGATGTAATTTTCATGAATATCTGCAGCTTTCAGCACTCTACTGGCTACAGATGCATTTTCACTTTTTATGCTCTGAAAAGACGTTTCAGGCAGAGAGGAGGCCAAAAGTTGATTTTGTGAAAGTAAACATAGTTTCAAAGATTTTCTTCAAGAAATGGTTCTCAGGACGGTTGATTTCACAGTCTGATGTAATTTTCATGAATATCTGCAGCTTTCAGCACTCTACTGGCTACAGATGCATTTTCACTTTTTATGCTCTTAAAAGACGTTTCAGGCAGAGAGGAGGCCAAAGGTTGATTTTGTGAAAAAACATAGTTTCAAATATTTTCTTCAAGAAAAGGTTCTCAGGACAGTTGATTTCACAGTCTGATGTCATTTTCATGAATATCTACAGCTTTCAGCACTTTACTGGCTAGAGATGCAGTTACAATTTTTTATGCTCTGAAAAGACGTTTCAGGCAGAGAGGAGGCCAAAAGTTGATTTTGTGAAAAAACATAGTTTCAAAGATTTTCTTCAAGAAAGTAACTCAGGACAGTTGATTTCACAGTCTGATGTCATTTTCATGAATATCTGCAGCTTTCAACACTTTACTGCCTAGAGATGCATTTTCTCTTTTTATGCTCTGAAAAGACGTTTCAGGCAGAGAAGAGGCCAAAGGTTGATTTTGTGAAAAAACATAGTTTCAAAGATTTTCTTCAAAGAAGTGACTCAGGACAGTTGATTTCACAGTCTGATGTCATTTTCATGAATATCTGCAGCTTTCAGCACTTTACTGCCTAGAGATGCATTTTCTCTTTTTATGCTCTGAAAAGACGTTTCAGGCAGAGAGGAGGCCAAAGGTTGATTTTGTGAAAAAACATAGTTTCAAAGATTTTCTTCAAAGAAGTGACTCAGGACAGTTGATTTCACAGTCTGATGTCATTTTCATGAATATCTGCAGCTTTCAGCACTTTACTGCCTAGAGATGCATTTACAATTTTTTATGCTCTGAAAAGACGTTTCAGGCAGAGAGGAGGCCAAAAGTTGATTTTGTGAAAGTACATAGTTTCAAAGATTTTCTTCAAGAAAAGGTTCTCAGGACAGTTGATTTCACAGTCTGATGTCATTTTCATGAATATCTACAGCTTTCAGCACTTTACTGGCTAGAGATGCATTTACAATTTTGTATGCTCTTAAAAGACGTTTCAGGCAGAGAGGAGGCCAAAGGTTGATTTTGTGAAAAAACATAGTTTCAAAGATTTTCTTCAAAGAAGTGACTCAGGACAGTTGATTTCACAGTCTGATGTCATTTTCATGAATATCTGCAGCTTTCAGCACTTTACTGCCTAGAGATGCATTTTCTCTTTTTATGCTCTGAAAAGACGTTTCAGGCAGAGAGGAGGCCAAAGGTTGATTTTGTGAAAAAACATAGTTTCAAAGATTTTCTTCAAAGAAGTGACTCAGGACAGTTGATTTCACAGTCTGATGTCATTTTCATGAATATCTGCAGCTTTCAGCACTCTACTGGCTACAGATGCATTTTCACTTTTTATGCTCTTAAAAGACGTTTCAGGCAGAGAGGAGGCCAAAGGTTGATTTTGTGAAAAAACATAGTTTCAAATATTTTCTTCAAGAAAGTAACTCAGGACAGTTGATTTCACAGTCTGATGTCATTTTCATGAATATCTGCAGCTTTCAGCACTCTACTGGCTACAGATGCATTTTCACTTTTTATGCTCTGAAAAGACGTTTCAGGCAGAGAGGAGGCCAAAAGTTGATTTTGTGAAAAAACATAGTTTCAAAGATTTTCTTCAAGAAAGTAACTCAGGACAGTTGATTTCACAGTCTGATGTCATTTTCATGAATATCTGCAGCTTTCAACACTTTACTGCCTAGAGATGCATTTTCTCTTTTTATGCTCTGAAAAGACGTTTCAGGCAGAGAGGAGGCCAAAAGTTGATTTTGTGAAAATACATAGTTTCAAAGATTTTCTTCAAGAAAAGTTTCTCAGGACAGTTGATTTCACAGTCTGATGTCATTTTCATGAATATCTACAGCTTTCAGCACTTTACTGGCTAGAGATGCATTTTAATTTGTATGCTCTTAAAATACGTTTCAGGCAGAGAGGAGGCCAAAGGTTGATTTTGTGAAAAAACATAGTTTCAAATATTTTCTTCAAGAAAAGGTTCTCAGGACAGTTGATTTCACAGTCTGATGTCATTTTCATGAATATCTACAGCTTTCAGCACTTTACTGGCTAGAGATGCATTTACAATTTTTTATGCTCTGAAAAGACGTTTCAGGCAGAGAGGAGGCCAAAAGTTGATTTTGTGAAAAAACATAGTTTCAAAGATTTTCTTCAAGATAGTAACTCAGGACAGTTGATTTCACAGTCTGATGTCATTTTCATGAATATCTACAGCTTTCAGCACTCTACTGGCTACAGATGCATTTTCACTTTTTATGCTCTGAAAAGACGTTTCAGGCAGAGAGGAGGCCAAAAGTTGATTTTGTGAAAGTAAACATGGTTTCAAAGATTTTCTTCAAGAAAAGGTTCTCAGGACGGTTGATTTCACAGTCTGATGTCATTTTCATGAATATCTGCAGCTTTCAGCACTCTACTGGCTACAGATGCATTTTCACTTTTTATGCTCTTAAAAGACGTTTCAGGCAGAGAGGAGGCCAAAGGTTGATTTTGTGAAAAAACATAGTTTCAAATATTTTCTTCAAGAACAGGTTCTCAGGACAGTTGATTTCACAGTCTGATGTCATTTTCATGAATATCTACAGCTTTCAGCACTTTACTGGCTAGAGATGCATTTACAATTTTTTATGCTCTGAAAAGACGTTTCAGGCAGAGAGGAGGCCAAAAGTTGATTTTGTGAAAAAACATAGTTTCAAAGATTTTCTTCAAGAAAGTAACTCAGGACAGTTGATTTCACAGTCTGATGTCATTTTCATGAATATCTGCAGCTTTCAGCACTCTACTGGCTACAGATGCATTTTCTCTTTTTATGCTCTGAAAAGACGTTTCAGGCAGAGAGGAGGCCAAAAGTTGATTTTGTGAAAATACATAGTTTCAAAGATTTTCTTCAAGAAAAGTTTCTCAGGACAGTTGATTTCACAGTCTGATGTCATTTTCATGAATATCTACAGCTTTCAGCACTTTACTGGCTAGAGATGCATTTTAATTTGTATGCTCTGAAAAGACGTTTCAGGCACAGAGGAGGCCAAAAGTTGATTTTGTGAAAGTAAATATAGTTTCAAAGATTTTCTTCAAAGAAGTGACTCAGGACAGTTGATTTCACAGTCTGATGTAATTTTCATGAATATCTGCAGCTTTCAGCACTCTACTGGCTACAGATGCATTTTCACTTTTTATGCTCTGAAAAGACGTTTCAGGCAGAGAGGAGGCCAAAAGTTGATTTTGTGAAAAAACATAGTTTCAAAGATTTTCTTCAAGAAAGTAACTCAGGACAGTTGATTTCACAGTCTGATGTCATTTTCATGAATATCTGCAGCTTTCAACACTTTACTGCCTAGAGATGCATTTACAATTTTTTTATGCTCTGAAAAGACGTTTCAGGCAGAGAGGAGGCCAAAAGTTGATTTTGTGAAAAAACATAGTTTCAAAGATTTTCTTCAAGAAAGTAACTCAGGACAGTTGATTTCACAGTCTGATGTCATTTTCATGAATATCTGCAGCTTTCAACACTTTACTGCCTAGAGATGCATTTACAATTTTTTATGCTCTGAAAAGACGTTTCAGGCAGAGAGGAGGCCAAAAGTTGATTTTGTGAAAAAACATAGTTTCAAAGATTTTCTTCAAGAAAGTAACTCAGGACAGTTGATTTCACAGTCTGATGTCATTTTCATGAATATCTGCAGCTTTCAGCACTCTACTGGCTACAGATGCATTTTCTCTTTTTATGCTCTGAAAAGACGTTTCAGGCAGAGAGGAGGCCAAAAGTTGATTTTGTGAAAATACATAGTTTCAAAGATTTTCTTCAAGAAAAGTTTCTCAGGACAATTGATTTCACAGTCTGATGTCATTTTCATGAATATCTACAGCTTTCAGCACTTTACTGCCTAGAGATGCATTTACAATTTTTTATGCTCTGAAAAGACGTTTCAGGCAGAGAGGAGGCCAAAAGTTGATTTTGTGAAAAAACATAGTTTCAAAGATTTTCTTCAAGATAGTAACTCAGGACAGTTGATTTCACAGTCTGATGTCATTTTCATGAATATCTGCAGCTTTCAGCACTCTACTGGCTACAGATGCATTTTCACTTTTTATGCTCTGAAAAGACGTTTCAGGCAGAGAGGAGGCCAAAAGTTGATTTTGTGAAAGTAAACATGGTTTCAAAGATTTTCTTCAAGAAAAGGTTCTCAGGACGGTTGATTTCACAGTCTGATGTAATTTTCATGAATATCTGCAGCTTTCAGCACTCTACTGGCTACAGATGCATTTTCACTTTTTATGCTCTTAAAAGACGTTTCAGGCAGAGAGGAGGCCAAAGGTTGATTTTGTGAAAAAACATAGTTTCAAATATTTTCTTCAAGAAAAGGTTCTCAGGACAGTTGATTTCACAGTCTGATGTCATTTTCATGAATATCTACAGCTTTCAGCACTTTACTGGCTAGAGATGCATTTACAATTTTTTATGCTCTGAAAAGACGTTTCAGGCAGAGAGGAGGCCAAAAGTTGATTTTGTGAAAAAACATAGTTTCAAAGATTTTCTTCAAGAAAGTAACTCAGGACAGTTGATTTCACAGTCTGATGTCATTTTCATGAATATCTGCAGCTTTCAGCACTCTACTGGCTACAGATGCATTTTCTCTTTTTATGCTCTGAAAAGACGTTTCAGGCAGAGAGGAGGCCAAAAGTTGATTTTGTGAAAATACATAGTTTCAAAGATTTTCTTCAAGAAAAGTTTCTCAGGACAGTTGATTTCACAGTCTGATGTCATTTTCATGAATATCTACAGCTTTCAGCACTTTACTGGCTAGAGATGCATATTAATTTGTATGCTCTGAAAAGACGTTTTAGGCACAGAGGAGGTCAAAAGTTGATTTTGTGAAAAAACATAGTTTCAAAGATTTTCTTCAAGAAAGTAACTCAGGACAGTTGATTTCACAGTCTGATGTCATTTTCATGAATATCTGCAGCTTTCAACACTTTACTGCCTAGAGATGCATTTACAATTTTTTATGCTCTGAAAAGACGTTTCAGGCAGAGAGGAGGCCAAAAGTTGATTTTGTGAAAAAACATAGTTTCAAAGATTTTCTTCAAGAAAGTAACTCAGGACAGTTGATTTCACAGTCTGATGTCATTTTCATGAATATCTGCAGCTTTCAGCACTCTACTGGCTACAGATGCATTTTCACTTTTTATGCTCTGAAAAGACGTTTCAGGCAGAGAGGAGGCCAAAAGTTGATTTTGTGAAAAAACATAGTTTCAAAGATTTTCTTCAAGAAAGTAACTCAGGACAGTTGATTTCACAGTCTGATGTCATTTTCATGAATATCTGCAGCTTTCAGCACTCTACTGGCTACAGATGCATTTTCACTTTTTATGCTCTGAAAAGACGTTTCAGGCAGAGAGGAGGCCAAAAGTTGATTTTGTGAAAATACATAGTTTCAAAGATTTTCTTCAAGAAAAGTTTCTCAGGACAGTTGATTTCACAGTCTGATGTCATTTTCATGAATATCTACAGCTTTCAGCACTTTACTGGCTAGAGATGCATTTTAATTTGTATGCTCTGAAAAGACGTTTCAGGCACAGAGGAGGCCAAAAGTTGATTTTGTGAAAGTAAATATAGTTTCAAAGATTTTCTTCAAAGAAGTGACTCAGGACAGTTGATTTCACAGTCTGATGTAATTTTCATGAATATCTGCAGCTTTCAGCACTCTACTGGCTACAGATGCATTTTCACTTTTTATGCTCTGAAAATACGTTTCAGGCAGAGAGGAGGCCAAAAGTTGATTTTGTGAAAAAACATAGTTTCAAAGATTTTCTTCAAGAAAGTAACTCAGGACAGTTGATTTCACAGTCTGATGTCATTTTCATGAATATCTGCAGCTTTCAGCACTCTACTGGCTACAGATGCATTTTCACTTTTTATGCTCTGAAAAGACGTTTCAGGCAGAGAGGAGGCCAAAAGTTGATTTTGTGAAAAAACATAGTTTCAAAGATTTTCTTCAAGAAAGTAACTCAGGACAGTTGATTTCACAGTCTGATGTCATTTTCATGAATATCTGCAGCTTTCAACACTTTACTGCCTAGAGATGCATTTACAATTTGTTATGCTCTGAAAAGACGTTTCAGGCAGAGAGGAGGCCAAAAGTTGATTTTGTGAAAAAACATAGTTTCAAAGATTTTCTTCAAGAAAGTAACTCAGGACAGTTGATTTCACAGTCTGATGTCATTTTCATGAATATCTGCAGCTTTCAGCACTCTACTGGCTACAGATGCATTTTCACTTTTTATGCTCTGAAAAGACGTTTCAGGCAGAGAGGAGGCCAAAAGTTGATTTTGTGAAAAAACATAGTTGCAAAGATTTTCTTCAAGAAAGTAACTCAGGACAGTTGATTTCACAGTCTGATGTCATTTTCATGAATATCTGCAGCTTTCAGCACTCTACTGGCTACAGATGCATTTTCTCTTTTTATGCTCTGAAAAGACGTTTCAGGCAGAGAGGAGGCCAAAAGTTGATTTTGTGAAAATACATAATTTCAAAGATTTTCTTCAAGAAAAGTTTCTCAGGACAGGTGATTTCACAGTCTGATGTCATTTTCATGAATATCTACAGCTTTCAGCACTTTACTGGCTAGAGATGCATTTTAATTTGTATGCTCTGAAAAGACGTTTCAGGCACAGAGGAGGCCAAAAGTTGATTTTGTGAAAGTAAATATAGTTTCAAAGATTTTCTTCAAAGAAGTGACTCAGGACAGTTGATTTCACAGTCTGATGTAATTTTCATGAATATCTGCAGCTTTCAGCACTCTACTGGCTACAGATGCATTTTCACTTTTTATGCTCTGAAAATACGTTTCAGGCAGAGAGGAGGCCAAAAGTTGATTTTGTGAAAAAACATAGTTTCAAAGATTTTCTTCAAGAAAGTAACTCAGGACAGTTGATTTCACAGTCTGATGTCATTTTCATGAATATCTGCAGCTTTCAACACTTTACTGCCTAGAGATGCATTTACAATTTTTTATGCTCTGAAAAGACGTTTCAGGCAGAGAGGAGGCCAAAAGTTGATTTTGTGAAAAAACATAGTTTCAAAGATTTTCTTCAAGAAAGTAACTCAGGACAGTTGATTTCACAGTCTGATGTCATTTTCATGAATATCTGCAGCTTTCAACACTTTACTGCCTAGAGATGCATTTTCTCTTTTTATGCTCTGAAAAGACGTTTCAGGCACAGAGGAGGCCAAAAGTTGATTTTGTGAAAGTAAACATGGTTTCAAAGATTTTCTTCAAAGAAGTGACTCAGGACAGTTGATTTCACAGTCTGATGTCATTTTCATGAATATCTGCAGCTTTCAGCACTCTACTGGCTACAGATGCATTTTCACTTTTTATGCTCTGAAAAGACGTTTCAGGCAGAGAGGAGGCCAAAAGTTGATTTTGTGAAAAAACATAGTTTCAAAGATTTTCTTCAAGAAAGTAACTCAGGACAGTTGATTTCACAGTCTGATGTCATTTTCATGAATATCTGCAGCTTTCAGCACTCTACTGGCTACAGATGCATTTTCACTTTTTATGCTCTGAAAAGACGTTTCAGGCAGAGAGGAGGCCAAAAGTTGATTTTGTGAAAAAACATAGTTGCAAAGATTTTCTTCAAGAAAGTAACTCAGGACAGTTGATTTCACAGTCTGATGTCATTTTCATGAATATCTGCAGCTTTCAACACTTTACTGCCTAGAGATGCATTTACAATTTTTTATGCTCTGAAAAGACGTTTCAGGCAGAGAGGAGGCCAAAAGTTGATTTTGTGAAAAAACATAGTTTCAAAGATTTTCTTCAAGAAAGTAACTCAGGACAGTTGATTTCACAGTCTGATGTCATTTTCATGAATATCTGCAGCTTTCAGCACTCTACTGGCTACAGATGCATTTTCTCTTTTTATGCTCTGAAAAGACGTTTCAGGCAGAGAGGAGGCCAAAAGTTGATTTTGTGAAAATACATAGTTTCAAAGATTTTCTTCAAGAAAAGTTTCTCAGGACAGTTGATTTCACAGTCTGATGTCATTTTCATGAATATCTACAGCTTTCAGCACTTTACTGGCTAGAGATGCATTTTAATTTGTATGCTCTGAAAAGACGTTTCAGGCACAGAGGAGGCCAAAAGTTGATTTTGTGAAAGTAAATATAGTTTCAAAGATTTTCTTCAAAGAAGTGACTCAGGACAGTTGATTTCACAGTCTGATGTAATTTTCATGAATATCTGCAGCTTTCAGCACTCTACTGGCTACAGATGCATTTTCACTTTTTATGCTCTGAAAATACGTTTCAGGCAGAGAGGAGGCCAAAAGTTGATTTTGTGAAAAAACATAGTTTCAAAGATTTTCTTCAAGAAAGTAACTCAGGACAGTTGATTTCACAGTCTGATGTCATTTTCATGAATATCTGCAGCTTTCAACACTTTACTGCCTAGAGATGCATTTACAATTTTTTATGCTCTGAAAAGACGTTTCAGGCAGAGAGGAGGCCAAAAGTTGATTTTGTGAAAAAACATAGTTTCAAAGATTTTCTTCAAGAAAGTAACTCAGGACAGTTGATTTCACAGTCTGATGTCATTTTCATGAATATCTGCAGCTTTCAACACTTTACTGCCTAGAGATGCATTTTCTCTTTTTATGCTCTGAAAAGACGTTTCAGGCACAGAGGAGGCCAAAAGTTGATTTTGTGAAAGTAAACATGGTTTCAAAGATTTTCTTCAAAGAAGTGACTCAGGACAGTTGATTTCACAGTCTGATGTCATTTTCATGAATATCTGCAGCTTTCAGCACTCTACTGGCTACAGATGCATTTTCACTTTTTATGCTCTGAAAAGACGTTTCAGGCAGAGAGGAGGCCAAAAGTTGATTTTGTGAAAAAACATAGTTTCAAAGATTTTCTTCAAGAAAGTAACTCAGGACAGTTGATTTCACAGTCTGATGTCATTTTCATGAATATCTGCAGCTTTCAACACTTTACTGCCTAGAGATGCATTTACAATTTGTTATGCTCTGAAAAGACGTTTCAGGCAGAGAGGAGGCCAAAAGTTGATTTTGTGAAAAAACATAGTTTCAAAGATTTTCTTCAAGAAAGTAACTCAGGACAGTTGATTTCACAGTCTGATGTCATTTTCATGAATATCTGCAGCTTTCAGCACTCTACTGGCTAGAGATGCATTTTAATTTGTATGCTCTGAAAAGACGTTTCAGGCACAGAGGAGGCCAAAAGTTGATTTTGTGAAAGTAAATATAGTTTCAAAGATTTTCTTCAAAGAAGTGACTCAGGACAGTTGATTTCACAGTCTGATGTAATTTTCATGAATATCTGCAGCTTTCAGCACTCTACTGGCTACAGATGCATTTTCACTTTTTATGCTCTGAAAATACGTTTCAGGCAGAGAGGAGGCCAAAAGTTGATTTTGTGAAAAAACATAGTTTCAAAGATTTTCTTCAAGAAAGTAACTCAGGACAGTTGATTTCACAGTCTGATGTCATTTTCATGAATATCTGCAGCTTTCAACACTTTACTGCCTAGAGATGCATTTACAATTTTTTATGCTCTGAAAAGACGTTTCAGGCAGAGAGGAGGCCAAAAGTTGATTTTGTGAAAAAACATAGTTTCAAAGATTTTCTTCAAGAAAGTAACTCAGGACAGTTGATTTCACAGTCTGATGTCATTTTCATGAATATCTGCAGCTTTCAGCACTCTACTGGCTACAGATGCATTTTCACTTTTTATGCTCTGAAAAGACGTTTCAGGCAGAGAGGAGGCCAAAAGTTGATTTTGTGAAAAAACATAGTTTCAAAGATTTTCTTCAAGAAAGTAACTCAGGACAGTTGATTTCACAGTCTGATGTCATTTTCATGAATATCTGCAGCTTTCAACACTTTACTGCCTAGAGATGCATTTACAATTTTTTATGCTCTGAAAAGACGTTTCAGGCAGAGAGGAGGCCAAAAGTTGATTTTGTGAAAAAACATAGTTTCAAAGATTTTCTTCAAGAAAGTAACTCAGGACAGTTGATTTCACAGTCTGATGTCATTTTCATGAATATCTGCAGCTTTCAGCACTCTACTGGCTACAGATGCATTTTCTCTTTTTATGCTCTGAAAAGACGTTTCAGGCAGAGAGGAGGCCAAAAGTTGATTTTGTGAAAATACATAGTTTCAAAGATTTTCTTCAAGAAAAGTTTCTCAGGACAGTTGATTTCACAGTCTGATGTCATTTTCATGAATATCTACAGCTTTCAGCACTTTACTGGCTAGAGATGCATTTTAATTTGTATGCTCTGAAAAGACGTTTCAGGCACAGAGGAGGCCAAAAGTTGATTTTGTGAAAGTAAATATAGTTTCAAAGATTTTCTTCAAAGAAGTGACTCAGGACAGTTGATTTCACAGTCTGATGTAATTTTCATGAATATCTGCAGCTTTCAGCACTCTACTGGCTACAGATGCATTTTCACTTTTTATGCTCTGAAAATACGTTTCAGGCAGAGAGGAGGCCAAAAGTTGATTTTGTGAAAAAACATAGTTTCAAAGATTTTCTTCAAGAAAGTAACTCAGGACAGTTGATTTCACAGTCTGATGTCATTTTCATGAATATCTGCAGCTTTCAACACTTTACTGCCTAGAGATGCATTTACAATTTTTTATGCTCTGAAAAGACGTTTCAGGCAGAGAGGAGGCCAAAAGTTGATTTTGTGAAAAAACATAGTTTCAAAGATTTTCTTCAAGAAAGTAACTCAGGACAGTTGATTTCACAGTCTGATGTCATTTTCATGAATATCTGCAGCTTTCAACACTTTACTGCCTAGAGATGCATTTTCTCTTTTTATGCTCTGAAAAGACGTTTCAGGCACAGAGGAGGCCAAAAGTTGATTTTGTGAAAGTAAACATGGTTTCAAAGATTTTCTTCAAAGAAGTGACTCAGGACAGTTGATTTCACAGTCTGATGTCATTTTCATGAATATCTGCAGCTTTCAGCACTCTACTGGCTACAGATGCATTTTCACTTTTTATGCTCTGAAAAGACGTTTCAGGCAGAGAGGAGGCCAAAAGTTGATTTTGTGAAAAAACATAGTTTCAAAGATTTTCTTCAAGAAAGTAACTCAGGACAGTTGATTTCACAGTCTGATGTCATTTTCATGAATATCTGCAGCTTTCAACACTTTACTGCCTAGAGATGCATTTACAATTTGTTATGCTCTGAAAAGACGTTTCAGGCAGAGAGGAGGCCAAAAGTTGATTTTGTGAAAAAACATAGTTTCAAAGATTTTCTTCAAGAAAGTAACTCAGGACAGTTGATTTCACAGTCTGATGTCATTTTCATGAATATCTGCAGCTTTCAGCACTCTACTGGCTAGAGATGCATTTTAATTTGTATGCTCTGAAAAGACGTTTCAGGCACAGAGGAGGCCAAAAGTTGATTTTGTGAAAGTAAATATAGTTTCAAAGATTTTCTTCAAAGAAGTGACTCAGGACAGTTGATTTCACAGTCTGATGTAATTTTCATGAATATCTGCAGCTTTCAGCACTCTACTGGCTACAGATGCATTTTCACTTTTTATGCTCTGAAAATACGTTTCAGGCAGAGAGGAGGCCAAAAGTTGATTTTGTGAAAAAACATAGTTTCAAAGATTTTCTTCAAGAAAGTAACTCAGGACAGTTGATTTCACAGTCTGATGTCATTTTCATGAATATCTGCAGCTTTCAACACTTTACTGCCTAGAGATGCATTTACAATTTTTTATGCTCTGAAAAGACGTTTCAGGCAGAGAGGAGGCCAAAAGTTGATTTTGTGAAAAAACATAGTTTCAAAGATTTTCTTCAAGAAAGTAACTCAGGACAGTTGATTTCACAGTCTGATGTCATTTTCATGAATATCTGCAGCTTTCAGCACTCTACTGGCTACAGATGCATTTTCACTTTTTATGCTCTGAAAAGACGTTTCAGGCAGAGAGGAGGCCAAAAGTTGATTTTGTGAAAAAACATAGTTTCAAAGATTTTCTTCAAGAAAGTAACTCAGGACAGTTGATTTCACAGTCTGATGTCATTTTCATGAATATCTGCAGCTTTCAACACTTTACTGCCTAGAGATGCATTTACAATTTGTTATGCTCTGAAAAGACGTTTCAGGCAGAGAGGAGGCCAAAAGTTGATTTTGTGAAAAAACATAGTTTCAAAGATTTTCTTCAAGAAAGTAACTCAGGACAGTTGATTTCACAGTCTGATGTCATTTTCATGAATATCTGCAGCTTTCAGCACTCTACTGGCTACAGATGCATTTTCACTTTTTATGCTCTGAAAAGACGTTTCAGGCAGAGAGGAGGCCAAAAGTTGATTTTGTGAAAAAACATAGTTTCAAAGATTTTCTTCAAGAAAGTAACTCAGGACAGTTGATTTCACAGTCTGATGTCATTTTCATGAATATCTGCAGCTTTCAACACTTTACTGCCTAGAGATGCATTTACAATTTTTTATGCTCTGAAAAGACGTTTCAGGCAGAGAGGAGGCCAAAAGTTGATTTTGTGAAAAAACATAGTTTCAAAGATTTTCTTCAAGAAAGTAACTCAGGACAGTTGATTTCACAATCTGATGTCATTTTCATGAATATCTGCAGCTTTCAGCACTCTACTGGCTACAGATGCATTTTCTCTTTTTATGCTCTGAAAAGACGTTTCAGGCAGAGAGGAGGCCAAAAGTTGATTTTGTGAAAATACATAGTTTCAAAGATTTTCTTCAAGAAAAGTTTCTCAGGACAGTTGATTTCACAGTCTGATGTAATTTTCATGAATATCTGCAGCTTTCAGCACTCTACTGGCTACAGATGCATTTTCACTTTTTATGCTCTGAAAATACGTTTCAGGCAGAGAGGAGGCCAAAAGTTGATTTTGTGAAAAAACATAGTTTCAAAGATTTTCTTCAAGAAAGTAACTCAGGACAGTTGATTTCACAGTCTGATGTCATTTTCATGAATATCTGCAGCTTTCAACACTTTACTGCCTAGAGATGCATTTACAATTTTTTATGCTCTGAAAAGACGTTTCAGGCAGAGAGGAGGCCAAAAGTTGATTTTGTGAAAGTAAACATGGTTTCAAAGATTTTCTTCAAGAAAAGGTTCTCAGGACAGTTGATTTCACAGTCTGATGTAATTTTCATGAATATCTGCAGCTTTCAGCACTCTACTGGCTACAGATGCATTTTCACTTTTTATGCTCTGAAAAGACGTTTCAGGTAGAGAGGAGGCCAAAGGTTGATTTTGTGAAAAAACATAGTTTCAAATATTTTCTTCAAGAAAAGGTTCTCAGGACAGTTGATTTCACAGTCTGATGTCATTTTCATGAATATCTGCAGCTTTCAGCACTCTACTGGCTACAGATGCATTTTCACTTTTTATGCTCTGAAAAGACGTTTCAGGCAGAGAGGAGGCCAAAAGTTGATTTTGTGAAAGTAAACATGGTTTCAAAGATTTTCTTCAAAGAAGTGACTCAGGACAGTTGATTTCACAGTCTGATGTAATTTTCATGAATATCTGCAGCTTTCAGCACTCTACTGGCTACAGATGCATTTTCACTTTTTATGCTCTGAAAAGACGTTTCAGGCAGAGAGGAGGCCAAAAGTTGATTTTGTGAAAAAACATAGTTTCAAAGATTTTCTTCAAGAAAGTAACTCAGGACAGTTTATTTCACAGTCTGATGTCATTTTCATGAATATCTGCAGCTTTCAACACTTTACTGCCTAGAGATGCATTTTCTCTTTTTATGCTCTGAAAAGACGTTTCAGGCAGAGAGGAGGCCAAAGGTTGATTTGGTGAAAAAACATGGTTTCAAAGATTTTCTTCAAGAAAAGGTTCTCAGGACAGTTGATTTCACAGTCTGATGTCATTTTCATGAATATCTGCAGCTTTCAGCACTTTACTGCCTAGAGATGCATTTACAATTTTTTATGCTCTGAAAAGACGTTTCAGTCAGAGAGGAGGCCAAAAGTTGATTTTGTGAAAAAACATAGTTTCAAAGATTTTCTTCAAGAAAGTAACTCAGGACAGTTGATTTCACAGTCTGATGTCATTTTCATGAATATCTGCAGCTTTCAGCACTCTACTGGCTACAGATGCATTTTCACTTTTTATGCTCTGAAAAGACGTTTCAGGCACAGAGGAGGCCAAAAGTTGATTTTGTGAAAGTAAACATGGTTTCAAAGATTTTCTTCAAAGAAGTGACTCAGGACAGTTGATTTCACAGTCTGATGTCATTTTCATGAATATCTACAGCTTTCAGCACTTTACTGGCTAGAGATGCATTTACAATTGTTTATGCTCTGAAAAGACGTTTCAGGCAGAGAGGAGGCCAAAAGTTGATTTTGTGAAAAAACATAGTTTCAAAGATTTTCTTCAAGAAAGTAACTCAGGACAGTTGATTTCACAGTCTGATGTCATTTTCATGAATATCTGCAGCTTTCAACACTTTACTGCCTAGAGATGCATTTACAATTTTTTATGCTCTGAAAAGACGTTTCAGGCAGAGAGGAGGCCAAAAGTTGATTTTGTGAAAAAACATAGTTTCAAAGATTTTCTTCAAGAAAGTAACTCAGGACAGTTGATTTCACAGTCTGATGTCATTTTCATGAATATCTGCAGCTTTCAACACTTTACTGCCTAGAGATGCATTTTCTCTTTTTATGCTCTGAAAAGACGTTTCAGGCACAGAGGAGGCCAAAAGTTGATTTTGTGAAAGTAAACATGGTTTCAAAGATTTTCTTCAAAGAAGTGACTCAGGACAGTTGATTTCACAGTCTGATGTCATTTTCATGAATATCTACAGCTTTCAGCACTTTACTGGCTAGAGATGCATTTACAATTGTTTATGCTCTGAAAAGACGTTTCAGGCAGAGAGGAGGCCAAAAGTTGATTTTATGAAAGTAAACATAGTTTCAAAGATTTTCTTCAAGAAAAGGTTCTCAGGACGGTTGATTTCACAGTCTGATGTCATTTTCATGAATATCTGCAGCTTTCAGCACTCTACTGGCTACAGATGCATTTTCACTTTTTATGCTCTGAAAAGACGTTTCAGGCAGAGAGGAGGCCAAAAGTTGATTTTGTGAAAGTAAACATGGTTTCAAAGATTTTCTTCAAAGAAGTGACTCAGGACAGTTGATTTCACAGTCTGATGTAATTTTCATGAATATCTGCAGCTTTCAGCACTCTACTGGCTACAGATGCATTTTCACTTTTTATGCTCTGAAAAGACGTTTCAGGCAGAGAGGAGGCCAAAAGTTGATTTTGTGAAAAAACATAGTTTCAAAGATTTTCTTCAAGAAAGTAACTCAGAACAGTTTATTTCACAGTCTGATGTCATTTTCATGAATATCTGCAGCTTTCAACACTTTACTGCCTAGAGATGCATTTTCTCTTTTTATGCTCTGAAAAGACGTTTCAGGCAGAGAGGAGGCCAAAGGTTGATTTGGTGAAAAAACATAGTTTCAAAGATTTTCTTCAAGAAAGTAACTCAGGACAGTTGATTTCACAGTCTGATGTCATTTTCATGAATATCTGCAGCTTTCAGCACTCTACTGGCTACAGATGCATTTTCACTTTTTATGCTCTGAAAAGACGTTTCAGGCAGAGAGGAGGCCAAAAGTTGATTTTGTGAAAAAACATAGTTTCAAAGATTTTCTTCAAGAAAGTAACTCAGGACAGTTGATTTCACAGTCTGATGTCATTTTCATGAATATCTGCAGCTTTCAACACTTTACTGCCTAGAGATGCATTTTCTCTTTTTATGCTCTGAAAAGACGTTTCAGGCACAGAGGAGGCCAAAAGTTGATTTTGTGAAAGTAAACATGGTTTCAAAGATTTTCTTCAAAGAAGTGACTCAGGACAGTTGATTTCACAGTCTGATGTCATTTTCATGAATATCTACAGCTTTCAGCACTTTACTGGCTAGAGATGCATTTACAATTGTTTATGCTCTGAAAAGACGTTTCAGGCAGAGAGGAGGCCAAAAGTTGATTTTATGAAAGTAAACATAGTTTCAAAGATTTTCTTCAAGAAAAGGTTCTCAGGACGGTTGATTTCACAGTCTGATGTCATTTTCATGAATATCTGCAGCTTTCAGCACTCTACTGGCTACAGATGCATTTTCACTTTTTATGCTCTGAAAAGACGTTTCAGGCAGAGAGGAGGCCAAAAGTTGATTTTGTGAAAGTAAACATGGTTTCAAAGATTTTCTTCAAAGAAGTGACTCAGGACAGTTGATTTCACAGTCTGATGTAATTTTCATGAATATCTGCAGCTTTCAGCACTCTACTGGCTACAGATGCATTTTCACTTTTTATGCTCTGAAAAGACGTTTCAGGCAGAGAGGAGGCCAAAAGTTGATTTTGTGAAAAAACATAGTTTCAAAGATTTTCTTCAAGAAAGTAACTCAGAACAGTTTATTTCACAGTCTGATGTCATTTTCATGAATATCTGCAGCTTTCAACACTTTACTGCCTAGAGATGCATTTTCTCTTTTTATGCTCTGAAAAGACGTTTCAGGCAGAGAGGAGGCCAAAGGTTGATTTGGTGAAAAAACATAGTTTCAAAGATTTTCTTCAAGAAAGTAACTCAGGACAGTTGATTTCACAGTCTGATGTCATTTTCATGAATATCTGCAGCTTTCAGCACTCTACTGGCTACAGATGCATTTTCACTTTTTATGCTCTGAAAAGACGTTTCAGGCAGAGAGGAGGCCAAAAGTTGATTTTGTGAAAAAACATAGTTTCAAAGATTTTCTTCAAGAAAGTAACTCAGGACAGTTGATTTCACAGTCTGATGTCATTTTCATGAATATCTGCAGCTTTCAACACTTTACTGCCTAGAGATGCATTTTCTCTTTTTATGCTCTGAAAAGACGTTTCAGGCACAGAGGAGGCCAAAAGTTGATTTTGTGAAAGTAAACATGGTTTCAAAGATTTTCTTCAAAGAAGTGACTCAGGACAGTTGATTTCACAGTCTGATGTCATTTTCATGAATATCTACAGCTTTCAGCACTTTACTGGCTAGAGATGCATTTACAATTGTTTATGCTCTGAAAAGACGTTTCAGGCAGAGAGGAGGCCAAAAGTTGATTTTGTGAAAAAACATAGTTTCAAAGATTTTTTCTTCAAGAAAGTAACTCAGGACAGTTGATTTCACAGTCTGATGTCATTTTCATGAATATCTGCAGCTTTCAACACTTTACTGCCTAGAGATGCATTTACAATTTTTTATGCTCTGAAAAGACGTTTCAGGCACAGAGGAGGCCAAAAGTTGATTTTGTGAAAGTAAACATGGTTTCAAAGATTTTCTTCAAAGAAGTGACTCAGGACAGTTGATTTCACAGTCTGATGTCATTTTCATGAATATCTACAGCTTTCAGCACTTTACTGGCTAGAGATGCATTTACAATTTGTCATGCTCTGAAAAGACGTTTCAGGCAGAGAGGAGGCCAAAAGTTGATTTTGTGAAAAAACATAGTTTCAAAGATTTTCTTCAAGAAAGTAACTCAGGACAGTTGATTTCACAGTCTGATGTCATTTTCATGAATATCTGCAGCTTTCAGCACTCTACTGGCTACAGATGCATTTTCACTTTTTATGCTCTGAAAAGACGTTTCAGGCAGAGGAGGCCAAAAGTTGATTTTGTGAAAAAACATAGTTTCAAAGATTTTCTTCAAGAAAGTAACTCAGGACAGTTGATTTCACAGTCTGATGTCATTTTCATGAATATCTGCAGCTTTCAACACTTTACTGCCTAGAGATGCATTTACAATTTTTTATGCTCTGAAAAGACGTTTCAGGCACAGAGGAGGCCAAAAGTTGATTTTGTGAAAGTAAACATGGTTTCAAAGATTTTCTTCAAGAAAAGGTTCTCAGGACAGTTGATTTCACAGTCTGATGTAATTTTCATGAATATCTGCAGCTTTCAGCACTCTACTGGCTACAGATGCATTTTCACTTTTTATGCTCTGAAAAGACGTTTCAGGTAGAGAGGAGGCCAAAAGTTGATTTTGTGAAAAAACATAGTTTCAAAGATTTTCTTCAAGAAAGTAACTCAGGACAGTTGATTTCACAGTCTGATGTCATTTTCATGAATATCTGCAGCTTTCAACACTTTACTGCCTAGAGATGCATTTTCTCTTTTTATGCTCTGAAAAGACGTTTCAGGCAGAGAGGAGGCCAAAAGTTGATTTTGTGAAAGTAAACATGGTTTCAAAGATTTTCTTCAAAGAAGTGACTCAGGACAGTTGATTTCACAGTCTGATGTAATTTTCATGAATATCTGCAGCTTTCAGCACTCTACTGGCTACAGATGCATTTTCACTTTTTATGCTCTGAAAAGACGTTTCAGGCAGAGAGGAGGCCAAAAGTTGATTTTGTGAAAAAACATAGTTTCAAAGATTTTCTTCAAGAAAGTAACTCAGGACAGTTGATTTCACAGTCTGATGTCATTTTCATGAATATCTGCAGCTTTCAACACTTTACTGCCTAGAGATGCATTTTCTCTTTTTATGCTCTGAAAAGACGTTTCAGGCAGAGAGGAGGCCAAAAGTTGATTTTGTGAAAGTAAACATGGTTTCAAAGATTTTCTTCAAAGAAGTGACTCAGGACAGTTGATTTCACAGTCTGATGTAATTTTCATGAATATCTGCAGCTTTCAGCACTCTACTGGCTACAGATGCATTTTCACTTTTTATGCTCTGAAAAGACGTTTCAGGCAGAGAGGAGGCCAAAAGTTGATTTTGTGAAAAAACATAGTTTCAAAGATTTTCTTCAAGAAAGTAACTCAGGACAGTTGATTTCACAGTCTGATGTCATTTTCATGAATATCTGCAGCTTTCAACACTTTACTGCCTAGAGATGCATTTTCTCTTTTTATGCTCTGAAAAGACGTTTCAGGCAGAGAGGAGGCCAAAAGTTGATTTTGTGAAAGTAAACATGGTTTCAAAGATTTTCTTCAAAGAAGTGACTCAGGACAGTTGATTTCACAGTCTGATGTAATTTTCATGAATATCTGCAGCTTTCAGCACTCTACTGGCTACAGATGCATTTTCACTTTTTATGCTCTGAAAAGACGTTTCAGGCAGAGAGGAGGCCAAAAGTTGATTTTGTGAAAAAACATAGTTTCAAAGATTTTCTTCAAGAAAGTAACTCAGGACAGTTGATTTCACAGTCTGATGTCATTTTCATGAATATCTGCAGCTTTCAACACTTTACTGCCTAGAGATGCATTTTCTCTTTTTATGCTCTGAAAAGACGTTTCAGGCAGAGAGGAGGCCAAAAGTTGATTTTGTGAAAGTAAACATGGTTTCAAAGATTTTCTTCAAGAAAAGGTTCTTAGGACAGTTGATTTCACAGTCTGATGTCATTTTCATGAATATCTGCAGCTTTCAGCACTCTACTGGCTACAGATGCATTTTCACTTTTTATGCTCTGAAAAGACATTTCAGGCAGAGAGGAGGCCAAAAGTTGATTTTGTGAAAAAACATAGTTTCAAAGATTTTCTTCAAGAAAAGGTTCTCAGGACAGTTGATTTCACAGTCTGATGTCATTTTCATGAATATCTGCAGCTTTCAGCACTCTACTGGCTACAGATGCATTTTCACTTTTTATGCTCTGAAAAGACGTTTCAGGCAGAGAGGAGGCCAAAAGTTGATTTTGTGAAAAAACATAGTTTCAAAGATTTTCTTCAAGAAAGTAACTCAGGACAGTTTATTTCACAGTCTGATGTCATTTTCATGAATATCTGCAGCTTTCAACACTTTACTGCCTAGAGATGCATTTTCTCTTTTAATGCTCTGAAAAGACGTTTCAGGCAGAGAGGAGGCCAAAGGTTGATTTGGTGAAAAAACATGGTTTCAAAGATTTTCTTCAAGAAAAGGTTCTCAGGACAGTTGATTTCACAGTCTGATGTCATTTTCATGAATATCTGCAGCTTTCAGCACTTTACTGCCTAGAGATGTATTATCAATTTTTTATGCTCTGAAAAGACGTTTCAGGCAGAGAGGAGGCCAAAGGTTGATTTGGTGAAAAAACATGGTTTCAAAGATTTTCTTCAAGAAAAGGTTCTCAGGACAGTTGATTTCACAGTCTGATGTCATTTTCATGAATATCTGCAGCTTTCAGCACTTTACTGCCTAGAGATGCATTTACAATTTTTTATGCTCTGAAAAGACGTTTCAGGCAGAGAGGAGGCCAAAAGTTGATTTTGTGAAAATACATAGTTTCAAAGATTTTCTTCAAGCAAGTAACTCAGGACAGTTGATTTCACAGTCTGATGTCATTTTCATGAATATCTGCAGCTTTCAGCACTTTACTGCCTAGAGATGCATTTACAATTTTTTATGCTCTGAAAAGACGTTTCAGGCAGAGAGGAGGCCAAAAGTTGATTTTGTGAAAGTAAACATGGTTTCAAAGATTTTCTTCAAAGAAGTGACTCAGGATAGTTGATTTCACAGTCTGATGTAATTTTCATGAATATCTGCAGCTTTCAGCACTTTACTGGCTGGAGATGCATTTTCATTTTTCATGCTCTGAAAAGACGTTTTAGGCAGAGAGGAGGCCAAAAGTTGATTTTGTGAAAGTAAACATAGTTTCAAAGATTTTCTTCAAGAAAGTAACTCAGGACAGTTGATTTCACAGTCTGATGTCATTTTCATGAATATCTGCAGCTTTCAGCACTTTACTGCCTAGAGATGCATTTACAATTTTTTATCCTCTGAAAAGACGTTTCAGGCAGAGAGGAGGCCAAAAGTTGATTTTGTGAAAATACATAGTTTCAAAGATTTTCTTCAAGAAAAGGTTCTCAGGACAGTTGATTTCACAGTCTGATGTCATTTTCATGAATATCTACAGCTTTCAGCACTTTACTGCCTAGAGATGCATTTACAATTTTTTATCCTCTGAAAAGACGTATCAGGCAGAGAGGAGGCCAAAAGTTGATTTTGTGAAAGTAAACAAGGTTTCAAAGATTTTCTTCAAAGAAGTGACTCAGGACAGTTGATTTCACAGTCTGATGTAATTTTCATGAATATCTGCAGCTTTCAGCACTCTACTGGCTACAGATGCATTTTCACTTTTTATGCTCTGAAAAGACGTTTCAGGCAGAGAGGAGGCCAAAAGTTGATTTTGTGAAAAAACATAGTTTCAAAGATTTTCTTCAAGAAAGTAACTCAGGACAGTTTATTTCACAGTCTGATGTCATTTTCATGAATATCTGCAGCTTTCAACACTTTACTGCCTAGAGATGCATTTTCTCTTTTTATGCTCTGAAAAGACGTTTCAGGCAGAGAGGAGGCCAAAGGTTGATTTGGTGAAAAAACATGGTTTCAAAGATTTTCTTCAAGAAAAGGTTCTCAGGACAGTTGATTTCACAGTCTGATGTCATTTTCATGAATATCTGCAGCTTTCAGCACTTTACTGCCTAGAGATGCATTTACAATTTTTTATGCTCTGAAAAGACGTTTCAGGCAGAGAGGAGGCCAAAAGTTGATTTTGTGAAAAAACATAGTTTCAAAGATTTTCTTCAAGAAAGTAACTCAGGACAGTTTATTTCACAGTCTGATGTCATTTTCATGAATATCTGCAGCTTTCAACACTTTACTGCCTAGAGATGCATTTTCTCTTTTTATGCTCTGAAAAGACGTTTCAGGCAGAGAGGAGGCCAAAGGTTGATTTGGTGAAAAAACATGGTTTCAAAGATTTTCTTCAAGAAAAGGTTCTCAGGACAGTTGATTTCACAGTCTGATGTCATTTTCATGAATATCTGCAGCTTTCAGCACTTTACTGCCTAGAGATGCATTTACAATTTTTTATGCTCTGAAAAGACGTTTCAGGCAGAGAGGAGGCCAAAAGTTGATTTTGTGAAAAAACATAGTTTCAAAGATTTTCTTCAAGAAAGTAACTCAGGACAGTTTATTTCACAGTCTGATGTCATTTTCATGAATATCTGCAGCTTTCAACACTTTACTGCCTAGAGATGCATTTTCTCTTTTTATGCTCTGAAAAGACGTTTCAGGCAGAGAGGAGGCCAAAGGTTGATTTGGTGAAAAAACATGGTTTCAAAGATTTTCTTCAAGAAAAGGTTCTCAGGACAGTTGATTTCACAGTCTGATGTCATTTTCATGAATATCTGCAGCTTTCAGCACTTTACTGCCTAGAGATGCATTTACAATTTTTTATGCTCTGAAAAGACGTTTCAGGCAGAGAGGAGGCCAAAAGTTGATTTTGTGAAAATACATAGTTTCAAAGATTTTCTTCAAGCAAGTAACTCAGGACAGTTGATTTCACAGTCTGTCATTTTCATGAATATCTGCAGCTTTCAGCACTTTACTGCCTAGAGATGCATTTACAATTTTTTATGCTCTGAAAAGACGTTTCAGGCAGAGAGGAGGCCAAAAGTTGATTTTGTGAAAGTAAACATGGTTTCAAAGATTTTCTTCAAAGAAGTGACTCAGGACAGTTGATTTCACAGTCTGATGTAATTTTCATGAATATCTGCAGCTTTCAGCACTCTACTGGCTACAGATGCATTTTCACTTTTTATGCTCTGAAAAGACGTTTCAGGCAGAGAGGAGGCCAAAAGTTGATTTTGTGAAAAAACATAGTTTCAAAGATTTTCTTCAAGAAAGTAACTCAGGACAGTTTATTTCACAGTCTGATGTCATTTTCATGAATATCTGCAGCTTTCAACACTTTACTGCCTAGAGATGCATTTTCTCTTTTAATGCTCTGAAAAGACGTTTCAGGCAGAGAGGAGGCCAAAGGTTGATTTGGTGAAAAAACATGGTTTCAAAGATTTTCTTCAAGAAAAGGTTCTCAGGACAGTTGATTTCACAGTCTGATGTCATTTTCATGAATATCTGCAGCTTTCAGCACTTTACTGCCTAGAGATGTATTATCAATTTTTTATGCTCTGAAAAGACGTTTCAGGCAGAGAGGAGGCCAAAAGTTGATTTTGTGAAAATACATAGTTTCAAAGATTTTCTTCAAGCAAGTAACTCAGGACAGTTGATTTCACAGTCTGATGTCATTTTCATGAATATCTGCAGCTTTCAGCACTTTACTGCCTAGAGATGCATTTACAATTTTTTATGCTCTGAAAAGACGTTTCAGGCAGAGAGGAGGCCAAAAGTTGATTTTGTGAAAATACATAGTTTCAAAGATTTTCTTCAAGCAAGTAACTCAGGACAGTTGATTTCACAGTCTGATGTCATTTTCATGAATATCTGCAGCTTTCAGCACTTTACTGCCTAGAGATGCATTTACAATTTTTTATGCTCTGAAAAGACGTTTCAGGCAGAGAGGAGGCCAAAAGTTGATTTTGTGAAAGTAAACATGGTTTCAAAGATTTTCTTCAAAGAAGTGACTCAGGATAGTTGATTTCACAGTCTGATGTAATTTTCATGAATATCTGCAGCTTTCAGCACTTTACTGGCTGGAGATGCATTTTCATTTTTCATGCTCTGAAAAGACGTTTTAGGCAGAGAGGAGGCCAAAAGTTGATTTTGTGAAAGTAAACATAGTTTCAAAGATTTTCTTCAAGAAAGTAACTCAGGACAGTTGATTTCACAGTCTGATGTCATTTTCATGAATATCTGCAGCTTTCAGCACTTTACTGCCTAGAGATGCATTTACAATTTTTTATCCTCTGAAAAGACGTTTCAGGCAGAGAGGAGGCCAAAAGTTGATTTTGTGAAAATACATAGTTTCAAAGATTTTCTTCAAGAAAAGGTTCTCAGGACAGTTGATTTCACAGTCTGATGTCATTTTCATGAATATCTACAGCTTTCAGCACTTTACTGCCTAGAGATGCATTTACAATTTTTTATCCTCTGAAAAGACGTTTCAGGCAGAGAGGAGGCCAAAAGTTGATTTTGTGAAAATACATAGTTTCAAAGATTTTCTTCAAGCAAGTAACTCAGGACAGTTGATTTCACAGTCTGTCATTTTCATGAATATCTGCAGCTTTCAGCACTTTACTGCCTAGAGATGCATTTACAATTTTTTATGCTCTGAAAAGACGTTTCAGGCAGAGAGGAGGCCAAAAGTTGATTTTGTGAAAGTAAACATGGTTTCAAAGATTTTCTTCAAAGAAGTGACTCAGGACAGTTGATTTCACAGTCTGATGTAATTTTCATGAATATCTGCAGCTTTCAGCACTCTACTGGCTACAGATGCATTTTCACTTTTTATGCTCTGAAAAGACGTTTCAGGCAGAGAGGAGGCCAAAAGTTGATTTTGTGAAAAAACATAGTTTCAAAGATTTTCTTCAAGAAAGTAACTCAGGACAGTTTATTTCACAGTCTGATGTCATTTTCATGAATATCTGCAGCTTTCAACACTTTACTGCCTAGAGATGCATTTTCTCTTTTAATGCTCTGAAAAGACGTTTCAGGCAGAGAGGAGGCCAAAGGTTGATTTGGTGAAAAAACATGGTTTCAAAGATTTTCTTCAAGAAAAGGTTCTCAGGACAGTTGATTTCACAGTCTGATGTAATTTTCATGAATATCTGCAGCTTTCAGCACTTTACTGGCTGGAGATGCATTTTCATTTTTCATGCTCTGAAAAGACGTTTTAGGCAGAGAGGAGGCCAAAAGTTGATTTTGTGAAAGTAAACATAGTTTCAAAGATTTTCTTCAAGAAAGTAACTCAGGACAGTTGATTTCACAGTCTGATGTCATTTTCATGAATATCTGCAGCTTTCAGCACTTTACTGCCTAGAGATGCATTTACAATTTTTTATCCTCTGAAAAGACGTTTCAGGCAGAGAGGAGGCCAAAAGTTGATTTTGTGAAAATACATAGTTTCAAAGATTTTCTTCAAGAAAAGGTTCTCAGGACAGTTGATTTCACAGTCTGATGTCATTTTCATGAATATCTACAGCTTTCAGCACTTTACTGCCTAGAGATGCATTTACAATTTTTTATCCTCTGAAAAGACGTTTCAGGCAGAGAGGAGGCCAAAAGTTGATTTTGTGAAAATACATAGTTTCAAAGATTTTCTTCAAGCAAGTAACTCAGGACAGTTGATTTCACAGTCTGTCATTTTCATGAATATCTGCAGCTTTCAGCACTTTACTGCCTAGAGATGCATTTACAATTTTTTATGCTCTGAAAAGACGTTTCAGGCAGAGAGGAGGCCAAAAGTTGATTTTGTGAAAGTAAACATGGTTTCAAAGATTTTCTTCAAAGAAGTGACTCAGGACAGTTGATTTCACAGTCTGATGTAATTTTCATGAATATCTGCAGCTTTCAGCACTCTACTGGCTACAGATGCATTTTCACTTTTTATGCTCTGAAAAGACGTTTCAGGCAGAGAGGAGGCCAAAAGTTGATTTTGTGAAAAAACATAGTTTCAAAGATTTTCTTCAAGAAAGTAACTCAGGACAGTTTATTTCACAGTCTGATGTCATTTTCATGAATATCTGCAGCTTTCAACACTTTACTGCCTAGAGATGCATTTTCTCTTTTAATGCTCTGAAAAGACGTTTCAGGCAGAGAGGAGGCCAAAGGTTGATTTGGTGAAAAAACATGGTTTCAAAGATTTTCTTCAAGAAAAGGTTCTCAGGACAGTTGATTTCACAGTCTGATGTCATTTTCATGAATATCTGCAGCTTTCAGCACTTTACTGCCTAGAGATGTATTATCAATTTTTTATGCTCTGAAAAGACGTTTCAGGCAGAGAGGAGGCCAAAGGTTGATTTGGTGAAAAAACATGGTTTCAAAGATTTTCTTCAAGAAAAGGTTCTCAGGACAGTTGATTTCACAGTCTGATGTCATTTTCATGAATATCTGCAGCTTTCAGCACTTTACTGCCTAGAGATGTATTATCAATTTTTTATGCTCTGAAAAGACGTTTCAGGCAGAGAGGAGGCCAAAAGTTGATTTTGTGAAAATACATAGTTTCAAAGATTTTCTTCAAGCAAGTAACTCAGGACAGTTGATTTCACAGTCTGATGTCATTTTCATGAATATCTGCAGCTTTCAGCACTTTACTGCCTAGAGATGCATTTACAATTTTTTATGCTCTGAAAAGACGTTTCAGGCAGAGAGGAGGCCAAAAGTTGATTTTGTGAAAATACATAGTTTCAAAGATTTTCTTCAAGCAAGTAACTCAGGACAGTTGATTTCACAGTCTGATGTCATTTTCATGAATATCTGCAGCTTTCAGCACTTTACTGCCTAGAGATGCATTTACAATTTTTTATGCTCTGAAAAGACGTTTCAGGCAGAGAGGAGGCCAAAAGTTGATTTTGTGAAAGTAAACATGGTTTCAAAGATTTTCTTCAAAGAAGTGACTCAGGATAGTTGATTTCACAGTCTGATGTAATTTTCATGAATATCTGCAGCTTTCAGCACTTTACTGGCTGGAGATGCATTTTCATTTTTCATGCTCTGAAAAGACGTTTTAGGCAGAGAGGAGGCCAAAAGTTGATTTTGTGAAAGTAAACATAGTTTCAAAGATTTTCTTCAAGAAAGTAACTCAGGACAGTTGATTTCACAGTCTGATGTCATTTTCATGAATATCTGCAGCTTTCAGCACTTTACTGCCTAGAGATGCATTTACAATTTTTTATCCTCTGAAAAGACGTTTCAGGCAGAGAGGAGGCCAAAAGTTGATTTTGTGAAAATACATAGTTTCAAAGATTTTCTTCAAGAAAAGGTTCTCAGGACAGTTGATTTCACAGTCTGATGTCATTTTCATGAATATCTACAGCTTTCAGCACTTTACTGCCTAGAGATGCATTTACAATTTTTTATCCTCTGAAAAGACGTTTCAGGCAGAGAGGAGGCCAAAAGTTGATTTTGTGAAAATACATAGTTTCAAAGATTTTCTTCAAGCAAGTAACTCAGGACAGTTGATTTCACAGTCTGTCATTTTCATGAATATCTGCAGCTTTCAGCACTTTACTGCCTAGAGATGCATTTACAATTTTTTATGCTCTGAAAAGACGTTTCAGGCAGAGAGGAGGCCAAAAGTTGATTTTGTGAAAGTAAACATGGTTTCAAAGATTTTCTTCAAAGAAGTGACTCAGGACAGTTGATTTCACAGTCTGATGTAATTTTCATGAATATCTGCAGCTTTCAGCACTCTACTGGCTACAGATGCATTTTCACTTTTTATGCTCTGAAAAGACGTTTCAGGCAGAGAGGAGGCCAAAAGTTGATTTTGTGAAAAAACATAGTTTCAAAGATTTTCTTCAAGAAAGTAACTCAGGACAGTTTATTTCACAGTCTGATGTCATTTTCATGAATATCTGCAGCTTTCAACACTTTACTGCCTAGAGATGCATTTTCTCTTTTAATGCTCTGAAAAGACGTTTCAGGCAGAGAGGAGGCCAAAGGTTGATTTGGTGAAAAAACATGGTTTCAAAGATTTTCTTCAAGAAAAGGTTCTCAGGACAGTTGATTTCACAGTCTGATGTCATTTTCATGAATATCTGCAGCTTTCAGCACTTTACTGCCTAGAGATGTATTATCAATTTTTTATGCTCTGAAAAGACGTTTCAGGCAGAGAGGAGGCCAAAGGTTGATTTGGTGAAAAAACATGGTTTCAAAGATTTTCTTCAAGAAAAGGTTCTCAGGACAGTTGATTTCACAGTCTGATGTCATTTTCATGAATATCTGCAGCTTTCAGCACTTTACTGCCTAGAGATGCATTTACAATTTTTTATGCTCTGAAAAGACGTTTCAGGCAGAGAGGAGGCCAAAAGTTGATTTTGTGAAAATACATAGTTTCAAAGATTTTCTTCAAGCAAGTAACTCAGGACAGTTGATTTCACAGTCTGATGTCATTTTCATGAATATCTGCAGCTTTCAGCACTTTACTGCCTAGAGATGCATTTACAATTTTTTATGCTCTGAAAAGACGTTTCAGGCAGAGAGGAGGCCAAAAGTTGATTTTGTGAAAGTAAACATGGTTTCAAAGATTTTCTTCAAAGAAGTGACTCAGGATAGTTGATTTCACAGTCTGATGTAATTTTCATGAATATCTGCAGCTTTCAGCACTTTACTGGCTGGAGATGCATTTTCATTTTTCATGCTCTGAAAAGACGTTTTAGGCAGAGAGGAGGCCAAAAGTTGATTTTGTGAAAGTAAACATAGTTTCAAAGATTTTCTTCAAGAAAGTAACTCAGGACAGTTGATTTCACAGTCTGATGTCATTTTCATGAATATCTGCAGCTTTCAGCACTTTACTGCCTAGAGATGCATTTACAATTTTTTATCCTCTGAAAAGACGTTTCAGGCAGAGAGGAGGCCAAAAGTTGATTTTGTGAAAATACATAGTTTCAAAGATTTTCTTCAAGAAAAGGTTCTCAGGACAGTTGATTTCACAGTCTGATGTCATTTTCATGAATATCTACAGCTTTCAGCACTTTACTGCCTAGAGATGCATTTACAATTTTTTATCCTCTGAAAAGACGTATCAGGCAGAGAGGAGGCCAAAAGTTGATTTTGTGAAAGTAAACAAGGTTTCAAAGATTTTCTTCAAAGAAGTGACTCAGGACAGTTGATTTCACAGTCTGATGTAATTTTCATGAATATCTGCAGCTTTCAGCACTCTACTGGCTACAGATGCATTTTCACTTTTTATGCTCTGAAAAGACGTTTCAGGCAGAGAGGAGGCCAAAAGTTGATTTTGTGAAAAAACATAGTTTCAAAGATTTTCTTCAAGAAAGTAACTCAGGACAGTTTATTTCACAGTCTGATGTCATTTTCATGAATATCTGCAGCTTTCAACACTTTACTGCCTAGAGATGCATTTTCTCTTTTTATGCTCTGAAAAGACGTTTCAGGCAGAGAGGAGGCCAAAGGTTGATTTGGTGAAAAAACATGGTTTCAAAGATTTTCTTCAAGAAAAGGTTCTCAGGACAGTTGATTTCACAGTCTGATGTCATTTTCATGAATATCTGCAGCTTTCAGCACTTTACTGCCTAGAGATGCATTTACAATTTTTTATGCTCTGAAAAGACGTTTCAGGCAGAGAGGAGGCCAAAAGTTGATTTTGTGAAAAAACATAGTTTCAAAGATTTTCTTCAAGAAAGTAACTCAGGACAGTTTATTTCACAGTCTGATGTCATTTTCATGAATATCTGCAGCTTTCAACACTTTACTGCCTAGAGATGCATTTTCTCTTTTTATGCTCTGAAAAGACGTTTCAGGCAGAGAGGAGGCCAAAGGTTGATTTGGTGAAAAAACATGGTTTCAAAGATTTTCTTCAATAAAAGGTTCTCAGGACAGTTGATTTCACAGTCTGATGTCATTTTCATGAATATCTGCAGCTTTCAGCACTTTACTGCCTAGAGATGCATTTACAATTTTTTATGCTCTGAAAAGACGTTTCAGGCAGAGAGGAGGCCAAAAGTTGATTTTGTGAAAATACATAGTTTCAAAGATTTTCTTCAAGCAAGTAACTCAGGACAGTTGATTTCACAGTCTGTCATTTTCATGAATATCTGCAGCTTTCAGCACTTTACTGCCTAGAGATGCATTTACAATTTTTTATGCTCTGAAAAGACGTTTCAGGCAGAGAGGAGGCCAAAAGTTGATTTTGTGAAAAAACATAGTTTCAAAGATTTTCTTCAAGAAAGTAACTCAGGACAGTTTATTTCACAGTCTGATGTCATTTTCATGAATATCTGCAGCTTTCAACACTTTACTGCCTAGAGATGCATTTTCTCTTTTAATGCTCTGAAAAGACGTTTCAGGCAGAGAGGAGGCCAAAGGTTGATTTGGTGAAAAAACATGGTTTCAAAGATTTTCTTCAAGAAAAGGTTCTCAGGACAGTTGATTTCACAGTCTGATGTCATTTTCATGAATATCTGCAGCTTTCAGCACTTTACTGCCTAGAGATGTATTATCAATTTTTTATGCTCTGAAAAGACGTTTCAGGCAGAGAGGAGGCCAAAAGTTGATTTTGTGAAAATACATAGTTTCAAAGATTTTCTTCAAGCAAGTAACTCAGGACAGTTGATTTCACAGTCTGATGTCATTTTCATGAATATCTGCAGCTTTCAGCACTTTACTGCCTAGAGATGCATTTACAATTTTTTATGCTCTGAAAAGACGTTTCAGGCAGAGAGGAGGCCAAAGGTTGATTTGGTGAAAAAACATGGTTTCAAAGATTTTCTTCAAGAAAAGGTTCTCAGGACAGTTGATTTCACAGTCTGATGTCATTTTCATGAATATCTGCAGCTTTCAGCACTTTACTGCCTAGAGATGCATTTACAATTTTTTATGCTCTGAAAAGACGTTTCAGGCAGAGAGGAGGCCAAAAGTTGATTTTGTGAAAATACATAGTTTCAAAGATTTTCTTCAAGCAAGTAACTCAGGACAGTTGATTTCACAGTCTGATGTCATTTTCATGAATATCTGCAGCTTTCAGCACTTTACTGCCTAGAGATGCATTTACAATTTTTTATGCTCTGAAAAGACGTTTCAGGCAGAGAGGAGGCCAAAAGTTGATTTTGTGAAAGTAAACATGGTTTCAAAGATTTTCTTCAAAGAAGTGACTCAGGATAGTTGATTTCACAGTCTGATGTAATTTTCATGAATATCTGCAGCTTTCAGCACTTTACTGGCTGGAGATGCATTTTCATTTTTCATGCTCTGAAAAGACGTTTTAGGCAGAGAGGAGGCCAAAAGTTGATTTTGTGAAAGTAAACATAGTTTCAAAGATTTTCTTCAAGAAAGTAACTCAGGACAGTTGATTTCACAGTCTGATGTCATTTTCATGAATATCTGCAGCTTTCAGCACTTTACTGCCTAGAGATGCATTTACAATTTTTTATCCTCTGAAAAGACGTTTCAGGCAGAGAGGAGGCCAAAAGTTGATTTTGTGAAAATACATAGTTTCAAAGATTTTCTTCAAGAAAAGGTTCTCAGGACAGTTGATTTCACAGTCTGATGTCATTTTCATGAATATCTACAGCTTTCAGCACTTTACTGCCTAGAGATGCATTTACAATTTTTTATCCTCTGAAAAGACGTATCAGGCAGAGAGGAGGCCAAAAGTTGATTTTGTGAAAGTAAACAAGGTTTCAAAGATTTTCTTCAAAGAAGTGACTCAGGACAGTTGATTTCACAGTCTGATGTAATTTTCATGAATATCTGCAGCTTTCAGCACTCTACTGGCTACAGATGCATTTTCACTTTTTATGCTCTGAAAAGACGTTTCAGGCAGAGAGGAGGCCAAAAGTTGATTTTGTGAAAAAACATAGTTTCAAAGATTTTCTTCAAGAAAGTAACTCAGGACAGTTTATTTCACAGTCTGATGTCATTTTCATGAATATCTGCAGCTTTCAACACTTTACTGCCTAGAGATGCATTTTCTCTTTTTATGCTCTGAAAAGACGTTTCAGGCAGAGAGGAGGCCAAAGGTTGATTTGGTGAAAAAACATTGTTTCAAAGATTTTCTTCAAGAAAAGGTTCTCAGGACAGTTGATTTCACAGTCTGATGTCATTTTCATGAATATCTGCAGCTTTCAGCACTTTACTGCCTAGAGATGCATTTACAATTTTTTATGCTCTGAAAAGACGTTTCAGGCAGAGAGGAGGCCAAAAGTTGATTTTGTGAAAATACATAGTTTCAAAGATTTTCTTCAAGCAAGTAACTCAGGACAGTTGATTTCACAGTCTGTCATTTTCATGAATATCTGCAGCTTTCAGCACTTTACTGCCTAGAGATGCATTTACAATTTTTTATGCTCTGAAAAGACGTTTCAGGCAGAGAGGAGGCCAAAAGTTGATTTTGTGAAAGTAAACATGGTTTCAAAGATTTTCTTCAAAGAAGTGACTCAGGACAGTTGATTTCACAGTCTGATGTAATTTTCATGAATATCTGCAGCTTTCAGCACTCTACTGGCTACAGATGCATTTTCACTTTTTATGCTCTGAAAAGACGTTTCAGGCAGAGAGGAGGCCAAAAGTTGATTTTGTGAAAAAACATAGTTTCAAAGATTTTCTTCAAGAAAGTAACTCAGGACAGTTTATTTCACAGTCTGATGTCATTTTCATGAATATCTGCAGCTTTCAACACTTTACTGCCTAGAGATGCATTTTCTCTTTGAATGCTCTGAAAAGACGTTTCAGGCAGAGAGGAGGCCAAAGGTTGATTTGGTGAAAAAACATGGTTTCAAAGATTTTCTTCAAGAAAAGGTTCTCAGGACAGTTGATTTCACAGTCTGATGTCATTTTCATGAATATCTGCAGCTTTCAGCACTTTACTGCCTAGAGATGTATTATCAATTTTTTATGCTCTGAAAAGACGTTTCAGGCAGAGAGGAGGCCAAAAGTTGATTTTGTGAAAATACATAGTTTCAAAGATTTTCTTCAAGCAAGTAACTCAGGACAGTTGATTTCACAGTCTGATGTCATTTTCATGAATATCTGCAGCTTTCAGCACTTTACTGCCTAGAGATGCATTTACAATTTTTTATGCTCTGAAAAGACGTTTCAGGCAGAGAGGAGGCCAAAGGTTGATTTGGTGAAAAAACATGGTTTCAAAGATTTTCTTCAAGAAAAGGTTCTCAGGACAGTTGATTTCACAGTCTGATGTCATTTTCATGAATATCTGCAGCTTTCAGCACTTTACTGCCTAGAGATGCATTTACAATTTTTTATGCTCTGAAAAGACGTTTCAGGCAGAGAGGAGGCCAAAAGTTGATTTTGTGAAAATACATAGTTTCAAAGATTTTCTTCAAGCAAGTAACTCAGGACAGTTGATTTCACAGTCTGATGTCATTTTCATGAATATCTGCAGCTTTCAGCACTTTACTGCCTAGAGATGCATTTACAATTTTTTATGCTCTGAAAAGACGTTTCAGGCAGAGAGGAGGCCAAAAGTTGATTTTGTGAAAGTAAACATGGTTTCAAAGATTTTCTTCAAAGAAGTGACTCAGGATAGTTGATTTCACAGTCTGATGTAATTTTCATGAATATCTGCAGCTTTCAGCACTTTACTGGCTGGAGATGCATTTTCATTTTTCATGCTCTGAAAAGACGTTTTAGGCAGAGAGGAGGCCAAAAGTTGATTTTGTGAAAGTAAACATAGTTTCAAAGATTTTCTTCAAGAAAGTAACTCAGGACAGTTGATTTCACAGTCTGATGTCATTTTCATGAATATCTGCAGCTTTCAGCACTTTACTGCCTAGAGATGCATTTACAATTTTTTATCCTCTGAAAAGACGTTTCAGGCAGAGAGGAGGCCAAAAGTTGATTTTGTGAAAATACATAGTTTCAAAGATTTTCTTCAAGAAAAGGTTCTCAGGACAGTTGATTTCACAGTCTGATGTCATTTTCATGAATATCTACAGCTTTCAGCACTTTACTGCCTAGAGATGCATTTACAATTTTTTATCCTCTGAAAAGACGTATCAGGCAGAGAGGAGGCCAAAAGTTGATTTTGTGAAAGTAAACAAGGTTTCAAAGATTTTCTTCAAAGAAGTGACTCAGGACAGTTGATTTCACAGTCTGATGTAATTTTCATGAATATCTGCAGCTTTCAGCACTCTACTGGCTACAGATGCATTTTCACTTTTTATGCTCTGAAAAGACGTTTCAGGCAGAGAGGAGGCCAAAAGTTGATTTGGTGAAAAAACATGGTTTCAAAGATTTTCTTCAAGAAAAGGTTCTCAGGACAGTTGATTTCACAGTCTGATGTCATTTTCATGAATATCTGCAGCTTTCAGCACTTTACTGCCTAGAGATGCATTTTCATTTTTATTCTCTGAAAAGACGTTTCAGGCAGAGAGGAGGCCAAAAGTTGATTTTGTGAAAGTAAACATAATTTCAAAGATTTTCTTCAAGAAAGTAACTCAGGACAGTTGATTTCACAGTCTGTCATTTTCATGAATATCGACAGCTTTCAGCACTCTACTGGCTACAGATGCATTTTCACTTTTTATGCTCTTAAAAGACGTTTCAGGCAGAGAGGAGGCCAAAGGTTGATTTTGTGAAAATACATAGTTTCAAATATTTTCTTCAACAAAGTAACTCAGGACAGTTGATTTCACAGTCTGATGTCATTTTCATGAATATCTACAGCTTTCAGCACTTTACTGGCTAGAGATGCATTTACAATTTGTTATGCTCTGAAAAGACGTTTCAGGCAGAGAGGAGGCCAAAAGTTGATTTTGTGAAAATACATAGTTTCAAAGATTTTCTTCAAGAAAAGGTTCTCAGGACAGTTGATTTCACAGTCTGATGTCATTTTCATGAATATCTGCAGCTTTCAGCACTTTACTGCCTAGAGATGCATTTTCATTTTTATTCTCTGAAAAGACGTTTCAGGCAGAGAGGAGGCCAAAAGTTGATTTTGTAAAAGTAAACATAATTTCAAAGATTTTCTTCAAGAAAGTAACTCAGGACAGTTGATTTCACAGTCTGTCATTTTCATGAATATCTACAGCTTTCAGCACTCTACTGGCTACAGATGCATTTTCACTTTTTATGCTCTTAAAAGACGTTTCAGGCAGAGAGGAGGCCAAAGGTTGATTTTGTGAAAATACATAGTTTCAAATATTTTCTTCAAGAAAGTAACTCAGGACAGTTGATTTCACAGTCTGATGTCATTTTCATGAATATCTGCAGCTTTCAGCACTTTACTGGCTACAGATGCATTTACAATTTTTTATGCTCTGAAAAGACGTTTCAGGCAGAGAGGAGGCCAAAAGTTGATTTTGTGAAAGTAAACATAGTTTCAAAGATTTTCTTCAAGAAAGTAACTCAGGACAGTTGATTTCACAGTCTGATGTCATTTTCATGAATATCTGCAGCTTTCAGCACTTTACTGGCTAGAGATGCATTTTCATTTTTCATGCTCTGAAAAGACGTTTCAGGCAGAGAGGAGGCCAAAAGTTGATTTTGTGAAAGTAAACATAGTTTCAAAGATTTTCTTCAAGAAAAGGTTCTCAGGACAGTTGATTTCAGTCTGATGTCATTTTCATGAATATCTGCAGCTTTCAGCACTTTACTGGCTAGAGATGCATTTTCATTTTTATGCTCTGAAAAGACGTTTCAGGCAGAGAGGAGGCCAAAAGTTGATTTTGTGAAAGTAAACATAGTTTCAAAGATTTTCTTCAAGAAAAGTTTCTCAGGACAGTTGATTTCACAGTCTGATGTCATTTTCATGAATATCTGCAGCTTTCAGCACTTTACTGGCTAGAGATGCATTTTCATTTTTCATGCTCTGAAAAGACGTTTTAGGCAGAGAGGAGGCCAAAAGTTGATTTTGTGAAAGTAAACATAGTTTCAAAGATTTTCTTCAAGAAAGTAACTCAGGACAGTTGATTTCACTGTCTGATGTCATTTTCATGAATATCTGCAGCTTTCAGCACTTTACTGGCTAGAGATGCATTTTCATTTTTCATGCTCTGAAAAGACGTTTTAGGCAGAGAGGAGGCCAAAAGTTGATTTTGTGAAAGTAAACATAGTTTCAAAGATTTTCTTCAAGAAAAGGTTCTCAGGACAGTTGATTTCAGTCTGATGTCATTTTCATGAATATCTGCAGCTTTCAGCACTTTACTGGCTAGAGATGCATTTTCATTTTTATGCTCTGAAAAGACGTTTCAGGCAGAGAGGAGGCCAAAAGTTGATTTTGTGAAAGTAAACATAGTTTCAAAGATTTTCTTCAAGAAAAGTTTCTCAGGACAGTTGATTTCACAGTCTGATGTCATTTTCATGAATATCTGCAGCTTTCAGCACTTTACTGGCTAGAGATGCATTTTCATTTTTCATGCTCTGAAAAGACGTTTTAGGCAGAGAGGAGGCCAAAAGTTGATTTTGTGAAAGTAAACATAGTTTCAAAGATTTTCTTCAAGAAAGTAACTCAGGACAGTTGATTTCACTGTCTGATGTCATTTTCATGAATATCTGCAGCTTTCAGCACTTTACTGGCTAGAGATGCATTTTCATTTGTATGCTCTGAAAAGACGTTTCAGGCAGAGAGGAGGCCAAAAGTTGATTTTGTGAAAGTAAACATAGTTTCAAAGATTTTCTTCAACAAAAGGTTCTCAGGACAGTTGATTTCAGTCTGATGTCATTTTCATGAATATCTGCAGCTTTCAGCACTTTACTGGCTAGAGATGCATTTTCATTTTTATGCTCTGAAAAGACGTTTCAGGCAGAGAGGAGGCCAAAAGTTGATTTTGTGAAAGTAAACATAGTTTCAAAGATTTTCTTCAAGAAAAGTTTCTCAGGACAGTTGATTTCACAGTCTGATGTCATTTTCATGAATATCTGCAGCTTTCAGCACTTTACTGGCTAGAGATGCATTTTCATTTTTCATGCTCTGAAAAGACGTTTTAGGCAGAGAGGAGGCCAAAAGTTGATTTTGTGAAAGTAAACATAGTTTCAAAGATTTTCTTCAAGAAAAGGTTCTCAGGACAGTTGATTTCAGTCTGATGTCATTTTCATGAATATCTGCAGCTTTCAGCACTTTACTGGCTAGAGATGCATTTTCATTTTTATGCTCTGAAAAGACGTTTCAGGCAGAGAGGAGGCCAAAAGTTGATTTTGTGAAAGTAAACATAGTTTCAAAGATTTTCTTCAAGAAAAGTTTCTCAGGACAGTTGATTTCACAGTCTGATGTCATTTTCATGAATATCTGCAGCTTTCAGCACTTTACTGGCTAGAGATGCATTTTCATTTTTCATGCTCTGAAAAGACGTTTTAGGCAGAGAGGAGGCCAAAAGTTGATTTTGTGAAAGTAAACATAGTTTCAAAGATTTTCTTCAAGAAAGTAACTCAGGACAGTTGATTTCACTGTCTGATGTCATTTTCATGAATATCTGCAGCTTTCAGCACTTTACTGGCTAGAGATGCATTTTCATTTGTATGCTCTGAAAAGACGTTTCAGGCAGAGAGGAGGCCAAAAGTTGATTTTGTGAAAGTAAACATAGTTTCAAAGATTTTCTTCAACAAAAGGTTCTCAGGACAGTTGATTTCAGTCTGATGTCATTTTCATGAATATCTGCAGCTTTCAGCACTTTACTGGCTAGAGATACATTTTCATTTTTATGCTCTGAAAAGATGTTTCAGGCAGAGAGGAGGCCAAAAGTTGATTTTGTGAAAGTAAACATAGTTTCAAAGATTTTCTTCAAGAAAGTAACTCAGGACAGTTGATTTCACAGTCTGATGTCATTTTCATGAATATCTGCAGCTTTCAGCACTTTACTGGCTAGAGATGCATTTTCATTTTTATGCTCTGAAAAGACGTTTCAGGCAGAGAGGAGGCCAAAAGTTGATTTTGTGAAAGTAAACATAGTTTCAAAGATTTTCTTCAAGAAAGTAACTCAGGACAGTTGATTTCACAGTCTGATGTCATTTTCATGAATATCTGCAGCTTTCAGCACTTTACTGGCTAGAGATGCATTTTCATTTTTATGCTCTGAAAAGACGTTTCAGGCAGAGAGGAGTCCAAAAGTTGATTTTGTGAAAGTAAACATAGTTTCAAAGATTTTCTTCAAGAAAAGGTTCTCAGGACAGTTGATTTCAGTCTGATGTCATTTTCATGAATATCTGCAGCTTTCAGCACTTTACTGGCTTGAGATGCATTTTCATTTTTATGCTCTGAAAAGACGTTTCAGGCAGAGAGGAGGCCAAAAGTTGATTTTGTGAAAGTAAACATAGTTTCAAAGATTTTCTTCAAGAAAAGTTTCTCAGGACAGTTGATTTCACAGTCTGATGTCATTTTCATGAATATCTGCAGCTTTCAGCACTTTACTGGCTTGAGATGCATTTTCATTTTTATGCTCTGAAAAGACGTTTCAGGCAGAGAGGAGGCCAAAAGTTGATTTTGTGAAAGTAAACATAGTTTCAAAGATTTTCTTCAAGAAAAGTTTCTCAGGACAGTTGATTTCACAGTCTGATGTCATTTTCATGAATATCTGCAGCTTTCAGCACTTTACTGGCTAGAGATGCATTTTCATTTTTCATGCTCTGAAAAGACGTTTTAGGCAGAGAGGAGGCCAAAAGTTGATTTTGTGAAAGTAAACATAGTTTCAAAGATTTTCTTCAAGAAAAGTTTCTCAGGACAGTTGATTTCACAGTCTGATGTCATTTTTATGAATATCTACAGCTTTCAGCACTTTACTGGCTAGAGATGCATTTACAATTTTTTATGCTCTGAAAAGACGTTTCAGGCAGAGAGGAGGCCAAAAGTTGATTTTGTGAAAGTAAACATAGTTTCAAAGATTTTCTTCAAGAAAGTAACTCAGGACAGTTGATTTCACTGTCTGATGTCATTTTCATGAATATCTGTAGCTTTCAGCACTTTACTGGCTAGAGATGCATTTTCATTTGTATGCTCTGAAAAGACGTTTCAGGCAGAGAGGAGGCCAAAAGTTGATTTTGTGAAAGTAAACATAGTTTCAAAGATTTTCTTCAACAAAAGGTTCTCAGGACAGTTGATTTCAGTCTGATGTCATTTTCATGAATATCTGCAGCTTTCAGCACTTTACTGGCTAGAGATGCATTTTCATTTTTATGCTCTGAAAAGACGTTTCAGGCAGAGAGGAGGCCAAAAGTTGATTTTGTGAAAGTAAACATAGTTTCAAAGATTTTCTTCAAGAAAAGTTTCTCAGGACAGTTGATTTCACAGTCTGATGTCATTTTCATGAATATGTGCAGCTTTCAGCACTTTACTGGCTAGAGATGCATTTTCATTTTTCATGCTCTGAAGAGACGTTTTAGGCAGAGAGGAGGCCAAAAGTTGATTTTGTGAAAGTAAACATAGTTTCAAAGATTTTCTTCAAGAAATGTTTCTCAGGACAGTTGATTTCACAGTCTGATGTCATTTTCATGAATATCTGCAGCTTTCAGCACTTTACTGGCTAGAGATGCATTTTCATTTTTCATGCTCTGAAAAGACGTTTTAGGCAGAGAGGAGGCCAAAAGTTGATTTTGTGAAAGTAAACATAGTTTCAAAGATTTTCTTCAAGAAAGGTTTCTCAGGACAGTTGATTTCACAGTCTGATGTCATTTTTATGAATATCTACAGCTTTCAGCACTTTACTGGCTAGAGATGCATTTACAATTTTTTATGCTCTGAAAAGACGTTTCAGGCAGAGAGGAGGCCAAAAGTTGATTTTGTGAAAGTAAACATAGTTTCAAAGATTTTCTTCAAGAAAGTAACTCAGGACAGTTGATTTCACAGTCTGATGTCATTTTCATGAATATCTGCAGCTTTCAGCACTTTACTGGCTAGAGATGCATTTTCATTTTTATGCTCTGAAAAGACGTTTCAGGCAGAGAGGAGTCCAAAAGTTGATTTTGTGAAAGTAAACATAGTTTCAAAGATTTTCTTCAAGAAAAGTTTCTCAGGACAGTTGATTTCACAGTCTGATGTCATTTTCATGAATATCTGCAGCTTTCAGCACTTTACTGGCTAGAGATGCATTTTCATTTTTCATGCTCTGAAAAGACGTTTCAGGCAGAGAGGAGGCCAAAAGTTGATTTTGTGAAAGTAAACATAGTTTCAAAGATTTTCTTCAAGAAAGTAACTCAGGACAGTTGATTTCACAGTCTGATGTCATTTTCATGAATATCTGCAGCTTTCAGCACTTTACTGGCTAGAGATGCATTTTCATTTTTATGCTCTGAAAAGACGTTTCAGGCAGAGAGGAGTCCAAAAGTTGATTTTGTGAAAGTAAACATAGTTTCAAAGATTTTCTTCAAGAAAAGGTTCTCAGGACAGTTGATTTCAGTCTGATGTCATTTTCATGAATATCTGCAGCTTTCAGCACTTTACTGGCTTGAGATGCATTTTCATTTTTATGCTCTGAAAAGACGTTTCAGGCAGAGAGGAGGCCAAAAGTTGATTTTGTGAAAGTAAACATAGTTTCAAAGATTTTCTTCAAGAAAAGGTTCTCAGGACAGTTGATTTCACAGTCTGATGTCATTTTCATGAATATCTGCAGCTTTCAGCACTTTACTGGCTAGAGATGCATTTTCATTTTTCATGCTCTGAAAAGACGTTTTAGGCAGAGAGGAGGCCAAAAGTTGATTTTGTGAAAGTAAACATAGTTTCAAAGATTTTCTTCAAGAAAAGTTTCTCAGGACAGTTGATTTCACAGTCTGATGTCATTTTCATGAATATCTGCAGCTTTCAGCACTTTATTGGCTAGAGATGCATTTTCATTTTTCATGCTCTGAAAAGACGTTTCAGGCAGAGAGGAGGCCAAAAGTTGATTTTGTGAAAGTAAACATAGTTTCAAAGATTTTCTTCAAGAAAAGTTTCTCAGGACAGTTGATTTCACAGTCTGATGTCATTTTTATGAATATCTACAGTTTTCAGCACTTTACTGGCTAGAGATGCATTTACAATTTTTTATGCTCTGAAAAGACGTTTCAGGCAGAGAGGAGGCCAAAAGTTGATTTTGTGAAAGTAAACATAGTTTCAAAGATTTTCTTCAAGAAAAGTTTCTCAGGACAGTTGATTTCACAGTCTGATGTCATTTTAATGAATATCTGCAGCTTTCAGCACTTTACTGGCTAGAGATGCATTTTCATTTTTCATGCTCTGAAAAGACGTTTTAGGCAGAGAGGAGGCCAAAAGTTGATTTTGTGAAAGTAAACATAGTTTCAAAGATTTTCTTCAAGAAAAGTTTCTCAGGACAGTTGATTTCACAGTCTGATGTCATTTTCATGAATATCTGCAGCTTTCAGCACTTTACTGGCTAGAGATGCATTTTCATTTTTCATGCTCTGAAAAGACGTTTTAGGCAGAGAGGAGGCCAAAAGTTGATTTTGTGAAAGTAAACATAGTTTCAAAGATTTTCTTCAAGAAAAGGTTCTCAGGACAGTTGATTTCAGTCTGATGTTATTTTCATGAATATCTGCAGCTTTCAGCACTTTACTGGCTAGAGATGCATTTTCATTTTTATGCTCTGAAAAGACGTTTCAGGCAGAGAGGAGGCCAAAAGTTGATTTTGTGAAAGTAAACATAGTTTCAAAGATTTTCTTCAAGAAAGTAACTCAGGACAGTTGATTTCACAGTCTGATGTCATTTTCATGAATATCTGCAGCTTTCAGCACTTTACTGGCTAGAGATGCATTTTCATTTTTCATGCTCTGAAAAGACGTTTTAGGCAGAGAGGAGGCCAAAAGTTGATTTTGTGAAAGTAAACATAGTTTCAAAGATTTTCTTCAAGAAAAGTTTCTCAGGACAGTTGATTTCACAGTCTGATGTCATTTTCATGAATATCTGCAGCTTTCAGCACTTTACTGGCTAGAGATGCATTTTCATTTTTCATGCTCTGAAAAGACGTTTTAGGCAGAGAGGAGGCCAAAAGTTGATTTTGTGAAAGTAAACATAGTTTCAAAGATTTTCTTCAAGAAAAGGTTCTCAGGACAGTTGATTTCAGTCTGATGTTATTTTCATGAATATCTGCAGCTTTCAGCACTTTACTGGCTAGAGATGCATTTTCATTTTTATGCTCTGAAAAGACGTTTCAGGCAGAGAGGAGGCCAAAAGTTGATTTTGTGAAAGTAAACATAGTTTCAAAGATTTTCTTCAAGAAAGTAACTCAGGACAGTTGATTTCACAGTCTGATGTCATTTTCATGAATATCTACAGCTTTCAGCACTTTACTGGCTAGAGATGCATTTACAATTTGTTATGCTCTGAAAAGACGTTTCAGGCAGAGAGGAGGCCAAAAGTTGATTTTGTGAAAGTAAACATAGTTTCAAAGATTTTCTTCAAGAAAAGGTTCTCAGGACAGTTGATTTCAGTCTGATGTCATTTTCATGAATATCTGCAGCTTTCAGCACTTTACTGGCTAGAGATGCATTTTCATTTTTATGCTCTGAAAAGACGTTTCAGGCAGAGAGGAGGCCAAAAGTTGATTTTGTGAAAGTAAACATAGTTTCAAAGATTTTCTTCAAGAAAAGGTTCTCAGGACGGTTGATTTCACAGTCTGATGTCATTTTCATGAATATCTACAGCTTTCAGCACTTTACTGGCTAGAGATGCATTTACAATTTTTTATGCTCTGAAAAGACGTTTCAGGCACAGAGTAGGCCAAAGGTTGATTTGGTGAAAAAACATAGTTTCAAAGATTTTCTTCAAGAAAGTAACTCAGGACAGTTGATTTCACAGTCTGATGTCATTTTCATGAATATCTGCAGCTTTCAGCACTTTACTGGCTAGAGATGCATTTTCATTTTTCATGCTCTGAAAAGACGTTTTAGGCAGAGAGGAGGCCAAAAGTTGATTTTGTGAAAGTAAACATAGTTTCAAAGATTTTCTTCAAGAAAAGTTTCTCAGGACAGTTGATTTCACAGTCTGATGTCATTTTCATGAATATCTGCAGCTTTCAGCACTTTATTGGCTAGAGATGCATTTTCATTTTTCATGCTCTGAAAAGACGTTTTAGGCAGAGAGGAGGCCAAAAGTTGATTTTGTGAAAGTAAACATAGTTTCAAAGATTTTCTTCAAGAAAAGTTTCTCAGGACAGTTGATTTCACAGTCTGATGTCATTTTTATGAATATCTACAGTTTTCAGCACTTTACTGGCTAGAGATGCATTTACAATTTTTTATGCTCTGAAAAGACGTTTCAGGCAGAGAGGAGGCCAAAAGTTGATTTTGTGAAAGTAAACATAGTTTCAAAGATTTTCTTCAAGAAAAGTTTCTCAGGACAGTTGATTTCACAGTCTGATGTCATTTTCATGAATATCTGCAGCTTTCAGCACTTTACTGGCTAGAGATGCATTTTCATTTTTCATGCTCTGAAAAGACGTTTTAGGCAGAGAGGAGGCCAAAAGTTGATTTTGTGAAAGTAAACATAGTTTCAAAGATTTTCTTCAAGAAAAGGTTCTCAGGACAGTTGATTTCAGTCTGATGTTATTTTCATGAATATCTGCAGCTTTCAGCACTTTACTGGCTAGAGATGCATTTTCATTTTTATGCTCTGAAAAGACGTTTCAGGCAGAGAGGAGGCCAAAAGTTGATTTTGTGAAAGTAAACATAGTTTCAAAGATTTTCTTCAAGAAAAGGTTCTCAGGACAGTTGATTTCAGTCTGATGTCATTTTCATGAATATCTGCAGCTTTCAGCACTTTACTGGCTAGAGATGCATTTTCATTTTTATGCTCTGAAAAGACGTTTCAGGCAGAGAGGAGGCCAAAAGTTGATTTTGTGAAAGTAAACATAGTTTCAAAGATTTTCTTCAAGAAAAGGTTCTCAGGACGGTTGATTTCACAGTCTGATGTCATTTTCATGAATATCTACAGCTTTCAGCACTTTACTGGCTAGAGATGCATTTACAATTTTTTATGCTCTGAAAAGACGTTTCAGGCACAGAGTAGGCCAAAGGTTGATTTGGTGAAAAAACATAGTTTCAAAGATTTTCTTCAAGAAAGTAACTCAGGACAGTTGATTTCACAGTCTGATGTCATTTTCATGAATATCTACAGCTTTCAGCACTATACTGGCTAGAGATGCATTTACATTTTTTTATGCTCTGAAAAGACGTTTCAGGCAGAGAGGAGGCCAAAAGTTGATTTTGTGAAAGTAAACATCGTTTCAAAGATTTTCTTCAAGAAAAGGTTCTCAGGACAGTTGATTTCACAGTTTGATGTCATTTTCATGAATATCTGCAGCTTTCAGCACTTTACTGCCTAGAGATGCATTTTAATTTTTATGCTCTGAAAAGACGTTTCAGGCAGAGAGGAGGCCAAAAGTTGATTTTGTGAAAGTAAACATAGTTTCAAAGATTTTCTTCAAGAAAAGGTTCTCAGGACGTTTGATTTCACAGTCTGATGTCATTTTCATGAATATCTACAGCTTTCAGCACTCTACTGCCTAGAGATGCATTTACAATTTTTTATACTCTGAAAAGATGTTTCAGGCAGAGAGGAGGCCAAAAGTTGATTTTGTGAAAGTAAACATAATTTCAAAGATTTTCTTCAAGAAAGTAACTCAGGACAGTTGATTTCACAGTCTGTCATTTTCATGAATATCTACAGCTTTCAGCACTCTACTGGCTACAGATGCATTTTCACTTTTTATGCTCTGAAAAGACGTTTCAGGCAGAGAGGAGGCCAAAGGTTGATTTTGTGAAAATACATAGTTTCAAATATTTTCTTCAAGAAAGTAACTCAGGACAGTTGATTTCACAGTCTGATGTCATTTTCATGAATATCTGCAGCTTTCAGCACTTTACTGCCTAGAGATGCATTTTCTCTTTTTATGCTCTGAAAAGACGTTTCAGGCAGAGAGGAGGCCAAAGGTTGATTTTGTGAAAAAACATAGTTTCAAGTATTTTCTTCAAGAAAGTAACTCAGGACAGTTGATTTCACAGTCTGATGTCATTTTCATAAATATCTACAGCTTTCAGCACTCTATTGCCTAGAGATGCATTTACAATTTTTTATACTCTGAAAAGACGTTTCAGGCAGAGAGGAGGCCAAAAGTTGATTTTGTGAAAGTAAACTTAATTTCAAAGATTTTCTTCAAGAACTCAGGACAGTTGATTTCACAGTCTATCATTTTCATGAATATCTGCAGCTTTCAGCACTTTACTGGCTAGAGATGCATTTTCACTTTTTATGCTCTTAAAAGACGTTTCAGGCAGAGAGGAGTCCAAAAGTTGATTTTGTGAAAGTAAACATAGTTTCAAAGATTTTCTTCAAGAAAAGGTTCTCAGGACAGTTGATTTCAGTCTGATGTCATTTTCATGAATATCTGCAGCTTTCAGCACTTTACTGGCTTGAGATGCATTTTCATTTTTATGCTCTGAAAAGACGTTTCAGGCAGAGAGGAGGCCAAAAGTTGATTTTGTGAAAGTAAACATAGTTTCAAAGATTTTCTTCAAGAAAAGTTTCTCAGGACAGTTGATTTCACAGTCTGTCATTTTCATGAATATCTACAGCTTTCAGCACTCTACTGGCTACAGATGCATTTTCACTTTTTATGCTCTTAAAAGACGTTTCAGGCAGAGAGGAGGCCAAAGGTTGATTTTGTGAAAATACATAGTTTCAAATATTTTCTTCAACAAAGTAACTCAGGACAGTTGATTTCACAGTCTGATGTCATTTTCATGAATATCTACAGCTTTCAGCACTTTACTGGCTAGAGATGCATTTACATTGTTTTATGCTCTGAAAAGACGTTTCAGGCAGAGAGGAGGCCAAAAGTTGATTTTGTGAAAATACATAGTTTCAAAGATTTTCTTCAAGAAACGGTTCTCAGGACATTTGATTTCACAGTCTGATGTCATTTTCATAAATATCTACAGCTTTCAGCACTCTATTGCCTAGAGATGCATTTACAATTTTGTATGCTCTGAAAAGACATTTCAGGCAGAGAGGAGGCCAAAAGTTGATTTTGTGAAAGTAAACATAATTTCAAAGATTTTCTTCAAGAAAGTAACTCAGGACAGTTGATTTCACAGTCTGTCATTTTCATGAATATCTACAGCTTTCAGCACTCTACTGGCTACAGATGCATTTTCACTTTTTTTTAAAGACGTTTCAGGCAGAGAGGAGGCCAAAGGTTGATTTTGTGAAAATACATAGTTTCAAATATTTTCTTCAACAAAGTAACTCAGGACAGTTGATTTCACAGTCTGATGTCATTTTCATGAATATCTACAGCTTTCAGCACTTTACTGGCTAGAGATGCATTTACATTTTTTTATGCTCTGAAAAGACGTTTCAGGCAGAGAGGAGGCCAAAAGTTGATTTTGTGAAAATACATAGTTTCAAAGATTTTCTTCAAGAAACGGTTCTCAGGACATTTGATTTCACAGTCTGATGTCATTTTCATGAATATCTACAGCTTTCAGCACTTTACTGGCTAGAGATGCATTTTCATTTTTCATGCTCTGAAAAGACGTTTTAGGCAGAGAGGAGGCCAAAAGTTGATTTTGTGAAAGTAAACATAGTTTCAAAGATTTTCTTCAAGAAAAGTTTCTCAGGACAGTTGATTTCACAGTCTGATGTCATTTTCATGAATATCTGCAGCTTTCAGCACTTTACTGGCTAGAGATGCATTTTCATTTTTCATGCTCTGAAAAGACGTTTCAGGCAGAGAGGAGGCCAAAAGTTGATTTTGTGAAAGTAAACATAGTTTCAAAGATTTTCTTCAAGAAAAGTTTCTCAGGACAGTTGATTTCACAGTCTGATGGTATTTTCATGAATATCTGCAGCTTTCAGCACTTTACTGGCTAGAGATGCATTTTCATTTTTCATGCTCTGAAAAGACGTTTTAGGCAGAGAGGAGGCCAAAAGTTGATTTTGTGAAAGTAAACATAGTTTCAAAGATTTTCTTCAAGAAAAGTTTCTCAGGACAGTTGATTTCACAGTCTGATGTCATTTTCATGAATATCTGCAGCTTTCAGCACTTTACTGGCTAGAGATGCATTTTCATTTTTCATGCTCTGAAAAGACGTTTTAGGCAGAGAGGAGGCCAAAAGTTGATTTTGTGAAAGTAAACATAGTTTCAAAGATTTTCTTCAAGAAAAGTTTCTCAGGACAGTTGATTTCACAGTCTGATGTCATTTTCATGAATATCTGCAGCTTTCAGCACTTTACTGGCTAGAGATGCATTTTCATTTTTCATGCTCTGAAAAGACGTTTCAGGCAGAGAGGAGGCCAAAAGTTGATTTTGTGAAAGTAAACATAGTTTCAAAGATTTTCTTCAAGAAAAGTTTCTCAGGACAGTTGATTTCACAGTCTGATGGTATTTTCATGAATATCTGCAGCTTTCAGCACTTTACTGGCTAGAGATGCATTTTCATTTTTCATGCTCTGAAAAGACGTTTTAGGCAGAGAGGAGGCCAAAAGTTGATTTTGTGAAAGTAAACATAGTTTCAAAGATTTTCTTCAAGAAAAGTTTCTCAGGACAGTTGATTTCACAGTCTGATGTCATTTTCATGAATATCTGCAGCTTTCAGCACTTTACTGGCTAGAGATGCATTTTCATTTTTCATGCTCTGAAAAGACGTTTTAGGCAGAGAGGAGGCCAAAAGTTGATTTTGTGAAAGTAAACATAGTTTCAAAGATTTTCTTCAAGAAAAGTTTCTCAGGACAGTTGATTTCACAGTCTGATGTCATTTTTATGAATATCTACAGCTTTCAGCACTTTACTGGCTAGAGATGCATTTAAAATTTTTTATGCTCTGAAAAGACGTTTCAGGCAGAGAGGAGGCCAAAAGTTGATTTTGTGAAAGTAAACATAGTTTCAAAGATTTTCTTCAAGAAAGTAACTCAGGACAGTTGATTTCACAGTCTGATGTCATTGTTCATGAATATCTGCAGCTTTCAGCACTTTACTGGCTTGAGATGCATTTTCATTTTTCATGCTCTGAAAAGACGTTTTAGGCAGAGAGGAGGCCAAAAGTTGATTTTGTGAAAGTAAACATAGTTTCAAAGATTTTCTTCAAGAAAGTAACTCAGGACAGTTGATTTCACTGTCTGATGTCATTTTCATGAATATCTGTAGCTTTCAGCACTTTACTGGCTAGAGATGCATTTTCATTTTTCATGCTCTGAAAAGACGTTTCAGGCAGAGAGGAGGCCAAAAGTTGATTTTGTGAAAGTAAACATAGTTTCAAAGATTTTCTTCAAGAAAAGTTTCTCAGGACAGTTGATTTCACAGTCTGATGTCATTTTCATGAATATCTGCAGCTTTCAGCACTTTACTGGCTAGAGATGCATTTTCATTTTTCATGCTCTTGAAAAGACGTTTTAGGCAGAGAGGAGGCCAAAAGTTGATTTTGTGAAAGTAAACAGTTTCAAAGATTTTCTTCAAGAAAAGTTTCTCAGGACAGTTGATTTCACAGTCTGATGTCATTTTCATGAATATCTGCAGCTTTCAGCACTTTACTGGCTAGAGATGCATTTTCATTTTTCATGCTCTGAAAAGACGTTTTAGGCAGAGAGGAGGCCAAAAGTTGATTTTGTGAAAGTAAACATAGTTTCAAAGATTTTCTTCAAGAAAAGTTTCTCAGGACAGTTGATTTCACAGTCTGATGTCATTTTTATGAATATCTACAGCTTTCAGCACTTTACTGCCTAGAGATGCATTTTCATTTTTCATTCTCTGAAAAGACGTTTTAGGCAGAGAGGAGGCCAAAAGTTGATTTTGTGAAAGTAAACATAGTTTCAAAGATTTTCTTCAAGAAAAGTTTCTCAGGACAGTTGATTTCACAGTCTGATGTCATTTTTATGAATATCTACAGCTTTCAGCACTTTACTGGCTAGAGATGCATTTACAATTTTTTATGCTCTGAAAAGACGTTTCAGGCAGAGAGGAGGCCAAAAGTTGATTTTGTGAAAGTAAACATAGTTTCAAAGATTTTCTTCAAGAAACGTTTCTCAGGACAGTTGATTTCACAGTCTGATGTCATTTTCATGAATATCTACAGCTTTCAGCACTTTACTGCCTAGAGATGCATTTTCATTTTTCATTCTCTGAAAAGACGTTTTAGGCAGAGAGGAGGCCAAAAGTTGATTTTGTGAAAGTAAACATAGTTTCAAAGATTTTCTTCAAGAAAAGTTTCTCAGGACAGTTGATTTCACAGTCTGATGTCATTTTCATGAATATCTGTAGCTTTCAGCACTTTACTGGCTAGAGATGCATTTTCATTTTTATGCTCTGAAAAGACGTTTCAGGCAGAGAGGAGGCCAAAAGTTGATTTTGTGAAAGTAAACATAGTTTCAAAGATTTTCTTCAAGAAAAGTTTCTCAGGACAGTTGATTTCACAGTCTGATGTCATTTTCATGAATATCTGTAGCTTTCAGCACTTTACTGGCTAGAGATGCATTTTCATTTTTATGCTCTGAAAAGACGTTTCAGGCAGAGAGGAGGCCAAAAGTTGATTTTGTGAAAGTAAACATAGTTTCAAAGATTTTCTTCAAGAAAGTAACTCAGGACAGTTGATTTCACAGTCTGATGTCATTGTTCATGAATATCTGCAGCTTTCAGCACTTTACTGGCTTGAGATGCATTTTCATTTTTCATGCTCTGAAAAGACGTTTTAGGCAGAGAGGAGGCCAAAAGTTGATTTTGTGAAAGTAAACATAGTTTCGAAGATTTTCTTGAAGAAAAGTTTCTCAGGACAGTTGATTTCACAGTCTGATGTCATTTTCATGAATATCTGCAGCTTTCAGCACTTTACTGGCTAGAGATGCATTTTCATTTTTCATGCTCTTGAAAAGACGTTTTAGGCAGAGAGGAGGCCAAAAGTTGATTTTGTGAAAGTAAACAGTTTCAAAGATTTTCTTCAAGAAAAGTTTCTCAGGACAGTTGATTTCACAGTCTGATGTCATTTTCATGAATATCTGCAGCTTTCAGCACTTTACTGGCTAGAGATGCATTTTCATTTTTCATGCTCTGAAAAGACGTTTTAGGCAGAGAGGAGGCCAAAAGTTGATTTTGTGAAAGTAAACATAGTTTCAAAGATTTTCTTCAAGAAAAGTTTCTCAGGACAGTTGATTTCACAGTCTGATGTCATTTTTATGAATATCTACAGCTTTCAGCACTTTACTGCCTAGAGATGCATTTTCATTTTTCATTCTCTGAAAAGACGTTTTAGGCAGAGAGGAGGCCAAAAGTTGATTTTGTGAAAGTAAACATAGTTTCAAAGATTTTCTTCAAGAAAAGTTTCTCAGGACAGTTGATTTCACAGTCTGATGTCATTTTTATGAATATCTACAGCTTTCAGCACTTTACTGGCTAGAGATGCATTTACAATTTTTTATGCTCTGAAAAGACGTTTCAGGCAGAGAGGAGGCCAAAAGTTGATTTTGTGAAAGTAAACATAGTTTCAAAGATTTTCTTCAAGAAAAGTTTCTCAGGACAGTTGATTTCACAGTCTGATGTCATTTTCATGAATATCTACAGCTTTCAGCACTTTACTGCCTAGAGATGCATTTTCATTTTTCATTCTCTGAAAAGACGTTTTAGGCAGAGAGGAGGCCAAAAGTTGATTTTGTGAAAGTAAACATAGTTTCAAAGATTTTCTTCAAGAAAAGTTTCTCAGGACAGTTGATTTCACAGTCTGATGTCATTTTCATGAATATCTGTAGCTTTCAGCACTTTACTGGCTAGAGATGCATTTTCATTTTTATGCTCTGAAAAGACGTTTCAGGCAGAGAGGAGGCCAAAAGTTGATTTTGTGAAAGTAAACATAGTTTCAAAGATTTTCTTCAAGAAAGTAACTCAGGACAGTTGATTTCACAGTCTGATGTCATTTTTCATGAATATCTGCAGCTTTCAGCACTTTACTGGCTTGAGATGCATTTTCATTTTTCATGCTCTGAAAAGACGTTTTAGGCAGAGAGGAGGCCAAAAGTTGATTTTGTGAAAGTAAACATAGTTTCAAAGATTTTCTTCAAGAAAGTAACTCAGGACAGTTGATTTCACAGTCTGATGTCATTGTTCATGAATATCTGCAGCTTTCAGCACTTTACTGGCTTGAGATGCATTTTCATTTTTCATGCTCTGAAAAGACGTTTTAGGCAGAGAGGAGGCCAAAAGTTGATTTTGTGAAAGTAAACATAGTTTCAAAGATTTTCTTCAAGAAAGTAACTCAGGACAGTTGATTTCACAGTCTGATGTCATTGTTCATGAATATCTGCAGCTTTCAGCACTTTACTGGCTTGAGATGCATTTTCATTTTTCATGCTCTGAAAAGACGTTTTAGGCAGAGAGGAGGCCAAAAGTTGATTTTGTGAAAGTAAACATAGTTTCAAAGATTTTCTTCAAGAAAAGTTTCTCAGGACAGTTGATTTCACAGTCTGATGTCATTTTCATGAATATCTGCAGCTTTCAGCACTTTACTGGCTAGAGATGCATTTTCATTTTTCATGCTCTGAAAAGACGTTTTAGGCAGAGAGGAGGCCAAAAGTTGATTTTGTGAAAGTAAACATAGTTTCAAAGATTTTCTTCAAGAAAAGTTTCTCAGGACAGTTGATTTCACAGTCTGATGTCATTTTCATGAATATCTGCAGCTTTCAGCACTTTACTGGCTAGAGATGCATTTTCATTTTTCATGCTCTGAAAAGACGTTTTAGGCAGAGAGGAGGCCAAAAGTTGATTTTGTGAAAGTAAACATAGTTTCAAAGATTTTCTTCAAGAAAAGTTTCTCAGGACAGTTGATTTCACAGTCTGATGTCATTTTCATGAATATCTGCAGCTTTCAGCACTTTACTGGCTAGAGATGCATTTTCATTTTTCATGCTCTGAAAAGACGTTTTAGGCAGAGAGGAGGCCAAAAGTTGATTTTGTGAAAGTAAACATAGTTTCAAAGATTTTCTTCAAGAAAAGTTTCTCAGGACAGTTGATTTCACAGTCTGATGTCATTTTTATGAATATCTACAGCTTTCAGCACTTTACTGCCTAGAGATGCATTTTCATTTTTCATTCTCTGAAAAGACGTTTTAGGCAGAGAGGAGGCCAAAAGTTGATTTTGTGAAAGTAAACATAGTTTCAAAGATTTTCTTCAAGAAAAGTTTCTCAGGACAGTTGATTTCACAGTCTGATGTCATTTTTATGAATATCTACAGCTTTCAGCACTTTACTGGCTAGAGATGCATTTACAATTTTTTATGCTCTGAAAAGACGTTTCAGGCAGAGAGGAGGCCAAAAGTTGATTTTGTGAAAGTAAACATAGTTTCAAAGATTTTCTTCAAGAAAAGTTTCTCAGGACAGTTGATTTCACAGTCTGATGTCATTTTCATGAATATCTACAGCTTTCAGCACTTTACTGGCTAGAGATGCATTTTCATTTTTATGCTCTGAAAAGACGTTTCAGGCAGAGAGGAGGCCAAAAGTTGATTTTGTGAAAGTAAACATAGTTTCAAAGATTTTCTTCAAGAAAGTAACTCAGGACAGTTTATTTCACAGTCTGATGTCATTTTTCATGAATATCTGCAGCTTTCAGCACTTTACTGGCTTGAGATGCATTTTCATTTTTCATGCTCTGAAAAGACGTTTTAGGCAGAGAGGAGGCCAAAAGTTGATTTTGTGAAAGTAAACATAGTTTCAAAGATTTTCTTCAAGAAAAGTTTCTCAGGACAGTTGATTTCACAGTCTGATGTCATTTTCATGAATATCTACAGCTTTCAGCACTTTACTGGCTTGAGATGCATTTTCATTTTTCATGCTCTGAAAAGACGTTTTAGGCAGAGAGGAGGCCAAAAGTTGATTTTGTGAAAGTAAACATAGTTTCAAAGATTTTCTTCAAGAAAAGTTTCTCAGGACAGTTGATTTCACAGTCTGATGTCATTTTCATGAATATCTACAGCTTTCAGCACTTTACTGGCTAGAGATGCATTTTCATTTTTCATGCTCTGAAAAGACGTTTTAGGCAGAGAGGAGGCCAAAAGTTGATTTTGTGAAAGTAAACATAGTTTCAAAGATTTTCTTCAAGAAAAGGTTCTCAGGACAGTTGATTTCAGTCTGATGTTATTTTCATGAATATCTGCAGCTTTCAGCACTTTACTGGCTAGAGATGCATTTTCATTTTTATGCTCTGAAAAGACGTTTCAGGCAGAGAGGAGGCCAAAAGTTGATTTTGTGAAAGTAAACATAGTTTCAAAGATTTTCTTCAAGAAAGTAACTCAGGACAGTTGATTTCACAGTCTGATGTCATTTTCATGAATATCTACAGCTTTCAGCACTTTACTGGCTAGAGATGCATTTACAATTTGTTATGCTCTGAAAAGACGTTTCAGGCAGAGAGGAGGCCAAAAGTTGATTTTGTGAAAGTAAACATAGTTTCAAAGATTTTCTTCAAGAAAAGGTTCTCAGGACAGTTGATTTCAGTCTGATGTCATTTTCATGAATATCTGCAGCTTTCAGCACTTTACTGGCTAGAGATGCATTTTCATTTTTATGCTCTGAAAAGACGTTTCAGGCAGAGAGGAGGCCAAAAGTTGATTTTGTGAAAGTAAACATAGTTTCAAAGATTTTCTTCAAGAAAAGGTTCTCAGGACGTTTGATTTCACAGTCTGATGTCATTTTCATGAATATCTACAGCTTTCAGCACTCTACTGCCTAGAGATGCATTTACAATTTTTTATACTCTGAAAAGATGTTTCAGGCAGAGAGGAGGCCAAAAGTTGATTTTGTGAAAGTAAACATAATTTCAAAGATTTTCTTCAAGAACTCAGGACAGTTGATTTCACAGTCTATCATTTTCATGAATATCTACAGCTTTCAGCACTCTACTGGCTACAGATGCATTTTCACTTTTTATGCTCTGAAAAGACGTTTCAGGCAGAGAGGAGGCCAAAGGTTGATTTTGTGAAAGTAAACATAGTTTCAAAGATTTTCTTCAAGAAAGTAACTCAGGACAGTTGATTTCACAGTCTGATGTCATTTTCATGAATATCTGCAGCTTTCAGCACTTTACTGCCTAGAGATGCATTTTCTCTTTTTATGCTCTGAAAAGACGTTTCAGGCAGAGAGGAGGCCAAAGGTTGATTTTGTGAAAAAACATAGTTTCAAGTATTTTCTTCAAGAAAGTAACTCAGGACAGTTGATTTCACAGTCTGATGTCATTTTCATGAATATCTGCAGCTTTCAGCACTTTACTGGCTAGAGATGCATTTTCATTTTTCATGCTCTGAAAAGACGTTTTAGGCAGAGAGGAGGCCAAAAGTTGATTTTGTGAAAGTAAACATAATTTCAAAGATTTTCTTCAAGAAAGTAACTCAGGACAGTTGATTTCACAGTCTGTCATTTTCATGAATATCTACAGCTTTCAGCACTCTACTGGCTACAGATGCATTTTCACTTTTTATGCTCTTAAAAGACGTTTCAGGCAGAGAGGAGGCCAAAGGTTGATTTTGTGAAAAAACATAGTTTCAAGTATTTTCTTCAAGAAAGTAACTCAGGACAGTTGATTTCACAGTCTGATGTCATTTTCATGAATATCTACATTTCAGCACTTTACTGGCTAGAGATGCATTTACATTTTTTTATGCTCTGAAAAGACGTTTCAGGCAGAGAGGAGGCCAAAAGTTGATTTTGTGAAAATACATAGTTTCAAAGATTTTCTTCAAGAAACGGTTCTCAGGACATTTGATTTCACAGTCTGATGTCATTTTCATGAATATCTACAGCTTTCAGCACTCTATTGCCTAGAGATGCATTTACAATTTTGTATGCTCTGAAAAGACGTTTCAGGCAGAGAGGAGGCCAAAAGTTGATTTTGTGAAAGTAAACATAATTTCAAAGATTTTCTTCAAGAAAGTAACTCAGGACAGTTGATTTCACAGTCTGTCATTTTCATGAATATCTACAGCTTTCAGCACTCTACTGGCTACAGATGCATTTTCACTTTTTTTTAAAGACCTTTCAGGCAGAGAGGAGGCCAAAGGTTGATTTTGTGAAAATACATAGTTTCAAATATTTTCTTCAAGAAAGTAACTCAGGACAGTTGATTTCACAGTCTGATGTCATTTTCATGAATATCTACAGCTTTCAGCACTTTACTGGCTAGAGATGCATTTACATTTTTTTATGCTCTGAAAAGACGTTTCAGGCAGAGAGGAGGCCAAAAGTTGATTTTGTGAAAATACATAGTTTCAAAGATTTTCTTCAAGAAAAGGTTCTCAGGACATTTGATTTCACAGTCTGATGTCATTTTCATAAATATCTACAGCTTTCAGCACTCTACTGCCTAGAGATGCATTTACAATTTTGTATGCTCTGAAAAGACGTTTCAGGCAGAGAGGAGGCCAAAAGTTGATTTTGTGAAAGTAAACATAATTTCAAAGATTTTCTTCAAGAAAGTAACTCAGGACAGTTGATTTCACAGTCTGTCATTTTCATGAATATCTACAGCTTTCAGCACTCTACTGGCTACAGATGCATTTTCACTTTTTTTTAAAGACGTTTCAGGCAGAGGAGGCCAAAGGTTAATTTTGTGAAAATACATAGTTTCAAATATTTTCTTCAAGAAAGTAACTCAGGACAGTTGATTTCACAGTCTGATGTCATTTTCATGAATATCTGCAGCTTTCAGCACTTTACTGCCTAGAGATGCATTTTCTCTTTTTATGCTCTGAAAAGACGTTTCAGGCAGAGAGGAGGCCAAAGGTTGATTTTGTGAAAAAACATAGTTTCAAGTATTTTCTTCAAGAAAGTAACTCAGGACAGTTGATTTCACAGTCTGATGTCATTTTCATGAATATCTGCAGCTTTCAGCACTTTACTGGCTAGAGATGCATTTTCATTTTTCATGCTCTGAAAAGACGTTTTAGGCAGAGAGGAGGCCAAAAGTTGATTTTGTGAAAGTAAACATAGTTTCAAAGATTTTCTTCAAGAAAAGGTTCTCAGGACAGTTGATTTCACAGTCTGATGTCATTTTCATGAATATCTACAGCTTTCAGCACTCTACTGGCTACAGATGCATTTTCACTTTTTTTTAAAGACGTTTCAGGCAGAGAGGAGGCCAAAGGTTGATTTTGTGAAAATACATAGTTTCAAAGATTTTCTTCAAGAAAGTAACTCAGGACAGTTGATTTCACAGTCTGATGTCATTTTCATGAATATCTGCAGCTTTCAGCACTTTACTGGCTAGAGATGCATTTTCATTTTTCATGCTCTGAAAAGACGTTTCAGGCAGAGAGGAGGCCAAAAGTTGATTTTGTGAAAGTAAACATGGTTTCAAAGATTTTCTTCAAAGAAGTGACTCAGGACAGTTGATTTCACAGTCTGATGTCATTTTCATGAATATCTGCAGCTTTCAGCACTCTACTGGCTACAGATGCATTTTCAGTTTTTATGCTCTTAAAAGACGTTTCAGGCAGAGAGGAGGCCAAAAGTTGATTTTGTGAAAGTAAACATGGTTTCAAAGATTTTCTTCAAAGAAGTGACTCAGGACAGTTGATTTCACAGTGTGATGTCATTTTCATGAATATCTGCAGCTTTCAGCACTTTACTGCCTAGAGATGCATTTTCTCTTTTTATGCTCTGAAAAGACGTTTCAGGCAGAGAGGAGGCCAAAAGTTGATTTTGTGAAAAAACATGGTTTCAAAGATTTTCTTCAAGAAAAGGTTCTCAGGACAGTTGATTTCACAGTCTGATGTCATTTTCATGAATATCTGCAGCTTTCAGCACTTTACTGCCTAGAGATGCATTTATAATTGTTTATGCTCTGAAAAGACGTTTCAGGCAGAGAGGAGGCCAAAAGTTGATTTTGTGAAAGTAAACATGGTTTCAAAGATTTTCTTCAAAGAAGTGACTCAGGACAGTTGATTTCACAGTCTGATGTCATTTTCATGAATATCTGCAGCTTTCAGCACTTTACTGCCTAGAGATGCATTTTCACTTTTTATGCTCTGAAAAGACGTTTCAGGCAGAGAGGAGGCCAAAAGTTGATTTTGTGAAAGTAAACATGGTTTCAAAGATTTTCTTCAAAGAAGTGACTCAGGACAGTTGATTTCACAGTGTGATGTCATTTTCATGAATATCTGCAGCTTTCAGCACTTTACTGCCTAGAGATGCATTTTCTCTTTTTATGCTCTGAAAAGACGTTTCAGGCAGAGAGGAGGCCAAAAGTTGATTTTGTGAAAAAACATGGTTTCAAAGATTTTCTTCAAGAAAAGGTTCTCAGGACAGTTGATTTCACAGTCTGATGTCATTTTCATGAATATCGCAGCTTTCAGCACTCTACTGGCTACAGATGCATTTTCAGTTTTTATGCTCTTAAAAGACGTTTCAGGCAGAGAGGAGGCCAAAAGTTGATTTTGTGAAAGTAAACATGGTTTCAAAGATTTTCTTCAAAGAAGTGACTCAGGACAGTTGATTTCACAGTCTGATGTCATTTTCATGAATATCTGCAGCTTTCAGCACTTTACTGCCTAGAGATGCATTTTCTCTTTTTATGCTCTGAAAAGACGTTTCAGGCAGAGAGGAGGCCAAAAGTTGATTTTGTGAAAAAACATGGTTTCAAAGATTTTCTTCAAGAAAAGGTTCTCAGGACAGTTGATTTCACAGTCTGATGTCATTTTCATGAATATCTACAGCTTTCAGCACTCTACTGCCTAGAGATGCATTTACAATTTTTTATGCTCTGAAAAGACGTTTCAAGGCAGAGAGGAGGCCAAAAGTTGATTTTGTGAAAATACATAGTTTCAAAGATTTTCTTCAAGAAAAGGTTCTCAGGACAGTTGATTTCACAGTCTGATGTCATTTTCATGAATATCTACAGCTTTCAGCACTCTACTGCCTAGAGATGCATTTACAATTTTGTATGCTCTGAAAAGACGTTTCAGGCAGAGAGGAGGCCAAAAGTTGATTTTGTGAAAGTAAACATAATTTCAAAGATTTTCTTCAAGAAAGTAACTCAGGACAGTTGATTTCACAGTCTGATGTCATTTTCATGAATATCTGCAGCTTTCAGCACTTTACTGCCTAGAGATGCATTTTCTCTTTTTATGCTCTGAAAAGACGTTTCAGGCAGAGAGGAGGCCAAAAGTTGATTTTGTAAAAAAACATGGTTTCAAAGATTTTCTTCAAGAAAAGGTTCAGGACAGTTAATTTCACAGTCTGATGTCATTTTCATGAATATCTGCAGCTTTCAGCACTTTACTGCCTAGAGATGCATTTATAATTTTGTATGCTCTGAAAAGACGTTTCAGGCAGAGAGGAGGCCAAAAGTTGATTTTGTGAAAGTAAACATGGTTTCAAAGATTTTCTTCAAAGAAGTGACTCAGGACAGTTGATTTCACAGTGTGATGTCATTTTCATGAATATCTGCAGCTTTCAGCACTTTACTGCCTAGAGATGCATTTTCTCTTTTTATGCTCTGAAAAGACGTTTCAGGCAGAGAGGAGGCCAAAAGTTGATTTTGTGAAAAAACATGGTTTCAAAGATTTTCTTCAAGAAAAGGTTCTCAGGACAGTTGATTTCACAGTCTGATGTCATTTTCATGAATATCTGCAGCTTTCAGCACTTTACTGGCTAGAGATGCATTTTCATTTTTCATGCTCTTAAAAGACGTTTCAGGCAGAGAGGAGGCCAAAAGTTGATTTTGTGAAAGTAAACATGGTTTCAAAGATTTTCTTCAAAGAAGTGACTCAGGACAGTTGATTTCACAGTCTGTCATTTTCATGAATATCTACAGCTTTCAGCACTCTACTGGCTACAGATGCATTTTCACTTTTTTTTAAAGACCTTTCAGGCAGAGAGGAGGCCAAAGGTTGATTTTGTGAAAATACATAGTTTCAAATATTTTCTTCAAGAAAGTAACTCAGGACAGTTGATTTCACAGTCTGATGTCATTTTCATGAATATCTGCAGCTTTCAGCACTCTACTGGCTACAGATGCATTTTCAGTTTTTATGCTCTTAAAAGACGTTTCAGGCAGAGAGGAGGCCAAAAGTTGATTTTGTGAAAGTAAACATGGTTTCAAAGATTTTCTTCAAAGAAGTGACTCAGGACAGTTGATTTCACAGTCTGATGTCATTTTCATGAATATCTGCAGCTTTCAGCACTCTACTGGCTACAGATACATTTTCACTTTTTATGCTCTGAAAAGACGTTTCAGGCAGAGAGGAGGCCAAAAGTTGATTTTGTGAAAGTAAACATGGTTTCAAAGATTTTCTTCAAAGAAGTGACTCAGGACAGTTGATTTCACAGTCTGATGTCATTTTCATGAATATCTGCAGCTTTCAGCACTCTACTGGCTACAGATGCATTTTCACTTTTTATGCTCTTAAAAGACATTTCAGGCAGAGAGGAGGCCAAAAGTTGATTTTGTGAAAGTAAACATGGTTTCAAAGATTTTCTTCAAAGAAGTGACTCAGGACAGTTGATTTCACAGTCTGATGTCATTTTCATGAATATCTGCAGCTTTCAGCACTTTACTGCCTAGAGATGCATTTTCTCTTTTTATGCTCTGAAAAGACGTTTCAGGCAGAGAGGAGGCCAAAAGTTGATTTTGTGAAAGTAAACATAATTTCAAAGATTTTCTTCAAGAAAGTAACTCAGGACAGTTGATTTCACAGTCTGATGTCATTTTCATGAATATCTGCAGCTTTCAGCACTTTACTGCCTAGAGATGCATTTTCTCTTTTTATGCTCTGAAAAGACGTTTCAGGCAGAGAGGAGGCCAAAAGTTGATTTTGTAAAAAAACATGGTTTCAAAGATTTTCTTCAAGAAAAGGTTCAGGACAGTTAATTTCACAGTCTGATGTCATTTTCATGAATATCTGCAGCTTTCAGCACTTTACTGCCTAGAGATGCATTTATAATTTTGTATGCTCTGAAAAGACGTTTCAGGCAGAGAGGAGGCCAAAAGTTGATTTTGTGAAAAAACATGGTTTCAAAGATTTTCTTCAAGAAAAGGTTCTCAGGACAGTTGATTTCACAGTCTGATGTCATTTTCATGAATATCTGCAGCTTTCAGCACTTTACTGGCTAGAGATGCATTTTCATTTTTCATGCTCTTAAAAGACGTTTCAGGCAGAGAGGAGGCCAAAAGTTGATTTTGTGAAAATACATAGTTTCAAAGATTTTCTTCAAGAAAAGGTTCTCAGGACAGTTGATTTCACAGTCTGATGTCATTTTCATGAATATCTACAGCTTTCAGCACTCTACTGCCTAGAGATGCATTTACAATTTTGTATGCTCTGAAAAGACGTTTCAGGCAGAGAGGAGGCCAAAAGTTGATTTTGTGAAAGTAAACATAATTTCAAAGATTTTCTTCAAGAAAGTAACTCAGGACAGTTGATTTCACAGTCTGATGTCATTTTCATGAATATCTGCAGCTTTCAGCACTCTACTGGCTACAGATGCATTTTCACTTTTTATGCTCTTAAAAGACATTTCAGGCAGAGAGGAGGCCAAAAGTTGATTTTGTGAAAGTAAACATGGTTTCAAAGATTTTCTTCAAAGAAGTGACTCAGGACAGTTGATTTCACAGTGTGATGTCATTTTCATGAATATCTGCAGCTTTCAGCACTTTACTGCCTAGAGATGCATTTTCTCTTTTTATGCTCTGAAAAGACGTTTCAGGCAGAGAGGAGGCCAAAAGTTGATTTTGTGAAAGTAAACATGGTTTCAAAGATTTTCTTCAAAGAAGTGACTCAGGACAGTTGATTTCACAGTCTGATGTCATTTTCATGAATATCTGCAGCTTTCAGCACTCTACTGGCTACAGATGCATTTTCAGTTTTTATGCTCTTAAAAGACGTTTCAGGCAGAGAGGAGGCCAAAAGTTGATTTTGTGAAAGTAAACATGGTTTCAAAGATTTTCTTCAAAGAAGTGACTCAGGACAGTTGATTTCACAGTCTGATGTCATTTTCATGAATATCTGCAGCTTTCAGCACTTTACTGCCTAGAGATGCATTTTCACTTTTTATGCTCTGAAAAGACGTTTCAGGCAGAGAGGAGGCCAAAAGTTGATTTTGTGAAAAAACATGGTTTCAAAGATTTTCTTCAAGAAAAGGTTCTCAGGACAGTTGATTTCACAGTCTGATGTCATTTTCATGAATATCTGCAGCTTTCAGCACTTTACTGCCTAGAGATGCATTTATAATTGTTTATGCTCTGAAAAGACGTTTCAGGCAGAGAGGAGGCCAAAAGTTGATTTTGTGAAAGTAAACATGGTTTCAAAGATTTTCTTCAAAGAAGTGACTCAGGACAGTTGATTTCACAGTCTGATGTCATTTTCATGAATATCTGCAGCTTTCAGCACTTTACTGCCTAGAGATGCATTTTCACTTTTTATGCTCTGAAAAGACGTTTCAGGCAGAGAGGAGGCCAAAAGTTGATTTTGTGAAAGTAAACATGGTTTCAAAGATTTTCTTCAAAGAAGTGACTCAGGACAGTTGATTTCACAGTGTGATGTCATTTTCATGAATATCTGCAGCTTTCAGCACTTTACTGCCTAGAGATGCATTTTCTCTTTTTATGCTCTGAAAAGACGTTTCAGGCAGAGAGGAGGCCAAAAGTTGATTTTGTGAAAAAACATGGTTTCAAAGATTTTCTTCAAGAAAAGGTTCTCAGGACAGTTGATTTCACAGTCTGATGTCATTTTCATGAATATCGCAGCTTTCAGCACTCTACTGGCTACAGATGCATTTTCAGTTTTTATGCTCTTAAAAGACGTTTCAGGCAGAGAGGAGGCCAAAAGTTGATTTTGTGAAAGTAAACATGGTTTCAAAGATTTTCTTCAAAGAAGTGACTCAGGACAGTTGATTTCACAGTCTGATGTCATTTTCATGAATATCTGCAGCTTTCAGCACTTTACTGCCTAGAGATGCATTTTCTCTTTTTATGCTCTGAAAAGACGTTTCAGGCAGAGAGGAGGCCAAAAGTTGATTTTGTGAAAAAACATGGTTTCAAAGATTTTCTTCAAGAAAAGGTTCTCAGGACAGTTGATTTCACAGTCTGATGTCATTTTCATGAATATCTACAGCTTTCAGCACTCTACTGCCTAGAGATGCATTTACAATTTTTTATGCTCTGAAAAGACGTTTCAAGGCAGAGAGGAGGCCAAAAGTTGATTTTGTGAAAATACATAGTTTCAAAGATTTTCTTCAAGAAAAGGTTCTCAGGACAGTTGATTTCACAGTCTGATGTCATTTTCATGAATATCTACAGCTTTCAGCACTCTACTGCCTAGAGATGCATTTACAATTTTGTATGCTCTGAAAAGACGTTTCAGGCAGAGAGGAGGCCAAAAGTTGATTTTGTGAAAGTAAACATAATTTCAAAGATTTTCTTCAAGAAAGTAACTCAGGACAGTTGATTTCACAGTCTGATGTCATTTTCATGAATATCTGCAGCTTTCAGCACTTTACTGCCTAGAGATGCATTTTCTCTTTTTATGCTCTGAAAAGACGTTTCAGGCAGAGAGGAGGCCAAAAGTTGATTTTGTAAAAAAACATGGTTTCAAAGATTTTCTTCAAGAAAAGGTTCAGGACAGTTAATTTCACAGTCTGATGTCATTTTCATGAATATCTGCAGCTTTCAGCACTTTACTGCCTAGAGATGCATTTATAATTTTGTATGCTCTGAAAAGACGTTTCAGGCAGAGAGGAGGCCAAAAGTTGATTTTGTAAAAAAACATGGTTTCAAAGATTTTCTTCAAGAAAAGGTTCAGGACAGTTAATTTCACAGTCTGATGTCATTTTCATGAATATCTGCAGCTTTCAGCACTTTACTGCCTAGAGATGCATTTATAATTTTGTATGCTCTGAAAAGACGTTTCAGGCAGAGAGGAGGCCAAAAGTTGATTTTGTGAAAGTAAACATGGTTTCAAAGATTTTCTTCAAAGAAGTGACTCAGGACAGTTGATTTCACAGTGTGATGTCATTTTCATGAATATCTGCAGCTTTCAGCACTTTACTGCCTAGAGATGCATTTTCTCTTTTTATGCTCTGAAAAGACGTTTCAGGCAGAGAGGAGGCCAAAAGTTGATTTTGTGAAAAAACATGGTTTCAAAGATTTTCTTCAAGAAAAGGTTCTCAGGACAGTTGATTTCACAGTCTGATGTCATTTTCATGAATATCTGCAGCTTTCAGCACTTTACTGGCTAGAGATGCATTTTCATTTTTCATGCTCTTAAAAGACGTTTCAGGCAGAGAGGAGGCCAAAAGTTGATTTTGTGAAAGTAAACATGGTTTCAAAGATTTTCTTCAAAGAAGTGACTCAGGACAGTTGATTTCACAGTCTGTCATTTTCATGAATATCTACAGCTTTCAGCACTCTACTGGCTACAGATGCATTTTCACTTTTTTTTAAAGACCTTTCAGGCAGAGAGGAGGCCAAAGGTTGATTTTGTGAAAATACATAGTTTCAAATATTTTCTTCAAGAAAGTAACTCAGGACAGTTGATTTCACAGTCTGATGTCATTTTCATGAATATCTGCAGCTTTCAGCACTCTACTGGCTACAGATGCATTTTCAGTTTTTATGCTCTTAAAAGACGTTTCAGGCAGAGAGGAGGCCAAAAGTTGATTTTGTGAAAGTAAACATGGTTTCAAAGATTTTCTTCAAAGAAGTGACTCAGGACAGTTGATTTCACAGTCTGATGTCATTTTCATGAATATCTGCAGCTTTCAGCACTCTACTGGCTACAGATACATTTTCACTTTTTATGCTCTGAAAAGACGTTTCAGGCAGAGAGGAGGCCAAAAGTTGATTTTGTGAAAGTAAACATGGTTTCAAAGATTTTCTTCAAAGAAGTGACTCAGGACAGTTGATTTCACAGTCTGTCATTTTCATGAATATCTACAGCTTTCAGCACTCTACTGGCTACAGATGCATTTTCACTTTTTTTTAAAGACCTTTCAGGCAGAGAGGAGGCCAAAGGTTGATTTTGTGAAAATACATAGTTTCAAATATTTTCTTCAAGAAAGTAACTCAGGACAGTTGATTTCACAGTCTGATGTCATTTTCATGAATATCTGCAGCTTTCAGCACTCTACTGGCTACAGATGCATTTTCAGTTTTTATGCTCTTAAAAGACGTTTCAGGCAGAGAGGAGGCCAAAAGTTGATTTTGTGAAAGTAAACATGGTTTCAAAGATTTTCTTCAAAGAAGTGACTCAGGACAGTTGATTTCACAGTCTGATGTCATTTTCATGAATATCTGCAGCTTTCAGCACTCTACTGGCTACAGATACATTTTCACTTTTTATGCTCTGAAAAGACGTTTCAGGCAGAGAGGAGGCCAAAAGTTGATTTTGTGAAAGTAAACATGGTTTCAAAGATTTTCTTCAAAGAAGTGACTCAGGACAGTTGATTTCACAGTCTGATGTCATTTTCATGAATATCTGCAGCTTTCAGCACTCTACTGGCTACAGATGCATTTTCACTTTTTATGCTCTTAAAAGACATTTCAGGCAGAGAGGAGGCCAAAAGTTGATTTTGTGAAAGTAAACATGGTTTCAAAGATTTTCTTCAAAGAAGTGACTCAGGACAGTTGATTTCACAGTCTGATGTCATTTTCATGAATATCTGCAGCTTTCAGCACTTTACTGCCTAGAGATGCATTTTCTCTTTTTATGCTCTGAAAAGACGTTTCAGGCAGAGAGGAGGCCAAAAGTTGATTTTGTGAAAGTAAACATAATTTCAAAGATTTTCTTCAAGAAAGTAACTCAGGACAGTTGATTTCACAGTCTGATGTCATTTTCATGAATATCTGCAGCTTTCAGCACTTTACTGCCTAGAGATGCATTTTCTCTTTTTATGCTCTGAAAAGACGTTTCAGGCAGAGAGGAGGCCAAAAGTTGATTTTGTAAAAAAACATGGTTTCAAAGATTTTCTTCAAGAAAAGGTTCTCAGGACAGTTGATTTCACAGTCTGATGTCATTTTCATGAATATCTGCAGCTTTCAGCACTTTACTGGCTAGAGATGCATTTTCATTTTTCATGCTCTTAAAAGACGTTTCAGGCAGAGAGGAGGCCAAAAGTTGATTTTGTGAAAGTAAACATGGTTTCAAAGATTTTCTTCAAAGAAGTGACTCAGGACAGTTGATTTCACAGTGTGATGTCATTTTCATGAATATCTGCAGCTTTCAGCACTTTACTGCCTAGAGATGCATTTTCTCTTTTTATGCTCTGAAAAGACGTTTCAGGCAGAGAGGAGGCCAAAAGTTGATTTTGTGAAAAAACATGGTTTCAAAGATTTTCTTCAAGAAAAGGTTCTCAGGACAGTTGATTTCACAGTCTGATGTCATTTTCATGAATATCTGCAGCTTTCAGCACTTTACTGGCTAGAGATGCATTTTCATTTTTCATGCTCTTAAAAGACGTTTCAGGCAGAGAGGAGGCCAAAAGTTGATTTTGTGAAAGTAAACATGGTTTCAAAGATTTTCTTCAAAGAAGTGACTCAGGACAGTTGATTTCACAGTCTGATGTCATTTTCATGAATATCGCAGCTTTCAGCACTCTACTGGCTACAGATGCATTTTCAGTTTTTATGCTCTTAAAAGACGTTTCAGGCAGAGAGGAGGCCAAAAGTTGATTTTGTGAAAATACATAGTTTCAAAGATTTTCTTCAAGAAAAGGTTCTCAGGACAGTTGATTTCACAGTCTGATGTCATTTTCATGAATATCTACAGCTTTCAGCACTCTACTGCCTAGAGATGCATTTACAATTTTGTATGCTCTGAAAAGACGTTTCAGGCAGAGAGGAGGCCAAAAGTTGATTTTGTGAAAGTAAACATAATTTCAAAGATTTTCTTCAAGAAAGTAACTCAGGACAGTTGATTTCACAGTCTGATGTCATTTTCATGAATATCTGCAGCTTTCAGCACTTTACTGGCTAGAGATGCATTTTCATTTTTCATGCTCTTAAAAGACGTTTCAGGCAGAGAGGAGGCCAAAAGTTGATTTTGTGAAAGTAAACATGGTTTCAAAGATTTTCTTCAAAGAAGTGACTCAGGACAGTTGATTTCACAGTCTGATGTCATTTTCATGAATATCGCAGCTTTCAGCACTCTACTGGCTACAGATGCATTTTCAGTTTTTATGCTCTTAAAAGACGTTTCAGGCAGAGAGGAGGCCAAAAGTTGATTTTGTGAAAGTAAACATGGTTTCAAAGATTTTCTTCAAAGAAGTGACTCAGGACAGTTGATTTCACAGTGTGATGTCATTTTCATGAATATCTGCAGCTTTCAGCACTTTACTGCCTAGAGATGCATTTATAATTTTGTATGCTCTGAAAAGACGTTTCAGGCAGAGAGGAGGCCAAAAGTTGATTTTGTGAAAGTAAACATGGTTTCAAAGATTTTCTTCAAAGAAGTGACTCAGGACAGTTGATTTCACAGTGTGATGTCATTTTCATGAATATCTGCAGCTTTCAGCACTTTACTGCCTAGAGATGCATTTTCTCTTTTTATGCTCTGAAAAGACGTTTCAGGCAGAGAGGAGGCCAAAAGTTGATTTTGTGAAAAAACATGGTTTCAAAGATTTTCTTCAAGAAAAGGTTCTCAGGACAGTTGATTTCACAGTCTGATGTCATTTTCATGAATATCTGCAGCTTTCAGCACTTTACTGGCTAGAGATGCATTTTCATTTTTCATGCTCTTAAAAGACGTTTCAGGCAGAGAGGAGGCCAAAAGTTGATTTTGTGAAAGTAAACATGGTTTCAAAGATTTTCTTCAAAGAAGTGACTCAGGACAGTTGATTTCACAGTCTGATGTCATTTTCATGAATATCGCAGCTTTCAGCACTCTACTGGCTACAGATGCATTTTCAGTTTTTATGCTCTTAAAAGACGTTTCAGGCAGAGAGGAGGCCAAAAGTTGATTTTGTGAAAATACATAGTTTCAAAGATTTTCTTCAAGAAAAGGTTCTCAGGACAGTTGATTTCACAGTCTGATGTCATTTTCATGAATATCTGCAGCTTTCAGCACTTTACTGCCTAGAGATGCATTTTCTCTTTTTATGCTCTGAAAAGACGTTTCAGGCAGAGAGGAGGCCAAAAGTTGATTTTGTGAAAGTAAACATGGTTTCAAAGATTTTCTTCAAAGAAGTGACTCAGGACAGTTGATTTCACAGTGTGATGTCATTTTCATGAATATCTGCAGCTTTCAGCACTTTACTGCCTAGAGATGCATTTTCTCTTTTTATGCTCTGAAAAGACGTTTCAGGCAGAGAGGAGGCCAAAAGTTGATTTTGTGAAAAAACATGGTTTCAAAGATTTTCTTCAAGAAAAGGTTCTCAGGACAGTTGATTTCACAGTCTGATGTCATTTTCATGAATATCTGCAGCTTTCAGCACTCTACTGCCTAGAGATGCATTTACAATTTTGTATGCTCTGAAAAGACGTTTCAGGCAGAGAGGAGGCCAAAAGTTGATTTTGTGAAAGTAAACATAATTTCAAAGATTTTCTTCAAGAAAGTAACTCAGGACAGTTGATTTCACAGTCTGATGTCATTTTCATGAATATCTGCAGCTTTCAGCACTTTACTGGCTAGAGATGCATTTTCATTTTTCATGCTCTTAAAAGACGTTTCAGGCAGAGAGGAGGCCAAAAGTTGATTTTGTGAAAGTAAACATGGTTTCAAAGATTTTCTTCAAAGAAGTGACTCAGGACAGTTGATTTCACAGTCTGATGTCATTTTCATGAATATCGCAGCTTTCAGCACTCTACTGGCTACAGATGCATTTTCAGTTTTTATGCTCTTAAAAGACGTTTCAGGCAGAGAGGAGGCCAAAAGTTGATTTTGTGAAAGTAAACATGGTTTCAAAGATTTTCTTCAAAGAAGTGACTCAGGACAGTTGATTTCACAGTGTGATGTCATTTTCATGAATATCTGCAGCTTTCAGCACTTTACTGCCTAGAGATGCATTTTCTCTTTTTATGCTCTGAAAAGACGTTTCAGGCAGAGAGGAGGCCAAAAGTTGATTTTGTGAAAAAACATGGTTTCAAAGATTTTCTTCAAGAAAAGGTTCTCAGGACAGTTGATTTCACAGTCTGATGTCATTTTCATGAATATCTGCAGCTTTCAGCACTTTACTGGCTAGAGATGCATTTTCATTTTTCATGCTCTTAAAAGACGTTTCAGGCAGAGAGGAGGCCAAAAGTTGATTTTGTGAAAGTAAACATGGTTTCAAAGATTTTCTTCAAAGAAGTGACTCAGGACAGTTGATTTCACAGTCTGATGTCATTTTCATGAATATCGCAGCTTTCAGCACTCTACTGGCTACAGATGCATTTTCAGTTTTTATGCTCTTAAAAGACGTTTCAGGCAGAGAGGAGGCCAAAAGTTGATTTTGTGAAAATACATAGTTTCAAAGATTTTCTTCAAGAAAAGGTTCTCAGGACAGTTGATTTCACAGTCTGATGTCATTTTCATGAATATCTGCAGCTTTCAGCACTTTACTGCCTAGAGATGCATTTTCTCTTTTTATGCTCTGAAAAGACGTTTCAGGCAGAGAGGAGGCCAAAAGTTGATTTTGTGAAAGTAAACATGGTTTCAAAGATTTTCTTCAAAGAAGTGACTCAGGACAGTTGATTTCACAGTGTGATGTCATTTTCATGAATATCTGCAGCTTTCAGCACTTTACTGCCTAGAGATGCATTTTCTCTTTTTATGCTCTGAAAAGACGTTTCAGGCAGAGAGGAGGCCAAAAGTTGATTTTGTGAAAAAACATGGTTTCAAAGATTTTCTTCAAGAAAAGGTTCTCAGGACAGTTGATTTCACAGTCTGATGTCATTTTCATGAATATCTGCAGCTTTCAGCACTCTACTGGCTACAGATGCATTTTCACTTTTTATGCTCTTAAAAGACATTTCAGGCAGAGAGGAGGCCAAAAGTTGATTTTGTGAAAGTAAACATGGTTTCAAAGATTTTCTTCAAAGAAGTGACTCAGGACAGTTGATTTCACAGTCTGATGTCATTTTCATGAATATCTGCAGCTTTCAGCACTTTACTGCCTAGAGATGCATTTTCTCTTTTTATGCTCTGAAAAGACGTTTCAGGCAGAGAGGAGGCCAAAAGTTGATTTTGTGAAAGTAAACATGGTTTCAAAGATTTTCTTCAAAGAAGTGACTCAGGACAGTTGATTTCACAGTGTGATGTCATTTTCATGAATATCTGCAGCTTTCAGCACTTTACTGCCTAGAGATGCATTTTCTCTTTTTATGCTCTGAAAAGACGTTTCAGGCAGAGAGGAGGCCAAAAGTTGATTTTGTGAAAAAACATGGTTTCAAAGATTTTCTTCAAGAAAAGGTTCTCAGGACAGTTGATTTCACAGTCTGATGTCATTTTCATGAATATCTACAGCTTTCAGCACTCTACTGCCTAGAGATGCATTTACAATTTTGTATGCTCTGAAAAGACGTTTCAGGCAGAGAGGAGGCCAAAAGTTGATTTTGTGAAAGTAAACATAATTTCAAAGATTTTCTTCAAGAAAGTAACTCAGGACAGTTCATTTCACAGTCTGATGTCATTTTCATGAATATCTGCAGCTTTCAGCACTTTACTGCCTAGAGATGCATTTTCTCTTTTTATGCTCTGAAAAGACGTTTCAGGCAGAGAGGAGGCCAAAAGTTGATTTTGTGAAAAAACATGGTTTCAAAGATTTTCTTCAAGAAAAGGTTCTCAGGACAGTTGATTTCACAGTCTGATGTCATTTTCATGAATATCTGCAGCTTTCAGCACTTTACTGGCTAGAGATGCATTTTCATTTTTCATGCTCTTAAAAGACGTTTCAGGCAGAGAGGAGGCCAAAAGTTGATTTTGTGAAAGTAAACATGGTTTCAAAGATTTTCTTCAAAGAAGTGACTCAGGACAGTTGATTTCACAGTCTGATGTCATTTTCATGAATATCGCAGCTTTCAGCACTCTACTGGCTACAGATGCATTTTCAGTTTTTATGCTCTTAAAAGACGTTTCAGGCAGAGAGGAGGCCAAAAGTTGATTTTGTGAAAGTAAACATGGTTTCAAAGATTTTCTTCAAAGAAGTGACTCAGGACAGTTGATTTCACAGTGTGATGTCATTTTCATGAATATCTGCAGCTTTCAGCACTTTACTGCCTAGAGATGCATTTTCTCTTTTTATGCTCTGAAAAGACGTTTCAGGCAGAGAGGAGGCCAAAAGTTGATTTTGTGAAAAAACATGGTTTCAAAGATTTTCTTCAAGAAAAGGTTCTCAGGACAGTTGATTTCACAGTCTGATGTCATTTTCATGAATATCTGCAGCTTTCAGCACTTTACTGCCTAGAGATGCATTTTCTCTTTTTATGCTCTGAAAAGACGTTTCAGGCAGAGAGGAGGCCAAAAGTTGATTTTGTGAAAAAACATGGTTTCAAAGATTTTCTTCAAGAAAAGGTTCTCAGGACAGTTGATTTCACAGTCTGATGTCATTTTCATGAATATCTGCAGCTTTCAGCACTTTACTGCCTAGAGATGCATTTATAATTTTTTATGCTCTGAAAAGACGTTTCAGGCAGAGAGGAGGCCAAAAGTTGATTTTGTGAAAGTAAACATGGTTTCAAAGATTTTCTTCAAAGAAGTGACTCAGGACAGTTGATTTCACAGTCTGATGTCATTTTCATGAATATCTGCAGCTTTCAGCACTTTACTGCCTAGAGATGCATTTTCTCTTTTTATGCTCTGAAAAGACGTTTCAGGCAGAGAGGAGGCCAAAAGTTGATTTTGTGAAAGTAAACATGGTTTCAAAGATTTTCTTCAAAGAAGTGACTCAGGACAGTTGATTTCACAGTCTGATGTCATTTTCATGAATATCGCAGCTTTCAGCACTCTACTGGCTACAGATGCATTTTCAGTTTTTATGCTCTTAAAAGACGTTTCAGGCAGAGAGGAGGCCAAAAGTTGATTTTGTGAAAGTAAACATGGTTTCAAAGATTTTCTTCAAAGAAGTGACTCAGGACAGTTGATTTCACAGTCTGATGTCATTTTCATGAATATCTGCAGCTTTCAGCACTCTACTGGCTACAGATACATTTTCACTTTTTATGCTCTGAAAAGACGTTTCAGGCAGAGAGGAGGCTAAAAGTTGATTTTGTGAAAGTAAACATGGTTTCAAAGATTTTCTTCAAGAAAATGTTCTCAGGACAGTTGATTTCACAGTCTGATGTCATTTTCATGAATATCTGCAGCTTTCAGCACTTTACTGCCTAGAGATGCATTTATAATTTTGTATGCTCTGAAAAGACGTTTCAGGCAGAGAGGAGGCCAAAAGTTGATTTTGTGAAAGTAAACATGGTTTCAAAGATTTTCTTCAAAGAAGTGACTCAGGACAGTTGATTTCACAGTGTGATGTCATTTTCATGAATATCTGCAGCTTTCAGCACTTTACTGCCTAGAGATGCATTTTCTCTTTTTATGCTCTGAAAAGACGTTTCAGGCAGAGAGGAGGCCAAAAGTTGATTTTGTGAAAAAACATGGTTTCAAAGATTTTCTTCAAGAAAAGGTTCTCAGGACAGTTGATTTCACAGTCTGATGTCATTTTCATGAATATCTGCAGCTTTCAGCACTTTACTGCCTAGAGATGCATTTTCTCTTTTTATGCTCTGAAAAGACGTTTCAGGCAGAGAGGAGGCCAAAAGTTGATTTTGTGAAAAAACATGGTTTCAAAGATTTTCTTCAAGAAAAGGTTCTCAGGACAGTTGATTTCACAGTCTGATGTCATTTTCATGAATATCTGCAGCTTTCAGCACTTTACTGCCTAGAGATGCATTTATAATTTTTTATGCTCTGAAAAGACGTTTCAGGCAGAGAGGAGGCCAAAAGTTGATTTTGTGAAAGTAAACATGGTTTCAAAGATTTTCTTCAAAGAAGTGACTCAGGACAGTTGATTTCACAGTCTGATGTCATTTTCATGAATATCTGCAGCTTTCAGCACTTTACTGCCTAGAGATGCATTTTCTCTTTTTATGCTCTGAAAAGACGTTTCAGGCAGAGAGGAGGCCAAAAGTTGATTTTGTGAAAGTAAACATGGTTTCAAAGATTTTCTTCAAAGAAGTGACTCAGGACAGTTGATTTCACAGTCTGATGTCATTTTCATGAATATCGCAGCTTTCAGCACTCTACTGGCTACAGATGCATTTTCAGTTTTTATGCTCTTAAAAGACGTTTCAGGCAGAGAGGAGGCCAAAAGTTGATTTTGTGAAAGTAAACATGGTTTCAAAGATTTTCTTCAAAGAAGTGACTCAGGACAGTTGATTTCACAGTCTGATGTCATTTTCATGAATATCTGCAGCTTTCAGCACTCTACTGGCTACAGATACATTTTCACTTTTTATGCTCTGAAAAGACGTTTCAGGCAGAGAGGAGGCTAAAAGTTGATTTTGTGAAAGTAAACATGGTTTCAAAGATTTTCTTCAAGAAAATGTTCTCAGGACAGTTGATTTCACAGTCTGATGTCATTTTCATGAATATCTGCAGCTTTCAGCACTTTACTGCCTAGAGATGCATTTATAATTTTGTATGCTCTGAAAAGACGTTTCAGGCAGAGAGGAGGCCAAAAGTTGATTTTGTGAAAGTAAACATGGTTTCAAAGATTTTCTTCAAAGAAGTGACTCAGGACAGTTGATTTCACAGTGTGATGTCATTTTCATGAATATCTGCAGCTTTCAGCACTTTACTGCCTAGAGATGCATTTTCTCTTTTTATGCTCTGAAAAGACGTTTCAGGCAGAGAGGAGGCCAAAAGTTGATTTTGTGAAAAAACATGGTTTCAAAGATTTTCTTCAAGAAAAGGTTCTCAGGACAGTTGATTTCACAGTCTGATGTCATTTTCATGAATATCTGCAGCTTTCAGCACTTTACTGCCTAGAGATGCATTTATAATTTTTTATGCTCTGAAAAGACGTTTCAGGCAGAGAGGAGGCCAAAAGTTGATTTTGTGAAAGTAAACATGGTTTCAAAGATTTTCTTCAAAGAAGTGACTCAGGACAGTTGATTTCACAGTCTGATGTCATTTTCATGAATATCGCAGCTTTCAGCACTCTACTGGCTACAGATGCATTTTCAGTTTTTATGCTCTTAAAAGACGTTTCAGGCAGAGAGGAGGCCAAAAGTTGATTTTGTGAAAGTAAACATGGTTTCAAAGATTTTCTTCAAAGAAGTGACTCAGGACAGTTGATTTCACAGTCTGATGTCATTTTCATGAATATCTGCAGCTTTCAGCACTTTACTGCCTAGAGATGCATTTTCTCTTTTTATGCTCTGAAAAGACGTTTCAGGCAGAGAGGAGGCCAAAAGTTGATTTTGTGAAAGTAAACATGGTTTCAAAGATTTTCTTCAAGAAAATGTTCTCAGGACAGTTGATTTCACAGTCTGATGTCATTTTCATGAATATCTGCAGCTTTCAGCACTTTACTGCCTAGAGATGCATTTATAATTTTGTATGCTCTGAAAAGACGTTTCAGGCAGAGAGGAGGCCAAAAGTTGATTTTGTGAAAGTAAACATGGTTTCAAAGATTTTCTTCAAAGAAGTGACTCAGGACAGTTGATTTCACAGTGTGATGTCATTTTCATGAATATCTGCAGCTTTCAGCACTTTACTGCCTAGAGATGCATTTTCTCTTTTTATGCTCTGAAAAGACGTTTCAGGCAGAGAGGAGGCCAAAAGTTGATTTTGTGAAAAAACATGGTTTCAAAGATTTTCTTCAAGAAAAGGTTCTCAGGACAGTTGATTTCACAGTCTGATGTCATTTTCATGAATATCTGCAGCTTTCAGCACTTTACTGCCTAGAGATGCATTTATAATTTTTTATGCTCTGAAAAGACGTTTCAGGCAGAGAGGAGGCCAAAAGTTGATTTTGTGAAAGTAAACATGGTTTCAAAGATTTTCTTCAAAGAAGTGACTCAGGACAGTTGATTTCACAGTCTGATGTCATTTTCATGAATATCGCAGCTTTCAGCACTCTACTGGCTACAGATGCATTTTCAGTTTTTATGCTCTTAAAAGACGTTTCAGGCAGAGAGGAGGCCAAAAGTTGATTTTGTGAAAGTAAACATGGTTTCAAAGATTTTCTTCAAAGAAGTGACTCAGGACAGTTGATTTCACAGTCTGATGTCATTTTCATGAATATCTGCAGCTTTCAGCACTTTACTGCCTAGAGATGCATTTTCTCTTTTTATGCTCTGAAAAGACGTTTCAGGCAGAGAGGAGGCCAAAAGTTGATTTTGTGAAAGTAAACATGGTTTCAAAGATTTTCTTCAAAGAAGTGACTCAGGACAGTTGATTTCACAGTCTGATGTCATTTTCATGAATATCGCAGCTTTCAGCACTCTACTGGCTACAGATGCATTTTCAGTTTTTATGCTCTTAAAAGACGTTTCAGGCAGAGAGGAGGCCAAAAGTTGATTTTGTGAAAGTAAACATGGTTTCAAAGATTTTCTTCAAAGAAGTGACTCAGGACAGTTGATTTCACAGTCTGATGTCATTTTCATGAATATCTGCAGCTTTCAGCACTTTACTGCCTAGAGATGCATTTTCTCTTTTTATGCTCTGAAAAGACGTTTCAGGCAGAGAGGAGGCCAAAAGTTGATTTTGTGAAAGTAAACATGGTTTCAAAGATTTTCTTCAAGAAAATGTTCTCAGGACAGTTGATTTCACAGTCTGATGTCATTTTCATGAATATCTGCAGCTTTCAGCACTCTACTGGCTACAGATACATTTTCACTTTTTATGCTCTGAAAAGACGTTTCAGGCAGAGAGGAGGCTAAAAGTTGATTTTGTGAAAGTAAACATGGTTTCAAAGATTTTCTACAAAGAAGTGACTCAGGACAGTTGATTTCACAGTGTGATGTCATTTTCATGAATATCTGCAGCTTTCAGCACTTTACTGCCTAGAGATGCATTTTCTCTTTTTATGCTCTGAAAAGACGTTTCAGGCAGAGAGGAGGCCAAAAGTTGATTTTGTGAAAAAACATGGTTTCAAAGATTTTCTTCAAGAAAATGTTCTCAGGACAGTTGATTTCACAGTCTGATGTCATTTTCATGAATATCTGCAGCTTTCAGCACTCTACTGGCTACAGATACATTTTCACTTTTTATGCTCTGAAAAGACGTTTCAGGCAGAGAGGAGGCCAAAAGTTGATTTTGTGAAAAAACATGGTTTCAAAGATTTTCTTCAAGAAAAGGTTCTCAGGACAGTTGATTTCACAGTCTGATGTCATTTTCATGAATATCTGCAGCTTTCAGCACTTTACTGGCTAGAGATGCATTTTCATTTTTCATGCTCTTAAAAGACGTTTCAGGCAGAGAGGAGGCCAAAAGTTGATTTTGTGAAAGTAAACATGGTTTCAAAGATTTTCTTCAAAGAAGTGACTCAGGACAGTTGATTTCACAGTCTGATGTCATTTTCATGAATATCGCAGCTTTCAGCACTCTACTGGCTACAGATGCATTTTCAGTTTTTATGCTCTTAAAAGACGTTTCAGGCAGAGAGGAGGCCAAAAGTTGATTTTGTGAAAGTAAACATGGTTTCAAAGATTTTCTTCAAAGAAGTGACTCAGGACAGTTGATTTCACAGTGTGATGTCATTTTCATGAATATCTGCAGCTTTCAGCACTTTACTGCCTAGAGATGCATTTTCTCTTTTTATGCTCTGAAAAGACGTTTCAGGCAGAGAGGAGGCCAAAAGTTGATTTTGTGAAAAAACATGGTTTCAAAGATTTTCTTCAAGAAAAGGTTCTCAGGACAGTTGATTTCACAGTCTGATGTCATTTTCATGAATATCTGCAGCTTTCAGCACTTTACTGCCTAGAGATGCATTTATAATTTTTTATGCTCTGAAAAGACGTTTCAGGCAGAGAGGAGGCCAAAAGTTGATTTTGTGAAAGTAAACATGGTTTCAAAGATTTTCTTCAAAGAAGTGACTCAGGACAGTTGATTTCACAGTCTGATGTCATTTTCATGAATATCGCAGCTTTCAGCACTCTACTGGCTACAGATGCATTTTCAGTTTTTATGCTCTTAAAAGACGTTTCAGGCAGAGAGGAGGCCAAAAGTTGATTTTGTGAAAGTAAACATGGTTTCAAAGATTTTCTTCAAAGAAGTGACTCAGGACAGTTGATTTCACAGTCTGATGTCATTTTCATGAATATCTGCAGCTTTCAGCACTTTACTGCCTAGAGATGCATTTTCTCTTTTTATGCTCTGAAAAGACGTTTCAGGCAGAGAGGAGGCCAAAAGTTGATTTTGTGAAAGTAAACATGGTTTCAAAGATTTTCTTCAAAGAAGTGACTCAGGACAGTTGATTTCACAGTCTGATGTCATTTTCATGAATATCGCAGCTTTCAGCACTCTACTGGCTACAGATGCATTTTCAGTTTTTATGCTCTTAAAAGACGTTTCAGGCAGAGAGGAGGCCAAAAGTTGATTTTGTGAAAGTAAACATGGTTTCAAAGATTTTCTTCAAAGAAGTGACTCAGGACAGTTGATTTCACAGTCTGATGTCATTTTCATGAATATCTGCAGCTTTCAGCACTTTACTGCCTAGAGATGCATTTTCTCTTTTTATGCTCTGAAAAGACGTTTCAGGCAGAGAGGAGGCCAAAAGTTGATTTTGTGAAAGTAAACATGGTTTCAAAGATTTTCTTCAAGAAAATGTTCTCAGGACAGTTGATTTCACAGTCTGATGTCATTTTCATGAATATCTGCAGCTTTCAGCACTCTACTGGCTACAGATACATTTTCACTTTTTATGCTCTGAAAAGACGTTTCAGGCAGAGAGGAGGCTAAAAGTTGATTTTGTGAAAGTAAACATGGTTTCAAAGATTTTCTACAAAGAAGTGACTCAGGACAGTTGATTTCACAGTCTGATGTCATTTTCATGAATATCTGCAGCTTTCAGCACTCTACTGGCTACAGATGCATTTTCACTTTTTATGCTCTTAAAAGACGTTTCAGGCAGAGAGGAGGCCAAAAGTTGATTTTGTGAAAGTAAACATGGTTTCAAAGATTTTCTTCAAGAAAATGTTCTCAGGACAGTTGATTTCACAGTCTGATGTCATTTTCATGAATATCTGCAGCTTTCAGCACTCTACTGGCTACAGATACATTTTCACTTTTTATGCTCTGAAAAGACGTTTCAGGCAGAGAGGAGGCTAAAAGTTGATTTTGTGAAAGTAAACATGGTTTCAAAGATTTTCTACAAAGAAGTGACTCAGGACAGTTGATTTCACAGTCTGATGTCATTTTCATGAATATCTGCAGCTTTCAGCACTCTACTGGCTACAGATGCATTTTCACTTTTTATGCTCTTAAAAGACATTTCAGGCAGAGAGGAGGCCAAAAGTTGATTTTGTGAAAAAACATGGTTTCAAAGATTTTCTTCAAGAAAAGGTTCTCAGGACAGTTGATTTCACAGTCTGATGTCATTTTCATGAATATCTGCAGCTTTCAGCACTTTACTGGCTAGAGATGCATTTTCATTTTTCATGCTCTTAAAAGACGTTTCAGGCAGAGAGGAGGCCAAAAGTTGATTTTGTGAAAGTAAACATGGTTTCAAAGATTTTCTTCAAAGAAGTGACTCAGGACAGTTGATTTCACAGTCTGATGTCATTTTCATGAATATCTGAAGCTTTCAGCACTCTACTGGCTAGAGATGCATTTTCTCTTTTTATGCTCTGAAAAGACGTTTCAGGCAGAGAGGAGGCCAAAAGTTGATTTTGTGAAAGTAAACATGGTTTCAAAGATTTTCTTCAAAGAAGTGACTCAGGACAGTTGATTTCACAGTGTGATGTCATTTTCATGAATATCTGCAGCTTTCAGCACTTTACTGCCTAGAGATGCATTTTCTCTTTTTATGCTCTGAAAAGACGTTTCAGGCAGAGAGGAGGCCAAAAGTTGATTTTGTGAAAAAACATGGTTTCAAAGATTTTCTTCAAGAAAAGGTTCTCAGGACAGTTGATTTCACAGTCTGATGTCATTTTCATGAATATCTGCAGCTTTCAGCACTTTACTGCCTAGAGATGCATTTTCTCTTTTTATGCTCTGAAAAGACGTTTCAGGCAGAGAGGAGGCCAAAAGTTGATTTTGTGAAAGTAAACATGGTTTCAAAGATTTTCTTCAAAGAAGTGACTCAGGACAGTTGATTTCACAGTGTGATGTCATTTTCATGAATATCTGCAGCTTTCAGCACTTTACTGCCTAGAGATGCATTTTCTCTTTTTATGCTCTGAAAAGACGTTTCAGGCAGAGAGGAGGCCAAAAGTTGATTTTGTGAAAAAACATGGTTTCAAAGATTTTCTTCAAGAAAAGGTTCTCAGGACAGTTGATTTCACAGTCTGATGTCATTTTCATGAATATCTGCAGCTTTCAGCACTTTACTGCCTAGAGATGCATTTATAATTTTTTATGCTCTGAAAAGACGTTTCAGGCAGAGAGGAGGCCAAAAGTTGATTTTGTGAAAGTAAACATGGTTTCAAAGATTTTCTTCAAAGAAGTGACTCAGGACAGTTGATTTCACAGTCTGATGTCATTTTCATGAATATCGCAGCTTTCAGCACTCTACTGGCTACAGATGCATTTTCAGTTTTTATGCTCTTAAAAGACGTTTCAGGCAGAGAGGAGGCCAAAAGTTGATTTTGTGAAAGTAAACATGGTTTCAAAGATTTTCTTCAAAGAAGTGACTCAGGACAGTTGATTTCACAGTCTGATGTCATTTTCATGAATATCTGCAGCTTTCAGCACTTTACTGCCTAGAGATGCATTTTCTCTTTTTATGCTCTGAAAAGACGTTTCAGGCAGAGAGGAGGCCAAAAGTTGATTTTGTGAAAGTAAACATGGTTTCAAAGATTTTCTTCAAGAAAATGTTCTCAGGACAGTTGATTTCACAGTCTGATGTCATTTTCATGAATATCTGCAGCTTTCAGCACTTTACTGCCTAGAGATGCATTTATAATTTTTTATGCTCTGAAAAGACGTTTCAGGCAGAGAGGAGGCCAAAAGTTGATTTTGTGAAAGTAAACATGGTTTCAAAGATTTTCTTCAAAGAAGTGACTCAGGACAGTTGATTTCACAGTCTGATGTCATTTTCATGAATATCTGCAGCTTTCAGCACTCTACTGGCTACAGATGCATTTTCACTTTTTATGCTCTTAAAAGACGTTTCAGGCAGAGAGGAGGCCAAAAGTTGATTTTGTGAAAGTAAACATGGTTTCAAAGATTTTCTTCAAAGAAGTAACTCAGGACAGTTGATTTCACAGTCTGATGTCATTTTCATGAATATCTGCAGCTTTACTTTACTGGCTAGAAATGCATTTTCATTTATTATGGTCTTAATAGACGTTTCAGGCAGAGAGGAGGCCAAAAGTTGATTTTGTGAAAGTAAACATAATTTCAAAGATTTTCTTCAAGAAAGTAACTCAGGACAGTTGATTTCACAGTCTGTCATTTTCATGAATATCTACAGCTTTCAGCACTCTACTGGCTACAGATGCATTTTCACTTTTTATGCTCTTAAAAGACGTTTCAGGCAGAGAGGAGGCCAAAAGTTGATTTTGTGAAAAAACATGGTTTCAAAGATTTTCTTCAAGAAAATGTTCTCAGGACAGTTGATTTCACAGTCTGATGTCATTTTCATGAATATCTGCAGCTTTCAGCACTTTACTGCCTAGAGATGCATTTATAATTTTTTATGCTCTGAAAAGACGTTTCAGGCAGAGAGGAGGCCAAAAGTTGATTTTGTGAAAGTAAACATGGTTTCAAAGATTTTCTTCAAAGAAGTAACTCAGGACAGTTGATTTCACAGTCTGATGTCATTTTCATGAATATCTGCAGCTTTCAGCACTTTACTGCCTAGAGATGCATTTTCTCTTTTTATGCTCTGAAAAGACGTTTCAGGCAGAGAGGAGGCCAAAAGTTGATTTTGTAAAAAAACATGGTTTCAAAGATTTTCTTCAAGAAAAGGTTCAGGACAGTTAATTTCACAGTCTGATGTCATTTTCATGAATATCTGCAGCTTTCAGCACTTTACTGGCTAGAGATGCATTTTCATTTTTCATGCTCTTAAAAGACGTTTCAGGCAGAGAGGAGGCCAAAAGTTGATTTTGTGAAAGTAAACATGGTTTCAAAGATTTTCTTCAAAGAAGTGACTCAGGACAGTTGATTTCACAGTCTGATGTCATTTTCATGAATATCGCAGCTTTCAGCACTCTACTGGCTACAGATGCATTTTCAGTTTTTATGCTCTTAAAAGACGTTTCAGGCAGAGAGGAGGCCAAAAGTTGATTTTGTGAAAGTAAACATGGTTTCAAAGATTTTCTTCAAAGAAGTGACTCAGGACAGTTGATTTCACAGTCTGATGCCATTTTCATGAATATCTGCAGCTTTCAGCACTCTACTGGCTAGAGATGCATTTTCTCTTTTTATGCTCTGAAAAGACGTTTCAGGCAGAGAGGAGGCCAAAAGTTGATTTTGTGAAAGTAAACATGGTTTCAAAGATTTTCTTCAAAGAAGTGACTCAGGACAGTTGATTTCACAGTGTGATGTCATTTTCATGAATATCTGCCTTTCAGCACTTTACTGCCTAGAGATGCATTTTCTCTTTTTATGCTCTGAAAAGACGTTTCAGGCAGAGAGGAGGCCAAAAGTTGATTTTGTGAAAAAACATGGTTTCAAAGATATTCTTCAAGAAAAGGTTCTCAGGACAGTTGATTTCACAGTCTGATGTCATTTTCATGAATATCTGCAGCTTTCAGCACTTTACTGCCTAGAGATGCATTTTCTCTTTTTATGCTCTGAAAAGACGTTTCAGGCAGAGAGGAGGCCAAAAGTTGATTTTGTGAAAGTAAACATGGTTTCAAAGATTTTCTTCAAAGAAGTGACTCAGGACAGTTGATTTCACAGTGTGATGTCATTTTCATGAATATCTGCAGCTTTCAGCACTTTACTGCCTAGAGATGCATTTTCTCTTTTTATGCTCTGAAAAGACGTTTCAGGCAGAGAGGAGGCCAAAAGTTGATTTTGTGAAAAAACATGGTTTCAAAGATTTTCTTCAAGAAAAGGTTCTCAGGACAGTTGATTTCACAGTCTGATGTCATTTTCATGAATATCTGCAGCTTTCAGCACTTTACTGCCTAGAGATGCATTTATAATTTTTTATGCTCTGAAAAGACGTTTCAGGCAGAGAGGAGGCCAAAAGTTGATTTTGTGAAAGTAAACATGGTTTCAAAGATTTTCTTCAAAGAAGTGACTCAGGACAGTTGATTTCACAGTCTGATGTCATTTTCATGAATATCTGCAGCTTTCAGCACTCTACTGGCTACAGATGCATTTTCACTTTTTATGCTCTTAAAAGACGTTTCAGGCAGAGAGGAGGCCAAAAGTTGATTTTGTGAAAGTAAACATGGTTTCAAAGATTTTCTTCAAGGAAGTAACTCAGGACAGTTGATTTCACAGTCTGATGTCATTTTCATGAATATCTGCAGCTTTACTTTACTGGCTAGAAATGCATTTTCATTTATTATGGTCTTAATAGACGTTTCAGGCAGAGAGGAGGCCAAAAGTTGATTTTGTGAAAGTAAACATAATTTCAAAGATTTTCTTCAAGAAAGTAACTCAGGACAGTTGATTTCACAGTCTGTCATTTTCATGAATATCTACAGCTTTCAGCACTCTACTGGCTACAGATGCATTTTCACTTTTTATGCTCTTAAAAGACGTTTCAGGCAGAGAGGAGGCCAAAAGTTGATTTTGTGAAAAAACATGGTTTCAAAGATTTTCTTCAAGAAAATGTTCTCAGGACAGTTGATTTCACAGTCTGATGTCATTTTCATGAATATCTGCAGCTTTCAGCACTTTACTGCCTAGAGATGCATTTATAATTTTTTATGCTCTGAAAAGACGTTTCAGGCAGAGAGGAGGCCAAAAGTTGATTTTGTGAAAGTAAACATGGTTTCAAAGATTTTCTTCAAAGAAGTGACTCAGGACAGTTGATTTCACAGTCTGATGTCATTTTCATGAATATCTGCAGCTTTCAGCACTCTACTGGCTACAGATGCATTTTCACTTTTTATGCTCTTAAAAGACGTTTCAGGCAGAGAGGAGGCCAAAAGTTGATTTTGTGAAAGTAAACATGGTTTCAAAGATTTTCTTCAAAGAAGTAACTCAGGACAGTTGATTTCACAGTCTGATGTCATTTTCATGAATATCTGCAGCTTTACTTTACTGGCTAGAAATGCATTTTCATTTATTATGGTCTTAATAGACGTTTCAGGCAGAGAGGAGGCCAAAAGTTGATTTTGTGAAAGTAAACATAATTTCAAAGATTTTCTTCAAGAAAGTAACTCAGGACAGTTGATTTCACAGTCTGTCATTTTCATGAATATCTACAGCTTTCAGCACTCTACTGGCTACAGATGCATTTTCACTTTTTATGCTCTTAAAAGACGTTTCAGGCAGAGAGGAGGCCAAAGGTTGATTTTGTGAAAAAACATAGTTTCAAATATTTTCTTCAAGAAAGTAACTCAGGACAGTTGATTTCACAGTCTGATGTCATTTTCATGAATATCTGCAGCTTTCAGCACTTTACTGGCTACAGATGCATTTTCAGTTTTTATGCTCTTAAAAGACGTTTCAGGCAGAGAGGAGGCCAAAAGTTGATTTTATGAAAGTAAACATGGTTTCAAAGATTTTCTTCAAAGAAGTAACTCAGGACAGTTGATTTCACAGTCTGATGTCATTTTCATGAATATCTGCAGCTTTCAGCACTCTACTGGCTACAGATGCATTTTCACTTTTTATGCTCTTAAAAGACGTTTCAGGCAGAGAGGAGGCCAAAAGTTGATTTTGTGAAAGTAAACATGGTTTCAAAGATTTTCTTCAAAGAAGTAACTCAGGACAGTTGATTTCACAGTCTGATGTCATTTTCATGAATATCTGCAGCTTTCAGCACTCTACTGGCTACAGATGCATTTTCACTTTTTATGCTCTTAAAAGACGTTTCAGGCAGAGAGGAGGCCAAAAGTTGATTTTGTGAAAGTAAACATGGTTTCAAAGATTTTCTTCAAAGAAGTGACTCAGGACAGTTGATTTCACAGTGTGATGTCATTTTCATGAATATCTGCAGCTTTCAGCACTTTACTGCCTAGAGATGCATTTTCTCTTTTTATGCTCTGAAAAGACGTTTCAGGCAGAGAGGAGGCCAAAAGTTGATTTTGTGAAAAAACATGGTTTCAAAGATTTTCTTCAAGAAAAGGTTCTCAGGACAGTTGATTTCACAGTCTGATGTCATTTTCATGAATATCTGCTGCTTTCAGCACTTTACTGCCTAGAGATGCATTTATAATTTTTTATGCTCTGAAAAGACGTTTCAGGCAGAGAGGAGGCCAAAAGTTGATTTTGTGAAAGTAAACATGGTTTCAAAGATTTTCTTCAAAGAAGTGACTCAGGACAGTTGATTTCACAGTCTGATGTCATTTTCATGAATATCGCAGCTTTCAGCACTCTACTGGCTACAGATGCATTTTCAGTTTTTATGCTCTTAAAAGACGTTTCAGGCAGAGAGGAGGCCAAAAGTTGATTTTGTGAAAGTAAACATGGTTTCAAAGATTTTCTTCAAAGAAGTGACTCAGGACAGTTGATTTCACAGTCTGATGTCATTTTCATGAATATCTGCAGCTTTCAGCACTCTACTGGCTACAGATGCATTTTCTCTTTTTATGCTCTGAAAAGACGTTTCAGGCAGAGAGGAGGCCAAAAGTTGATTTTGTGAAAAAACATGGTTTCAAAGATTTTCTTCAAGAAAATGTTCTCAGCACAGTTGATGTCACAGTCTGATGTCATTTTCATGAATATCTGCAGCTTTCAGCACTTTACTGCCTAGAGATGCATTTATAATTTTTTATGCTCTGAAAAGACGTTTCAGGCAGAGAGGAGGCCAAAAGTTGATTTTGTGAAAAAACATGGTTTCAAAGATTTTCTTCAAGAAAATGTTCTCAGGACAGTTGATTTCACAGTCTGATGTCATTTTCATGAATATCTGCAGCTTTCAGCACTTTACTGCCTAGAGATGCATTTATAATTTTTTATGCTCTGAAAAGACGTTTCAGGCAGAGAGGAGGCCAAAAGTTGATTTTGTGAAAGTAAACATGGTTTCAAAGATTTTCTTCAAAGAAGTGACTCAGGACAGTTGATTTCACAGTCTGATGTCATTTTCATGAATATCTGCAGCTTTCAGCACTCTACTGGCTACAGATGCATTTTCACTTTTTATGCTCTTAAAAGACGTTTCAGGCAGAGAGGAGGCCAAAAGTTGATTTTGTGAAAGTAAACATAATTTCAAAGATTTTCTTCAAGAAAGTAACTCAGGACAGTTGATTTCACAGTCTGATGTCATTTTCATGAATATCTGCAGCTTTACTTTACTGGCTAGAAATGCATTTTCATTTATTATGGTCTTAATAGACGTTTCAGGCAGAGAGGAGGCCAAAAGTTGATTTTGTGAAAGTAAACATAATTTCAAAGATTTTCTTCAAGAAAGTAACTCAGGACAGTTGATTTCACAGTCTGATGTCATTTTCATGAATATCTGCAGCTTTCAGCACTTTACTGCCTAGAGATGCATTTTCTCTTTTTATGCTCTGAAAAGACGTTTCAGGCAGAGAGGAGGCCAAAAGTTGATTTTGTGAAAGTAAACATGTTTTCAAAGATTTTCTTCAAAGAAGTGACTCAGGACAGTTGATTTCACAGTCTGATGTCATTTTCATGAATATCGCAGCTTTCAGCACTCTACTGGCTACAGATGCATTTTCAGTTTTTATGCTCTTAAAAGACGTTTCAGGCAGAGAGGAGGCCAAAAGTTGATTTTGTGAAAGTAAACATGGTTTCAAAGATTTTCTTCAAAGAAGTGACTCAGGACAGTTGATTTCACAGTCTGATGTCATTTTCATGAATATCTGCAGCTTTCAGCACTCTACTGGCTACAGATGCATTTTCACTTTTTATGCTCTTAAAAGACGTTTCAGGCAGAGAGGAGGCCAAAAGTTGATTTTGTGAAAGTAAACATGGTTTCAAAGATTTTCTTCAAAGAAGTGACTCAGGACAGTTGATTTCACAGTCTGATGTCATTTTCATGAATATCTGCAGCTTTCAGCACTTTACTGCCTAGAGATGCATTTTCTCTTTTTATGCTCTGAAAAGACGTTTCAGGCAGAGAGGAGGCCAAAAGTTGATTTTGTGAAAGTAAACATGGTTTCAAAGATTTTCTTCAAAGAAGTGACTCAGGACAGTTGATTTCACAGTCTGATGTCATTTTCATGAATATCTACAGCTTTCAGCACTTTACTGCCTAGAGATGCATTTTCTCTTTTTATGCTCTGAAAAGACGTTTCAGGCAGAGAGGAGGCCAAAAGTTGATTTTGTGAAAAAACATGGTTTCAAAGATTTTCTTCAAGAAAATGTTCTCAGGACAGTTGATTTCACAGTCTGATGTCATTTTCATGAATATCTGCAGCTTTCAGCACTTTACTGCCTAGAGATGCATTTATAATTTTTTATGCTCTGAAAAGACGTTTCAGGCAGAGAGGAGGCCAAAAGTTGATTTTGTGAAAGTAAACATAATTTCAAAGATTTTCTTCAAGAAAGTAACTCAGGACAGTTGATTTCACAGTCTGTCATTTTCATGAATATCTACAGCTTTCAGCACTCTACTGGCTACAGATGCATTTTCAGTTTTTATGCTCTTAAAAGACGTTTCAGGCAGAGAGGAGGCCAAAGGTTGATTTTGTGAAAAAACATAGTTTCAAATATTTTCTTCAAGAAAGTAACTCAGGACAGTTGATTTCACAGTCTGATGTCATTTTCATGAATATCTGCAGCTTTCAGCACTCTACTGGCTACAGATGCATTTTCAGTTTTTATGCTCTTAAAAGACGTTTCAGGCAGAGAGGAGGCCAAAAGTTGATTTTGTGAAAGTAAACATGGTTTCAAAGATTTTCTTCAAAGAAGTAACTCAGGACAGTTGATTTCACAGTCTGATGTCATTTTCATGAATATCTGCAGCTTTCAGCACTCTACTGGCTACAGATGCATTTTCACTTTTTATGCTCTTAAAAGACGTTTCAGGCAGAGAGGAGGCCAAAAGTTGATTTTGTGAAAGTAAACATGGTTTCAAAGATTTTCTTCAAAGAAGTAACTCAGGACAGTTGATTTCACAGTCTGATGTCATTTTCATGAATATCTGCAGCTTTCAGCACTCTACTGGCTACAGATGCATTTTCACTTTTTATGCTCTGAAAAGATGTTTCAGGCAGAGAGGAGGCCAAAAGTTGATTTTGTGAAAGTAAACATGGTTTCAAAGATTTTCTTCAAAGAAGTGACTCAGGACAGTTGATTTCACAGTCTGATGTCATTTTCATGAATATCTGCAGCTTTCAGCACTCTACTGGCTACAGATGCATTTTCACTTTTTATGCTCTTAAAAGACGTTTCAGGCAGAGAGGAGGCCAAAAGTTGATTTTGTGAAAGTAAACATGGTTTCAAAGATTTTCTTCAAAGAAGTGACTCAGGACAGTTGATTTCACAGTCTGATGTCATTTTCATGAATATCTGCAGCTTTCAGCACTTTACTGCCTAGAGATGCATTTTCTCTTTTTATGCTCTGAAAAGACGTTTCAGGCAGAGAGGAGGCCAAAAGTTGATTTTGTGAAAAAACATGGTTTCAAAGATTTTCTTCAAGAAAATGTTCTCAGGACAGTTGATGTCACAGTCTGATGTCATTTTCATGAATATCTGCAGCTTTCAGCACTTTACTGCCTAGAGATGCATTTATAATTTTTTATGCTCTGAAAAGACGTTTCAGGCAGAGAGGAGGCCAAAAGTTGATTTTGTGAAAAAACATGGTTTCAAAGATTTTCTTCAAGAAAATGTTCTCAGGACAGTTGATTTCACAGTCTGATGTCATTTTCATGAATATCTGCAGCTTTCAGCACTTTACTGCCTAGAGATGCATTTATAATTTTTTATGCTCTGAAAAGACGTTTCAGGCAGAGAGGAGGCCAAAAGTTGATTTTGTGAAAGTAAACATGGTTTCAAAGATTTTCTTCAAAGAAGTGACTCAGGACAGTTGATTTCACAGTCTGATGTCATTTTCATGAATATCTACAGCTTTCAGCACTTTACTGCCTAGAGATGCATTTTCTCTTTTTATGCTCTGAAAAGACGTTTCAGGCAGAGAGGAGGCCAAAAGTTGATTTTGTGAAAAAACATGGTTTCAAAGATTTTCTTCAAGAAAATGTTCTCAGGACAGTTGATTTCACAGTCTGATGTCATTTTCATGAATATCTGCAGCTTTCAGCACTTTACTGCCTAGAGATGCATTTATAATTTTTTATGCTCTGAAAAGACGTTTCAGGCAGAGAGGAGGCCAAAAGTTGATTTTGTGAAAGTAAACATAATTTCAAAGATTTTCTTCAAGAAAGTAACTCAGGACAGTTGATTTCACAGTCTGTCATTTTCATGAATATCTACAGCTTTCAGCACTCTACTGGCTACAGATGCATTTTCAGTTTTTATGCTCTTAAAAGACGTTTCAGGCAGAGAGGAGGCCAAAGGTTGATTTTGTGAAAAAACATAGTTTCAAATATTTTCTTCAAGAAAGTAACTCAGGACAGTTGATTTCACAGTCTGATGTCATTTTCATGAATATCTGCAGCTTTCAGCACTTTACTGCCTAGAGATGCATTTTCTCTTTTTATGCTCTGAAAAGACGTTTCAGGCAGAGAGGAGGCCAAAAGTTGATTTTGTGAAAGTAAACATGGTTTCAAAGATTTTCTTCAAAGAAGTGACTCAGGACAGTTGATTTCACAGTGTGATGTCATTTTCATGAATATCTGCAGCTTTCAGCACTTTACTGCCTAGAGATGCATTTTCTCTTTTTATGCTCTGAAAAGACGTTTCAGGCAGAGAGGAGGCCAAAAGTTGATTTTGTGAAAAAACATGGTTTCAAAGATTTTCTTCAAGAAAATGTTCTCAGGACAGTTGATTTCACAGTCTGATGTCATTTTCATGAATATCTGCAGCTTTCAGCACTTTACTGCCTAGAGATGCATTTATAATTTTTTATGCTCTGAAAAGACGTTTCAGGCAGAGAGGAGGCCAAAAGTTGATTTTGTGAAAGTAAACATAATTTCAAAGATTTTCTTCAAGAAAAGGTTCTCAGGACAGTTGATTTCACAGTCTGATGTCATTTTCATGAATATCTGCAGCTTTCAGCACTTTACTGCCTAGAGATGCATTTTCATTTTTATGCTCTGAAAAGACGTTTCAGGCAGAGAGGAGGCCAAAAGTTGATTTTGTGAAAGTAAACATAGTTTCAAAGATTTTCTTCAAAGAAGTGACTCAGGACAGTTGATTTCACAGTCTGTCATTTTCATGAATATCTACAGCTTTCAGCACTCTACTGGCTACAGATGCATTTTCACTTTTTATGCTCTTAAAAGACGTTTCAGGCAGAGAGGAGGCCAAAGGTTGATTTTGTGAAAAAACATAGTTTCAAATATTTTCTTCAAGAAAGTAACTCAGGACAGTTGATTTCACAGTCTGATGTCATTTTCATGAATATCTGCAGCTTTCAGCACTCTACTGGCTACAGATGCATTTTCAGTTTTTATGCTCTTAAAAGACGTTTCAGGCAGAGAGGAGGCCAAAAGTTGATTTTGTGAAAGTAAACATGGTTTCAAAGATTTTCTTCAAAGAAGTAACTCAGGACAGTTGATTTCACAGTCTGATGTCATTTTCATGAATATCTGCAGCTTTCAGCACTCTACTGGCTACAGATGCATTTTCAGTTTTTATGCTCTTAAAAGACGTTTCAGGCAGAGAGGAGGCCAAAAGTTGATTTTGTGAAAGTAAACATGGTTTCAAAGATTTTCTTCAAAGAAGTGACTCAGGACAGTTGATTTCACAGTCTGATGTCATTTTCATGAATATCTGCAGCTTTCAGCACTTTACTGCCTAGAGATGCATTTTCTCTTTTTATGCTCTGAAAAGACGTTTCAGGCAGAGAGGAGGCCAAAAGTTGATTTTGTGAAAGTAAACATGGTTTCAAAGATTTTCTTCAAAGAAGTGACTCAGGACAGTTGATTTCACAGTGTGATGTCATTTTCATGAATATCTGCAGCTTTCAGCACTCTACTGGCTACAGATGCATTTTCACTTTTTATGCTCTTAAAAGACGTTTCAGGCAGAGAGGAGGCCAAAAGTTGATTTTGTGAAAGTAAACATGGTTTCAAAGATTTTCTTCAAAGAAGTGACTCAGGACAGTTGATTTCACAGTCTGATGTCATTTTCATGAATATCTACAGCTTTCAGCACTTTACTGGCTAGAGATGCATTTTCATTTTTCATGCTCTGAAAAGACGTTTCAGGCACAGAGGAGGCCAAAAGTTGATTTTGTGAAAGTAAACATAGTTTCAAAGATTTTCTTCAAGAAAAGGTTCTCAGGACAGTTGATTTCACAGTCTGATGTCATTTTCATGAATATCTGCAGCTTTCAGCACTTTACTGCCTAGAGATGCATTTTCATTTTTATGCTCTGAAAAGACGTTTCAGGCAGAGAGGAGGCCAAAAGTTGATTTTGTGAAAGTAAACATAGTTTCAAAGATTTTCTTCAAAGAAGTGACTCAGGACAGTTGATTTCACAGTCTGATGTCATTTTCATGAATATCTGCAGCTTTCAGCACTTTACTGCCTAGAGATGCATTTTCTCTTTTTATGCTCTTAAAAGACATTTCAGGCACAGAGGAGGCCAAAGGTTGATTTTGTGAAAGTAAACATAGTTTCAAAGATTTTCTTCAAGAAAAGGTTCTCAGGACAGTTGATTTCACAGTCTGATGTCATTTTCATGAATATCTGCAGCTTTCAGCACTTTACTGCCTAGAGATGCATTTTCATTTTTATGCTCTGAAAAGACGTTTCAGGCAGAGAAGGAGGCCAAAAGTTGATTTTGTGAAAGTAAACATAGTTTCAAAGATTTTCTTCAAGAAAGTAACTCAGGACAGTTGATTTCACAGTCTGATGTCATTTTCATGAATATCTGCAGCTTTCAGCACTTTACTGGCTTGAGATGCATTTTCATTTTTCATGCTCTGAAAAGACGTTTTAGGCAGAGAGGAGGCCAAAAGTTGATTTTGTGAAAGTAAACATAGTTTCAAAGATTTTCTTCAAGAAAAGGTTCTCAGGACAGTTGATTTCACAGTCTGATGTCATTTTCATGAATATCTACAGCTTTCAGCACTTTACTGGCTAGAGATGCATTTTCATTTTTCATGCTCTGAAAAGACGTTTCAGGCACAGAGGAGGCCAAAAGTTGATTTTGTGAAAGTAAACATAGTTTCAAAGATTTTCTTCAAGAAAAGGTTCTCAGGACAGTTGATTTCACAGTCTGATGTCATTTTCATGAATATCTGCAGCTTTCAGCACTTTACTGCCTAGAGATGCATTTTCATTTTTATGCTCTGAAAAGACGTTTCAGGCAGAGAGGAGGCCAAAAGTTGATTTTGTGAAAGTAAACATAGTTTCAAAGATTTTCTTCAAAGAAGTGACTCAGGACAGTTGATTTCACAGTCTGATGTCATTTTCATGAATATCTGCAGCTTTCAGCACTTTACTGCCTAGAGATGCATTTTCTCTTTTTATGCTCTTAAAAGACATTTCAGGCACAGAGGAGGCCAAAGGTTGATTTTGTGAAAGTAAACATAGTTTCAAAGATTTTCTTCAAGAAAAGGTTCTCAGGACAGTTGATTTCACAGTCTGATGTCATTTTCATGAATATCTGCAGCTTTCAGCACTTTACTGCCTAGAGATGCATTTTCATTTTTATGCTCTGAAAAGACGTTTCAGGCAGAGAAGGAGGCCAAAAGTTGATTTTGTGAAAGTAAACATAGTTTCAAAGATTTTCTTCAAAGAAGTGACTCAGGACAGTTGATTTCACAGTCTGATGTCATTTTCATGAATATCTGCAGCTTTCAGCACTTTACTGCCTAGAGATGCATTTTCTCTTTTTATGCTCTTAAAAGACATTTCAGGCACAGAGGAGGCCAAAGGTTGATTTTGTGAAAAAACATAGTTTCAAAGATTTTCTTCAAGAAAGTAACTCAGGACAGTTGATTTCACAGTCTGATGTCATTTTCATGAATATCTGCAGCTTTCAGCACTTTACTGCCTAGAGATGCATTTTCTCTTTTTATGCTCTGAAAAGACGTTTCAGGCAGAGAGGAGGCCAAAAGTTGATTTTGTGAAAGTAAACATAGTTTCAAAGATTTTCTTCAAGAAAGTAACTCAGGACAGTTGATTTCACAGTCTGATGTCATTTTCATGAATATCTGCAGCTTTCAGCACTTTACTGGCTTGAGATGCATTTTCATTTTTCATGCTCTGAAAAGACGTTTTAGGCAGAGAGGAGGCCAAAAGTTGATTTTGTGAAAGTAAACATAGTTTCAAAGATTTTCTTCAAGAAAAGGTTCTCAGGACAGTTGATTTCACAGTCTGATGTCATTTTCATGAATATCTGCAGCTTTCAGCACTTTACTGCCTAGAGATGCATTTTCATTTGTATGCTCTGAAAAGACGTTTCAGGCAGAGAGGAGGCCAAAAGTTGATTTTGTGAAAGTAAACATAGTTTCAAAGATTTTCTTCAAAGAAGTGACTCAGGACAGTTGATTTCACAGTCTGATGTCATTTTCATGAATATCTGCAGCTTTCAGCACTTTACTGGCTAGAGATGCATTTTCATTTTTCATGCTCTGAAAAGACGTTTTAGGCAGAGAGGAGGCCAAAAGTTGATTTTGTGAAAGTAAACATAGTTTCAAAGATTTTCTTCAAGAAAAGGTTCTCAGGACAGTTGATTTCACAGTCTGATGTCATGTTCATGAATATCTGCAGCTTTCAGCACTTTACTGGCTAGAGATGCATTTTCATTTTTCATGCTCTGAAAAGACGTTTTAGGCAGAGAGGAGGCCAAAAGTTGATTTTGTGAAAGTAAACATAGTTTCAAAGATTTTCTTCAAGAAAAGGTTCTCAGGACAGTTGATTTCACAGTCTGATGTCATGTTCATGAATATCTGCAGCTTTCAGCACTTTACTGCCTAGAGATGCATTTTCATTTTTATGCTCTGAAAAGACGTTTCAGGCAGAGAGGAGGCCAAAAGTTGATTTTGTGAAAATACATGGTTTCAAAGATTTTCTTCAAGAAAAGTAACTCAGGACAGTTGATTTCACAGTCTGATGTCATTTTCATGAATATCTGCAGCTTTCAGCACTTTACTGCCTAGAGATGCATTTTCTCTTTTTATGCTCTTAAAAGACATTTCAGGCACAGAGGAGGCCAAAGGTTGATTTTGTGAAAAAACATAGTTTCAAAGATTTTCTTCAAGAAAGTAACTCAGGACAGTTGATTTCACAGTCTGATGTCATTTTCATGAATATCTGCAGCTTTCAGCACTTTACTGCCTAGAGATGCATTTTCATTTGTATGCTCTGAAAAGACGTTTCAGGCAGAGAGGAGGCCAAAAGTTGATTTTGTGAAAGTAAACATAGTTTCAAAGATTTTCTTCAAGAAAAGGTTCTCAGGACAGTTGATTTCACAGTCTGATGTCATGTTCATGAATATCTGCAGCTTTCAGCACTTTACTGCCTAGAGATGCATTTTCATTTGTATGCTCTGAAAAGACGTTTCAGGCAGAGAGGAGGCCAAAAGTTGATTTTGTGAAAGTAAACATAGTTTCAAAGATTTTCTTCAAGAAAAGGTTCTCAGGACAGTTGATTTCACAGTCTGATGTCATGTTCATGAATATCTGCAGCTTTCAGCACTTTACTGGCTAGAGATGCATTTTCATTTGTATGCTCTGAAAAGACGTTTCAGGCAGAGAGGAGGCCAAAAGTTGATTTTGTGAAAGTAAACATAGTTTCAAAGATTTTCTTCAAAGAAGTGACTCAGGACAGTTGATTTCACAGTCTGATGTCATTTTCATGAATATCTGCAGCTTTCAGCACTTTACTGGCTAGAGATGCATTTTCATTTTTCATGCTCTGAAAAGACGTTTTAGGCAGAGAGGAGGCCAAAAGTTGATTTTGTGAAAGTAAACATAGTTTCAAAGATTTTCTTCAAGAAAAGGTTCTCAGGACAGTTGATTTCACAGTCTGATGTCATGTTCATGAATATCTGCAGCTTTCAGCACTTTACTGGCTAGAGATGCATTTTCATTTTTCATGCTCTGAAAAGACGTTTTAGGCAGAGAGGAGGCCAAAAGTTGATTTTGTGAAAGTAAACATAGTTTCAAAGATTTTCTTCAAGAAAAGGTTCTCAGGACAGTTGATTTCACAGTCTGATGTCATGTTCATGAATATCTGCAGCTTTCAGCACTTTACTGCCTAGAGATGCATTTTCATTTTTATGCTCTGAAAAGACGTTTCAGGCAGAGAGGAGGCCAAAAGTTGATTTTGTGAAAATACATGGTTTCAAAGATTTTCTTCAAGAAAAGTAACTCAGGACAGTTGATTTCACAGTCTGATGTCATTTTCATGAATATCTGCAGCTTTCAGCACTTTACTGCCTAGAGATGCATTTTCTCTTTTTATGCTCTTAAAAGACATTTCAGGCACAGAGGAGGCCAAAGGTTGATTTTGTGAAAAAACATAGTTTCAAAGATTTTCTTCAAGAAAGTAACTCAGGACAGTTGATTTCACAGTCTGATGTCATTTTCATGAATATCTGCAGCTTTCAGCACTTTACTGCCTAGAGATGCATTTTCATTTGTATGCTCTGAAAAGACGTTTCAGGCAGAGAGGAGGCCAAAAGTTGATTTTGTGAAAGTAAACATAGTTTCAAAGATTTTCTTCAAGAAAAGGTTCTCAGGACAGTTGATTTCACAGTCTGATGTCATGTTCATGAATATCTGCAGCTTTCAGCACTTTACTGCCTAGAGATGCATTTTCATTTGTATGCTCTGAAAAGACGTTTCAGGCAGAGAGGAGGCCAAAAGTTGATTTTGTGAAAGTAAACATAGTTTCAAAGATTTTCTTCAAAGAAGTGACTCAGGACAGTTGATTTCACAGTCTGATGTCATTTTCATGAATATCTGCAGCTTTCAGCACTTTACTGGTTAGAGATGCATTTTCATTTTTCATGCTCTGAAAAGACGTTTTAGGCAGAGAGGAGGCCAAAAGTTGATTTTGTGAAAGTAAACATAGTTTCAAAGATTTTCTTCAAGAAAAGGTTCTCAGGACAGTTGATTTCACAGTCTGATGTCATGTTCATGAATATCTGCAGCTTTCAGCACTTTACTGGCTAGAGATGCATTTTCATTTTTCATGCTCTGAAAAGACGTTTTAGGCAGAGAGGAGGCCAAAAGTTGATTTTGTGAAAGTAAACATAGTTTCAAAGATTTTCTTCAAGAAAAGGTTCTCAGGACAGTTGATTTCACAGTCTGATGTCATGTTCATGAATATCTGCAGCTTTCAGCACTTTACTGCCTAGAGATGCATTTTCTCTTTTTATGCTCTTAAAAGACATTTCAGGCACAGAGGAGGCCAAAGGTTGATTTTGTGAAAAAACATAGTTTCAAAGATTTTCTTCAAGAAAGTAACTCAGGACAGTTGATTTCACAGTCTGATGTCATGTTCATGAATATCTGCAGCTTTCAGCACTTTACTGGCTAGAGATGCATTTTCATTTTTCATGCTCTGAAAAGACGTTTTAGGCAGAGAGGAGGCCAAAAGTTGATTTTGTGAAAGTAAACATAGTTTCAAAGATTTTCTTCAAGAAAGTAACTCAGGACAGTTGATTTCACAGTCTGATGTCATTTTCATGAATATCTACAGCTTTCAGCACTTTACTGGCTAGAGATGCATTTTCATTTTTCATGCTCTGAAAAGACGTTTCAGGCACAGAGGAGGCGAAAAGTTGATTTTGTGAAAGTAAACATAGTTTCAAAGATTTTCTTCAAGAAAAGGTTCTCAGGACAGTTGATTTCACAGTCTGATGTAATTTTCATGAATATCTGCAGCTTTCAGCACTCTACTGGCTACAGATGCATTTTCACTTTTTATGCTCTTAAAAGACGTTTCAGGCAGAGAGGAGGCCAAAAGTTGATTTTGTGAAAGTAAACATAGTTTCAAAGATTTTCTTCAAGAAAGTAACTCAGGACAGTTGATTTCACAGTCTGATGTCATTTTCATGAATATCTGCAGCTTTCAGCACTTTACTGCCTAGAGATGCATTTTCATTTGTATGCTCTGAAAAGACGTTTCAGGCAGAGAGGAGGCCAAAAGTTGATTTTGTGAAAGTAAACATAGTTTCAAAGATTTTCTTCAAAGAAGTGACTCAGGACAGTTGATTTCACAGTCTGATGTCATTTTCATGAATATCTGCAGCTTTCAGCACTTTACTGGCTAGAGATGCATTTTCATTTTTCATGCTCTGAAAAGACGTTTTAGGCAGAGAGGAGGCCAAAAGTTGATTTTGTGAAAGTAAACATAGTTTCAAAGATTTTCTTCAAGAAAGTAACTCAGGACAGTTGATTTCACAGTCTGATGTCATTTTCATGAATATCTACAGCTTTCAGCACTTTACTGGCTAGAGATGCATTTTCATTTTTCATGCTCTGAAAAGACGTTTCAGGCACAGAGGAGGCGAAAAGTTGATTTTGTGAAAGTAAACATAGTTTCAAAGATTTTCTTCAAGAAAAGGTTCTCAGGACAGTTGATTTCACAGTCTGATGTAATTTTCATGAATATCTGCAGCTTTCAGCACTCTACTGGCTACAGATGCATTTTCACTTTTTATGCTCTTAAAAGACGTTTCAGGCAGAGAGGAGGCCAAAAGTTGATTTTGTGAAAGTAAACATAGTTTCAAAGATTTTCTTCAAGAAAGTAACTCAGGACAGTTGATTTCACAGTCTGATGTCATTTTCATGAATATCTGCAGCTTTCAGCACTTTACTGCCTAGAGATGCATTTTCATTTGTATGCTCTGAAAAGACGTTTCAGGCAGAGAGGAGGCCAAAAGTTGATTTTGTGAAAGTAAACATAGTTTCAAAGATTTTCTTCAAAGAAGTGACTCAGGACAGTTGATTTCACAGTCTGATGTCATTTTCATGAATATCTGCAGCTTTCAGCACTTTACTGGCTAGAGATGCATTTTCATTTTTCATGCTCTGAAAAGACGTTTTAGGCAGAGAGGAGGCCAAAAGTTGATTTTGTGAAAGTAAACATAGTTTCAAAGATTTTCTTCAAGAAAAGGTTCTCAGGACAGTTGATTTCACAGTCTGATGTCATTTTCATGAATATCTGCAGCTTTCAGCACTTTACTGCCTTGAGATGCATTTTCATTTGTATGCTCTGAAAAGACGTTTCAGGCAGAGAGGAGGCCAAAAGTTGATTTTGTGAAAGTAAACATAGTTTCAAAGATTTTCTTCAAAGAAGTGACTCAGGACAGTTGATTTCACAGTCTGATGTCATTTTCATGAATATCTGCAGCTTTCAGCACTTTACTGGCTAGAGATGCATTTTCATTTTTCATGCTCTGAAAAGACGTTTTAGGCAGAGAGGAGGCCAAAAGTTGATTTTGTGAAAGTAAACATAGTTTCAAAGATTTTCTTCAAGAAAGTAACTCAGGACAGTTGATTTCACAGTCTGATGTCATTTTCATGAATATCTGCAGCTTTCAGCACTTTACTGGCTAGAGATGCATTTTCATTTTTCATGCTCTGAAAAGACGTTTCAGGCACAGAGGAGGCGAAAAGTTGATTTTGTGAAAGTAAACATAGTTTCAAAGATTTTCTTCAAGAAAAGGTTCTCAGGACAGTTGATTTCACAGTCTGATGTAATTTTCATGAATATCTGCAGCTTTCAGCACTCTACTGGCTACAGATGCATTTTCACTTTTTATGCTCTTAAAAGACGTTTCAGGCAGAGAGGAGGCCAAAAGTTGATTTTGTGAAAGTAAACATAGTTTCAAAGATTTTCTTCAAGAAAGTAACTCAGGACAGTTGATTTCACAGTCTGATGTCATTTTCATGAATATCTGCAGCTTTCAGCACTTTACTGCCTAGAGATGCATTTTCATTTGTATGCTCTGAAAAGACGTTTCAGGCAGAGAGGAGGCCAAAAGTTGATTTTGTGAAAGTAAACATAGTTTCAAAGATTTTCTTCAAAGAAGTGACTCAGGACAGTTGATTTCACAGTCTGATGTCATTTTCATGAATATCTGCAGCTTTCAGCACTTTACTGGCTAGAGATGCATTTTCATTTTTCATGCTCTGAAAAGACGTTTTAGGCAGAGAGGAGGCCAAAAGTTGATTTTGTGAAAGTAAACATAGTTTCAAAGATTTTCTTCAAGAAAAGGTTCTCAGGACAGTTGATTTCACAGTCTGATGTCATTTTCATGAATATCTGCAGCTTTCAGCACTTTACTGCCTTGAGATGCATTTTCATTTGTATGCTCTGAAAAGACGTTTCAGGCAGAGAGGAGGCCAAAAGTTGATTTTGTGAAAATACATGGTTTCAAAGATTTTCTTCAAGAAAAGTAACTCAGGACAGTTGATTTCACAGTCTGATGTCATTTTCATGAATATCTGCAGCTTTCAGCACTTTACTGCCTAGAGATGCATTTTCTCTTTTTATGCTCTTAAAAGACATTTCAGGCACAGAGGAGGCCAAAGGTTGATTTTGTGAAAAAACATAGTTTCAAAGATTTTCTTCAAGAAAGTAACTCAGGACAGTTGATTTCACAGTCTGATGTCATGTTCATGAATATCTACAGCTTTCAGCACTATACTGGCTAGAGATGCATTTACAATTTTTTATGCTCTGAAAAGACGTTTCAGGCAGAGAGGAGGCCAAAAGTTGATTTTGTGAAAATACATAGTTTCAAAGATTTTCTTCAAGAAAAGGTTCTCAGGACAGTTGATTTCACAGTCTGATGTCATTTTCATAAATATCTACAGCTTTCAGCACTTTACTGGCTAGAGATGCATTTACAATTTTTTATGCTCTGAAAAGACGTTTCAGGCAGAGAGGAGGCCAAAAGTTGATTTTGTGAAAGTAAACATAGTTTCAAAGATTTTCTTCAAGAAAGTAACTCAGGACAGTTGATTTCACAGTCTGATGTCATTTTCATGAATATCTGCAGCTTTCAGCACTTTACTGCCTAGAGATGCATTTTCATTTGTATGCTCTGAAAAGACGTTTCAGGCAGAGAGGAGGCCAAAAGTTGATTTTGTGAAAGTAAACATAGTTTCAAAGATTTTCTTCAAAGAAGTGACTCAGGACAGTTGATTTCACAGTCTGATGTCATTTTCATGAATATCTGCAGCTTTCAGCACTTTACTGGCTAGAGATGCATTTTCATTTTTCATGCTCTGAAAAGACGTTTTAGGCAGAGAGGAGGCCAAAAGTTGATTTTGTGAAAGTAAACATAGTTTCAAAGATTTTCTTCAAGAAAAGGTTCTCAGGACAGTTGATTTCACAGTCTGATGTCATTTTCATGAATATCTGCAGCTTTCAGCACTTTACTGCCTAGAGATGCATTTTCATTTGTATGCTCTGAAAAGACGTTTCAGGCAGAGAGGAGGCCAAAAGTTGATTTTGTGAAAGTAAACATAGTTTCAAAGATTTTCTTCAAAGAAGTGACTCAGGACAGTTGATTTCACAGTCTGATGTCATTTTCATGAATATCTGCAGCTTTCAGCACTTTACTGGCTAGAGATGCATTTTCATTTTTCATGCTCTGAAAAGACGTTTTAGGCAGAGAGGAGGCCAAAAGTTGATTTTGTGAAAGTAAACATAGTTTCAAAGATTTTCTTCAAGAAAAGGTTCTCAGGACAGTTGATTTCACAGTCTGATGTCATTTTCATGAATATCTGCAGCTTTCAGCACTTTACTGCCTAGAGATGCATTTTCATTATTATGCTCTGAAAAGACGTTTCAGGCAGAGAGGAGGCCAAAAGTTGATTTTGTGAAAATACATGGTTTCAAAGATTTTCTTCAAGAAAAGTAACTCAGGACAGTTGATTTCACAGTCTGATGTCATTTTCATGAATATCTGCAGCTTTCAGCACTTTACTGCCTAGAGATGCATTTTCTCTTTTTATGCTCTGAAAAGACATTTCAGGCACAGAGGAGGCCAAAGGTTGATTTTGTGAAAAAACATAGTTTCAAAGATTTTCTTCAAGAAAGTAACTCAGGACAGTTGATTTCACAGTCTGATGTCATGTTCATGAATATCTACAGCTTTCAGCACTATACTGGCTAGAGATGCATTTACAATTTTTTATGCTCTGAAAAGACGTTTCAGGCAGAGAGGAGGCCAAAAGTTGATTTTGTGAAAATACATAGTTTCAAAGATTTTCTTCAAGAAAAGGTTCTCAGGACAGTTGATTTCACAGTCTGATGTCATTTTCATGAATATCTACAGCTTTCAGCACTTTACTGCCTAGAGATGCATTTACAATTTTTTATGCTCTGAAAAGACGTTTCAGGCAGAGAGGAGGCCAAAAGTTGATTTTGTGAAAGTAAACATAGTTTCAAAGATTTTCTTCAAGAAAGTAACTCAGGACAGTTGATTTCACAGTCTGATGTCATTTTCATGAATATCTGCAGCTTTCAGCACTTTACTGCCTAGAGATGCATTTTCTCTTTTTATGCTCTTAAAAGACATTTCAGGCAGAGAGGAGGCCAAAAGTTGATTTTGTGAAAGTAAACATAGTTTCAAAGATTTTCTTCAAAGAAGTGACTCAGGACAGTTGATTTCACAGTCTGATGTCATTTTCATGAATATCTGCAGCTTTCAGCACTTTACTGGCTAGAGATGCATTTTCATTTTTCATGCTCTGAAAAGACGTTTTAGGCAGAGAGGAGGCCAAAAGTTGATTTTGTGAAAGTAAACATAGTTTCAAAGATTTTCTTCAAGAAAAGGTTCTCAGGACAGTTGATTTCACAGTCTGATGTCATTTTCATGAATATCTGCAGCTTTCAGCACTTTACTGCCTAGAGATGCATTTTCATTTTTATGCTCTGAAAAGACGTTTCAGGCAGAGAGGAGGCCAAAAGTTGATTTTGTGAAAATACATGGTTTCAAAGATTTTCTTCAAGAAAAGTAACTCAGGACAGTTGATTTCACAGTCTGATGTCATTTTCATGAATATCTGCAGCTTTCAGCACTTTACTGCCTAGAGATGCATTTTCTCTTTTTATGCTCTGAAAAGACATTTCAGGCACAGAGGAGGCCAAAGGTTGATTTTGTGAAAAAACATAGTTTCAAAGATTTTCTTCAAGAAAGTAACTCAGGACAGTTGATTTCACAGTCTGATGTCATGTTCATGAATATCTACAGCTTTCAGCACTATACTGGCTAGAGATGCATTTACAATTTTTTATGCTCTGAAAAGACGTTTCAGGCAGAGAGGAGGCCAAAAGTTGATTTTGTGAAAATACATAGTTTCAAAGATTTTCTTCAAGAAAAGGTTCTCAGGACAGTTGATTTCACAGTCTGATGTCATTTTCATGAATATCTACAGCTTTCAGCACTTTACTGCCTAGAGATGCATTTACAATTTTTTATGCTCTGAAAAGACGTTTCAGGCAGAGAGGAGGCCAAAAGTTGATTTTGTGAAAGTAAACATAGTTTCAAAGATTTTCTTCAAGAAAGTAACTCAGGACAGTTGATTTCACAGTCTGATGTCATTTTCATGAATATCTGCAGCTTTCAGCACTTTACTGGCTAGAGATGCATTTTCATTTTTCATGCTCTGAAAAGACGTTTTAGGCAGAGAGGAGGCCAAAAGTTGATTTTGTGAAAGTAAACATAGTTTCAAAGATTTTCTTCAAGAAAGTAACTCAGGACAGTTGATTTCACAGTCTGATGTCATTTTCATGAATATCTGCAGCTTTCAGCACTTTACTGGCTAGAGATGCATTTTCATTTTTCATGCTCTGAAAAGACGTTTTAGGCAGAGAGGAGGCCAAAAGTTGATTTTGTGAAAGTAAACATAGTTTCAAAGATTTTCTTCAAGAAAGTAACTCAGGACAGTTGATTTCACAGTCTGATGTCATTTTCATGAATATCTGCAGCTTTCAGCACTTTACTGGCTAGAGATGCATTTTCATTGTTCATGCTCTGAAAAGACGTTTCAGGCACAGAGGAGGCGAAAAGTTGATTTTGTGAAAGTAAACATAGTTTCAAAGATTTTCTTCAAGAAAAGGTTCTCAGGACAGTTGATTTCACAGTCTGATGTCATTTTCATGAATATCTGCAGCTTTCAGCACTTTACTGGCTAGAGATGCATTTTCATTTTTCATGCTCTGAAAAGACGTTTTAGGCAGAGAGGAGGCCAAAAGTTGATTTTGTGAAAGTAAACATAGTTTCAAAGATTTTCTTCAAGAAAGTAACTCAGGACAGTTGATTTCACAGTCTGATGTCATTTTCATGAATATCTGCAGCTTTCAGCACTTTACTGGCTAGAGATGCATTTTCATTTTTCATGCTCTGAAAAGACGTTTTAGGCAGAGAGGAGGCCAAAAGTTGATTTTGTGAAAGTAAACATAGTTTCAAAGATTTTCTTCAAGAAAGTAACTCAGGACAGTTGATTTCACAGTCTGATGTCATTTTCATGAATATCTGCAGCTTTCAGCACTTTACTGGCTAGAGATGCATTTTCATTGTTCATGCTCTGAAAAGACGTTTCAGGCACAGAGGAGGCGAAAAGTTGATTTTGTGAAAGTAAACATAGTTTCAAAGATTTTCTTCAAGAAAAGGTTCTCAGGACAGTTGATTTCACAGTCTGATGTCATTTTCATGAATATCTGCAGCTTTCAGCACTTTACTGGCTAGAGATGCATTTTCATTTTTCATGCTCTGAAAAGACGTTTTAGGCAGAGAGGAAGCCAAAAGTTGATTTTGTGAAAGTAAACATAGTTTCAAAGATTTTCTTCAAGAAAGTAACTCAGGACAGTTGATTTCACAGTCTGATGTCATTTTCATGAATATCTACAGCTTTCAGCACTTTACTGGCTAGAGATGCATTTTCATTGTTCATGCTCTGAAAAGACGTTTCAGGCACAGAGGAGGCGAAAAGTTGATTTTGTGAAAGTAAACATAGTTTCAAAGATTTTCTTCAAGAAAAGGTTCTCAGGACAGTTGATTTCACAGTCTGATGTCATTTTCATGAATATCTGCAGCTTTCAGCACTTTACTGGCTAGAGATGCATTTTCATTTTTCATGCTCTGAAAAGACGTTTTAGGCAGAGAGGAGGCCAAAAGTTGATTTTGTGAAAGTAAACATAGTTTCAAAGATTTTCTTCAAGAAAAGGTTCTCAGGACAGTTGATTTCACAGTCTGATGTCATTTTCATGAATATCTGCAGCTTTCAGCACTTTACTGCCTAGAGATGCATTTTCTCTTTTTATGCTCTTAAAAGACATTTCAGGCACAGAGGAGGCCAAAGGTTGATTTTGTGAAAAAACATAGTTTCAAAGATTTTCTTCAAGAAAGTAACTCAGGACAGTTGATTTCACAGTCTGATGTCATGTTCATGAATATCTACAGCTTTCAGCACTATACTGGCTAGAGATGCATTTACAATTTTTTATGCTCTGAAAAGACGTTTCAGGCAGAGAGGAGGCCAAAAGTTGATTTTGTGAAAATACATAGTTTCAAAGATTTTCTTCAAGAAAAGGTTCTCAGGACAGTTGATTTCACAGTCTGATGTCATTTTCATGAATATCTACAGCTTTCAGCACTTTACTGCCTAGAGATGCATTTACAATTTTTTATGCTCTGAAAAGACGTTTCAGGCAGAGAGGAGGCCAAAAGTTGATTTTGTGAAAGTAAACATAGTTTCAAAGATTTTCTTCAAGAAAGTAACTCAGGACAGTTGATTTCACAGTCTGATGTCATTTTCATGAATATCTGCAGCTTTCAGCACTTTACTGCCTAGAGATGCATTTTCTCTTTTTATGCTCTTAAAAGACATTTCAGGCAGAGAGGAGGCCAAAAGTTGATTTTGTGAAAGTAAACATAGTTTCAAAGATTTTCTTCAAAGAAGTGACTCAGGACAGTTGATTTCACAGTCTGATGTCATTTTCATGAATATCTGCAGCTTTCAGCACTTTACTGGCTAGAGATGCATTTTCATTTTTCATGCTCTGAAAAGACGTTTTAGGCAGAGAGGAGGCCAAAAGTTGATTTTGTGAAAGTAAACATAGTTTCAAAGATTTTCTTCAAGAAAAGGTTCTCAGGACAGTTGATTTCACAGTCTGATGTCATTTTCATGAATATCTGCAGCTTTCAGCACTTTACTGCCTAGAGATGCATTTTCATTTTTATGCTCTGAAAAGACGTTTCAGGCAGAGAGGAGGCCAAAAGTTGATTTTGTGAAAATACATGGTTTCAAAGATTTTCTTCAAGAAAAGTAACTCAGGACAGTTGATTTCACAGTCTGATGTCATTTTCATGAATATCTGCAGCTTTCAGCACTTTACTGCCTAGAGATGCATTTTCTCTTTTTATGCTCTGAAAAGACATTTCAGGCACAGAGGAGGCCAAAGGTTGATTTTGTGAAAAAACATAGTTTCAAAGATTTTCTTCAAGAAAGTAACTCAGGACAGTTGATTTCACAGTCTGATGTCATGTTCATGAATATCTACAGCTTTCAGCACTATACTGGCTAGAGATGCATTTACAATTTTTTATGCTCTGAAAAGACGTTTCAGGCAGAGAGGAGGCCAAAAGTTGATTTTGTGAAAATACATAGTTTCAAAGATTTTCTTCAAGAAAAGGTTCTCAGGACAGTTGATTTCACAGTCTGATGTCATTTTCATGAATATCTACAGCTTTCAGCACTTTACTGCCTAGAGATGCATTTACAATTTTTTATGCTCTGAAAAGACGTTTCAGGCAGAGAGGAGGCCAAAAGTTGATTTTGTGAAAGTAAACATAGTTTCAAAGATTTTCTTCAAGAAAGTAACTCAGGACAGTTGATTTCACAGTCTGATGTCATTTTCATGAATATCTGCAGCTTTCAGCACTTTACTGGCTAGAGATGCATTTTCATTTTTCATGCTCTGAAAAGACGTTTTAGGCAGAGAGGAGGCCAAAAGTTGATTTTGTGAAAGTAAACATAGTTTCAAAGATTTTCTTCAAGAAAGTAACTCAGGACAGTTGATTTCACAGTCTGATGTCATTTTCATGAATATCTGCAGCTTTCAGCACTTTACTGGCTAGAGATGCATTTTCATTTTTCATGCTCTGAAAAGACGTTTTAGGCAGAGAGGAGGCCAAAAGTTGATTTTGTGAAAGTAAACATAGTTTCAAAGATTTTCTTCAAGAAAGTAACTCAGGACAGTTGATTTCACAGTCTGATGTCATTTTCATGAATATCTGCAGCTTTCAGCACTTTACTGGCTAGAGATGCATTTTCATTGTTCATGCTCTGAAAAGACGTTTCAGGCACAGAGGAGGCGAAAAGTTGATTTTGTGAAAGTAAACATAGTTTCAAAGATTTTCTTCAAGAAAAGGTTCTCAGGACAGTTGATTTCACAGTCTGATGTCATTTTCATGAATATCTGCAGCTTTCAGCACTTTACTGGCTAGAGATGCATTTTCATTTTTCATGCTCTGAAAAGACGTTTTAGGCAGAGAGGAGGCCAAAAGTTGATTTTGTGAAAGTAAACATAGTTTCAAAGATTTTCTTCAAGAAAGTAACTCAGGACAGTTGATTTCACAGTCTGATGTCATTTTCATGAATATCTGCAGCTTTCAGCACTTTACTGGCTAGAGATGCATTTTCATTTTTCATGCTCTGAAAAGACGTTTTAGGCAGAGAGGAGGCCAAAAGTTGATTTTGTGAAAGTAAACATAGTTTCAAAGATTTTCTTCAAGAAAGTAACTCAGGACAGTTGATTTCACAGTCTGATGTCATTTTCATGAATATCTGCAGCTTTCAGCACTTTACTGGCTAGAGATGCATTTTCATTGTTCATGCTCTGAAAAGACGTTTCAGGCACAGAGGAGGCGAAAAGTTGATTTTGTGAAAGTAAACATAGTTTCAAAGATTTTCTTCAAGAAAAGGTTCTCAGGACAGTTGATTTCACAGTCTGATGTCATTTTCATGAATATCTGCAGCTTTCAGCACTTTACTGGCTAGAGATGCATTTTCATTTTTCATGCTCTGAAAAGACGTTTTAGGCAGAGAGGAAGCCAAAAGTTGATTTTGTGAAAGTAAACATAGTTTCAAAGATTTTCTTCAAGAAAGTAACTCAGGACAGTTGATTTCACAGTCTGATGTCATTTTCATGAATATCTACAGCTTTCAGCACTTTACTGGCTAGAGATGCATTTTCATTGTTCATGCTCTGAAAAGACGTTTCAGGCACAGAGGAGGCGAAAAGTTGATTTTGTGAAAGTAAACATAGTTTCAAAGATTTTCTTCAAGAAAAGGTTCTCAGGACAGTTGATTTCACAGTCTGATGTCATTTTCATGAATATCTGCAGCTTTCAGCACTTTACTGGCTAGAGATGCATTTTCATTTTTCATGCTCTGAAAAGACGTTTTAGGCAGAGAGGAGGCCAAAAGTTGATTTTGTGAAAGTAAACATAGTTTCAAAGATTTTCTTCAAGAAAAGGTTCTCAGGACAGTTGATTTCACAGTCTGATGTCATTTTCATGAATATCTGCAGCTTTCAGCACTTTACTGCCTAGAGATGCATTTTCTCTTTTTATGCTCTTAAAAGACATTTCAGGCACAGAGGAGGCCAAAGGTTGATTTTGTGAAAAAACATAGTTTCAAAGATTTTCTTCAAGAAAGTAACTCAGGACAGTTGATTTCACAGTCTGATGTCATGTTCATGAATATCTACAGCTTTCAGCACTATACTGGCTAGAGATGCATTTACAATTTTTTATGCTCTGAAAAGACGTTTCAGGCAGAGAGGAGGCCAAAAGTTGATTTTGTGAAAATACATAGTTTCAAAGATTTTCTTCAAGAAAAGGTTCTCAGGACAGTTGATTTCACAGTCTGATGTCATTTTCATGAATATCTACAGCTTTCAGCACTTTACTGCCTAGAGATGCATTTACAATTTTTTATGCTCTGAAAAGACGTTTCAGGCAGAGAGGAGGCCAAAAGTTGATTTTGTGAAAGTAAACATAGTTTCAAAGATTTTCTTCAAGAAAGTAACTCAGGACAGTTGATTTCACAGTCTGATGTCATTTTCATGAATATCTGCAGCTTTCAGCACTTTACTGGCTAGAGATGCATTTTCATTTTTCATGCTCTGAAAAGACGTTTTAGGCAGAGAGGAGGCCAAAAGTTGATTTTGTGAAAGTAAACATAGTTTCAAAGATTTTCTTCAAGAAAGTAACTCAGGACAGTTGATTTCACAGTCTGATGTCATTTTCATGAATATCTACAGCTTTCAGCACTTTACTGGCTAGAGATGCATTTTCATTTTTCATGCTCTGAAAAGACGTTTCAGGCACAGAGGAGGCGAAAAGTTGATTTTGTGAAAGTAAACATAGTTTCAAAGATTTTCTTCAAGAAAAGGTTCTCAGGACAGTTGATTTCACAGTCTGATGTAATTTTCATGAATATCTGCAGCTTTCAGCACTCTACTGGCTACAGATGCATTTTCACTTTTTATGCTCTTAAAAGACGTTTCAGGCAGAGAGGAGGCCAAAAGTTGATTTTGTGAAAGTAAACATAGTTTCAAAGATTTTCTTCAAGAAAGTAACTCAGGACAGTTGATTTCACAGTCTGATGTCATTTTCATGAATATCTGCAGCTTTCAGCACTTTACTGCCTAGAGATGCATTTTCATTTTTATGCTCTGAAAAGACGTTTCAGGCAGAGAGGAGGCCAAAAGTTGATTTTGTGAAAATACATGGTTTCAAAGATTTTCTTCAAGAAAAGTAACTCAGGACAGTTGATTTCACAGTCTGATGTCATTTTCATGAATATCTGCAGCTTTCAGCACTTTACTGCCTAGAGATGCATTTACAATTTTTTATGCTCTGAAAAGACGTTTCAGGCAGAGAGGAGGCCAAAAGTTGATTTTGTGAAAATACATAGTTTCAAAGATTTTCTTCAAGAACAGGTTCTCAGGACAGTTGATTTCACAGTCTGATGTCATTTTCATGAATATCTACAGCTTTCAGCACTTTACTGCCTAGAGATGCATTTACAATTTTTTATGCTCTGAAAAGACGTTTCAGGCAGAGAGGAGGCCAAAAGTTGATTTTGTGAAAGTAAACATAGTTTCAAAGATTTTCTTCAAGAAAGTAACTCAGGACAGTTGATTTCACAGTCTGATGTCATTTTCATGAATATCTACAGCTTTCAGCACTTTACTGGCTAGAGATGCATTTTCATTTTTCATGCTCTGAAAAGACGTTTTAGGCAGAGAGGAGGCCAAAAGTTAATTTTGTGAAAGTAAACATAGTTTCAAAGATTTTCTTCAAGAAAGTAACTCAGGACAGTTGATTTCACAGTCTGATGTCATTTTCATGAATATCTACAGCTTTCAGCACTTTACTGGCTAGAGATGCATTTTCATTTTTCATGCTCTGAAAAGACGTTTCAAGCACAGAGGAGGCCAAAAGTTGATTTTGTGAAAGTAAACATAGTTTCAAAGATTTTCTTCAAGAAAAGGTTCTCAGGACAGTTGATTTCACAGTCTGATGTCATTTTCATGAATATCTGCAGCTTTCAGCACTTTACTGCCTAGAGATGCATTTTCTCTTTTTATGCTCTTAAAAGACATTTCAGGCACAGAGGAGGCCAAAGGTTGATTTTGTGAAAAAACATAGTTTCAAAGATTTTCTTCAAGAAAGTAACTCAGGACAGTTGATTTCACAGTCTGATGTCATTTTCATGAATATCTGCAGCTTTCAGCACTTTACTGGCTAGAGATGCATTTTCATTTTTCATTCTCTGAAAAGACGTTTTAGGCAGAGAGGAGGCCAAAAGTTGATTTTGTGAAAGTAAACATAGTTTCAAAGATTTTCTTCAAGAAAAGGTTCTCAGGACAGTTGATTTCACAGTCTGTCATTTTCATGAATATCTACAGCTTTCAGCACTTTACTGGCTAGAGATGCATTTACAATTTTTTATGCTCTGAAAAGACGTTTCAGGCAGAGAGGAGGCCAAAAGTTGATTTTGTGAAAATACATAGTTTCAAAGATTTTCTTCAAGAAAGTAACTCAGGACAGTTGATTTCACAGTCTGATGTCATTTTCATGAATATCTGCAGCTTTCAGCACTTTACTGGCCAGAGATGCATTTTCATTTTTCATGCTCTGAAAAGACGTTTTAGGCAGAGAGGAGGCCAAAAGTTGATTTTGTGAAAGTAAACATAGTTTCAAAGATTTTCTTCAAGAAAAGGTTCTCAGGACAGTTGATTTCACAGTCTGATGTCATTTTCATGAATATCTGCAGCTTTCAGCACTTTACTGGCTAGAGATGCATTTTCATTTGTATGCTCTGAAAAGACGTTTCAGGCAGAGAGGAGGCCAAAAGTTGATTTTGTGAAAGTAAACATAGTTTCAAAGATTTTCTTCAAAGAAGTGACTCAGGACAGTTGATTTCACAGTCTGATGTCATTTTCATGAATATCTGCAGCTTTCAGCACTTTACTGGCTAGAGATGCATTTTCATTTTTCATGCTCTGAAAAGACGTTTTAGGCAGAGAGGAGGCCAAAAGTTGATTTTGTGAAAGTAAACATAGTTTCAAAGATTTTCTTCAAGAAAAGGTTCTCAGGACAGTTGATTTCACAGTCTGATGTCATTTTCATGAATATCTGCAGCTTTCAGCACTTTACTGCCTAGAGATGCATTTTCATTTGTATGCTCTGAAAAGACGTTTCAGGCAGAGAGGAGGCCAAAAGTTGATTTTGTGAAAGTAAACATAGTTTCAAAGATTTTCTTCAAAGAAGTGACTCAGGACAGTTGATTTCACAGTCTGATGTCATTTTCATGAATATCTGCAGCTTTCAGCACTTTACTGGCTAGAGATACATTTTCATTTTTCATGCTCTGAAAAGACGTTTTAGGCAGAGAGGAGGCCAAAAGTTGATTTTGTGAAAGTAAACATAGTTTCAAAGATTTTCTTCAAGAAAAGGTTCTCAGGACAGTTGATTTCACAGTCTGATGTCATTTTCATGAATATCTGCAGCTTTCAGCACTTTACTGCCTAGAGATGCATTTTCTCTTTTTATGCTCTTAAAAGACATTTCAGGCACAGAGGAGGCCAAAGGTTGATTTTGTGAAAAAACATAGTTTCAAAGATTTTCTTCAAGAAAGTAACTCAGGACAGTTGATTTCACAGTCTGATGTCATTTTCATGAATATCTGCAGCTTTCAGCACTTTACTGGCTAGAGATGCATTTTCATTTTTCATTCTCTGAAAAGACGTTTTAGGCAGAGAGGAGGCCAAAAGTTGATTTTGTGAAAGTAAACATAGTTTCAAAGATTTTCTTCAAGAAAAGGTTCTCAGGACAGTTGATTTCACAGTCTGTCATTTTCATGAATATCTACAGCTTTCAGCACTTTACTGGGTAGAGATGCATTTACAATTTTTTATGCTCTGAAAAGACGTTTCAGGCAGAGAGGAGGCCAAAAGTTGATTTTGTGAAAATACATAGTTTCAAAGATTTTCTTCAAGAAAGTAACTCAGGACAGTTGATTTCACAGTCTGATGTCATTTTCATGAATATCTGCAGCTTTCAGCACTTTACTGGCCAGAGATGCATTTTCATTTTTCATGCTCTGAAAAGACGTTTTAGGCAGAGAGGAGGCCAAAAGTTGATTTTGTGAAAGTAAACATAGTTTCAAAGATTTTCTTCAAGAAAAGGTTCTCAGGACAGTTGATTTCACAGTCTGATGTCATTTTCATGAATATCTGCAGCTTTCAGCACTTTACTGGCTAGAGATGCATTTTCATTTGTATGCTCTGAAAAGACGTTTCAGGCAGAGAGGAGGCCAAAAGTTGATTTTGTGAAAGTAAACATAGTTTCAAAGATTTTCTTCAAAGAAGTGACTCAGGACAGTTGATTTCACAGTCTGATGTCATTTTCATGAATATCTGCAGCTTTCAGCACTTTACTGGCTAGAGATGCATTTTCATTTTTCATGCTCTGAAAAGACGTTTTAGGCAGAGAGGAGGCCAAAAGTTGATTTTGTGAAAGTAAACATAGTTTCAAAGATTTTCTTCAAGAAAAGGTTCTCAGGACAGTTGATTTCACAGTCTGATGTCATTTTCATGAATATCTGCAGCTTTCAGCACTTTACTGCCTAGAGATGCATTTTCTCTTTTTATGCTCTTAAAAGACATTTCAGGCACAGAGGAGGCCAAAGGTTGATTTTGTGAAAAAACATAGTTTCAAAGATTTTCTTCAAGAAAGTAACTCAGGACAGTTGATTTCACAGTCTGATGTCATGTTCATGAATATCTACAGCTTTCAGCACTATACTGGCTAGAGATGCATTTACAATTTTTTATGCTCTGAAAAGACGTTTCAGGCAGAGAGGAGGCCAAAAGTTGATTTTGTGAAAATACATAGTTTCAAAGATTTTCTTCAAGAACAGGTTCTCAGGAAAGTTGATTTCACAGTCTGATGTCATTTTCATGAATATCTACAGCTTTCAGCACTTTACTGCCTAGAGATGCATTTACAATTTTTTATGCTCTGAAAAGACGTTTCAGGCAGAGAGGAGGCCAAAAGTTGATTTTGTGAAAGTAAACATAGTTTCAAAGATTTTCTTCAAGAAAGTAACTCAGGACAGTTGATTTCACAGTCTGATGTCATTTTCATGAATATCTACAGCTTTCAGCACTTTACTGGCTAGAGATGCATTTTCATTTTTCATGCTCTGAAAAGACGTTTTAGGCAGAGAGGAGGCCAAAAGTTAATTTTGTGAAAGTAAACATAGTTTCAAAGATTTTCTTCAAGAAAGTAACTCAGGACAGTTGATTTCACAGTCTGATGTCATTTTCATGAATATCTACAGCTTTCAGCACTTTACTGGCTAGAGATGCATTTTCATTTTTCATGCTCTGAAAAGACGTTTCAAGCACAGAGGAGGCCAAAAGTTGATTTTGTGAAAGTAAACATAGTTTCAAAGATTTTCTTCAAGAAAAGGTTCTCAGGACAGTTGATTTCACAGTCTGATGTCATTTTCATGAATATCTGCAGCTTTCAGCACTTTACTGGCTAGAGATGCATTTTCATTTGTATGCTCTGAAAAGACGTTTCAGGCAGAGAGGAGGCCAAAAGTTGATTTTGTGAAAGTAAACATAGTTTCAAAGATTTTCTTCAAAGAAGTGACTCAGGACAGTTGATTTCACAGTCTGATGTCATTTTCATGAATATCTGCAGCTTTCAGCACTTTACTGCCTAGAGATGCATTTTCTCTTTTTATGCTCTTAAAAGACATTTCAGGCACAGAGGAGGCCAAAGGTTGATTTTGTGAAAAAACATAGTTTCAAAGATTTTCTTCAAGAAAGTAACTCAGGACAGTTGATTTCACAGTCTGATGTCATGTTCATGAATATCTACAGCTTTCAGCACTATACTGGCTAGAGATGCATTTACAATTTTTTATGCTCTGAAAAGACGTTTCAGGCAGAGAGGAGGCCAAAAGTTGATTTTGTGAAAATACATAGTTTCAAAGATTTTCTTCAAGAACAGGTTCTCAGGAAAGTTGATTTCACAGTCTGATGTCATTTTCATGAATATCTACAGCTTTCAGCACTTTACTGCCTAGAGATGCATTTACAATTTTTTATGCTCTGAAAAGACGTTTCAGGCAGAGAGGAGGCCAAAAGTTGATTTTGTGAAAGTAAACATAGTTTCAAAGATTTTCTTCAAGAAAGTAACTCAGGACAGTTGATTTCACAGTCTGATGTCATTTTCATGAATATCTACAGCTTTCAGCACTTTACTGGCTAGAGATGCATTTTCATTTTTCATGCTCTGAAAAGACGTTTTAGGCAGAGAGGAGGCCAAAAGTTAATTTTGTGAAAGTAAACATAGTTTCAAAGATTTTCTTCAAGAAAGTAACTCAGGACAGTTGATTTCACAGTCTGATGTCATTTTCATGAATATCTACAGCTTTCAGCACTTTACTGCCTAGAGATGCATTTTCTCTTTTTATGCTCTTAAAAGACATTTCAGGCACAGAGGAGGCCAAAGGTTGATTTTGTGAAAAAACATAGTTTCAAAGATTTTCTTCAAGAAAGTAACTCAGGACAGTTGATTTCACAGTCTGATGTCATTTTCATGAATATCTGCAGCTTTCAGCACTTTACTGGCTAGAGATGCATTTTCATTTTTCATTCTCTGAAAAGACGTTTTAGGCAGAGAGGAGGCCAAAAGTTGATTTTGTGAAAGTAAACATAGTTTCAAAGATTTTCTTCAAGAAAAGGTTCTCAGGACAGTTGATTTCACAGTCTGTCATTTTCATGAATATCTACAGCTTTCAGCACTTTACTGGCTAGAGATGCATTTACAATTTTTTATGCTCTGAAAAGACGTTTCAGGCAGAGAGGAGGCCAAAAGTTGATTTTGTGATAATACATAGTTTCAAAGATTTTCTTCAAGAAAGTAACTCAGGACAGTTGATTTCACAGTCTGATGTCATTTTCATGAATATCTGCAGCTTTCAGCACTTTACTGGCCAGAGATGCATTTTCATTTTTCATGCTCTGAAAAGACGTTTTAGGCAGAGAGGAGGCCAAAAGTTGATTTTGTGAAAGTAAACATAGTTTCAAAGATTTTCTTCAAGAAAAGGTTCTCAGGACAGTTGATTTCACAGTCTGATGTCATTTTCATGAATATCTGCAGCTTTCAGCACTTTACTGGCTAGAGATGCATTTTCATTTGTATGCTCTGAAAAGACGTTTCAGGCAGAGAGGAGGCCAAAAGTTGATTTTGTGAAAGTAAACATAGTTTCAAAGATTTTCTTCAAAGAAGTGACTCAGGACAGTTGATTTCACAGTCTGATGTCATTTTCATGAATATCTGCAGCTTTCAGCACTTTACTGGCTAGAGATGCATTTTCATTTTTCATGCTCTGAAAAGACGTTTTAGGCAGAGAGGAGGCCAAAAGTTGATTTTGTGAAAGTAAACATAGTTTCAAAGATTTTCTTCAAGAAAAGGTTCTCAGGACAGTTGATTTCACAGTCTGATGTCATTTTCATGAATATCTGCAGCTTTCAGCACTTTACTGCCTAGAGATGCATTTTCATTTGTATGCTCTGAAAAGACGTTTCAGGCAGAGAGGAGGCCAAAAGTTGATTTTGTGAAAGTAAACATAGTTTCAAAGATTTTCTTCAAAGAAGTGACTCAGGACAGTTGATTTCACAGTCTGATGTCATTTTCATGAATATCTGCAGCTTTCAGCACTTTACTGGCTAGAGATGCATTTTCATTTTTCATGCTCTGAAAAGACGTTTTAGGCAGAGAGGAGGCCAAAAGTTGATTTTGTGAAAGTAAACATAGTTTCAAAGATTTTCTTCAAGAAAAGGTTCTCAGGACAGTTGATTTCACAGTCTGATGTCATTTTCATGAATATCTGCAGCTTTCAGCACTTTACTGCCTAGAGATGCATTTTCATTTTTATGCTCTGAAAAGACGTTTCAGGCAGAGAGGAGGCCAAAAGTTGATTTTGTGAAAATACATAGTTTCAAAGATTTTCTTCAAGAAAAGGTTCTCAGGACAGTTGATTTCACAGTCTGATGTCATTTTCATGAATATCTGCAGCTTTCAGCACTTTACTGCCTAGAGATGCATTTTCTCTTTTTATGCTCTTAAAAGACATTTCAGGCACAGAGGAGGCCAAAGGTTGATTTTGTGAAAAAACATAGTTTCAAAGATTTTCTTCAAGAAAGTAACTCAGGACAGTTGATTTCACAGTCTGATGTCATTTTCATGAATATCTGCAGCTTTCAGCACTTTACTGCCTAGAGATGCATTTTCTCTTTTTATGCTCTGAAAAGACGTTTCAGGCAGAGAGGAGGCCAAAAGTTGATTTTGTGAAAGTAAACATAGTTTCAAAGATTTTCTTCAAGAAAAGGTTCTCAGGACAGTTGATTTCACAGTCTGTCATTTTCATGAATATCTACAGCTTTCAGCACTTTACTGCCTAGAGATGCATTTACAATTTTTTATGCTCTGAAAAGACGTTTCAGGCAGAGAGGAGGCCAAAAGTTGATTTTGTGAAAGTAAACATAGTTTCAAAGATTTTCTTCAAGAAAGTAACTCAGGACAGTTGATTTCACAGTCTGATGTCATTTTCATGAATATCTGCAGCTTTCAGCACTTTACTGGCTAGAGATGCATTTTCATTTTTCATGCTCTGAAAAGACGTTTTAGGCAGAGAGGAGGCCAAAAGTTGATTTTGTGAAAGTAAACATAGTTTCAAAGATTTTCTTCAAGAAAAGGTTCTCAGGACAGTTGATTTCACAGTCTGTCATTTTCATGAATATCTACAGCTTTCAGCACTTTACTGGCTAGAGATGCATTTACAATTTTTTATGCTCTGAAAAGACGTTTCAGGCAGAGAGGAGGCCAAAAGTTGATTTTGTGAAAATACATAGTTTCAAAGATTTTCTTCAAGAAAGTAACTCAGGACAGTTGATTTCACAGTCTGATGTCATTTTCATGAATATCTGCAGCTTTCAGCACTTTACTGGCCAGAGATGCATTTTCATTTTTCATGCTCTGAAAAGACGTTTTAGGCAGAGAGGAGGCCAAAAGTTGATTTTGTGAAAGTAAACATAGTTTCAAAGATTTTCTTCAAGAAAAGGTTCTCAGGACAGTTGATTTCACAGTCTGATGTCATTTTCATGAATATCTGCAGCTTTCAGCACTTTACTGGCTAGAGATGCATTTTCATTTGTATGCTCTGAAAAGACGTTTCAGGCAGAGAGGAGGCCAAAAGTTGATTTTGTGAAAGTAAACATAGTTTCAAAGATTTTCTTCAAAGAAGTGACTCAGGACAGTTGATTTCACAGTCTGATGTCATTTTCATGAATATCTGCAGCTTTCAGCACTTTACTGGCTAGAGATGCATTTTCATTTTTCATGCTCTGAAAAGACGTTTTAGGCAGAGAGGAGGCCAAAAGTTGATTTTGTGAAAGTAAACATAGTTTCAAAGATTTTCTTCAAGAAAAGGTTCTCAGGACAGTTGATTTCACAGTCTGATGTCATTTTCATGAATATCTGCAGCTTTCAGCACTTTACTGCCTAGAGATGCATTTTCATTTGTATGCTCTGAAAAGACGTTTCAGGCAGAGAGGAGGCCAAAAGTTGATTTTGTGAAAGTAAACATAGTTTCAAAGATTTTCTTCAAAGAAGTGACTCAGGACAGTTGATTTCACAGTCTGATGTCATTTTCATGAATATCTGCAGCTTTCAGCACTTTACTGGCTAGAGATGCATTTTCATTTTTCATGCTCTGAAAAGACGTTTTAGGCAGAGAGGAGGCCAAAAGTTGATTTTGTGAAAGTAAACATAGTTTCAAAGATTTTCTTCAAGAAAAGGTTCTCAGGACAGTTGATTTCACAGTCTGATGTCATTTTCATGAATATCTGCAGCTTTCAGCACTTTACTGCCTAGAGATGCATTTTCATTTTTATGCTCTGAAAAGACGTTTCAGGCAGAGAGGAGGCCAAAAGTTGATTTTGTGAAAATACATAGTTTCAAAGATTTTCTTCAAGAAAAGGTTCTCAGGACAGTTGATTTCACAGTCTGATGTCATTTTCATGAATATCTGCAGCTTTCAGCACTTTACTGCCTAGAGATGCATTTTCTCTTTTTATGCTCTTAAAAGACATTTCAGGCACAGAGGAGGCCAAAGGTTGATTTTGTGAAAAAACATAGTTTCAAAGATTTTCTTCAAGAAAGTAACTCAGGACAGTTGATTTCACAGTCTGATGTCATTTTCATGAATATCTGCAGCTTTCAGCACTTTACTGCCTAGAGATGCATTTTCTCTTTTTATGCTCTGAAAAGACGTTTCAGGCAGAGAGGAGGCCAAAAGTTGATTTTGTGAAAGTAAACATAGTTTCAAAGATTTTCTTCAAGAAAAGGTTCTCAGGACAGTTGATTTCACAGTCTGTCATTTTCATGAATATCTACAGCTTTCAGCACTTTACTGCCTAGAGATGCATTTACAATTTTTTATGCTCTGAAAAGACGTTTCAGGCAGAGAGGAGGCCAAAAGTTGATTTTGTGAAAATACATAGTTTCAAAGATTTTCTTCAAGAAAGTAACTCAGGACAGTTGATTTCACAGTCTGATGTCATTTTCATGAATATCTGCAGCTTTCAGCACTTTACTGGCCAGAGATGCATTTTCATTTTTCATGCTCTGAAAAGACGTTTTAGGCAGAGAGGAGGCCAAAAGTTGATTTTGTGAAAGTAAACATAGTTTCAAAGATTTTCTTCAAGAAAAGGTTCTCAGGACAGTTGATTTCACAGTCTGATGTCATTTTCATGAATATCTGCAGCTTTCAGCACTTTACTGGCTAGAGATGCATTTTCATTTTTCATGCTCTGAAAAGACGTTTTAGGCAGAGAGGAGGCCAAAAGTTGATTTTGTGAAAGTAAACATAGTTTCAAAGATTTTCTTCAAAGAAGTGACTCAGGACAGTTGATTTCACAGTCTGATGTCATTTTCATGAATATCTGCAGCTTTCAGCACTTTACTGGCTAGAGATGCATTTTCATTTTTCATGCTCTGAAAAGACGTTTTAGGCAGAGAGGAGGCCAAAAGTTGATTTTGTGAAAGTAAACATAGTTTCAAAGATTTTCTTCAAAGAAGTGACTCAGGACAGTTGATTTCACAGTCTGATGTCATTTTCATGAATATCTGCAGCTTTCAGCACTTTACTGGCTAGAGATGCATTTTCATTTTTCATGCTCTGAAAAGACGTTTTAGGCAGAGAGGAGGCCAAAAGTTGATTTTGTGAAAGTAAACATAGTTTCAAAGATTTTCTTCAAGAAAAGGTTCTCAGGACAGTTGATTTCACAGTCTGTCATTTTCATGAATATCTACAGCTTTCAGCACTTTACTGGCTAGAGATGCATTTACAATTTTTTATGCTCTGAAAAGACGTTTCAGGCAGAGAGGAGGCCAAAAGTTGATTTTGTGAAAATACATAGTTTCAAAGATTTTCTTCAAGAAAGTAACTCAGGACAGTTGATTTCACAGTCTGATGTCATTTTCATGAATATCTGCAGCTTTCAGCACTTTACTGGCCAGAGATGCATTTTCATTTTTCATGCTCTGAAAAGACGTTTTAGGCAGAGAGGAGGCCAAAAGTTGATTTTGTGAAAGTAAACATAGTTTCAAAGATTTTCTTCAAGAAAAGGTTCTCAGGACAGTTGATTTCACAGTCTGATGTCATTTTCATGAATATCTGCAGCTTTCAGCACTTTACTGGCTAGAGATGCATTTTCATTTTTCATGCTCTGAAAAGACGTTTTAGGCAGAGAGGAGGCCAAAAGTTGATTTTGTGAAAGTAAACATAGTTTCAAAGATTTTCTTCAAGAAAAGGTTCTCAGGACAGTTGATTTCACAGTCTGATGTCATTTTCATGAATATCTGCAGCTTTCAGCACTTTACTGCCTAGAGATGCATTTTCATTTTTATGCTCTGAAAAGACGTTTCAGGCAGAGAGGAGGCCAAAAGTTGATTTTGTGAAAATACATGGTTTCAAAGATTTTCTTCAAGAAAAGTAACTCAGGACAGTTGATTTCACAGTCTGATGTCATTTTCATGAATATCTGCAGCTTTCAGCACTTTACTGCCTAGAGATGCATTTTCTCTTTTTATGCTCTTAAAAGACATTTCAGGCACAGAGGAGGCCAAAGGTTGATTTTGTGAAAAAACATAGTTTCAAAGATTTTCTTCAAGAAAGTAACTCAGGACAGTTGATTTCACAGTCTGATGTCATTTTCATGAATATCTGCAGCTTTCAGCACTTTACTGGCTAGAGATGCATTTTCATTTTTCATGCTCTGAAAAGACGTTTTAGGCAGAGAGGAGGCCAAAAGTTGATTTTGTGAAAGTAAACATAGTTTCAAAGATTTTCTTCAAGAAAAGGTTCTCAGGACAGTTGATTTCACAGTCTGTCATTTTCATGAATATCTACAGCTTTCAGCACTTTACTGGCTAGAGATGCATTTACAATTTTTTATGCTCTGAAAAGACGTTTCAGGCAGAGAGGAGGCCAAAAGTTGATTTTGTGAAAATACATAGTTTCAAAGATTTTCTTCAAGAAAGTAACTCAGGACAGTTGATTTCACAGTCTGATGTCATTTTCATGAATATCTGCAGCTTTCAGCACTTTACTGCCTAGAGATGCATTTTCTCTTTTTATGCTCTTAAAAGACATTTCAGGCACAGAGGAGGCCAAAGGTTGATTTTGTGAAAAAACATAGTTTCAAAGATTTTCTTCAAGAAAGTAACTCAGGACAGTTGATTTCACAGTCTGATGTCATTTTCATGAATATCTGCAGCTTTCAGCACTTTACTGGCTAGAGATGCATTTTCATTTTTCATGCTCTGAAAAGACGTTTTAGGCAGAGAGGAGGCCAAAAGTTGATTTTGTGAAAGTAAACATAGTTTCAAAGATTTTCTTCAAGAAAAGGTTCTCAGGACAGTTGATTTCACAGTCTGTCATTTTCATGAATATCTACAGCTTTCAGCACTTTACTGGCTAGAGATGCATTTACAATTTTTTATGCTCTGAAAAGACGTTTCAGGCAGAGAGGAGGCCAAAAGTTGATTTTGTGAAAATACATAGTTTCAAAGATTTTCTTCAAGAAAGTAACTCAGGACAGTTGATTTCACAGTCTGATGTCATTTTCATGAATATCTGCAGCTTTCAGCACTTTACTGGCCAGAGATGCATTTTCATTTTTCATGCTCTGAAAAGACGTTTTAGGCAGAGAGGAGGCCAAAAGTTGATTTTGTGAAAGTAAACATAGTTTCAAAGATTTTCTTCAAGAAAAGGTTCTCAGGACAGTTGATTTCACAGTCTGATGTCATTTTCATGAATATCTGCAGCTTTCAGCACTTTACTGGCTAGAGATGCATTTTCATTTGTATGCTCTGAAAATACGTTTCAGGCAGAGAGGAGGCCAAAAGTTGATTTTGTGAAAGTAAACATAGTTTCAAAGATTTTCTTCAAAGAAGTGACTCAGGACAGTTGATTTCACAGTCTGATGTCATTTTCATGAATATCTGCAGCTTTCAGCACTTTACTGGCTAGAGATGCATTTTCATTTTTCATGCTCTGAAAAGACGTTTTAGGCAGAGAGGAGGCCAAAAGTTGATTTTGTGAAAGTAAACATAGTTTCAAAGATTTTCTTCAAGAAAAGGTTCTCAGGACAGTTGATTTCACAGTCTGATGTCATTTTCATGAATATCTGCAGCTTTCAGCACTTTACTGCCTAGAGATGCATTTTCATTTGTATGCTCTGAAAAGACGTTTCAGGCAGAGAGGAGGCCAAAAGTTGATTTTGTGAAAGTAAACATAGTTTCAAAGATTTTCTTCAAAGAAGTGACTCAGGACAGTTGATTTCACAGTCTGATGTCATTTTCATGAATATCTGCAGCTTTCAGCACTTTACTGGCTAGAGATGCATTTTCATTTTTCATGCTCTGAAAAGACGTTTTAGGCAGAGAGGAGGCCAAAAGTTGATTTTGTGAAAGTAAACATAGTTTCAAAGATTTTCTTCAAGAAAAGGTTCTCAGGACAGTTGATTTCACAGTCTGATGTCATTTTCATGAATATCTGCAGCTTTCAGCACTTTACTGCCTAGAGATGCATTTTCATTTTTATGCTCTGAAAAGACGTTTCAGGCAGAGAGGAGGCCAAAAGTTGATTTTGTGAAAATACATGGTTTCAAAGATTTTCTTCAAGAAAAGTAACTCAGGACAGTTGATTTCACAGTCTGATGTCATTTTCATGAATATCTGCAGCTTTCAGCACTTTACTGCCTAGAGATGCATTTTCTCTTTTTATGCTCTTAAAAGACATTTCAGGCACAGAGGAGGCCAAAGGTTGATTTTGTGAAAAAACATAGTTTCAAAGATTTTCTTCAAGAAAGTAACTCAGGACAGTTGATTTCACAGTCTGATGTCATGTTCATGAATATCTACAGCTTTCAGCACTATACTGGCTAGAGATGCATTTACAATTTTTTATGCTCTGAAAAGACGTTTCAGGCAGAGAGGAGGCCAAAAGTTGATTTTGTGAAAATACATAGTTTCAAAGATTTTCTTCAAGAAAAGGTTCTCAGGACAGTTGATTTCACAGTCTGATGTCATTTTCATGAATATCTACAGCTTTCAGCACTTTACTGCCTAGAGATGCATTTACAATTTTTTATGCTCTGAAAAGACGTTTCAGGCAGAGAGGAGGCCAAAAGTTGATTTTGTGAAAGTAAACATAGTTTCAAAGATTTTCTTCAAGAAAGTAACTCAGGACAGTTGATTTCACAGTCTGATGTCATTTTCATGAATATCTGCAGCTTTCAGCACTTTACTGGCTAGAGATGCATTTTCATTTTTCATGCTCTGAAAAGACGTTTTAGGCAGAGAGGAGGCCAAAAGTTGATTTTGTGAAAGTAAACATAGTTTCAAAGATTTTCTTCAAGAAAGTAACTCAGGACAGTTGATTTCACAGTCTGATGTCATTTTCATGAATATCTACAGCTTTCAGCACTTTACTGGCTAGAGATGCATTTTCATTTTTCATGCTCTGAAAAGACGTTTCAGGCACAGAGGAGGCCAAAAGTTGATTTTGTGAAAGTAAACATAGTTTCAAAGATTTTCTTCAAGAAAAGGTTCTCAGGACAGTTGATTTCACAGTCTGATGTAATTTTCATGAATATCTGCAGCTTTCAGCACTCTACTGGCTACAGATGCATTTTCACTTTTTATGCTCTTAAAAGACGTTTCAGGCAGAGAGGAGGCCAAAAGTTGATTTTGTGAAAGTAAACATAGTTTCAAAGATTTTCTTCAAGAAAGTAACTCAGGACAGTTGATTTCACAGTCTGATGTCATTTTCATGAATATCTGCAGCTTTCAGCACTTTACTGCCTAGAGATGCATTTTCATTTTTATGCTCTGAAAAGACGTTTCAGGCAGAGAGGAGGCCAAAAGTTGATTTTGTGAAAATACATGGTTTCAAAGATTTTCTTCAAGAAAAGTAACTCAGGACAGTTGATTTCACAGTCTGATGTCATTTTCATGAATATCTGCAGCTTTCAGCACTTTACTGCCTAGAGATGCATTTTCTCTTTTTATGCTCTGAAAAGACGTTTCAGGCAGAGAGGAGGCCAAAAGTTGATTTTGTGAAAATACATAGTTTCAAAGATTTTCTTCAAGAAAAGGTTCTCAGGACAGTTGATTTCACAGTCTGATGTCATTTTCATGAATATCTACAGCTTTCAGCACTTTACTGCCTAGAGATGCATTTACAATTTTTTATGCTCTGAAAAGACGTTTTAGGCAGAGAGGAGGCCAAAAGTTGATTTTGTGAAAGTAAACATAGTTTCAAAGATTTTCTTCAAGAAAGTAACTCAGGACAGTTGATTTCACAGTCTGATGTCATTTTCATGAATATCTGCAGCTTTCAGCACTTTACTGGCTAGAGATGCATTTTCATTTTTCATGCTCTGAAAAGACGTTTTAGGCAGAGAGGAGGCCAAAAGTTGATTTTGTGAAAGTAAACATAGTTTCAAAGATTTTCTTCAAGAAAGTAACTCAGGACAGTTGATTTCACAGTCTGATGTCATTTTCATGAATATCTACAGCTTTCAGCACTTTACTGGCTAGAGATGCATTTTCATTTTTCATGCTCTGAAAAGACGTTTCAGGCACAGAGGAGGCCAAAAGTTGATTTTGTGAAAGTAAACATAGTTTCAAAGATTTTCTTCAAGAAAAGGTTCTCAGGACAGTTGATTTCACAGTCTGATGTCATTTTCATGAATATCTGCAGCTTTCAGCACTTTACTGGCTAGAGATGCATTTTCATTTTTCATGCTCTGAAAAGACGTTTTAGGCAGAGAGGAGGCCAAAAGTTGATTTTGTGAAAGTGAACATAGTTTCAAAGATTTTCTTCAAGAAAGTAACTCAGGACAGTTGATTTCACAGTCTGATGTCATTTTCATGAATATCTGCAGCTTTCAGGACTTTACTGGCTAGAAATGCATTTTCATTTTTTATGGTCTTAATAGACGTTTCAGGCAGAGAGGAGGCCAAAAGTTGATTTTGTGAAAGTAAACATAGTTTCAAAGATTTTCTTCAAGAAAAGGTTCTCAGGACAGTTGATTTCACAGTCTGATGTCATTTTCATGAATATCTGCAGCTTTCAGCACTTTACTGCCTAGAGATGCATTTCCTCTTTTTATGCTCTTAAAAGACATTTCAGGCACAGAGGAGGCCAAAGGTTGATTTTGTGAAAAAACATAGTTTCAAAGATTTTCTTCAAGAAAGTAACTCAGGACAGTTGATTTCACAGTCTGATGTCATTTTCATGAATATCTACAGCTTTCAGCACTTTACTGGCTAGAGATGCATTTTCATTTTTCATGCTCTGAAAAGACGTTTCAGGCACAGAGGAGGCCAAAAGTTGATTTTGTGAAAGTAAACATAGTTTCAAAGATTTTCTTCAAGAAAAGGTTCTCAGGACAGTTGATTTCACAGTCTGATGTCATTTTCATGAATATCTGCAGCTTTCAGCACTTTACTGGCTAGAGATGCATTTTCATTTTTCATGCTCTGAAAAGACGTTTTAGGCAGAGAGGAGGCCAAAAGTTGATTTTGTGAAAGTGAACATAGTTTCAAAGATTTTCTTCAAGAAAGTAACTCAGGACAGTTGATTTCACAGTCTGATGTCATTTTCATGAATATCTGCAGCTTTCAGGACTTTACTGGCTAGAAATGCATTTTCATTTTTTATGGTCTTAATAGACGTTTCAGGCAGAGAGGAGGCCAAAAGTTGATTTTGTGAAAGTAAACATAGTTTCAAAGATTTTCTTCAAGAAAAGGTTCTCAGGACAGTTGATTTCACAGTCTGATGTCATTTTCATGAATATCTGCAGCTTTCAGCACTTTACTGCCTAGAGATGCATTTCCTCTTTTTATGCTCTTAAAAGACATTTCAGGCACAGAGGAGGCCAAAGGTTGATTTTGTGAAAAAACATAGTTTCAAAGATTTTCTTCAAGAAAGTAACTCAGGACAGTTGATTTCACAGTCTGTCATTTTCATGAATATCTACAGCTTTCAGCACTTTACTGGCTAGAGATGCATTTACAATTTTTTTATGCTCTGAAAAGACGTTTCAGGCAGAGAGGAGGCCAAAAGTTGATTTTGTGAAAATACATAGTTTCAAAGATTTTCTTCAAGAAAAGGTTCTCAGGACAGTTGATTTCACAGTCTGATGTCATTTTCATGAATATCTGCAGCTTTCAGCACTTTACTGCCTAGAGATGCATTTTCATTTGTATGCTCTGAAAAGACGTTTCAGGCAGAGAGGAGGCCAAAAGTTGATTTTGTGAAAGTAAACATAGTTTCAAAGATTTTCTTCAAGAAAAGGTTCTCAGGACAGTTGATTTCACAGTCTGATGTCATTTTGATGAATATCTGCAGCTTTCAGCACTTTACTGCCTAGAGATGCATTTTCATTTTTATGCTCTGAAAAGACGTTTCAGGCAGAGAGGAGGCCAAAAGTTGATTTTGTGAAAGTAAACATAGTTTCAAAGATTTTCTTCAAAGAAGTGACTCAGGACAGTTGATTTCACAGTCTGATGTCATTTTCATGAATATCTGCAGCTTTCAGCACTTTACTGCCTAGAGATGCATTTTCATTTTTATGCTCTGAAAAGACGTTTCAGGCAGAGAGGAGGCCAAAAGTTGATTTTGTGAAAGTAAACATAGTTTCAAAGATTTTCTTCAAAGAAGTGACTCAGGACAGTTGATTTCACAGTCTGATGTCATTTTCATGAATATCTGCAGCTTTCAGCACTTTACTGCCTAGAGATGCATTTTCTCTTTTTATGCTCTTAAAAGACATTTCAGGCACAGAGGAGGCCAAAGGTTGATTTTGTGAAAAAACATAGTTTCAAAGATTTTCTTCAAGAAAGTAACTCAGGACAGTTGATTTCACAGTCTGATGTCATTTTCATGAATATCTGCAGCTTTCAGCACTTTACTGCCTAGAGATGCATTTTCTCTTTTTATGCTCTGAAAAGACGTTTCAGGCAGAGAGGAGGCCAAAAGTTGATTTTGTGAAAGTAAACATGGTTTCAAAGATTTTCTTCAAAGACGTGACTCAGGACAGTTGATTTCACAGTCTGATGTCATTTTCATGAATATCTGCAGCTTTCAGGACTTTACTGGCTAGAAATGCATTTTCATTTTTTATGGTCTTAATAGATGTTTCAGGCAGAGAGGAGGCCAAAAGTTGATTTTGTGAAAGTAAACATAGTTTCAAAGATTTTCTTCAAGAAAGTAACTCAGGACAGTTGATTTCACAGTCTGATGTCATTTTCATGAATATCTGCAGCTTTCAGCACTTTACTGGCTAGAGATGCATTTTCATTTTTCATGCTCTGAAAAGACGTTTTAGGCAGAGAGGAGGCCAAAAGTTGATTTTGTGAAAGTAAACATAGTTTCAAAGATTTTCTTCAAGAAAAGGTTCTCAGGACAGTTGATTTCACAGTCTGATGTCATTTTCATGAATATCTGCAGCTTTCAGCACTTTACTGCCTAGAGATGCATTTCCTCTTTTTATGCTCTTAAAAGACATTTCAGGCACAGAGGAGGCCAAAGGTTGATTTTGTGAAAAAACATAGTTTCAAAGATTTTCTTCAAGAAAGTAACTCAGGACAGTTGATTTCACAGTCTGTCATTTTCATGAATATCTACAGCTTTCAGCACTTTACTGGCTAGAGATGCATTTACAATTTTTTTATGCTCTGAAAAGACGTTTCAGGCAGAGAGGAGGCCAAAAGTTGATTTTGTGAAAATACATAGTTTCAAAGATTTTCTTCAAGAAAAGGTTCTCAGGACAGTTGATTTCACAGTCTGATGTCATTTTCATGAATATCTGCAGCTTTCAGCACTTTACTGCCTAGAGATGCATTTTCATTTGTATGCTCTGAAAAGACGTTTCAGGCAGAGAGGAGGCCAAAAGTTGATTTTGTGAAAGTAAACATAGTTTCAAAGATTTTCTTCAAAGAAGTGACTCAGGACAGTTGATTTCACAGTCTGATGTCATTTTCATGAATATCTGCAGCTTTCAGCACTTTACTGGCTAGAGATGCATTTTCATTTTTCATGCTCTGAAAAGACGTTTTAGGCAGAGAGGAGGCCAAAAGTTGATTTTGTGAAAGTAAACATAGTTTCAAAGATTTTCTTCAAGAAAAGGTTCTCAGGACAGTTGATTTCACAGTCTGATGTCATTTTGATGAATATCTGCAGCTTTCAGCACTTTACTGCCTAGAGATGCATTTTCATTTTTATGCTCTGAAAAGACGTTTCAGGCAGAGAGGAGGCCAAAAGTTGATTTTGTGAAAGTAAACATAGTTTCAAAGATTTTCTTCAAAGAAGTGACTCAGGACAGTTGATTTCACAGTCTGATGTCATTTTCATGAATATCTGCAGCTTTCAGCACTTTACTGCCTAGAGATGCATTTTCATTTTTATGCTCTGAAAAGACGTTTCAGGCAGAGAGGAGGCCAAAAGTTGATTTTGTGAAAGTAAACATAGTTTCAAAGATTTTCTTCAAAGAAGTGACTCAGGACAGTTGATTTCACAGTCTGATGTCATTTTCATGAATATCTGCAGCTTTCAGCACTTTACTGCCTAGAGATGCATTTTCTCTTTTTATGCTCTTAAAAGACATTTCAGGCACAGAGGAGGCCAAAGGTTGATTTTGTGAAAAAACATAGTTTCAAAGATTTTCTTCAAGAAAGTAACTCAGGACAGTTGATTTCACAGTCTGATGTCATTTTCATGAATATCTGCAGCTTTCAGCACTTTACTGCCTAGAGATGCATTTTCTCTTTTTATGCTCTGAAAAGACGTTTCAGGCAGAGAGGAGGCCAAAAGTTGATTTTGTGAAAGTAAACATGGTTTCAAAGATTTTCTTCAAAGACGTGACTCAGGACAGTTGATTTCACAGTCTGATGTCATTTTCATGAATATCTGCAGCTTTCAGGACTTTACTGGCTAGAAATGCATTTTCATTTTTTATGGTCTTAATAGATGTTTCAGGCAGAGAGGAGGCCAAAAGTTGATTTTGTGAAAGTAAACATAGTTTCAAAGATTTTCTTCAAGAAAGTAACTCAGGACAGTTGATTTCACAGTCTGATGTCATTTTCATGAATATCTGCAGCTTTCAGCACTTTACTGCCTAGAGATGCATTTTCTCTTTTTATGCTCTGAAAAGACGTTTCAGGCAGAGAGGAGGCCAAAAGTTGATTTTGTGAAAGTAAACATGGTTTCAAAGATTTTCTTCAAAGACGTGACTCGGGACAGTTGATTTCACAGTCTGATGTCATTTTCATGAATATCTGCAGCTTTCAGGACTTTACTGGCTAGAAATGCATTTTCATTTTTTATGGTCTTAATAGATGTTTCAGGCAGAGAGGAGGCCAAAAGTTGATTTTGTGAAAGTAAACATAGTTTCAAAGATTTTCTTCAAGAAAAGGTTCTCAGGACAGTTGATTTCACAGTCTGTCATTTTCATGAATATCTACAGCTTTCAGCACTTTACTGGCTAGAGATGCATTTACAATTTGTTATGCTCTGAAAAGACGTTTCAGGCAGAGAGGAGGCCAAAAGTTGATTTTGTGAAAATACATAGTTTCAAAGATTTTCTTCAAGAAAGTAACTCAGGACAGTTGATTTCACAGTCTGATGTCATTTTCATGAATATCTGCAGCTTTCAGCACTTTACTGGCTAGAGATGCATTTTCATTTTTCATGCTCTGAAAAGACGTTTTAGGCAGAGAGGAGGCCAAAAGTTGATTTTGTGAAAGTAAACATAGTTTCAAAGATTTTCTTCAAGAAAAGGTTCTCAGGACAGTTGATTTCACAGTCTGATGTCATTTTCATGAATATCTGCAGCTTTCAGCACTTTACTGGCTAGAGATGCATTTTCATTTGTATGCTCTGAAAAGACGTTTCAGGCAGAGAGGAGGCCAAAAGTTGATTTTGTGAAAGTAAACATAGTTTCAAAGATTTTCTTCAAGAAAAGGTTCTCAGGACAGTTGATTTCACAGTCTGATGTCATTTTCATGAATATCTGCAGCTTTCAGCACTTTACTGGCTAGAGATGCATTTTCATTTTTCATGCTCTGAAAAGACGTTTTAGGCAGAGAGGAGGCCAAAAGTTGATTTTGTGAAAGTAAACATAGTTTCAAAGATTTTCTTCAAAGAAGTGACTCAGGACAGTTGATTTCACAGTCTGATGTCATTTTCATGAATATCTGCAGCTTTCAGCACTTTACTGCCTAGAGATGCATTTTCTCTTTTTATGCTCTTAAAAGACATTTCAGGCACAGAGGAGGCCAAAGGTTGATTTTGTGAAAAAACATAGTTTCAAAGATTTTCTTCAAGAAAGTAACTCAGGACAGTTGATTTCACAGTCTGATGTCATTTTCATGAATATCTGCAGCTTTCAGCACTTTACTGCCTAGAGATGCATTTTCTCTTTTTATGCTCTGAAAAGACGTTTCAGGCAGAGGAGGCCAAAAGTTGATTTTGTGAAAGTAAACATGGTTTCAAAGATTTTCTTCAAGAAAAGGTTCTCAGGACAGTTGATTTCACAGTCTGATGTCATTTTCATGAATATCTGCAGCTTTCAGCACTTTACTGCCTAGAGATGCATTTTCATTTGTATGCTCTGAAAAGACGTTTCAGGCAGAGAGGAGGCCAAAAGTTGATTTTGTGAAAGTAAACATAGTTTCAAAGATTTTCTTCAAGAAAGTAACTCAGGACAGTTGATTTCACAGTCTGATGTCATTTTCATGAATATCTGCAGCTTTCAGCACTTTACTGCCTAGAGATGCATTTTCTCTTTTTATGCTCTGAAAAGACGTTTCAGGCAGAGAGGAGGCCAAAAGTTGATTTTGTGAAAGTAAACATAGTTTCAAAGATTTTCTTCAAGAAAAGGTTCTCAGAACAGTTGATTTCACAGTCTGTCATTTTTATGAATATCTACAGCTTTCAGCACTTTACTGGCTAGAGATGCATTTACAATTTTTTATGCTCTGAAAAGACGTTTCAGGCAGAGAGGAGGCCAAAAGTTGATTTTGTGAAAATACATAGTTTCAAAGATTTTCTTCAAGAAAGTAACTCAGGACAGTTGATTTCACAGTCTGATGTCATTTTCATGAATATCTGCAGCTTTCAGCACTTTACTGTCTAGAGATGCATTTTCATTTTTCATGCTCTGAAAAGACGTTTTAGGCAGAGAGGAGGCCAAAAGTTGATTTTGTGAAAGTAAACATAGTTTCAAAGATTTTCTTCAAAGAAGTGACTCAGGACAGTTGATTTCACAGTCTGATGTCATTTTCATGAATATCTGCAGCTTTCAGCACTTTACTGCCTAGAGATGCATTTTCTCTTTTTATGCTCTTAAAAGACATTTCAGGCACAGAGGAGGCCAAAGGTTGATTTTGTGAAAAAACATAGTTTCAAAGATTTTCTTCAAGAAAGTAACTCAGGACAGTTGATTTCACAGTCTGATGTCATTTTCATGAATATCTGCAGCTTTCAGCACTTTACTGCCTAGAGATGCATTTTCTCTTTTTATGCTCTGAAAAGACGTTTCAGGCAGAGAGGAGGCCAAAAGTTGATTTTGTGAAAGTAAACATAGTTTCAAAGATTTTCTTCAAGAAAAGGTTCTCAGAACAGTTGATTTCACAGTCTGATGTCATTTTCATGAATATCTGCAGCTTTCAGCACTTTACTGCCTAGAGATGCATTTACAATTTTTTATGCTCTGAAAAGACGTTTCAGGCAGAGAGGAGGCCAAAAGTTGATTTTGTGAAAGTAAACATAGTTTCAAAGATTTTCTTCAAGAAAGTAACTCAGGACAGTTGATTTCACAGTCTGATGTCATTTTCATGAATATCTGCAGCTTTCAGCACTTTACTGGCTAGAGATGCATTTTCATTTTTCATGCTCTGAAAAGACGTTTTAGGCAGAGAGGAGGCCAAAAGTTGATTTTGTGAAAGTAAACATAGTTTCAAAGATTTTCTTCAAGAAAAGGTTCTCAGGACAGTTGATTTCACAGTCTGTCATTTTTATGAATATCTACAGCTTTCAGCACTTTACTGGCTAGAGATGCATTTACAATTTTTTATGCTCTGAAAAGACGTTTCAGGCAGAGAGGAGGCCAAAAGTTGATTTTGTGAAAATACATAGTTTCAAAGATTTTCTTCAAGAAAGTAACTCAGGACAGTTGATTTCACAGTCTGATGTCATTTTCATGAATATCTGCAGCTTTCAGCACTTTACTGCCTAGAGATGCATTTTCTCTTTTTATGCTCTGAAAAGACGTTTCAGGCAGAGAGGAGGCCAAAAGTTGATTTTGTGAAAGTAAACATAGTTTCAAAGATTTTCTTCAAGAAAAGGTTCTCAGAACAGTTGATTTCACAGTCTGATGTCATTTTCATGAATACATGCAGCTTTCAGCACTTTACTGCCTAGAGATGCATTTACAATTTTTTATGCTCTGAAAAGACGTTTCAGGCAGAGAGGAGGCCAAAAGTTGATTTTGTGAAAGTAAACATAGTTTCAAAGATTTTCTTCAAGAAAGTAACTCAGGACAGTTGATTTCACAGTCTGATGTCATTTTCATGAATATCTGCAGCTTTCAGCACTTTACTGGCTAGAGATGCATTTTCATTTTTCATGCTCTGAAAAGACGTTTTAGGCAGAGAGGAGGCCAAAAGTTGATTTTGTGAAAGTAAACATAGTTTCAAAGATTTTCTTCAAGAAAAGGTTCTCAGGACAGTTGATTTCACAGTCTGTCATTTTTATGAATATCTACAGCTTTCAGCACTTTACTGGCTAGAGATGCATTTACAATTTTTTATGCTCTGAAAAGACGTTTCAGGCAGAGAGGAGGCCAAAAGTTGATTTTGTGAAAATACATAGTTTCAAAGATTTTCTTCAAGAAAGTAACTCAGGACAGTTGATTTCACAGTCTGATGTCATTTTCATGAATATCTGCAGCTTTCAGCACTTTACTGCCTAGAGATGCATTTTCATTTTTATGCTCTGAAAAGACGTTTCAGGCAGAGAGGAGGCCAAAAGTTGATTTTGTGAAAGTAAACATAGTTTCAAAGATTTTCTTCAAAGAAGTGACTCAGGACAGTTGATTTCACAGTCTGATGTCATTTTCATGAATATCTGCAGCTTTCAGCACTTTACTGCCTAGAGATGCATTTTCATTTTTATGCTCTGAAAAGACGTTTCAGGCAGAGAGGAGGCCAAAAGTTGATTTTGTGAAAGTAAACATAGTTTCAAAGATTTTCTTCAAAGAAGTGACTCAGGACAGTTGATTTCACAGTCTGATGTCATTTTCATGAATATCTGCAGCTTTCAGCACTTTACTGCCTAGAGATGCATTTTCTCTTTTTATGCTCTGAAAAGACGTTTCAGGCAGAGAGGAGGCCAAAAGTTGATTTTGTGAAAGTAAACATAGTTTCAATGATTTTCTTCAAGAAAAGGTTCTCAGAACAGTTGATTTCACAGTCTGATGTCATTTTCATGAATATCTGCAGCTTTCAGCACTTTACTGCCTAGAGATGCATTTACAATTTTGTATGCTCTGAAAAGACGTTTCAGGCAGAGAGGAGGCCAAAAGTTGATTTTGTGAAAGTAAACATAGTTTCAAAGATTTTCTTCAAGAAAGTAACTCAGGACAGTTGATTTCACAGTCTGATGTCATTTTCATGAATATCTGCAGCTTTCAGCACTTTACTGGCTAGAGATGCATTTTCATTTTTCATGCTCTGAAAAGACGTTTTAGGCAGAGAGGAGGCCAAAAGTTGATTTTGTGAAAGTAAACATAGTTTCAAAGATTTTCTTCAAGAAAAGGTTCTCAGGACAGTTGATTTCACAGTCTGTCATTTTTATGAATATCTGCAGCTTTCAGCACTTTACTGGCTAGAGATGCATTTTCATTTTTCATGCTCTGAAAAGACGTTTCAGGCAGAGAGGAGGCCAAAAGTTGATTTTGTGAAAGTAAACATAGTTTCAAAGATTTTCTTCAAAGAAGTGACTCAGGACAGTTGATTTCACAGTCTGATGTCATTTTCATGAATATCTGCAGCTTTCAGCACTTTACTGCCTAGAGATGCATTTTCTCTTTTTATGCTCTTAAAAGACATTTCAGGCACAGAGGAGGCCAAAGGTTGATTTTGTGAAAAAACATAGTTTCAAAGATTTTCTTCAAGAAAGTAACTCAGGACAGTTGATTTCACAGTCTGATGTCATTTTCATGAATATCTGCAGCTTTCAGCACTTTACTGCCTAGAGATGCATTTTCTCTTTTTATGCTCTGAAAAGACGTTTCAGGCAGAGAGGAGGCCAAAAGTTGATTTTGTGAAAGTAAACATAGTTTCAAAGATTTTCTTCAAGAAAAGGTTCTCAGAACAGTTGATTTCACAGTCTGATGTCATTTTCATGAATATCTGCAGCTTTCAGCACTTTACTGCCTAGAGATGCATTTACAATTTTTTATGCTCTGAAAAGACGTTTCAGGCAGAGAGGAGGCCAAAAGTTGATTTTGTGAAAGTAAACATAGTTTCAAAGATTTTCTTCAAGAAAGTAACTCAGGACAGTTGATTTCACAGTCTGATGTCATTTTCATGAATATCTGCAGCTTTCAGCACTTTACTGGCTAGAGATGCATTTTCATTTTTCATGCTCTGAAAAGACGTTTTAGGCAGAGAGGAGGCCAAAAGTTGATTTTGTGAAAGTAAACATAGTTTCAAAGATTTTCTTCAAGAAAAGGTTCTCAGGACAGTTGATTTCACAGTCTGTCATTTTTATGAATATCTACAGCTTTCAGCACTTTACTGGCTAGAGATGCATTTACAATTTTTTATGCTCTGAAAAGACGTTTCAGGCAGAGAGGAGGCCAAAAGTTGATTTTGTGAAAATACATAGTTTCAAAGATTTTCTTCAAGAAAGTAACTCAGGACAGTTGATTTCACAGTCTGATGTCATTTTCATGAATATCTGCAGCTTTCAGCACTTTACTGGCTAGAGATGCATTTTCATTTTTCATGCTCTGAAAAGACGTTTCAGGCAGAGAGGAGGCCAAAAGTTGATTTTGTGAAAGTAAACATAGTTTCAAAGATTTTCTTCAAAGAAGTGACTCAGGACAGTTGATTTCACAGTCTGATGTCATTTTCATGAATATCTGCAGCTTTCAGCACTTTACTGCCTAGAGATGCATTTTCTCTTTTTATGCTCTTAAAAGACATTTCAGGCACAGAGGAGGCCAAAGGTTGATTTTGTGAAAAAACATAGTTTCAAAGATTTTCTTCAAGAAAGTAACTCAGGACAGTTGATTTCACAGTCTGATGTCATTTTCATGAATATCTGCAGCTTTCAGCACTTTACTGCCTAGAGATGCATTTTCTCTTTTTATGCTCTGAAAAGACGTTTCAGGCAGAGAGGAGGCCAAAAGTTGATTTTGTGAAAGTAAACATAGTTTCAAAGATTTTCTTCAAGAAAAGGTTCTCAGAACAGTTGATTTCACAGTCTGATGTCATTTTCATGAATACATGCAGCTTTCAGCACTTTACTGCCTAGAGATGCATTTACAATTTTTTATGCTCTGAAAAGACGTTTCAGGCAGAGAGGAGGCCAAAAGTTGATTTTGTGAAAGTAAACATAGTTTCAAAGATTTTCTTCAAGAAAGTAACTCAGGACAGTTGATTTCACAGTCTGATGTCATTTTCATGAATATCTGCAGCTTTCAGCACTTTACTGGCTAGAGATGCATTTTCATTTTTCATGCTCTGAAAAGACGTTTTAGGCAGAGAGGAGGCCAAAAGTTGATTTTGTGAAAGTAAACATAGTTTCAAAGATTTTCTTCAAGAAAAGGTTCTCAGGACAGTTGATTTCACAGTCTGTCATTTTTATGAATATCTACAGCTTTCAGCACTTTACTGGCTAGAGATGCATTTACAATTTTTTATGCTCTGAAAAGACGTTTCAGGCAGAGAGGAGGCCAAAAGTTGATTTTGTGAAAATACATAGTTTCAAAGATTTTCTTCAAGAAAGTAACTCAGGACAGTTGATTTCACAGTCTGATGTCATTTTCATGAATATCTGCAGCTTTCAGCACTTTACTGCCTAGAGATGCATTTTCATTTTTATGCTCTGAAAAGACGTTTCAGGCAGAGAGGAGGCCAAAAGTTGATTTTGTGAAAGTAAACATAGTTTCAAAGATTTTCTTCAAAGAAGTGACTCAGGACAGTTGATTTCACAGTCTGATGTCATTTTCATGAATATCTGCAGCTTTCAGCACTTTACTGCCTAGAGATGCATTTTCATTTTTATGCTCTGAAAAGACGTTTCAGGCAGAGAGGAGGCCAAAAGTTGATTTTGTGAAAGTAAACATAGTTTCAAAGATTTTCTTCAAAGAAGTGACTCAGGACAATTGATTTCACAGTCTGATGTCATTTTCATGAATATCTGCAGCTTTCAGCACTTTACTGCCTAGAGATGCATTTTCATTTTTATGCTCTGAAAAGACGTTTCAGGCAGAGAGGAGGCCAAAAGTTGATTTTGTGAAAGTAAACATAGTTTCAAAGATTTTCTTCAAAGAAGTGACTCAGGACAGTTGATTTCACAGTCTGATGTCATTTTCATGAATATCTGCAGCTTTCAGCACTTTACTGCCTAGAGATGCATTTTCATTTTTATGCTCTGAAAAGACGTTTCAGGCAGAGAGGAGGCCAAAAGTTGATTTTGTGAAAGTAAACATAGTTTCAAAGATTTTCTTCAAAGAAGTGACTCAGGACAGTTGATTTCACAGTCTGATGTCATTTTCATGAATATCTGCAGCTTTCAGCACTTTACTGCCTAGAGATGCATTTTCATTTTTATGCTCTGAAAAGACGTTTCAGGCAGAGAGGAGGCCAAAAGTTGATTTTGTGAAAGTAAACATAGTTTCAAAGATTTTCTTCAAAGAAGTGACTCAGGACAGTTGATTTCACAGTCTGATGTCATTTTCATGAATATCTGCAGCTTTCAGCACTTTACTGCCTAGAGATGCATTTTCTCTTTTTATGCTCTTAAAAGACATTTCAGGCACAGAGGAGGCCAAAGGTTGATTTTGTGAAAAAACATAGTTTCAAAGATTTTCTTCAAGAAAGTAACTCAGGACAGTTGATTTCACAGTCTGATGTCATTTTCATGAATATCTGCAGCTTTCAGCACTTTACTGCCTAGAGATGCATTTTCTCTTTTTATGCTCTGAAAAGACGTTTCAGGCAGAGAGGAGGCCAAAAGTTGATTTTGTGAAAGTAAACATGGTTTCAAAGATTTTCTTCAAAGACGTGACTCGGGACAGTTGATTTCACAGTCTGATGTCATTTTCATGAATATCTGCAGCTTTCAGGACTTTACTGGCTAGAAATGCATTTTCATTTTTTATGGTCTTAATAGATGTTTCAGGCAGAGAGGAGGCCAAAAGTTGATTTTGTGAAAGTAAACATAGTTTCAAAGATTTTCTTCAAGAAAAGGTTCTCAGGACAGTTGATTTCACAGTCTGTCATTTTCATGAATATCTACAGCTTTCAGCACTTTACTGGCTAGAGATGCATTTACAATTTGTTATGCTCTGAAAAGACGTTTCAGGCAGAGAGGAGGCCAAAAGTTGATTTTGTGAAAATACATAGTTTCAAAGATTTTCTTCAAGAAAGTAACTCAGGACAGTTGATTTCACAGTCTGATGTCATTTTCATGAATATCTGCAGCTTTCAGCACTTTACTGGCTAGAGATGCATTTTCATTTTTCATGCTCTGAAAAGACGTTTTAGGCAGAGAGGAGGCCAAAAGTTGATTTTGTGAAAGTAAACATAGTTTCAAAGATTTTCTTCAAGAAAAGGTTCTCAGGACAGTTGATTTCACAGTCTGATGTCATTTTCATGAATATCTGCAGCTTTCAGCACTTTACTGCCTAGAGATGCATTTTCATTTGTATGCTCTGAAAAGACGTTTCAGGCAGAGAGGAGGCCAAAAGTTGATTTTGTGAAAGTAAACATAGTTTCAAAGATTTTCTTCAAAGAAGTGACTCAGGACAGTTGATTTCACAGTCTGATGTCATTTTCATGAATATCTGCAGCTTTCAGCACTTTACTGCCTAGAGATGCATTTTCTCTTTTTATGCTCTTAAAAGACATTTCAGGCACAGAGGAGGCCAAAGGTTGATTTTGTGAAAAAACATAGTTTCAAAGATTTTCTTCAAGAAAGTAACTCAGGACAGTTGATTTCACAGTCTGATGTCATTTTCATGAATATCTGCAGCTTTCAGCACTTTACTGCCTAGAGATGCATTTTCTCTTTTTATGCTCTGAAAAGACGTTTCAGGCAGAGAGGAGGCCAAAAGTTGATTTTGTGAAAATACATAGTTTCAAAGATTTTCTTCAAGAAAGTAACTCAGGACAGTTGATTTCACAGTCTGATGTCATTTTCATGAATATCTGCAGCTTTCAGCACTTTACTGGCTAGAGATGCATTTTCATTTTTCATGCTCTGAAAAGACGTTTCAGGCAGAGAGGAGGCCAAAAGTTGATTTTGTGAAAGTAAACATAGTTTCAAAGATTTTCTTCAAAGAAGTGACTCAGGACAGTTGATTTCACAGTCTGATGTCATTTTCATGAATATCTGCAGCTTTCAGCACTTTACTGCCTAGAGATGCATTTTCTCTTTTTATGCTCTTAAAAGACATTTCAGGCACAGAGGAGGCCAAAGGTTGATTTTGTGAAAAAACATAGTTTCAAAGATTTTCTTCAAGAAAGTAACTCAGGACAGTTGATTTCACAGTCTGATGTCATTTTCATGAATATCTGCAGCTTTCAGCACTTTACTGGCTAGAGATGCATTTTCATTTTTCATGCTCTGAAAAGACGTTTTAGGCAGAGAGGAGGCCAAAAGTTGATTTTGTGAAAGTAAACATAGTTTCAAAGATTTTCTTCAAGAAAAGGTTCTCAGGACAGTTGATTTCACAGTCTGTCATTTTTATGAATATCTACAGCTTTCAGCACTTTACTGGCTAGAGATGCATTTACAATTTTTTATGCTCTGAAAAGACGTTTCAGGCAGAGAGGAGGCCAAAAGTTGATTTTGTGAAAATACATAGTTTCAAAGATTTTCTTCAAGAAAGTAACTCAGGACAGTTGATTTCACAGTCTGATGTCATTTTCATGAATATCTGCAGCTTTCAGCACTTTACTGCCTAGAGATGCATTTTCATTTTTATGCTCTGAAAAGACGTTTCAGGCAGAGAGGAGGCCAAAAGTTGATTTTGTGAAAGTAAACATAGTTTCAAAGATTTTCTTCAAAGAAGTGACTCAGGACAGTTGATTTCACAGTCTGATGTCATTTTCATGAATATCTGCAGCTTTCAGCACTTTACTGCCTAGAGATGCATTTTCATTTTTATGCTCTGAAAAGACGTTTCAGGCAGAGAGGAGGCCAAAAGTTGATTTTGTGAAAGTAAACATAGTTTCAAAGATTTTCTTCAAAGAAGTGACTCAGGACAATTGATTTCACAGTCTGATGTCATTTTCATGAATATCTGCAGCTTTCAGCACTTTACTGCCTAGAGATGCATTTTCATTTTTATGCTCTGAAAAGACGTTTCAGGCAGAGAGGAGGCCAAAAGTTGATTTTGTGAAAGTAAACATAGTTTCAAAGATTTTCTTCAAAGAAGTGACTCAGGACAGTTGATTTCACAGTCTGATGTCATTTTCATGAATATCTGCAGCTTTCAGCACTTTACTGCCTAGAGATGCATTTTCATTTTTATGCTCTGAAAAGACGTTTCAGGCAGAGAGGAGGCCAAAAGTTGATTTTGTGAAAGTAAACATAGTTTCAAAGATTTTCTTCAAAGAAGTGACTCAGGACAGTTGATTTCACAGTCTGATGTCATTTTCATGAATATCTGCAGCTTTCAGCACTTTACTGCCTAGAGATGCATTTTCATTTTTATGCTCTGAAAAGACGTTTCAGGCAGAGAGGAGGCCAAAAGTTGATTTTGTGAAAGTAAACATAGTTTCAAAGATTTTCTTCAAAGAAGTGACTCAGGACAGTTGATTTCACAGTCTGATGTCATTTTCATGAATATCTGCAGCTTTCAGCACTTTACTGCCTAGAGATGCATTTTCTCTTTTTATGCTCTTAAAAGACATTTCAGGCACAGAGGAGGCCAAAGGTTGATTTTGTGAAAAAACATAGTTTCAAAGATTTTCTTCAAGAAAGTAACTCAGGACAGTTGATTTCACAGTCTGATGTCATTTTCATGAATATCTGCAGCTTTCAGCACTTTACTGCCTAGAGATGCATTTTCTCTTTTTATGCTCTGAAAAGACGTTTCAGGCAGAGAGGAGGCCAAAAGTTGATTTTGTGAAAGTAAACATGGTTTCAAAGATTTTCTTCAAAGACGTGACTCGGGACAGTTGATTTCACAGTCTGATGTCATTTTCATGAATATCTGCAGCTTTCAGGACTTTACTGGCTAGAAATGCATTTTCATTTTTTATGGTCTTAATAGATGTTTCAGGCAGAGAGGAGGCCAAAAGTTGATTTTGTGAAAGTAAACATAGTTTCAAAGATTTTCTTCAAGAAAAGGTTCTCAGGACAGTTGATTTCACAGTCTGTCATTTTCATGAATATCTACAGCTTTCAGCACTTTACTGGCTAGAGATGCATTTACAATTTGTTATGCTCTGAAAAGACGTTTCAGGCAGAGAGGAGGCCAAAAGTTGATTTTGTGAAAATACATAGTTTCAAAGATTTTCTTCAAGAAAGTAACTCAGGACAGTTGATTTCACAGTCTGATGTCATTTTCATGAATATCTGCAGCTTTCAGCACTTTACTGGCTAGAGATGCATTTTCATTTTTCATGCTCTGAAAAGACGTTTTAGGCAGAGAGGAGGCCAAAAGTTGATTTTGTGAAAGTAAACATAGTTTCAAAGATTTTCTTCAAGAAAAGGTTCTCAGGACAGTTGATTTCACAGTCTGATGTCATTTTCATGAATATCTGCAGCTTTCAGCACTTTACTGCCTAGAGATGCATTTTCATTTGTATGCTCTGAAAAGACGTTTCAGGCAGAGAGGAGGCCAAAAGTTGATTTTGTGAAAGTAAACATAGTTTCAAAGATTTTCTTCAAAGAAGTGACTCAGGACAGTTGATTTCACAGTCTGATGTCATTTTCATGAATATCTGCAGCTTTCAGCACTTTACTGCCTAGAGATGCATTTTCTCTTTTTATGCTCTTAAAAGACATTTCAGGCACAGAGGAGGCCAAAGGTTGATTTTGTGAAAAAACATAGTTTCAAAGATTTTCTTCAAGAAAGTAACTCAGGACAGTTGATTTCACAGTCTGATGTCATTTTCATGAATATCTGCAGCTTTCAGCACTTTACTGCCTAGAGATGCATTTTCTCTTTTTATGCTCTGAAAAGACGTTTCAGGCAGAGAGGAGGCCAAAAGTTGATTTTGTGAAAGTAAACATAGTTTCAAAGATTTTCTTCAAGAAAAGGTTCTCAGAACAGTTGATTTCACAGTCTGTCATTTTTATGAATATCTACAGCTTTCAGCACTTTACTGGCTAGAGATGCATTTACAATTTTTTATGCTCTGAAAAGACGTTTCAGGCAGAGAGGAGGCCAAAAGTTGATTTTGTGAAAATACATAGTTTCAAAGATTTTCTTCAAGAAAGTAACTCAGGACAGTTGATTTCACAGTCTGATGTCATTTTCATGAATATCTGCAGCTTTCAGCACTTTACTGTCTAGAGATGCATTTTCATTTTTCATGCTCTGAAAAGACGTTTTAGGCAGAGAGGAGGCCAAAAGTTGATTTTGTGAAAGTAAACATAGTTTCAAAGATTTTCTTCAAAGAAGTGACTCAGGACAGTTGATTTCACAGTCTGATGTCATTTTCATGAATATCTGCAGCTTTCAGCACTTTACTGCCTAGAGATGCATTTTCTCTTTTTATGCTCTTAAAAGACATTTCAGGCACAGAGGAGGCCAAAGGTTGATTTTGTGAAAAAACATAGTTTCAAAGATTTTCTTCAAGAAAGTAACTCAGGACAGTTGATTTCACAGTCTGATGTCATTTTCATGAATATCTGCAGCTTTCAGCACTTTACTGCCTAGAGATGCATTTTCTCTTTTTATGCTCTGAAAAGACGTTTTAGGCAGAGAGGAGGCCAAAAGTTGATTTTGTGAAAGTAAACATAGTTTCAAAGATTTTCTTCAAGAAAAGGTTCTCAGAACAGTTGATTTCACAGTCTGATGTCATTTTCATGAATATCTGCAGCTTTCAGCACTTTACTGCCTAGAGATGCATTTACAATTTTTTATGCTCTGAAAAGACGTTTCAGGCAGAGAGGAGGCCAAAAGTTGATTTTGTGAAAGTAAACATAGTTTCAAAGATTTTCTTCAAGAAAGTAACTCAGGACAGTTGATTTCACAGTCTGATGTCATTTTCATGAATATCTGCAGCTTTCAGCACTTTACTGGCTAGAGATGCATTTTCATTTTTCATGCTCTGAAAAGACGTTTTAGGCAGAGAGGAGGCCAAAAGTTGATTTTGTGAAAGTAAACATAGTTTCAAAGATTTTCTTCAAGAAAAGGTTCTCAGGACAGTTGATTTCACAGTCTGTCATTTTTATGAATATCTACAGCTTTCAGCACTTTACTGGCTAGAGATGCATTTACAATTTTTTATGCTCTGAAAAGACGTTTCAGGCAGAGAGGAGGCCAAAAGTTGATTTTGTGAAAATACATAGTTTCAAAGATTTTCTTCAAGAAAGTAACTCAGGACAGTTGATTTCACAGTCTGATGTCATTTTCATGAATATCTGCAGCTTTCAGCACTTTACTGGCTAGAGATGCATTTTCATTTTTCATGCTCTGAAAAGACGTTTCAGGCAGAGAGGAGGCCAAAAGTTGATTTTGTGAAAGTAAACATAGTTTCAAAGATTTTCTTCAAAGAAGTGACTCAGGACAGTTGATTTCACAGTCTGATGTCATTTTCATGAATATCTGCAGCTTTCAGCACTTTACTGGCTAGAGATGCATTTTCATTTTTCATGCTCTGAAAAGACGTTTTAGGCAGAGAGGAGGCCAAAAGTTGATTTTGTGAAAGTAAACATAGTTTCAAAGATTTTCTTCAAGAAAAGGTTCTCAGGACAGTTGATTTCACAGTCTGATGTCATTTTCATGAATATCTGCAGCTTTCAGCACTTTACTGGCTAGAGATGCATTTTCATTTTTATGCTCTGAAAAGACGTTTCAGGCAGAGAGGAGGCCAAAAGTTGATTTTGTGAAAGTAAACATAGTTTCAAAGATTTTCTTCAAAGAAGTGACTCAGGACAGTTGATTTCACAGTCTGATGTCATTTTCATGAATATCTGCAGCTTTCAGCACTTTACTGCCTAGAGATGCATTTTCATTTTTATGCTCTGAAAAGACGTTTCAGGCAGAGAGGAGGCCAAAAGTTGATTTTGTGAAAGTAAACATAGTTTCAAAGATTTTCTTCAAGAAAAGGTTCTCAGGACAGTTGATTTCACAGTCTGATGTCATTTTCATGAATATCTGCAGCTTTCAGGACTTTACTGGCTAGAAATGCATTTTCATTTTTTATGGTCTTAATAGACGTTTCAGGCAGAGAGGAGGCCAAAAGTTGATTTTGTGAAAGTAAACATAGTTTCAAAGATTTTCTTCAAGAAAAGGTTCTCAGGACAGTTGATTTCACAGTCTGTCATTTTCATGAATATCTACAGCTTTCAGCACTTTACTGGCTAGAGATGCATTTACAATTTTTTATGCTCTGAAAAGACGTTTCAGGCAGAGAGGAGGCCAAAAGTTGATTTTGTGAAAATACATAGTTTCAAAGATTTTCTTCAAGAAAGTAACTCAGGACAGTTGATTTCACAGTCTGATGTCATTTTCATGAATATCTGCAGCTTTCAGCACTTTACTGCCTAGAGATGCATTTTCACTTTGTATGCTCTGAAAAGACGTTTTAGGCAGAGAGGAGGCCAAAAGTTGATTTTGTGAAAGTAAACATAGTTTCAAAGATTTTCTTCAAGAAAAGGTTCTCAGGACAGTTGATTTCACAGTCTGATGTCATTTTCATGAATATCTGCAGCTTTCAGCACTTTACTGCCTAGAGATGCATTTTCATTTGTATGCTCTGAAAAGACGTTTCAGGCAGAGAGGAGGCCAAAAGTTGATTTTGTGAAAATACATAGTTTCAAAGATTTTCTTCAAGAAAGTAACTCAGGACAGTTGATTTCACAGTCTGATATCATTTTCATGAATATCTGCAGCTTTCAGCACTTTACTGCCTAGAGATGCATTTTCACTTCGTATGCTCTGAAAAGACGTTTCAGGCAGAGAGGAGGCCAAAAGTTGATTTTGTAAAAGTAAACATAGTTTCAAAGATTTTCTTCAAAGAAGTGACTCAGGACAGTTGATTTCACAGTCTGATGTCATTTTCATGAATATCTGCAGCTTTCAGCACTTTACTGCCTAGAGATGCATTTTCATTTTTATGCTCTGAAAAGACGTTTCAGGCAGAGAGGAGGCCAAAAGTTGATTTTGTGAAAGTAAACATAGTTTCAAAGATTTTCTTCAAAGAAGTGACTCAGGACAGTTGATTTCACAGTCTGATGTCATTTTCATGAATATCTGCAGCTTTCAGCACTCTACTGCCTAGAGATGCATTTTCTCTTTTTATGCTCTTAAAAGACATTTCAGGCAGAGAGGAGGCCAAAGGTTGATTTTGTGAAAAAACATAGTTTCAAAGATTTTCTTCAAGAAAGTAACTCAGGACAGTTGATTTCACAGTCTGATGTCATTTTCATGAATATCTGCAGCTTTCAGGACTTTACTGGCTAGAAATGCATTTTCATTTTTTATGGTCTTAATAGATGTTTCAGGCAGAGAGGAGGCCAAAAGTTGATTTTGTGAAAGTAAACATAGTTTCAAAGATTTTCTTCAAGAAAAGGTTCTCAGGACAGTTGATTTCACAGTCTGATGTCATTTTCATGAATATCTGCAGCTTTCAGGACTTTACTGGCTAGAAATGCATTTTCATTTTTTATGGTCTTAATAGACGTTTCAGGCAGAGAGGAGGCCAAAAGTTGATTTTGTGAAAGTAAACATAGTTTCAAAGATTTTCTTCAAGAAAAGGTTCTCAGGACAGTTGATTTCACAGTCTGATGTCATTTTCATGAATATCTGCAGCTTTCAGCACTTTACTGCCTAGAGATGCATTTTCATTTGTATGCTCTGAAAAGACGTTTCAGGCAGAGAGGAGGCCAAAAGTTGATTTTGTGAAAATACATAGTTTCAAAGATTTTCTTCAAGAAAGTAACTCAGGACAGTTGATTTCACAGTCTGATATCATTTTCATGAATATCTGCAGCTTTCAGCACTTTACTGCCTAGAGATGCATTTTCACTTTGTATGCTCTGAAAAGACGTTTCAGGCAGAGAGGAGGCCAAAAGTTGATTTTGTAAAAGTAAACATAGTTTCAAAGATTTTCTTCAAAGAAGTGACTCAGGACAGTTGATTTCACAGTCTGATGTCATTTTCATGAATATCTGCAGCTTTCAGCACTTTACTGCCTAGAGATGCATTTTCATTTTTATGCTCTGAAAAGACGTTTCAGGCAGAGAGGAGGCCAAAAGTTGATTTTGTGAAAGTAAACATAGTTTCAAAGATTTTCTTCAAAGAAGTGACTCAGGACAGTTGATTTCACAGTCTGATGTCATTTTCATGAATATCTGCAGCTTTCAGCACTCTACTGCCTAGAGATGCATTTTCTCTTTTTATGGTCTTAAAAGACATTTCAGGCAGAGAGGAGGCCAAAGGTTGATTTTGTGAAAAAACATAGTTTCAAAGATTTTCTTCAAGAAAGTAACTCAGGACAGTTGATTTCACAGTCTGATGTCATTTTCATGAATATCTGCAGCTTTCAGGACTTTACTGGCTAGAAATGCATTTTCATTTTTTATGGTCTTAATAGATGTTTCAGGCAGAGAGGAGGCCAAAAGTTGATTTTGTGAAAGTAAACATAGTTTCAAAGATTTTCTTCAAGAAAAGGTTCTCAGGACAGTTGATTTCACAGTCTGTCATTTTCATGAATATCTACAGCTTTCAGCACTTTACTGGCTAGAGATGCATTTACAATTTTTTATACTCTGAAAAGACGTTTCAGGCAGAGAGGAGGCCAAAAGTTGATTTTGTGAAAATACATAGTTTCAAAGATTTTCTTCAAGAAAGTAACTCAGGACAGTTGATTTCACAGTCTGATGTCATTTTCATGAATATCTGCAGCTTTCAGCACTTTACTGGCTAGAGATACATTTTCATTTTTCATGCTCTGAAAAGACGTTTTAGGCAGAGAGGAGGCCAAAAGTTGATTTTGTGAAAGTAAACATAGTTTCAAAGATTTTCTTCAAGAAAAGGTTCTCAGGACAGTTGATTTCACAGTCTGATGTCATTTTCATGAATATCTGCAGCTTTCAGGACTTTACTGGCTAGAAATGCATTTTCATTTTTTATGGTCTTAATAGACGTTTCAGGCAGAGAGGAGGCCAAAAGTTGATTTTGTGAAAGTAAACATAGTTTCAAAGATTTTCTTCAAGAAAAGGTTCTCAGGACAGTTGATTTCACAGTCTGTCATTTTCATGAATATCTACAGCTTTCAGCACTTTACTGGCTAGAGATGCATTTACAATTTTTTATGCTCTGAAAAGACGTTTCAGGCAGAGAGGAGGCCAAAAGTTGATTTTGTGAAAATACATAGTTTCAAAGATTTTCTTCAAGAAAGTAACTCAGGACAGTTGATTTCACAGTCTGATATCATTTTCATGAATATCTGCAGCTTTCAGCACTTTACTGCCAATAGATGCATTTTCACTTTGTATGCTCTGAAAAGACGTTTTAGGCAGAGAGGAGGCCAAAAGTTGATTTTGTGAAAGTAAACAGTTTCAAAGATTTTCTTCAAGAAAAGGTTCTCAGGACAGTTGATTTCACAGTCTGTCATTTTCATGAATATCTGCAGCTTTCAGCACTTTCAGAGATGCATTTTCATTTTTATGCTCTGAAAAGACGTTTCAGGCAGAGAGGAGGCCAAAAGTTGATTTTGTGAAAGTAAACATAGTTTCAAAGATTTTCTTCAAGAAAAGGTTCTCAGGACAGTTGATTTCACAGTCTGTCATTTTCATGAATATCTGCAGCTTTCAGCACTTTACTGCCTAGAGATGCATTTTCATTTTTATGCTCTGAAAAGACGTTTCAGGCAGAGAGGAGGCCAAAAGTTGATTTTGTGAAAATACATAGTTTCAAAGATTTTCTTCCAGAAAGTAACTCAGGACAGTTGATTTCACAGTCTGATGTCATTTTCATGAATATCTGCAGCTTTCAGCACTTTACTGCCTAGAGATGCATTTTCACTTTTTATGCTCTGAAAAGACGTTTCAGGCAGAGAGGAGGCCAAAAGTTGATTTTGTGAAAATACATAGTTTCAAAGATTTTCTTCCAGAAAGTAACTCAGGACAGTTCATTTCACAGTCTGATGTCATTTTCATGAATATCTACAGCTTTCAGCACTTTACTGGCTAGAGATGCATTTACAATTTTTTATGCTCTGAAAAGACGTTTCAGGCAGAGAGGAGGCCAAAAGTTGATTTTGTGAAAATACATAGTTTCAAAGATTTTCTTCAAGAAAGTAACTCAGGACAGTTGATTTCACATTCTGATATCATTTTCATGAATATCTGCAGCTTTCAGCACTTTACTGCCTAGAGATGCATTTTCACTTTGTATGCTCTGAAAAGACGTTTTTGGCAGAGAGGAGGCCAAAAGTTGATTTTGTGAAAGTAAACATAGTTTCAAAGATTTTCTTCAAGAAAAGGTTCTCAGGACAGTTGATTTCACAGTCTGTCATTTTCATGAATATCTGCAGCTTTCAGGACTTTACTGGCTAGAAATGCATTTTCATTTTTTATGGTCTTAATAGACGTTTCAGGCAGAGAGGAGGCCAAAAGTTGATTTTGTGAAAGTAAACATAGTTTCAAAGATTTTCTTCAAGAAAAGGTTCTCAGGACAGTTGATTTCACAGTCTGTCATTTTCATGAATATCTACAGCTTTCAGCACTTTACTGGCTAGAGATGCATTTACAATTTTTTATGCTCTGAAAAGACGTTTCAGGCAGAGAGGAGGCCAAAAGTTGATTTTGTGAAAATACATAGTTTCAAAGATTTTCTTCAAGAAAGTAACTCAGGACAGTTGATTTCACAGTCTGATGTCATTTTCATGAATATCTGCAGCTTTCAGCACTTTACTGCCTAGAGATGCATTTTCACTTTGTATGCTCTGAAAAGACGTTTTAGGCAGAGAGGAGGCCAAAAGTTGATTTTGTGAAAGTAAACATAGTTTCAAAGATTTTCTTCAAGAAAAGGTTCTCAGGACAGTTGATTTCACAGTCTGATGTCATTTTCATGAATATCTGCAGCTTTCAGCACTTTACTGCCTAGAGATGCATTTTCATTTGTATGCTCTGAAAAGACGTTTCAGGCAGAGAGGAGGCCAAAAGTTGATTTTGTGAAAATACATAGTTTCAAAGATTTTCTTCAAGAAAGTAACTCAGGACAGTTGATTTCACAGTCTGATATCATTTTCATGAATATCTGCAGCTTTCAGCACTTTACTGCCTAGAGATGCATTTTCACTTTGTATGCTCTGAAAAGACGTTTCAGGCAGAGAGGAGGCCAAAAGTTGATTTTGTAAAAGTAAACATAGTTTCAAAGATTTTCTTCAAAGAAGTGACTCAGGACAGTTGATTTCACAGTCTGATGTCATTTTCATGAATATCTGCAGCTTTCAGCACTTTACTGCCTAGAGATGCATTTTCATTTTTATGCTCTGAAAAGACGTTTCAGGCAGAGAGGAGGCCAAAAGTTGATTTTGTGAAAGTAAACATAGTTTCAAAGATTTTCTTCAAAGAAGTGACTCAGGACAGTTGATTTCACAGTCTGATGTCATTTTCATGAATATCTGCAGCTTTCAGCACTCTACTGCCTAGAGATGCATTTTCTCTTTTTATGCTCTTAAAAGACATTTCAGGCAGAGAGGAGGCCAAAGGTTGATTTTGTGAAAAAACATAGTTTCAAAGATTTTCTTCAAGAAAGTAACTCAGGACAGTTGATTTCACAGTCTGATGTCATTTTCATGAATATCTGCAGCTTTCAGGACTTTACTGGCTAGAAATGCATTTTCATTTTTTATGGTCTTAATAGATGTTTCAGGCAGAGAGGAGGCCAAAAGTTGATTTTGTGAAAGTAAACATAGTTTCAAAGATTTTCTTCAAGAAAAGGTTCTCAGGACAGTTGATTTCACAGTCTGTCATTTTCATGAATATCTACAGCTTTCAGCACTTTACTGGCTAGAGATGCATTTACAATTTTTTATACTCTGAAAAGACGTTTCAGGCAGAGAGGAGGCCAAAAGTTGATTTTGTGAAAATACATAGTTTCAAAGATTTTCTTCAAGAAAGTAACTCAGGACAGTTGATTTCACAGTCTGATGTCATTTTCATGAATATCTGCAGCTTTCAGCACTTTACTGGCTAGAGATACATTTTCATTTTTCATGCTCTGAAAAGACGTTTTAGGCAGAGAGGAGGCCAAAAGTTGATTTTGTGAAAGTAAACATAGTTTCAAAGATTTTCTTCAAGAAAAGGTTCTCAGGACAGTTGATTTCACAGTCTGATGTCATTTTCATGAATATCTGCAGCTTTCAGGACTTTACTGGCTAGAAATGCATTTTCATTTTTTATGGTCTTAATAGACGTTTCAGGCAGAGAGGAGGCCAAAAGTTGATTTTGTGAAAGTAAACATAGTTTCAAAGATTTTCTTCAAGAAAAGGTTCTCAGGACAGTTGATTTCACAGTCTGTCATTTTCATGAATATCTACAGCTTTCAGCACTTTACTGGCTAGAGATGCATTTACAATTTTTTATGCTCTGAAAAGACGTTTCAGGCAGAGAGGAGGCCAAAAGTTGATTTTGTGAAAATACATAGTTTCAAAGATTTTCTTCAAGAAAGTAACTCAGGACAGTTGATTTCACAGTCTGATATCATTTTCATGAATATCTGCAGCTTTCAGCACTTTACTGCCAATAGATGCATTTTCACTTTGTATGCTCTGAAAAGACGTTTTAGGCAGAGAGGAGGCCAAAAGTTGATTTTGTGAAAGTAAACAGTTTCAAAGATTTTCTTCAAGAAAAGGTTCTCAGGACAGTTGATTTCACAGTCTGTCATTTTCATGAATATCTGCAGCTTTCAGCACTTTCAGAGATGCATTTTCATTTTTATGCTCTGAAAAGACGTTTCAGGCAGAGAGGAGGCCAAAAGTTGATTTTGTGAAAGTAAACATAGTTTCAAAGATTTTCTTCAAGAAAAGGTTCTCAGGACAGTTGATTTCACAGTCTGTCATTTTCATGAATATCTGCAGCTTTCAGCACTTTACTGCCTAGAGATGCATTTTCATTTTTATGCTCTGAAAAGACGTTTCAGGCAGAGAGGAGGCCAAAAGTTGATTTTGTGAAAATACATAGTTTCAAAGATTTTCTTCCAGAAAGTAACTCAGGACAGTTGATTTCACAGTCTGATGTCATTTTCATGAATATCTGCAGCTTTCAGCACTTTACTGCCTAGAGATGCATTTTCACTTTTTATGCTCTGAAAAGACGTTTCAGGCAGAGAGGAGGCCAAAAGTTGATTTTGTGAAAATACATAGTTTCAAAGATTTTCTTCCAGAAAGTAACTCAGGACAGTTCATTTCACAGTCTGATGTCATTTTCATGAATATCTACAGCTTTCAGCACTTTACTGGCTAGAGATGCATTTACAATTTTTTATGCTCTGAAAAGACGTTTCAGGCAGAGAGGAGGCCAAAAGTTGATTTTGTGAAAATACATAGTTTCAAAGATTTTCTTCAAGAAAGTAACTCAGGACAGTTGATTTCACATTCTGATATCATTTTCATGAATATCTGCAGCTTTCAGCACTTTACTGCCTAGAGATGCATTTTCACTTTGTATGCTCTGAAAAGACGTTTTTGGCAGAGAGGAGGCCAAAAGTTGATTTTGTGAAAGTAAACATAGTTTCAAAGATTTTCTTCAAGAAAAGGTTCTCAGGACAGTTGATTTCACAGTCTGTCATTTTCATGAATATCTGCAGCTTTCAGGACTTTACTGGCTAGAAATGCATTTTCATTTTTTATGGTCTTAATAGACGTTTCAGGCAGAGAGGAGGCCAAAAGTTGATTTTGTGAAAGTAAACATAGTTTCAAAGATTTTCTTCAAGAAAAGGTTCTCAGGACAGTTGATTTCACAGTCTGTCATTTTCATGAATATCTACAGCTTTCAGCACTTTACTGGCTAGAGATGCATTTACAATTTTTTATGCTCTGAAAAGACGTTTCAGGCAGAGAGGAGGCCAAAAGTTGATTTTGTGAAAATACATAGTTTCAAAGATTTTCTTCAAGAAAGTAACTCAGGACAGTTGATTTCACAGTCTGATGTCATTTTCATGAATATCTGCAGCTTTCAGCACTTTACTGCCTAGAGATGCATTTTCACTTTGTATGCTCTGAAAAGACGTTTTAGGCAGAGAGGAGGCCAAAAGTTGATTTTGTGAAAGTAAACATAGTTTCAAAGATTTTCTTCAAGAAAAGGTTCTCAGGACAGTTGATTTCACAGTCTGATGTCATTTTCATGAATATCTGCAGCTTTCAGCACTTTACTGCCTAGAGATGCATTTTCATTTGTATGCTCTGAAAAGACGTTTCAGGCAGAGAGGAGGCCAAAAGTTGATTTTGTGAAAATACATAGTTTCAAAGATTTTCTTCAAGAAAGTAACTCAGGACAGTTGATTTCACAGTCTGATATCATTTTCATGAATATCTGCAGCTTTCAGCACTTTACTGCCTAGAGATGCATTTTCACTTTGTATGCTCTGAAAAGACGTTTCAGGCAGAGAGGAGGCCAAAAGTTGATTTTGTAAAAGTAAACATAGTTTCAAAGATTTTCTTCAAAGAAGTGACTCAGGACAGTTGATTTCACAGTCTGATGTCATTTTCATGAATATCTGCAGCTTTCAGCACTTTACTGCCTAGAGATGCATTTTCATTTTTATGCTCTGAAAAGACGTTTCAGGCAGAGAGGAGGCCAAAAGTTGATTTTGTGAAAGTAAACATAGTTTCAAAGATTTTCTTCAAAGAAGTGACTCAGGACAGTTGATTTCACAGTCTGATGTCATTTTCATGAATATCTGCAGCTTTCAGCACTCTACTGCCTAGAGATGCATTTTCTCTTTTTATGCTCTTAAAAGACATTTCAGGCAGAGAGGAGGCCAAAGGTTGATTTTGTGAAAAAACATAGTTTCAAAGATTTTCTTCAAGAAAGTAACTCAGGACAGTTGATTTCACAGTCTGATGTCATTTTCATGAATATCTGCAGCTTTCAGGACTTTACTGGCTAGAAATGCATTTTCATTTTTTATGGTCTTAATAGATGTTTCAGGCAGAGAGGAGGCCAAAAGTTGATTTTGTGAAAGTAAACATAGTTTCAAAGATTTTCTTCAAGAAAAGGTTCTCAGGACAGTTGATTTCACAGTCTGTCATTTTCATGAATATCTACAGCTTTCAGCACTTTACTGGCTAGAGATGCATTTACAATTTTTTATACTCTGAAAAGACGTTTCAGGCAGAGAGGAGGCCAAAAGTTGATTTTGTGAAAATACATAGTTTCAAAGATTTTCTTCAAGAAAGTAACTCAGGACAGTTGATTTCACAGTCTGATGTCATTTTCATGAATATCTGCAGCTTTCAGCACTTTACTGGCTAGAGATACATTTTCATTTTTCATGCTCTGAAAAGACGTTTTAGGCAGAGAGGAGGCCAAAAGTTGATTTTGTGAAAGTAAACATAGTTTCAAAGATTTTCTTCAAGAAAAGGTTCTCAGGACAGTTGATTTCACAGTCTGATGTCATTTTCATGAATATCTGCAGCTTTCAGCACTTTACTGCCAATAGATGCATTTTCACTTTGTATGCTCTGAAAAGACGTTTTAGGCAGAGAGGAGGCCAAAAGTTGATTTTGTGAAAGTAAACAGTTTCAAAGATTTTCTTCAAGAAAAGGTTCTCAGGACAGTTGATTTCACAGTCTGTCATTTTCATGAATATCTGCAGCTTTCAGCACTTTCAGAGATGCATTTTCATTTTTATGCTCTGAAAAGACGTTTCAGGCAGAGAGGAGGCCAAAAGTTGATTTTGTGAAAGTAAACATAGTTTCAAAGATTTTCTTCAAGAAAAGGTTCTCAGGACAGTTGATTTCACAGTCTGTCATTTTCATGAATATCTGCAGCTTTCAGCACTTTACTGCCTAGAGATGCATTTTCATTTTTATGCTCTGAAAAGACGTTTCAGGCAGAGAGGAGGCCAAAAGTTGATTTTGTGAAAATACATAGTTTCAAAGATTTTCTTCCAGAAAGTAACTCAGGACAGTTGATTTCACAGTCTGATGTCATTTTCATGAATATCTGCAGCTTTCAGCACTTTACTGCCTAGAGATGCATTTTCATTTTTATGCTCTGAAAAGACGTTTCAGGCAGAGAGGAGGCCAAAAGTTGATTTTGTGAAAATACATAGTTTCAAAGATTTTCTTCCAGAAAGTAACTCAGGACAGTTCATTTCACAGTCTGATGTCATTTTCATGAATATCTACAGCTTTCAGCACTTTACTGGCTAGAGATGCATTTACAATTTTTTATGCTCTGAAAAGACGTTTCAGGCAGAGAGGAGGCCAAAAGTTGATTTTGTGAAAATACATAGTTTCAAAGATTTTCTTCAAGAAAGTAACTCAGGACAGTTGATTTCACATTCTGATATCATTTTCATGAATATCTGCAGCTTTCAGCACTTTACTGCCTAGAGATGCATTTTCACTTTGTATGCTCTGAAAAGACGTTTTTGGCAGAGAGGAGGCCAAAAGTTGATTTTGTGAAAGTAAACATAGTTTCAAAGATTTTCTTCAAGAAAGTAACTCAGGACAGTTGATTTCACAGTCTGATATCATTTTCATGAATATCTGCAGCTTTCAGCACTTTACTGCCTAGAGATGCATTTTCACTTTGTATGCTCTGAAAAGACGTTTTAGGCAGAGAGGAGGCCAAAAGTTGATTTTGTGAAAGTAAACAGTTTCAAAGATTTTCTTCAAGAAAAGGTTCTCAGGACAGTTGATTTCACAGTCTGATGTCATTTTCATGAATATCTGCAGCTTTCAGCACTTTACTGCCTCGAGATGCATTTTCACTTTTTATGCTCTGAAAAGACGTTTCAGGCAGAGAGGAGGCCAAAAGTTGATTTTGTGAAAAAACATAGTTTCAAAGATTTTCTTCAAGAAAGTAACTCAGGACAGTTGATTTCACAGTCTGATATCATTTTCATGAATATCTGCAGCTTTCAGCACTTTACTGCCTAGAGATGCATTTTCATTTTCATGCTCTGAAAAGACGTTTCAGGCAGAGAGGAGGCCAACAGTTGATTTTGTGAAAGTAAACATAGTTTCAAAGATTTTCTTCAAGAAAAGGTTCTCAGGACAGTTGATTTCACAGTCTGTCATTTTCATGAATATCTGCAGCTTTCAGCACTTTACTGCCTAGAGATGCATTTTCACTTTGTATGCTCTGAAAAGACGTTTTAGGCAGAGAGGAGGCCAAAAGTTGATTTTGTGAAAGTAAACATAGTTTTGGTGGCCAAAAGTTGATTTTGTGAAAGTAAACATAGTTTTGGTGACAAATTTACCTTTTTCCACTCAGCTTGATGAACACGGAGCTGCAATTTTTGTTTATCTATAAATGCAGTTTTTGTACATACATTTCAGATTGAGCCGCACCTTCCCTTATGAGTTCTCCTATGAAGGGATGCTCCAGAGCAGTGATTCTCAACTGGTGGGTCGCGGACCCGTTTTCAGTGGGTCTTTGACTGACAAAAAAAAAAAAAAATATATATGTATATATATAAAAATTATATATATATATATATATATATATATATATATATATATATAATTTGGGTCGTGGGTAAACAGGTGTGCCAGCAGGCAGGGCTGATCTGTGAACCTGCATTCTTCCACCATTTTAGCAACGCCAAGAATCTTGCCATGTAAGTACTCACATGTTAAATCCTAATGTCATCTATTGTTTTTTTCTGCGTGGTTTGAATTCTTTGAAATGTGTTGTATACAGGTAGAGTGAATGCTCTCACAAAACACACTTGTCATGTAGTTCTGACATTGGAATGTCAACATGGCCGTAATCCAAGATGATGAACAAATCGCCATACTCACACTGTAACCAATTGCTGTTAATTTACAGCCAATTTCTAACAGTAATCAACTGTATTAATGTAATACGGTTTTGTACTGTAGTCTGCAATGCATTGTGGGCTGGCCCATTTGAAGCAACTGCACAAAGGCCCTAAACAGTATCCTAATGTTTTAAATTACAGTACACTACAGTATTTTTTGGAAATCTGCAGTTTTTCCAGAGGAGGACTGACTTCAGAGGACATGTGCTACACATCAACAAGACGTCCTGCTTCATCTGCATCAATCCAGTTGTGTCTCTACAAATTAGACGGTAATTAAAAACAATATTATTTTCCTCTCAGTATGTTATTCATACAGGTAACGTAGCATTACCGAAAATAAGGTTTGAAATCAAACTGATGCTCTGCAAGCTGTCTAGCTAGCCAGTCTATGATTCTAAAATGTCACTTATCAATGAGGTTGAGATTTGAATAGCTCAAACATTTGTATTCACATGCATTTTAGAGTCACCGTTTAATCAAATGCTAACCGTTTAATTTCTTAAGACTGGTAGCAGTTGTTGCTAGCTAGCTAGCTGATAGCCTTTTGTCCCTTGTTAATAGCTTCAAATGCCACAAAGAAACAAAGAAACTTGAAGGTGGGAATGGTTAGGGGATCATTTAAAGTAGAAAGGTGGTTTATTTTCCTCCTTAAAAACCATATGGTATTCATAATATGGGTGTCTTTGTCTGTTCCCTACAGGTGTCTGCCACCACAGCTGATGTTGAGACAACCCTCACTCTACCTGCAAGTCCTCGCCTGATACTGCCTGGTATGCATGTCATTGGTAGACATATTACACATTAGATTGGCCATTGTTTTTTGAATTTACAGATGTTTACTCAAGGTGAGAGGCATTCTGATGTTGCTATTACTTGAAGTTTCAGGTGGAACAGGGCAAGTCACTACTGGACGCTGGATGATCACCCTTGAGGGCCGTGTTATAGCTGAGAGCATCACACCAACTTTCTTGACGGGACTTGCTGCTGTGTTTGTGATTTACTATACATTCAACCTTCAATACCAAGAAGAGGCGGCCTGTACTCTAGAATTCATTCAGAGGTAAGACTCATTTAATTTCCTTGTCGTCATTATAGTATTTTTTTGGACAATTACTATTCTTGAAACCTTAATAGCCACAAATCATTACTTTGCACAGTTAAAAAGATAGTTTGGATTCTTTAGCAGAAGATGGTATTAGTTACTTACCGGTATTTACACAGACATTAACTCAGCAGAAGATTGGTCAGGTACCAAAAACATTTCAAGCCACAACACACACAAAAAAAACATGAAGCATTCATACCTATATTAAGATAATTCTGCTGCTTGATGCTCCTGTCCGATCTCTCTGTATCTTAAAAATATTTTCTTTGTTGAATTACGTCAGATTATTACTATGCAGTGGAGCCAATTCTCATATCACGCTGCCTATGAGCTTTATTAGAGGCGTAATATGTGAACTGGCTCCAGTGCAAAGTAATACTGCCAGTCACTGGCAATTTTCAACAAATAATATAGTTCCAAGATATAGAAAGGTCTAATACGAAAATCCAGCACCGGAATTACACAAAATACCTCATGACATCAGAACTGGTTAGTAACTCATACCACCTTATGTTAGAAAATTGAAACTACCCCTTTAAGACTACAAAGTGTTCCTAATAGTTTTTCATTCCGTCTCTGATTTTACACTATTGTGATTTTAGGCGCTTCATTGGTATTAATCCAGAGAGAGGAACAAAGGCCATTCGGGGCAAGGTTGTCTCCAAGAAGACGGGTGTGATCGTCCAGAAGAAGTCTACCACCGTCAATACACACGTCTCCTCACTACTGAAGAACCTCCTGGACTTTGAATGGGACTTCATATAGGTCAGTAAACTCTCTCTCGTCTCTCACTCTCTCACTCCATATGTTGTTTTGACATACTGACACTTTGGTATTATCAGCTACATAAGCGTTGATTGGACGTTGTTATTGTACATTCCTGACTCTAGAGTTATTTTGATTAATTATTTTGTTTGTTGTTGTTTTACAGTGGCAACACTGGAATGTATCTATGGAGACGAACAACCACCAGCAAGGTGATGGCCATTTCTACCTGACCCAGAAGATTCCTCTATAAATAAGGACTGTCCACAACCACCCAGACTTTTCTTCATGCACCTACCTCACAGGACTCTTAAGAGGTAAAGCACAAGCCTACCTTCACTTTATTTTTTTCAAGATGTTGATATTGATGTATATTTTCTAAATGGTCTTAATGCTAATTTTCAAAATGTCCTGACTGATTAACTTTTAAAATGTTGTTCATAGTATAGTTAGTATAGTTTACAAATGTTGCTGATTATGCATATCTTCGAAATGTTCTTACTGATGTATATTTTACAGACAGTAGAGAATGCATTGCAGTACATTTAGATATTGTCACTATTTGAAACTACTTTTTGAGAGAACATCAACGTATCTCAAATTATTCTTTATAGGTTATTTCTTTTGTATTAGTTACCTTGGTATTCAACTATTTAATTTAAAACTTATGTCTCAATTGTTTTCAAGTCGTTGACATGCAATTTAGGAATTCAAATGTATTGCCATTGTTTCAGGCAGACATGGCAGTTTTTAATTTGCTACTAAAAAATCTCTTTGGCTTGTTTCGCTGCCAAACAAGCTGGGTCGTCCAAGTGTTTTATTTTGGTTATTATTATTTTTTACACCAGCGATATTTATGTTGACACTGTCCTGTTAAATAAAAGTTTGTTTGATTTATATCCTTTCTAAGTCGTTTATTGCTTATGTTGCATAATTTACATGATAATGCAGATGTCTGTTGCCCACAGAAAAATGAAGTTGTAATGTTAATTGCATTGCAGATTGATATTTTAGATATTCTAAGCTGTTAAATTGAGTTATTGTATTATCAATGTTGCCAGTATACAGTAAACACTGAGAATTTAAAGTAATATAACTCCTTAATCAGAATGTTACTTCAAATAATCACTGAAAAATACTGCATTTTTACTGTAATAGACTGAAATATTTCAACAGTATGACTACTGTAGAATTACAGTATGTTCCTGGCGTCTCTGCTGCCAGCATTTTACTGTAAATTGAAAAAAATACAGAAACACACTGTATTATAATTTTACAGTAATAGGCTGTTAAGTATTTCACGGTATGAATACTGTAGAATTACAGTACATTGCTGGCGTCTCTGCTGCCAGTATTATACTGTAGATTGAAAAAATACAGAAATATACTGTATTCTACTTTTACAGTACTATGCTGTTATGCCATTTCACGGTATGAGTACTGTAGAATAACAGTAAAGAGCTGGCGTCTCTGCTGCCAGCACTTTACTGTTATTTAACAGAGAAATTTGTTACAGTGCAAGGCTTCACAACTGCAGTCCACAATGACTGCGTCCACTTCATATATATACAGTCTATGTTTGAATCCTAATGGGCAGGTTGGCTCCTTGCATGGCAGGCTGTATGTGTGTGTGAATAGGGTAACTTTACCATGACAATGTTATGCAGCAACCGTTAAGTCAACGTACTTTTATCACTGTTTAATTCATCACCCGGGATACAGACAGTGTCGGCCGCATCATTGACTGGGAGTTACCACAGCATTGTTGTCGAAGATGGTGATGTCGAGCTAGAGGCTTTAAAACCGTAGTCCACCAACCAATGGGTGACGTTATGGTGACTGCATCCACTTCTTATATATAGTCTTTGGTTCTGAGCGAGGGTCAGTGAATTCAAATCCGCCTCTTGATGTATAGTTGAAATTCTCCAACATCTTCTTTTTTTTTTTCAGCCACAGTATAGATTGTCAAACATTGGAGCTCTCTGACAGCCAGTTGGTGTTTCCGGCCTACAACAGCAGCAGTAAACACTGTGTGTTCCAGTCCGACCGCTTGCTCTTCAGCTGCGTGAGATCCGACCGGTCCTTGATCTGCATCTGCCCCTGTAGAGACTACATTAAGGAACAGATAGCATTATGCAAAGCATGTATCTAAGTCACGTATAAAAACCAAACCCTATGTACATCCATTCATCCATCCATCTATTTTCCTCCGCTTATCCGGGGTCGGGTCGCGGTGGCAGCAGGCCAAGCAGGCTGACCCAGACTTCCCTCTCCCCAGCAACATGTTCCAGCTCATTCTGAGGGATCCCGAGGCGTTCCCAGGCCAGCTGGGAGATATAATCCCTCCAGCGTGTTCTGGGTCTTCCCCAGGGTCTCTTCCCAGTTGGACGTGCCTGGAAAACCTCCAGTGGGAGGCGTCCAGGAGGCATCCTAATTAGATGCCCGAACCACCTCAGCTGACTCCTTTTGACGCGAAGGAGTAGCGGCTCGACTCCAAGTTCCCTCCTGATGACTGAGCTCCTTACCTTATCTCTAAGGCTGAGCCCGGCCACCCTACGGAGGAAACTCATTCCGGCCGCTTGTAGCCGCGACCTTGTCCTTGAACCAGAGTTCGTGACCATAGGTGAGGGTAGGAACGTAGACCGACCAGTAAATTGAGAGCTTTGCCTTCCGGCTCAGCTCCCTCTTCACCAAGACGGTCCGGTGCAGCGCCTGCTTTACTGCTGCAGCCGCACCGATCCGCCTGTCGATCTCCCGGCTCCATCTTACCCTCACTCGTGAACAAGACCCCAAGATACTTGAACTCCTTCGTTTGAGGTAGGCACTCCGTCCCCACCTGGAGGGAGCAATCCACCGGTTTCTGGCAGAGCACCATGGCCTCAGATTTGGAGGTGCCAGTGAATGTTGGAGGTCACGATCCGAGGAGGGTAACAGGACCACATCATCTGCAAACAGCAGAGAGGCGATCCCGAGACCCCCGAACTTGACGTTCCCCACCCCCAGGCTGCGCCTAGATATCCTGTCCATGAAAGTCACGAACAGGACTGGTGACAAAGGGCAGCCCTGGCGGAGGCCAACACCCACCGGGAACGTGTCTGACTTATTGCCGAGAATGCGGACACAGCTCCTACTGCAGTCGTACAGAGACCGGATCGCCCATTGTAACGGGTCCGGCACCCCATACTCCCGCAGCACCCCCCACAAGAACCCCCAAGGGACCCGGTCGAAAGCCTTCTCCAAGTCCACAAAGCACATGTAGACTGGTTGGGCAAACTCCCAGAACCCCTCCAGTAGTCTTGCGAGGGTAAAGAGCTGGTTCACTGTTCCACGACCGGGACGGAATCCGCATTGCTCCTCTTGAATCTGAGGTTCGACAAACGGTCAGAGCTTCCTTTCCAGCACCCTGGCATAAGCCTTCCCCGGGAGGCTGAGTAGTGTGATACCCCGGTAAGTCGAGCACACTCTCCAGTCCCCCTTTTTGAAGATGGGAACCACCACCCCGGTCTGCCAGTCCATGGGCACTGATCCCGACCCCCATGCGACATTGAAGAGGCGTGTCAGCCAGGGCAGCCCAACCATGTCCAGCACCTTCAGCATCTCAGGGCGGATCTCATCCACCCCCGGTGCCTTGCCACCAAGGAGCTTTTTAACTACCTTAGCGGCCTCTGCCAGGGATATGGGTGAGCCCCCCCCTAGGTCTTCAGGCGCTGCCTCCTCTGCAGAGGACATGTTGGTCAGGTTTAGGAGTTCCTCAAAGTGCTCTTTCCACCGCCCGATGATGTCCGGGTCAGCAGTTCCCCCCCCCCCCCCCAGCTTGACGGCTTCCCTCACCTCCGGTGTCCACCACCGGGTTCTCGGGTTGCCGCCACGACAGGCACCGATGACCTTCCGGCCACAGCTCCTAGTGGCCGCGTCCACAATAGAGGCTTTGAACATGGTCCATTCGGATTCCATGTCCCCAACCTCCCTCGGGATGTGTGAGAAGTTCTTCCGGAGGTGGGAGTTAAAGACCTCCTGGACAGGGTCCTCCGCCAGACGTTCCCAGTTCACCCTCACTACACGTTTGGGCTTGCCGGGTCTTTCCAACCGGTTCCCCCGCCATCTGATCCAACTCACCACCAGGTGGTGATCAGTTGACAGCTCTGCTCCTCTCTTCACCCGAGTGTCCAAGACATACAGCTGCAAATCAGATGATACGATTACAAAGTCGATCATTGAGCTCCGGCCTAAGGTGTTCTGGTACCAGGTACACTTATGAGCCACCTTATGTTCGAACATGGTGTTTGTTATGGCCAACCCGTGGCTAGCACAGAAGTCCAATAACGAGACACCACTCGGGTTCAGATCGGGCAAGCCGTTCCTCCCAATCACCCCCCGCCAGGTTTCTGCGTCATTGCCCACGTGAGCGTTGAAGTCCCCCAGGAGAACTATGGAGTCGGTAGGCGGCGCCCTTTCCAGGACCCCTCCCACCGACTCCAAGAAGGCCGGATACTCCGAAATGGTGTTTGGTGCATAAGCACAAACCACAGTCAGAGCCTTGCTCCCCGCAACCCGTAGGCGCATGGAGGCGACCCTCTCATTCTCCGGGGAGAACTCCAACACAGCGGTGCTCAGCCGGGGGCTCGTGAGTAACCCCACTCCCGCCCGGCGCCTCTCACCCTGGGCAACTCCGGAAAAGGACAAAGTCCAACCCCTCTCCAGGAGCTTGGTTCCAGAGCCAGTGCTGTGTGGAGGTGAGTCCAACTATATCTAGCTGGTATCGCTCCACCTCCTGCACCAGCTCTGGCTCTTTCCCCGCTAGCAAGGTGACGTTCCACGTCCCTAGAGCTAGTCTATGCTGCCGGCGATCGGCTCGCCCAGGCCTCCGGCCTGACCCGCCGCCCGGTCTGCATTGCACCCGACCCCGATGCTTGTCCCTGCGGGTGGTAGGTCCACAGGGTGGCTGCTCCATGTTGTTTCTTCGGGCTGAGCCCGACCGGGCCCCATGGGCGAAGGCCCGGCCACCAGACGCTCGCCGACGAGCTCCCCTCCTGGGTCTGGCTCCGGGAGGGTGCCCCGGTTTCCCTGGTCTGGGCGAGGTGGCTGAAGACCGTGGGCTGCTTATCATTAGGGTCATTGTGAACCCTATGTACATAAAGGTAAATAAACAGTATTTATGTGGATTTGATCCGAAATGTCCTGACTCATCACTCACACTTTCTCAAAGACTTTGGCTGAGGTCTCCGGCATCCTTACGATGGCACAAACACAAAGGTGTAATGACTTCACATGTTGCCTTGATAGGGCAACACCACTGTGTTATACAAAAGAGCCAGTTGGACTACATACCGTTTCAGATTGTGATCAAAATAGTAAAAGGAAGTAAATTACACTGGTACACTTCCCCCTACCTTTCCTCACTATTTCTCTGATGCAGCATTAATTAAAAGATATATTTTAGTCATGTCCTCATTAAACCCTTTAGGCACTCACTCACTTCTTCTAAGCACTCAATTTAGGGTTGAGAAATAGTCTGCGAAGCCATGATCCAGACACAAAAATGCAGCCGCTGCCTGTCTGATAATAACGCCCCGGGAGGTTTCACAGTCGCCTGTTAACAAGATGAAAACGTGAAAAAATGAATGCCCAGCCATCTGCTTGAGGTGTTCTTAATGTACATTATCTTTCCAGAGCAGCGAGAGCGCAGCAACTGAGATGATGATGCAAACATGTGAAATAGAATCATGGCAGGTGAGAGAACACGCTGAGGTTAGAAACGCTTTTCATTATGAAATGTAAAGGGGCCTTTTCACATGTGTGGAAAAGGCCAGCCACACTTAGCAACCGAAACAATGCAATGGAGATGTGAGAATTTAGTAGTAAACCTCATTGACTACTATACTATAAACTGTAAACAACTATAGTTAAAATGTTATAAACAATGTCAAAGCAAAGACGAACAGGAAGTTATAACATCCTTGGGTGGAAAAGGGTGAAGCAAGTAAAAAAGGGGGGGGGGGTCATCAAACTCAGAAGTAGAACAATTATTTACTTCTCCATATAGTTTCCATAGACTATTATTCATGGAAGAAAGACAGGATATCAAATTATTCCTTTAAGGGGCACCGTTAGTGCACAAAGAATACTTTATGAATGATGTCTACATCATTTAAAGTAATGATTCTTGTTGCTTGAACACTTTTGAAACATGTTAAGATAGTGGGTATTTTTTCATCCTCCATTTTTAATTTTTTACTTTAATTTTCCTTAGAGAAAACCACCTGAGCTGATGGTTCAGGTTGACAGAAATTATATGATTGGACACCTTATGGATTGTTCCTGATAAACTGATTCACATACTGACTGCTATGGCACAAGGATATCTGCGTTCCCATTCTACGTAGTGGTAGGACAACTTCCCTTGACAATTGTGTGGTTGGAAAAAAGAAAAAAAAAGAAAACATGTCTCAACATTGAGCAGGATAAAACTTTATTCGTCAATAAAACTTTGCTTTTTGACAAAGAGATACCTCATAGTTCCTTTACATAAATAAACAGTTTTTACATCATCTGTTACCACTGATGTCATTACTGTACTAACAGACAAATAATATATTCTGTTACAGTCAGATTTATTGGAAATTCAATTACATCTTTCCATGTATGTTATGTTTTGTATATGTGTGTGTGTGTGGCTGCAATGCACTGAAGCTGTGAGGGTTTTTACACGCCCATGCAAAGCAGACTAGCAACAGAGAAGTGGGTAGTATTGCTATCTGAATTTTGTGGAATGAAGTCAAATGAACAGTTTAAGCGATACTAATACGTCTATCTATCCATACAAGAGTATAATTGAATGAAACACACATGTCAGAAGAGAGGACGGATGCTTTCGACGGTTTGGCACAGTTCATCAAGATGCAGAATTGGACATGTTTCTGAGCTATTTCAATGGAACAATGATTCAAATATCACACCACTTGTCAAATAAATGCGTGTTTGTGCAAATGCATGGTCAGAGGTGATTTCTTTACAAACCACTAGTGGTAGTGAGTATGAGGGTTCAAACGTTTCATTTGGTGGAAAAAAACAAAATTCACATAATAGATGTAATGAAATACAACCGAAACTCACTGCTGCTGATCGGACAAAAAACGGGTGAGACCCTGGACATGTCATCAGAACAGTTTTTTTTCTCCTTCAGCTGCTACACTGACCCAACAGTGAGTGCAGCAGCTTCAAAAATCACCCATTACTAAGGTGTGCAAGGGGGCCAGGGCAATCACAGCACTGGGCCTAAATTTAATGTAGCATGAACGTGCACAAGAGAAAATTGCATGAAAATAAGTGCAAAGAGGAGAGGTAGAAAGGACTTGTTGCCAAGATCAAAATAGTAATCAGTTCATCAGAACACATTATAGTTCATATGAGCAGTAGAGCCTATTAAAGCATACTGTTACTAAGAGTTACGATGAGTTTGTTCTGTGCCTTATGTGGTGGTTGTCAGCATGTAAACACTGCTTTGCAAGTAAACGTCATTGTAGAGATTGTCTTCTATGCATCAAAGGGGAAACATTACAAATCATTGTGCTGTTGGTGAGTCGTAGCAGTGTGAGCTGATTCCTACGGTTTATATATTCTTCACACAATGAAACTAAAGAACACAATCAAGAATTTTGCACCTTGTCGAGTATGTCAACTGAGAGTTGATAATTACAGAGTAGAGTGGATGTAGGCACATCCAGGATCGCTGTCCAAGGCTTTGTTACTGTCCTCAGCCTGGGATAAATTTAGACTCTCTCCCGTGGATCCAGTGCACTGAATACTAATTACATCTCTTGTCACGTGGCCGTCTGCCACAAGGGGGCACACCGGCACTCTGGATGCACATTTACAGGGAAAAAAACAGGCCAGTCTGTTGAGTTTACCTCATGTTAGATGGTGAAAAAGTGTTTTTTTTGGGTAGCATGCTCGTTCAATATTTGTTTGTGTCTATGTTTGTGTGTCTTTGTTGCCTATGAATTATTTATGTCAAATTTATTTTAAGTTTCCTTCATTTCAATACATTTGTATAAAATCAATCCATGAATTTAACTCAGTTTTATGAATCTAATATAATTGTTTACTCCAAGAGGATGACAATGCAGGTATTTCTCTCTATTTCAATAAATCCACACGCCCCATTCTTGTTTAAAGCTGTAGTGTTTCTCTAAAAATGTTCTGGCTGATTTCATGTCTAAGCTTGTAACACCCACTAAAGTTCAGTAAAACAACACTGATTTGTGCCACCGGGTAAATTGTCGCTGTCCAGTTCCAACATGTAAAACAATGATTTGCTTGTCAATCAGTTCTTCTTTTGACACCTAATAAGTGATAGCGGAGCCTTGGACAGCTGTCAGATCCCACCTACATCCAGTCTGACATTTTCACTTACAGTGCAAACATTTACAGTAAGACTTATCATTTCACCAATATTCTACAATAATAAGTAAAACAACATTGACAGTATAAGCACTATAGAGTAAACATTTTTTTCAACCATATGCAGCATTGATCATCCTGCACTTTAACTATATGCTGTCTACTCCAAAAAAAAGCCTGTTATGTCGGCCATACAAATTACTACGACTATATTTGTGACTTTTTGCTACTAATGGACCCGAACAGTGTAATAAACATTTTTACAGACTGTGTGGTTTGTATTTATATTCGTCTCGTTACACACACTGATGGATGATAACAATGGTAACATGCAGAACGACTGAGTATTTAGCAGGTAAGCAGACGGAAAAAAAATTCCCCGTCTCTATAAATGATATGCAATGAAAATGGTTTTCCCACTGGCTGCTTTATCTTTGTCATTGTGCTTTGTTTCTTAGGTTTTAAAATTTTTTTCATCCAACTTTCCACAGGAACTTTGCAGTCAACATGAAGGGGGAAAAAAGAATAAAATAATATTAACAAAGTAATAAATATCAAAACTGGATTCAGTACAAAATTCCATAGAGAAAATTATAAATATTCGGGTACCAGAAACTTTCCTGCAGAGTTATGTGCTTTTACATCTTTTCATCATCTGAAAGTGACAAGGTGTTGCAACAAAAAGTACAATATAAATATTGAGAAATGTTGTCCCATCTTACCCTGAAAAACTTGGATTTCATTACTGTTCTTCAGTTGTTAGAAGACGTGCTGAATGGATTTCAGTAATTTACTGACCCAGGTGTTTGTGTGTGTAAACAAATCAAAAGATACGCACAATATATGGCGATGAAATAAGTCAGATACAGCAGTTAAGACAAAATGCACCAAATACCCTCAAATCAATTCTTAGTTATTAATAACCCACAGTGCTAAACTGTCTGCAACAAACACCGGCGGATGAAGGAAAGTGGGCTAATCTGTGCTTGGATACATTACACACAGTGCAGTGGGCTATGCAATGTGTACGACTTGTGCACTTTAGGTTTATAGCCTTCCTATGGCAAATGTTTGTCCTTAGCGTCTCCTGTGCTCTTTACTGCTGTTTGCTTTTAGTTGACGGGTTTCTAGATGAAGTCTGACGTCACCGTGTTTCGCTGATGCTTTTCACCTCTTGGACAAAGCCGTGTTTCCTGACTCGGTGCTGCTCGTATTCTGTCTGACTAAGTCCACTCTCCTCCTCTCTCAGCGACAAATTTGGATGTACAGCGGCCGCTTCAAAGAAAGCAGGCTGGTGAAGTTTTGACAGGAACTTTCTGTCTGATTTAGGAAAGCATCTCCTGTACTTAAAAATAACTAGAAATAGAATAAAATTAAAATAAATAAAATTTGTGAGGAGCACTCAGCTCATCTTGGAGTATATATTCTTAATTAAGAGACAATAGGGAGACTAAGAAATCCGTAAAGAGGTCATTATATGTTTTCTCACGAAAATCCCATGGGGATCCCACTGAGTTTTTTGTGTACGCCTCATTTAAGTAAAAATGATTTTGCTCCTCATTATTTCCAACATGACATGAATAAACAGTGTCATATAAGCAGCAACTATTGTATCTCCATTTTAGTCGAACAAATCCAAAGCTCCTGCATGAAGACAGGAGACTCAGCTCTCTGGCTTTTTCCTTATTCTAGTTTTTTATTTCTAAACTGGTGATTTCATGAACAAAAAGTGAAGAAGAGCAGAAAAAAAAAAAAAAATAACTTCAAGTGTTTTCTCTCCAGGATGTGGTCTTCATTCGCGTCCTTTTCCCTCAAAGTCTCTCCGACATCTGTGTTTGTGCGTGCATGCATGTGTGTTATGTCTGATTGTGTGATTGCGCTATGTACAGTTCACAGCGTGTGTAAATATGTGTGTATGAGAACATGGGTAGCTTCTGTATGTGCTGCATGTGCAGGTGAGATGTGTATCAAAGTGTATATGAAAGACAGAGAGAAGAGGGCGGCCCTCCGCCCAGGAGGCAGCCAAGTGTGTGGGTGTGTGCGTTCAACACACACTCTCACTCAAAGCGTTCGTAGTTCCTCGTCTGTCTCACATGGGGCACCATATCCTTCAGGAGTCTGTGGGCGCAGAAATGTAAACAAAAGTGTGTAAGTGTGCAGAAACAAAGGGTGATCCAAGAGATCGTCCTCCGATCGTTATCGGACGATATTTGTTCTTTATAGTTTGATCGGTGTTCTCTATGAAGTCCGATCATAAGAGACTCATCAGTTCTGAATTGAAAAGTTTTCATTTGCCTGCTTTCTCGCCCGCTCTTTAATTTGCTGTTCGAGCGACACAGCTGGCCCCACACACGGGCCTGGCTCCGCGGCCGGCTCGCCATCTGCGGCGGTACTTTTGCCTTTTGTCTGACCTATTTTGTTTCGTGAGACGCTAGCAAATCTGGCAAGAAAAAACACTGGTTTGTCTGTTCAATAATAGAAAGGTATAAAGGATATATGATATAATATAAACCACCCTACTCTGATAAAATCGACTTTCCTGCCCGAGAGAGAGAGAAGACTATTTTTGTTGAAAATAATTTCCTCGAAGCACAATTTGAATGGTATATGAACATGCTTAAATTCAATATGCACATATTCTTCTATAAATTAATCTTTTAATGAATGTGTAGCTGATCTTTAACTCATCAGTGCGAGCCTCACTTTGTGTCAATGCGGCAAGCAGTAGAGCATGATTTTGACCGCAGACAAGATGTGGTTTTTGAAAGGCTAAATGCCAACAAATATTGGTTGAAGAAGAATATTTTGTTGGATAAAAACATGACAAATAAATGATTACATCTATCTTTTGTCAACGAACATTAACTTTTGGACCTAACAATAGTAATTGTAGTAATTGGAAATGTTTGGATCACACGAGTCTACTATATAACAATCCTTCGCAGCCACCGCTAATCAGAGTGCTGTGGTGTCTCCGTCTGTTTTGGCACTCAGCCACACACAGCTGTCGAGTTTACATGTGGCATTAATGGAATATGGATTTAGGAATTTCAAATCAATAGGTCAAAGAAATGTAGACTGTTGGTTTTTTATCTTACTTGATGCCATATGCCAAAATGATGAGTCCAATGAGAACTCCGATGGTGCCATCCAGAAACCAGACGTCAGCATGATGCTTGAAGACTTCGGCGCTGATCAGAATGGAAAATCCCATGATGGAACCGACCAGAGAGTTAAACCCTGAAAAACACAAAAATGGAGAAAAATGTCAGGTGTGTTTATGTATTGTATGAATGAGTAATGAAGTAGTTTCAGTTGGCCAAACTTAAAGGGACAGTTCACTCAAAAATACAGATTTTTTGCTCTTTCTTGCTATAGTGCTAGTGCTATTCATCAGTCTAGATTGTTGGTGTGAGTTGCTTGGAGTTAGAGGTATCAGTTGTTGAGATGCCTTTTCTCCAATATATATTGGCTTGTGGTGCTCAAAGTGCCAAAAAAAATACATTTGAAAAACTAAACAGCAATGCCTCATTACAGAAATCATGAACTGGTTACTCAAGATAATCCAGACCTTGTTGTGAGCAGTTTCATGGAACAACTATGGTTGAAAGACAATACATGAAACTGCTCACAACAAGGTAGCACTACAGGTACGATGAAAAACATGCATTTTTTATTTTCGGGTGAATTGTCTCTTTAAACATGCATCACTAATCCTGATAATCACTCATTTATTTATTAAATTTGAACATAAACAGCAATCTGATTATCTGAGGTCTTTTGGTGTTAAAGAAATATTTTGACATTTTGGTTTACATTTATTCACTTTCTTGCAGAGAGTTGGATGACAATATTGATGTGACTCTCGTGTCTGTAGGCTACAGTAAATAAACTAGCTTAGCTTATATCCCAAAGACTGGATAGAGGGGGGAACATTTGCCAATAAGAACCTCAAAACTCACTAATTAACATATTATATCTCAATTATTAAAACTGTACAAAAGTTGAAGTGTGAAAAATGAACAACAAAAGTTGTAGTTTTATGGAGGGTTATGTCCCTGAATTGGCCAAGTGCAGGGACTTCATGAAGTTCCTTTGAAACACAAATGGCTATAAATACTACATAATAGTTGACTAAATCTACTGTATTTCAGTTACCCTGTATAGCAGCTGATGTTTTTTGATAATTACATTTCTCCTTGTGTGGAAGCCGGCACAGTGGGTTATTGTCTCGCCTGCAGTAAGTGTCTTGTGGGAAATAGATCCAGTCTCTGAGAACAGCAACCTATTAGTTCTTTCAATCCATCGAATCCAGTTGTGAGAGCAACTTTCTCTCACACAGAAACACACACACACACACACACACACACACACACACACACACACACACACACACACACACACACACACACTTTGTGACTTTGCTTTTAATACTTTGTATTTTGGTTGTCACACTTGTTTTCTGTTTGGGGTTAGAGAACCATGACCATGGTCTTTTACAATTGGTTCATTATTAGTCATTTAAATTTTTTGCAAATTCATTTGACCGTTATGGACTATAATGAGGAATAAAAGAGTGAAGTATTTTTACCCAACAGCGAGTAAAATAATAAAAACAGCTCCATCTAGATTGGCTAAAACTCTGAAATGCCTCAGACAAGCAAAGGCAACAGTAATAATAGCCCAATAATAATATACAATAATATAACTCTGACAGGGGCCATTTTGCTGCATAAGAAGTAAGTTTACCGTTAATACTAATTTACAATGTGCCTCCAAATCTGAGGCCATGGTGCTCTGCCGGAAACCGGTGGATTGCTCCCTCCAGGTGGGGACGGAGTGCCTACCTCAAGCGAAGGAGTTCAAGTATCTCGGGGTCTTGTTCACGAGTGAGGGTAAGATGGAGCGGGAGATCGACAGATGGATCGGTGCAGCTGCAGCAGTAAAGCAGGCGCTGCACCGGACCGTCTTGGTGAAGAGGGAGCTGAGCCGGAAGGCAAAGCTCTCAATTTACCACTCGGTCTACGTTCCTACCCTCACCTATGGTCACGAACTCTGGGTCGTGACCGAAAGGACAAGGTCGCGGCTACAAGCGGCCGAAATGAGTTTCCTCCGTAGGGTGGCCGGGCTCAGCCTTAGAGATAGGGTAAGGAGCTCGGTCATCAGGAGGGAGCTTGGAGTCGAGCCGCTACTCCTTCGCGTCGAAAGGAGTCAGCTGAGGTGGTTCGGGCATCTAATTAGGATGCCTCCTGGACGCCTCCCACTGGAGGTTTTCCAGGCACGTCCAACTGGGAAGAGACCCCGGGGAAGACCCAGAACACGCTGGAGAGATTACATCTCCCAGCTGGCCTGGGAACGCCTCGGGATCCCCCAGAATGAGCTGGAACATGTTGCCGGTGAGAGGGAGGTCTGGGTCGGCCTGCTTGCCCTGCTGCCACCGCGACCCGACCCCGGATAAGCGGTGGAAAATGGATGGATGGATGGACAATGTGATTTTGCTAGTTTTACTCAAGCAAAGGATCGGAATACATTTTCTCATAATCTTCAATCTTTTCTCAATTGTTTTTAGGGCTGTATTTATCTCCCCCCCCCCCAATTTGCACGAAAGTCAGTTTTTCAACTGTTCTCGTAAAACTATTTGTCATTAGCAGGGTAGAGACACACATACACTGATCATCAACACTGAAAGGCTAGAGAAATGACTGAGCGAACAAGATCACTTTCCTGGGCATTTAGTGAGTCAAATACAATTTCCTATTGCTATTCTGTAGACCTCTTAGACCGGTGCACTACTCATTTATTTTAACTGTGTGTGTGTGTGTGTGTGTATGTGTGTACACTATACCATCAGTGATGAGTGCCCGGCTAGTCAGCACTCTTCCCAGCATGTACTTGGCCACAGCCAGCACAGCACATGTGAGTCCGCTCACTATAGCAACGCTGTAGAGGAAGTCGTCCTATGGAAAGACAGGGAAGAGAATATATGTATAATAAGTTGTGGTAAAAACAGTGTATGTTTAACGATAAAGCAAAGCATACAAACATACGGAAAGACAGTGTCCGTAAGACAAACACAGAGAAGCGCCAACGTTATCAGTCAGACAGAATGACCCACAAAGCTCGTCTCAGCTCAACCATCAATAATAGATATACAGACTCCACTTGGTGCATCAACCCAAGGTCATTCGACTTTAAGTGATGTGAGGGTAGAGAGTTTTTGAGTGTCAAACAGACTCAGCACAAAAACCTGCACTCGGCCCCGGAGTGGCTCCGTATCAGAGTTAATTGGGCCAACAGGGGGTAGAAAGACGGAGACAAGGTGGAGAGAAAAAGAAGAGGGAAACTGGGACGATAAGACGCACATGAGAGAGGAACTCTATTGTTTTCGTCAGACTTCACATTTCTTCACCAGGAATTATGGTCAGGGCTATAACGTATTAGGATGAACTTTGGCCTCGCAAACCAACCGGACGTAGCGATCGATTGTTAGGCTCTATCACACAAACAGATGTAATAAGCCTTTTTCATGACGGACATATTTACAGACTCATAGTAGGAAAAAGCACAGGTGTCACTAATGAAATGAACAACAGCTCCATTCTCTATTCTATTTAAGTGCCTAAGCCATGACAGTGTGACGTTGAGCCACGACGCAAAATAGCAGGACCCTGAAACTAAAGCAGCTAAATGGAACTCAGCTTTCATTGCCAAAAAGCTTTTATTTTTCTGTATATTTTAACTTCTCTTTTAATGTTTAATTGAAAACATGTTCTTACTCGAGTGCTGCTTTTAGCCTGATATTCTTCATGTCCCTTCCTATATGTCACATGCTTCCATCTGTCGGACTGAATGGTAAAGTTGTAGACATGAATTACTAACATCAGGCCTAATAATAGTATGTATTTATTCAAGGTACTACACACTCATGGTCCACCCACACAGGTGCTTTCGCTTAATTTGCCTGATCAGACTCTTTGTAAGGACGGAGTGGGCATAGGCTGTGCTTGATAGACATCTAATTTGTTATTATACCGTGTCATTTTTATTGGTTCGTGAAGTTTGATGACCTTGTGTAATTCCAGCATTGATCCAGCCGGCAAGTGGGTTAGTGTGGGTGCAAAGGGCCCTCCTCACCAATTACATTTAGCTGCTTCAGGGTCCTGCTATGGTTCATACTGGCTCACTGTCCCACTGTCATGGCTTACTGGATGTAATGTTATTAGTAACACATGTGCTTTTCCTACTATGACAAGTTCAAATGCGCCTACATAATATGCAGATATTCAGGCTGGTCTCAGCTATACCTATCCCTATACCCATTCATCCCTCCTTCCTGTGAGAATTTGAAAAGACCGTATGTAACGAGCTGAAATTTGCGCGTGTTGCTGGCTTTCGTGGGAAAACGCAAGAGTTTTCTTAAGTTATCATACGAACAGTTGTGTGAGGAAACGTTGAGATATTCAATAGTATACTATATAGTGTGCAGCTAATTTAGTGTGACACTTAAGAGCCCCCCTAAATTAGGCCTAACGACACCCCTGCCGTCTTCGTGACATGAACTCTGCATTAGGATGACATCGATGACAGCCGTAGAGTGAAAAATGCTAACTTTCACAGAAGATATGACACATTGCATTGTGGGATTGTTAAGAGAAAGTGCATACCATACACTCATCTTTTACATTGGTTTGTGGGAATTTTGAGGGCATATATTTGTGCATACATTTCACACTCGCATTTGGACACTAAAATATAATGGTTGACAGTATACAGTGAACTACATAGTGAAGTGATTTCACTTATTGTTTGCAGCTGTCTGATGTCACACAACACTTGGAGGCATACATTGTATAAATGGTGAACCATCAACTAAAAGGTGATGTAAAGTATACCTGAATTTAATTAAAATAATACATAGTATCATATAGTAAAACCTGTTCTGCATGTAAATTGATTTCAAAATATCTCAGTCTTATTTGGTAGCTGATTACGGTAAAAAGAAATCTCTGAAAGTTGTCATTTCTGCGCAAAAGTTATTCGGGGAAACGTTAAAAATCCCAGGAAATAAATGTGGAGAATGAGAGTTTAGTTATATTTTTTCACTTGCCAAATGAAGCTTCAGCATGCATACTGTTGGGATCTGACTCTGGTCTCCTGGCTGGCTGAGACCCTCACATGTGCTTTTCAAACAAAGGAGCATCCATGTTTCCTTCCTTTCAAACAAGGCCTGATCTGGGGTCTGATAGAACCTCCAAGATGGATGGCCACACATCCCAGCTCCCCAAAACTTGATCCTGGCCCCTCATTGGCCAAGAAAGGGCCCCCCACTGGTTGTACTACCTGGTTTATAAGCCAGAGCACAGCTCGAATTGGCCTCTTCCATCCGGATTCGTCCTGGTAACAAGAAGATTCACGAGGAAACGCGGCCTCGCCAAATCCTTTCAGGTCATATGTTATATTCGCTGGTGGAACCACAGACTGTGCTTTTCTTTTTATATTTTAGCTTTTTTTGGATCCTTTAGTGTGAGAACGGATAACTTCTACGACCCGTTCTCCCACCCTTAGCGCACACATTGCCGGCAAAAGGGCGACTGACCCCCTCTTTCCCCGCCGAAGATTCCCGGTAACAGACGAGCGATCCCCGTCTCTCCGCCGAAGTTCTACCCTCCTCTCTGCAGCGAGTGAGGTTGAGTCTGCGCCAAGCTCCGCAGCAGCGCGCCACCGAGAGTCTCCGACTACTCGAGGACCGAGTGTTTCCTACCACTGGAAACCGACCCTACCGAAAGAAGCTTCTAAAAGTAAGAGTATCATTGGTATGTGGGCATTAGTTTAATTTAGACTATTAGTTTATGTCGTTGTTATTCCTGTATCTTGTTGTGTTAAGTTACTGTCGTGTTTAGAACGTGTTATTGCGCAAGCATCGCGGACCACGGAGTTCCGTTATATTGTGTATTTCCTGCTGTAACTGTTTGCATTAGATCCGTCACTGCTAGTGGATGTGGAGTTTGTGATTTTATTACTGTAAAGACTAAAACCACGGTGGTTGACCCTCGTCTCGCCGACCGAGTTTCGGGGTGATAAGGAAACAAACTCGCATTCCACCGCAGCGATAAAGATCTGTTTTGTTTTGGGGATTCTTTTATTTTGTTTCGGTTTTATTCTCTCTTCTTCAAATCGGCTCTGTGAGTGAGATTCAGAACCGTAACTATCGCCGTATAAGCGTGACTGGTCGGTTCAGAACCCGACCGCAGAGTTTTGCGGGTAGGATCAGCTGTTCTCACATCTCCCTGCAGCGCCCAGCACCGCCAGAGCTTGGTTTTCTCTCTCTCTCCTCCTCCCTCTCTCTCTCTCTACTAACCCGCGCACACACATAGTTAGATTCACTGATTTTTGGTGAATATCTCAGACACGTAAGGTTACGTAATCTATTGTCCCAACCCACATTGTGCGTCGCCCCACGTGGTTACACCCGTGGCCACCTCTCAGCCATCTTGTCGTAGTGTCAAGACCCCGCCATCTTTGCTTGTAGGTCCACCCCCGCGTGAGATTACCCCCGCCCCCCACTGTCTGATTCCCTCCTTTTCCACACACACACACACACACACACACACACACACACACACACACACACACACACACACACACACACACACACACATTTATTTTGATATTATTTGATTTGATCATTTATTATTTTGATTTAATAAACTCTGTTATATTTTAAAGAGCAGCCTTCTGTGATTACTTGTGCATATGTGTGTAATAATAACTGGATGTAGTGGCCTGTGCTCGAACTTAACCCTTCACCCTCACTCCAAACGTGTAATAGTATTCAGACTGTTAATATCGTGAGTGAACACTAATTATGAGACTTAGTTTATAGTTCGGTTATTGGTCCCTGTCCGCAGGGTGGTGCCCCGTTCTTATTGTTGGAATGCTGTTAAGCATTCCAACAATTGTTCTTCAAATCTTTATTCAACTTCACTCAACTATTTCTTCCGTACGTTTTTTGAAACTCTTCTTCTTATTCATTTTTTAAGCTACAGAAACCGTTCAACTATCAAAATGTTCAGCTCTTTCAGCTCATGGGTGCTATATCTCTTCATATTTATAATCTTTAAACTTTTTAAATTATTAAGCTTTTTGCAATTTTTATTTTCAATGGGATGTCTATGGAGACATTTTTCAAATCCTCTTAAACTTCTTCAACTTTCAAATCCTTCTACTTCCTCATACGTTCAGCTACAGACACCATTTAAACTTTAAAATGTTTAGAAAACCCTGATCTATTGCCACATGATTCAGCTTTTTGATATCTTTTACACTTTTTGAACTGCAGCAATTTAACTTTTATGATTTTTTCAGTCCTTTTCTGACTTTATAATGGGTGTGTATTGCGCAGCTTAGAGTGCGTGATGTCACCGCTAGAGTGAAGAGCAGCTTGAGATTCTTGTGAAAAAAAGATTTGTGTTTTGCCACTGTGTCCACAATCTTCACTGTTCATGAATAATTTTCGGATGTAAAAGTAGCTAATCTTGTCCTTGTCGGAATCCCACAGACTTACACATTTGGCTCAAGGAGCCGCAGAGCGACATGAACTCCAACCAACTGCTCCATTAGATTCCCTGTTTTATCTCCATTAAAATGCTGGAGGCACACAGCTGTTCATGATTGTGCTCATTAGTGAAGCTGATAAACACACAGACTCACAGACTCTCCAACAGGTGCGTCCTCACCATGGCAACCACGCACGCAGGCTCTGTCTGTCTGTCTCTCTACACACACACAAGACTTGGAGGCATTGTACTCCTGTCTGTCTGTCTGTCTGTCTCTGTGTGTGTGTCTGTCTCACTCACTCACTCAGTCCATATACCCATCTGTCTGCCTGTCTCACTCACTCACTCACTCAGTCCATACAACTGTGTCTGCCTGTCTCACTCACTCAGTCCATAAAACTGTCTGTCTGCCTGTCTCACTCACTCAGTCCATATAACTGTCTGGCTCAAAGAGCCGCAGAGCGACATGAACTCCAACCAACTACTCCATTAGACTCCATGTTAAATCTGACCACTCATTTCTCAAAGAAAGCAGACGGTACCAGTTTTGTATATTGTGCTGGAGCTCACATTTATAACACCACAAACATAAAAACCACATTACCGCGTTTGGCAGAGTCTTATCTCTCTCACGGTATCCATATTTTATTGATTATTCTCATGGTTTTGGTATAAAGGGCATATGTTTGACAGGTAGTTGTTGAAAATCACTGTTCACTCTAATCTCTCTTAATTAGCCTCTAACACACAGGTGCTCCAATCACCAACATGCACCCAACCACACAGGTGTTTATATGAGCTCATTAGTGATGTTGATAAACACAGAGAGGCACTGAGACACACACGCACACACATGATTTAGAGATATACGTGATGCAGCTCAGCCAATCAAATATGGGTATTCTGATAAGTTTCCTGATTCGAGTGACATTTACACACACAAGAGGGAGAGAGGAGGAAAGACATGGCAGAGCAGGACAATAGTCATGTAAGCTGTAAATGATAAAACACAGGACAATCTCCAAATGAGAAAGATTGCCAGAGAGCTCTCTCTCTCTCTCCAAAATAAAAGCCCCACAAAATGAATCCTAATTGAAATGCTTGTGATGAAGCCTGTCATTTAATAACCTGTTTATGTTTATCTAAGATTATGATTCTGTCTCCTCTCCCCTTCTCCCCCCCCCCCCACACCCCATTTCAAAATAAAAGCCCCACAGAGTGAAATCTAACTGGAATGCTTGTGATGAAGCCTGTCATTTAATAACCTCTGTTTGTTTCATACATTCTGTCTCCTCTCCTCTACTTCTTCTACTGCCATTATTATTATTACTACTACTACTGTTATATTAAATACTACGACCAATACTACAGCTATTACTTCTTCTAATTACTAATACTTCTACTACTAATAATACTACTACTACAAATATCACTACTGCTACTACTAGTACTTATTCTAATGCTACTAATACTTCTACTACTAATAATACTTCTACAACTACAACTTCTACTACTACAAATATCACTACTGATGAAATTTTTTAGCCACAGAAACCGTTCGAATATCAAAATGTTCAGCTCTTTCAGGAGAGGGGTGATATGACTTTTCATATTTGTAAGCTTTAAACGTTTTGAATTATTAAACTTTTTGCAATTTTCTTTTGAAAGGGATCTCTATGGAGAAAATCTTCAAATCAGTGTAGTGCAGTTTGGCACTGCAAATGCAGTGCAGTTTAAATGCTTTCGGGCTTCAACATTTTTCAGATGGCTGGTCTCCCATTTATTAATTTTCAGCAATTTTTTTACAATTAATTTCAACTTTCAGCATTCCAATGCATTTTCAGCAGGAAATGCATTTTCTAGTTTAGTTTCATATTTGCTGATAACCAAACACGCTCCTTTACGTTCCCAACAATACACATATGCTGCATTGTCTTGTAAACCAACATGCACTTGTTTGTAGTTTGAGCTCTTGATAGCTGGTCAGCTAATAACTTGTTAATCCCTTAAACCCTTTTTACTAGAATGAGATGGAGGCAGAATAAGGAGGAGCTCGTGCTAAATGACTTCACTGTTTCGTAAAGCATGCCTAAATTGTAGTTTTCGGATTTTTAATTACCTTTCCACACATACATATCCTTTATAAGCTGGCTGCTGCTTGTGTTCAGTACTCTCTCTGCTTTACAGTATCATGGATCACTTATTCTGTGTGTATTGCATGTTCTCAGACACTTTTAAGTTATTTACAGGCAATTCCTAATTTAGATTACTAAGACCAAGATCAGAGAAGAAAGTGTCTAAAAACAAGTGCATGTACTGTATGTATGTATTTGTTGCATCAGTGTGTGTTGCTCTCACTTCGTCCAGGGAGAGCCAATCTCAGCTCTCTGAGTTTAATCGGGCACCAGACACAGACGGCCCGCCATGAGAGCAGCGACCCAGGACGTGATGCGAATCAGGATTCCTGATTTTCCTCGCCCTCCGTCCGCTCGATGCGATTTTAAAGCCTGATGCTTCAAGGTGGGAGACATTTTACAGCGTTCGCACTGTAATCTTCTGGCCGTTCTATTTTAAACCATTCTCTTTTTTGTAATCTCTATCTGGCTCTTTCGGTCACGCATACAGAGCACATGGACAGATCACTGCCGGTGGGATAAATCACCTCTGACTTCTGTTTGATGGAGACTTCAATGAACAAGCCTGTTTCTGCCACACAGAAAGAAAGAAAAAAAAAAAGCCCAAAGGTGGATACAAAAAGAAAGGGAGGCCGTATGAATGATGAAAAATATTTGTCATGGCATGTTTAATGGAGGGAGACAGACTAGGTGATCGTGTAGGGAGAAGTTAGAGAAAGAGTCTGGGCATAATGATGGAAGGGAAACAATTAAAGAAATGTAGCACATGGAAGGAGGAGAGATGCGATAGTGAGAGAAGAAAGTAGAGAGAGAGACTGGATAAATGAGACGGAATGAGAAGAATCCTTTAAACTCCTGCATCCATGAAATCTCACAAAGCCCAGTCGCTTGCGGAAGTATTTTACATAATAAATACAGATTATTCTTGATAATCAATCAGATGTAAAGACACAGGGCGAAGTCGGAGCCCCCAACTGACAGAGAAGATAGAGTAGAAAAAAAGAGAGTGGGATGGTAAGGGAAAGAGAGAGGATGTCAAAACGACCATCAAACATGCACTTAAAATATCAAAAAGGACACACAGTTGGTTTGTCTGGAACGGATATGTTTATTTTCTACCATCGGAACTCTGCATATTTATCCTCTCATATATATCTCATTATATCCACATGAATTAACACCTCTGCATTGTCCTCATTATCGTTGTTGTTGTTGTTGTGTCTCACTTTGTTTCATTTATTGTCAAAATGTATATACTGTATGTGTGAGTTGTTACCTTTTAATATTTAGGAAATTCACTATCCAGGTGTTTCCAGACGGAAAGCGATGTTAATGTTTGGCACGGTGCAACATACAGTCGAAATTTGGCACAAATAGAGGCTTATTTGCGTCCCGTTGAGGTAACATTGTTTTGACTTTATCAGAATAGTCATGCCTACGAATATGCTTCATAAACATACAGGAACAAGAGGAAAAAGGAGAGAAACTGTGCAAGATAGCTTGTAGCTATACCATCTGTACAGTCAAACTGACTTGCACAAATAATGCGAGGCGAACATTTGCTTTGCTTTCTATGTAAAAACTGCTTGAAATTACTTTCAGTGGATATTATACATCCATCCATTCCATCCATTATCCAAACCGCTTATCCTGTTGAGGGTCGCGGGGCGCTGGAGCCGATCCCAGCTAACATATAGGATATTATACAGCTCTCATTAAAAGCAGTCATGGTCAGAAATACACATTTGCTATATCATCATAGCATAGTGACTAGAACGTCAGAACTTAAAATACATTCACAGATAACGAATATTTGCATTACAATAAACTACAAGCAAGCAAATATGTCAACATTTTTGAGGGGTACCCCTATGGAGTTTTGGCCAGTAGCGGCACTATGGAGCAATGTTTTTGTAAGTGGGTACACGTTTTGTTTGTGTCTCGTGCCCACGCGCAAGGATGCACAGCACATGTACTAGCACACATTTGACATTCCAATGACTTTCACCAGTTGGTAGCAATACGGCAAGAAATGTACACCAGAGAAGGAAGATAAAGACAAAAATGCAGGTTTGAAAATATTTTCTAGAATCTGCTTTGCAAATGATTTATGAGGAACTAAATGCTTTTAACGTGTTTGTTAGGCCTCAAGTATATCGACAATGTACTTTCATGTGTTTACAGGAAAACTCCACAGGGTAACGTATGCCAACGTGATTTTGTTAAAGGGCCCAATAGTCCCCTCCCCCCCCAAATCTCAAATTTCCCCTCAGCTCAAGGCTGTTTTATAATTCAGGTGTGCAAATAAAATATGAAGGTATTTTGAGATCTGCTGCTGGGCTCAATAACTAAATCAAGAAGTGCAATTTAGAGCTTTGAAAGTAGGAGGCTTGGAATTTTAAAGAGGGATGAGGACTTTTTTGGAGCGTATAAATCTCTCAAAGGACAGATGGCGAAGGTTAAATCATTTACAAACCAAAACAAGAGGGTTTCAAAGCACAGACCTGGAAAAAAGATACGACGGGGGCGGGGGGATGGGCGCTCCCAAAACAGCGTGACGATAGAAGGGTTGGGCAGTGCCCCGGCAACAGAAAGACGAGACTATTTCGGGGGATCTTATTCATAGTCTTAACACCTCCCTCCTTGGAGGGAGAGTAAAACTCTGATGTCAGAGGAGCTACAGCAGAGGGCTATAAAAAGATACCTCGCTCACAACAATGAGTGATGTGTGTGTACACGTACTGTGTGCGTGTGTTGACTGAAATCGAGCGCATATGGAACTCAAGGCTATTGTAGATTTTCATTACTCATGACATGTTTTCTGTGTGTGTGGCACATAATTTGTATGTGTGGTGATTCGTGCCCAATAAACTCTCACGTGCGCCTGTGTTTGCCACTTTTCCCATAAGCATGTTGTTTATGTCGTTGGGGGGGAATAGCTAGGAGCCGCAAATGAGCTGTGTCTCTTTTTTTCACAACACACTAGCAAATCACAAGGCCCAAGGTAAGATTTAAACTGCCGCACTGTCACGGCAGGTTTTACCTTGAATTAAGCAGCACTTCATAAATAAATAAGCGTTGCCCTGATCAGAACTGCAAAATGCAAAAAACATTGCCCACTGCAATCCAGTGCCGTAAGAAATCAATATTATAAACATAAATCATTCACCTTTTTTAACACTCATGATTTACAGTCTGATATTCAGTTTAAACATTTTAATTAAATGCTTTAAAGGGGCATTTCTACCAATGTTACACATTAAATTCAGTTTAAATGTGTAAATTCAGTTTAAATTCAGTCGTACTACAAAGTAGACCTCAGGAAGGAAGACCTCAGGAAGAGCATTAAAAAGAGGTCTTACCACTTCCGGGGGCACCCTGGTTGCCAGATCATGGATGGCCTTTCCAACGATGCACACGGAGGAGAGAATGAACACAACCCCAAGGACCACACATGCCCTGCAGACAGAAAATCAGACAGAGAGCAAAGTTTTTGGAGGTTCGGCTTGCGTGGTCTCTTTCCAACAAAGTTGGGTAGTAGTTGAACCAAAGCAATAACCTAAAAGAGCCAACTCGAGATCAGTCACAATGTTAACAACTTCTAGTCTCTCCCTCTTTTGCATTTGCATGAGGATCATTTGTCTTTTTCCTGCTGCAGTGAAGTCCAAAGTAAATGTTCACAGTATCCAGACATAAACTGTTATGAGTGATACTGGCGGTGGCTTTCAGTCTGGCAAACTAGGAAATGGTTTTACCAACCACTGTGAAATATTAAAGGAGCAGTCCAACAAATAATGAACAAATTCAGCTGTTAAAAACTCCTGTTCACTGGCTTGAATTACAGCCAGCCCTTTAAAAAAGACATACATCAGGAAAGATCGATATGGCAGTGTCGTGGTGCATCAATTCCCTTCAGTTATACTGAATATTAAAGTTAATTTCACAGGCTATGGGTAGAATTAGCCACATGACACAGTGTCTGGCCCGGTGCATGATGGATGATGTTACAACACAAACTGTCGTAATACTGAAAGGCCTCTTTATGTCTGATTTGAGTGATAATACATCTAATGTAAAAAAAAGTGTTTGGGAGTGGTCAGAAGACTGTTCACCATGTATTTGGGGCACTACCAGAATAAACAAGTTGCTGACTTCAGTCGGAGTGCTTAGGGGGAGGCAATTTGTGATGTTTGTTCAATGTGTTTTGTTTTTTTTGGAGGGGAAGGGGGGGCTACAGGATGCACACTCAATAGCTCTGGATGCAATGGAATAAGATTAACACCTCTGCATTGCTTGACTTTTGACAGTCTCACTTCCTGTGACACACGGAGAAACAGTATCTGACAGATGCAGTGAGGTGGTGTTTATCTTTTTACTGATTCGGATGGTGGTCAGTCACAACAACTTTGTCACAATGCACTGAGCAAAAGGCAACGTTTAAAGTCTGCATGTGTTTGGGCAATGAGTCTCTCCAAGACACATTTTTTTTCACACAAAATTGCTTTACTTGAGTTCCAGCTATTAAATGTCTTAAAATATGCAGGCATTAACAAGAAGAATAACTTGCAGAAGCACTGGCACCTTCAGCATTTAAAAAAATAAACATAGCTACCAAATACAGATGTAGCCCAAATACACTCTCCATCCAAGACAATCTCCATCCATTTGCCTCGACCTAATTCAAAATGTATATTTGGTCCTGACCCTTTATCTATTCTTTCAGTTGGACACACTTTAACCTGAAAATCTCATTCTGTCTCAGTCCTACATTCTTATTTTTTTTATGTATTACCGGTTTAAAGTTTAGTTTAAAGTCCTGCCTTACTCTACAAGTGTGAGAACAAAGAACATTTGTCAAACTTTAGTGTCTGTCTGTTTACAGCAAATAAGATGTGGATATGAACTTTGGCTTTTGCGGTATATACATGTACAGTATGCACATGTGTTATGTGTTTTTTGTGTGTAACATATTAGGTACATGATAATAAGTGAAGACAAATGTTTTCTCTTTGCAGTTTTATTGATTTGGCACATTCAGGTGTGTGTGTGTTTGTGTGTTAAATGGATGAGAGTGGCAGCTCGGCCGTCTATCCTCTGCGACACCTCTGAGCGGAGCAGAGGTGCTGTCGTAAGACGAACAAGGCTCTGCGTAACCTGAGAGCCACTTTGATGGACTCAGATCAACTTAATGCTACCTTCATCTTCAAATCACCCTTTGCTGTTTGTCTTTCCCAGTAAAAAACAACCATTAAAATATCACAAGATCCTGAAAATAAATACCATCTCTGACAGAAAAAAATTGCAAACCTAGATTTAGTTGTTGAATTAGCATCTTTGCAAAATATAAATCAAGATCAGTGGGTGTCCGTAGACAAAAGAAAATGAAATGCAAAGACAGATAGATGGATGAATACTCCAGATACATAAATAAATTCAGCAGCTCTCTTGCCTTACTGCAGGTAGAGAAGAGAAACACAAATTGCATCACACCACATATATTCGTTGAACATTCATTGAATTCAGCACGCTGTTTGGTACTCACAGATACTCTCTGTGTGCAGAGTGCACAGCTGCTGCATTGCTGTAGCGCCAGAGGACGATGAAAGACGACAGGACGTCCAACGTGGCATCAAACTACAGCAGAAACAGAAACCCACAGACAAAGGAAGATAGGAAAATGTCTTAAGTTGCAAGTTATTGCAGTAGTTTCATCTGACTTATTACAATAGCTGCATATTTTTAATGACAAAAAGCATGTTGCAAAAAGCAGCTTAAATATTAGCTCCCAAAATAATATGGTAGTGGTACATGATACTGTAGCAGTGCTGCTGATACGCTGCACCATCACGCTCAGAGGTATCAAATGTGTTGTGGCATATGATCATAATCTTATGTGGTGTTGGAATGAAAAATACATTTAAAAAAAAAAACATGTATTTTCAGCAGCTCTGTGAAGATGTAAGTCAATTGAAGCAGAGAGCTGAGTTCTCCTGCTGCAAAATCTGTTGTTGTTTCTGCCTGGGGATCATGCGATCGGTCGTGCGTTCGTGAGTGTGTCCGTGAATGTGCACCTCCATTTCTACCTACTGCCAATCTCATATTCTGCTGCAGAACACTGTATATTATACAACAGTGAGGGGATGACAGTTTGCGGAACTACCAATGCAAACACCGCTTTGCGCCTCTCAACTGCGGCTCACTTTATTGTTTTGGACGGTATGTTTGGCTAACCGCTAACATTTAACGGTACTACCAGTACAGCACTGGTGTACCTTGACGCTGCAGCCACTGCTTAGCGGGCAGAGAGCTTGGTGGGTTTAATTTAGTTTTTGGCAAGATTGTGTGACGTCCTATAGACCAGTGGTTCTCAACTAGTCTGGCTGCGGGACCCACCATCACCCCTTAGTGACAAGCCACGACCCACGACCCAAATTATATATATAATTTGGGTATATCTATATTCAAGAAGTCTAGTAGTAGTAACGTCTCTGTGTAGTAAACAACTGCCAAATCAAATAAAGAAAGTACACATCAATTATATTTTAACAAATATTATTCTCATTTTTCAAATTTAACTGGATGGATTATAAATAATACATAGAAATACATGAATAAATGTTCTTCTCATTTCAAGTATAATAAAGGTTGGATTCAAAAATTAATTACGCAACGAAATTCATTTTAGAAAAATTATTTTCACTGAAATGATCTACAGCTTTAAATTCAGTTCATTCAGGGTGAAGTGAAAAAGCCACAATATAATATTTTTTTCATCTTCTAAAAAGAGAAATTAGTTCACTAATTCACTTTTATGAGTCTGTCCAGTCAGAGTCTAATGACTGGTCTCTCTGGACATTTTTCTCTTTTGGTAATCGTCCTATGATTTGACTTTCACAACTCTCACTACAACAGTCCTGCTCTGCATTCTATATCCTCGTCTCTCCCCCGTGTGGCACGGGGTACTTCTCAAGTCTCTTAATTGTCGTTTCCTCGCTCCTCGCATGGTTTCCTCCATGCATCCCTTGGATGGACTAAGACGCAAGGAAAGGACGCAAGTGAGGGAAACGGGGATGCAATTAAGAGACTTGAGAAGTACCCACGGTGTGTGTACATCTCACTCAAGTCAGGAAACTTGTCAGAATACCCATATTTGATTGGCTGAGCTGCATCACGTGAAGTGATTCACAACGCATTGGTCTGTGTTTTTTCTGCACCGCTGAACAAGCGCCGTAAATGCTGGAATAATTCCGCTGCATAAAAAATGCCCTTCAAAATAAAATCGCAACATTTTTTTTTTTTTTTTTTGTCAGTCAAAGGCCCGCGACCCACTGAAAACGGGTCCGACCCACCAGTTGAGAATCACTGCTATAGACAACTTCGAGCCTGCATACATCGCGATTGTTTTTGAGTTTGAATGAAGTGTGTTTTACTACGCCTTACAGCCCATTGTTATCTAGACAGGGGTTGGCCAATTGCGGGTTGTATTCATTCAATCACACAATACACCGGTGGTCGTTGCAGACACACCTGGCGGAGATTTGCAGTCTGCTGAGTGCATTTTTCTCGTTCATCCTGCATGCGGGTACCATCATTTGATGTCACAGTGGTAGCTGGGGGCAAGGGAGAACTACAGCCTGCAATCCTAGCTTGGATTTCTAGTCTCTGCCTATGGGGCGTCCTCAAGATGCGGTTTAAGAACAGAATTTCCGAAACCTGTTTAAAGTTTCCTCTGTGTAAATAAAATAAACAAAAAAAAAAAAGGAACTTCCTTGTTCTTTTCGCTGGCATTACGTTTCCAACAGTGAAAATGGCATCCCAAAATAAGAGAGCAGAGGATGTTATGGATGAGTATACAGCTGTAGCCGAGGGTTTACGTTGCGCCTATACTTTAGGATAATAATAACATCACAAACACGGGGCTCCGTATTCGGCACTCAGAATGGCCGCCACTTTATTTCTTGTCACCCACCTCTTCAGAACCTCTTTCCTCTCTCTCTCCTTCAGTCTCCTCCTTCACAATAAAAGCACACAACACATATACAGGAACCCTGCTTCTTAACATACTCAACATAATAGCTTACATACCTCCCCTCCTCCATAAAGAAACGTCCCCGTTACTAAACCATCTAAGTGCAAAAAAAATCACAGTTCCAAACCCTGTAACATGTCTCTATAACACGACATTTGGCAGTAAAGAACATTATACATCCTTCCATCACCCAACTGCACAGCCTCCAAAAAAATATGCCCCACTAATCCCACTAGACACCAGACATAGCTGATACCCCATAGCGTTTGGACACACCATCCATATAAAGCATGTACTGCTACAATGAAGAAACATGTTGACAGACATATTCATGCATTTATCACTCAAAAATCAACGATAAGTGACAAAATCCTTTAAATATGTTGGTTGTCTCACAACTCTCTTTGAACGAGTAACAGTCTGTTGTGGTTCACTGGTGCCCGTAACCAAAACAGTCTCTGTGCCACCAGTGAAACGTGGCTCCTCCCCCCCACAGTCCTCCTCTGGTGACCCCTCGTCCTGCAGCGAAGGAGCATGGTGAGGAGAAGCTGGGAGGCTACTTGAAGAACCAGCAGGCCGTAGCAAAGTGTAAGGTTTCAGTCTGTCATAATGAATAACCTGCTCCGGTCCGTGGAGGTCCAGAGGACTGCCAATGCGATAGATGAGTCCTGGTTCCCCTTGAGAGTCCAACACAGCCAGGACCCTGTAGGGCCCCTTCCAGTGTGGAGCAAGTTTCATGCGGTCCTCCGTAGGATTATGCAGCCATACGAGGTCTCCTTCTCGATATGGCTGATGACGTGCCGTTCCATCATAGTACAGCTTTTGTTTTTCATGGGCATCAGCTCCACACTGACCACAAAAAGCTGTCTCCAGCCTTCCCGCCAGAGAGGTCACAAAGTCAGCATGAGAAAGAGGCAAGTCAAAGCGCACCATTTGCGATGGCACCAACACATCCACCGGGACACGAGCTTCCCGTCCATGAGTTAAGAAGTAAGGAGTGTAGTTAGTGGAAGCATGAACAGATGTGTTATAGGCAAAAGCAACCTGTTTCAGATACTCATCCCATTCACCTCCGCAGGCAAGCAGTGATTTGGCCAGTTGATCAATGAGAGTCCGATTAAATCTTTCGACCATGCCGTCAGATTTGGGATTATACGGCGTGGTGCGTGTTTTCTTAATCCCTAAAAGTTGACACAGTCTTTGAACAACCCCAGCTTCAAACTGCCGGCCCTGGTCACTGTGAACCACTTCTGGAACGCCATGTACCAGCACGTAATCCTCAAACAGACACTGTGCTACTGATTGAGCCGTTTGATTAGGAAGAGCATACAGATTTACAAACTTGGAAAAGTAGTCTTCTACTACTAACACATATCTGTTGCCCTGAGAAGTCACTGGTAATTCAAGAATGTCCATTGCCACTCTCTGGAATGGTCGAGTTGCTTGGGACCCACCCATTGGTGCCCGGTGCTTAGGCACAGGGGCTCTGCGGGTCTGTCATGGGAGGCACTGCTCGCACCACTGTCGAATGTCTTTGAACATAGAGGGCCAGTAACAGGTTTGCCTTGCTCGTTCCCACACTCGTTCCGCTGAAAAGTGCGCCGACACCGGGCCTCCATGAAGATGATGCAGCACATCAGGGACAAGCGATGAAGGCACGACCACTTGATACTGAGCACCCCCAGTGAGGGAGGACATCACTCTCCGGCAGAGTAGGCCATTCACCACAGAAAGACGAGGATATTCAGTCCATAACTTCCGCAGCCACCTGGAGCTGCCTCTCATCTGCCCGTCGAGAATCCGGTCGAGAATCCCTCCAATCCAACACCGTAGCAATATCTGTGTCGGCTTGTTGCAATTCTTTCAGTCCAGTCCCATCATGTGAAAGTGCATGTATGAACGACAGGTCACTTATCTCACTGTCCGGTTCCAACGGCTGCCCCCCTGTGACGAGGTCAGAGGTCGGGAGGTTCGCCGCAGATGGCGGTGTCAACAGGCTGTCGGCTTGGGGACCACCTGACTCCCTGTCTGAGCCTACTGCAATCACCTGTGTGGCAACTTCTCGTGAGGCGTCATACACCGTACCAGCCACAGGCTCCTGTGGCCGCCGTGAGAGAGCATCAGCGTTAGTATGCTGTTTTCCATCCTTGTGTTGAATGACCCAGTTGAAAGGATCCAGCTCCAATATCCACCGTGCTCTTCTTCCAGTGGGATCTTTGTCAATAGACATGGTGCGGAGGCCCAACAGAGGCTTATGATCGGTTATAATGGTGAAGGCAGCCGCTCCGATGTAATGTCTGAATTGGCGTACAGCCCACACTATAGCCCACAGTTCTCTGTCAAACGTGGACCAGCGCCTTTCGGTGGGAGTGAGCGACTGACTAGCATACACCACCACTCTCTCTAGTCCTTCCCTGTCTTGAGCCAACACGGCCCCCACTGCTTCCATGGAGGCATCTGTGTACACTTTAAAGGGGACGTTGAAGTCAGGCATAGTGACAATCGGGGCCTCTGAGAGCACCCCTTTAAGATACTCAAAGGCCTCATTACATTCAGTGGTCCATTGGAATGGTGTGCCTTTACACGTCAGGTGGTGCAGAGGTGCTGCACGCTTGGCAAAGTCCTTCACAAAACGTCTATAGTAAGAGCATAAACCCACAAACGCTCTCACTTCAGTTGGATTCCGTGGTGTAGGCCAAGTTCTGACCTTGTCGGTGTTTCGAGGGTCTGGCTGTAGGCCGTGGCGAGAAACAACATGCCCCAGGAACACCACATGATCTTGAGCTAGGTGGCACTTTTTAGGGTTTAGTTTGAGACCTGCCGTCTGGATCCTGGAGAAATCTTCACGCAGACTCCTCTTGATGGCTCTCAAAGGTGGGGCTGTATATCAGAACATCATCGAGATACACCATACACACCTGCCATGGCAGCCCTCTCAGCACCAGCTCCATCATCCGCTGAAACGTTGCAGGTGAGTTGGTGAGGCCCATAGGCATCGACCGCCACTGGTAGAGGCCCCTGCCCGTCGTGAAGGCAGTTTTCTCTCTGTCTTCATCAGCAACCTCAACCTGCCAGTAGCCATTAGAGAAATCTAATGTGCTAAACCACAGGGAGCCTGCTAAGGCATCCAATGTATCATCCACCCTGGGAAGGGGATGACAGTCTTTCACCGTTACACTGTTCAAGCGACGGTAGTCAATGCAGAATCTCCACTCACCATTCTTTTTTTTTACGAGGACAACAGGTGAGGCCCAGGGGCTGCAGCTCTCTTCAATTACCCCGTCAGCCAACAGGGCTGCCACCTGCCTGTCTATTTCTCCTCTCTTTTCTGGTGAAGACCGGTAGGCGCGCTGTCGCAGGGGAGAGTGATTGCCAGTTTTGATGTGATGTTGAATAAGCGTGCATTTTCCAGTCACTCCTCTGGATGTGCTGAATATCTCCTGGTGTTCTGCCAGCAACGCAACCAATTGTGCCTTCTGCTGCTGACTAGCCGGAGACTCCTCCAGTGACCCAAAAGGCATTTCAGTGGATGAATTGGCCGAAACTGTCTCCACTGGGATCTGAGGGAGTGTCACAAGATCAGACTCATTCACAGAGAAAAACTCCCCTAGATGCATGCCTTTTCTCAGTACCATGTCTCGATCTGTAGGATTCAATACACGGGCAGTAGTAACCCCATCTTTCACCGAAGTCACTGTGTGCGCAACGACACACTCACTTTTACTCCGGAGGTTAGTCGCTAAGTAGCCCACAAAGTCAGGCAGCTGGTCCATGGCCCCAGCCGGGGACACACACACTGGCACCAGCATCTCGCTGAGGGGTGGCAATGTCATAGCAGTAGCGATTGAGACATTACAACACTCCGGAATCAAGTCTTTGCCACTCAAAAGGGGAATGTCAGTGTCCCATAACTGCAGTCTGCCACGGGAAAAATCCAAGAGGGCATGATTAGGGACCAGAAAGTCCAGGCCCAGCAGTGCTGCTTGTGTAGACCCTCGAAGTACGTAGAAAACATGCTGCCAGGATTCATTACCCAGATGTAGTGTGGTAGTTATGGTGCCCAATGTGTCAAGCATCTGGCCATTCACAGCACGAGCAGCAATAAAGTCAGCATTTATGGGCCGCTCGCGCAGCGCTGGAACTGACATGCGAAAATCAGCACTGATTAACGACTCTGTAGCCCCTGAGTCCACCAATATGTTGATTTCAGTCCCTTCAATGCTCCCCCTCACATATGAGGTACTCTGTCTCTTTGTCGCGTCTTGTATCGATGCATTACTGGCTGAGCCCATAGGTGTGGTAGCTGGTGTTTGGACCCCAACATCAGCTACATTCCGTTTCCCGACTGTTCGGCTGGGTCCTCTCTCTTGGGAGAGAGAAAACGCACTCCTCTCTTCCTCTGTTTCCTCATTAAAGGGGCCCCTGGTAGATCTAGGGCCCCTCCAAGTTGGAGAGCCGGCTCTGTTATCGTAAGGCGCCCGGTAATCCTGTTTTTCCCCGGGACCTCTTTCTGCTCCACGTTCCCGCCAGGCATGGTCAGGGGAACGTCCTCTCTGTTCACCCCGCAGGCGACGTGACTGGCAGCCCTGCTCCCCACACACACACTGACACCGACCTCCACGCACTGAGGGAGAGGTTCTCCAGTCGTCCTTCCATCCACTGGATCTCAGTCGATTGTTTTCCTCTGCCATTCTCCTCATTTCAATCCTCATTTCTCTCATTTCTTCAGTAATTCTGTCCATCGTTCTGTACAAACCCCCTCCATCAGATATGGACTGTACCATTGTTGCTGTACCGCTTCCTGTAAGAGGCTGGCTTACATGGGTGTTGACATAGTCCATCTTTAGAGTCTCTCTGGCCATCTCACATCGGCCAGCGATGACCAGGGCCTCCTCCAAATCAGTAGCCCCCTGCTCGTGACATTTAGCTCTCAGAACCGGATCGGAATCTCCGACTCGTGCTAGCTGAACACTGTACAAGTTAAGCTAAGCGGGTGTTAGCAGTTAGCTAACGTTAGCTAACTAGCTCAAACTTCGGTGAGCTGTCTTCTTCACTTATCTGACGATGGGTCTTTTCAGTAGGGAAGCAATCCCACCGCTGCCACCAATGTAGCCGAGGTTTTACGTTGCGCCTATACTTTAGGATAATAATTACATCACAAACACGGGGCTCCGTATTCGGCACTCAGAATGGCCGCCACTTTATTTCTTGTCACCCACCTCTTCAGAACCTCTTTCCTCTCTCTCTCCTTCAGTCTCCTCCTTCACAATAAAAGCACACAACACATATACAGGAACCCTGCTTCTTAACATACTCAACATAATAGCTTACACAGCCAAAGAAATGCAGTGCAATCAGGATATAGCCAGTGAGGACGCTGGGCATCAGAACATCGCGTGCAATGCATCATAGGGCTGCACGATTATGGCCAAAATCATAATCGCGATTATTTTTGATCAATATTGCGATCACGATTATTTATCACGATTATTCATTAATTTTAGGGACACATCTTTTTATTGCACTTTCACGTTTAAATGAACAAGAACACTGCTTCCACTTCCATTGTTGTGCTACATTCTGGCTAATGTACAAGTATTTGCATCTCGTAGAAGAAAAATATAAATAAAATAGTATCAACACTTTTTACCCAAAATTAAATCAACAGAGCACTGCTTTCACTTCCATGTTGTGCTACATTCCAGCTAATGTACACGTCTTTACATCAAAATAAAACTTATACGGTTCTTATTCACCTGAAGCAAAATATAAATAACATTTCTACCCAAAATAAAGGGCTAACTAAAAATAAATATGTGTGTTGCTCACAGTATTTATTGGACACGTCTTTGGCCAAATGAAATGCGATTGCATCCGTTATTTCAGCATGTCTTTGGGAGGTGGATGGATGGTTGCGCTATGCAGAGTAGCTGTTATGGTTTTGTGGGTTGACGTTGGACATGGACGGAGATTCAGTGAGGTAACGTTAGCTTTGGCCTTAATGCATTCGTCGTACTGTGGTTTGTGGTGATTTTTCAGGTGGCTGAACAAGTTAGTTGTATTGCTATGCGGCGCAGACAACTCTAACGCACTCTGTGCATATGATTTGTTCTTGGTTAACATCACTTGGCCTAAATCCAAAAAACTTCCAGACAACGGACGATGATCCTTTTCGAGGGGCTAGCTCCTCGATTTCTGCTCCTGACATTTGATTTAGCTTTCACACGACACCCGTGACCGTCTGCTCTCCGTTCTGTTGTCTGTCTCTCTACTCTTCTACTAATAGCGGAGTCTGCAGGGTGCGCGCATGACACCTCCCATCTCGTTCTCCGCCTGGTGGTCGGCTGACTGTTAGTTGAGGAAGCGCTTGATTTGATATGTAGCAGAGCAAGCATTTTAAACGTCAATATCGCTGACGATCATGCTCATTTAATCGTGGCAGCCAAAATCGTGATCGCGATTAAAATTAGATTAATTGTGCAGCCCTAATGCATCATGGTACATGAAGGCAATGCCAGCACAGCTCTACAAGCAGGGGAAATCAGCTTCCTCAGTCAATATAGAAGGCATCAAGGAATTGATTGCTTCAACTGACTACATTTACCATCAACACTGATTGGACATCCACATAAAATGTGACAAATTTTGGATAATATGTTAACTTGAACAAAATAGAATAAAGAGGCACTTGATTTTTTAAGGGAACTTAAGTCTGTGTATCAATTAAGACGTGTCGGTGGTTCTAAAGATCTAATGAATGCTTTGATATGGTGTAGAACATACAGCAACTGCTTTAAAATGTACTGCATGACCGAAAGACTGTCGATGTTTTATTGCCACAGGGAAATCAAGGCGATAAACATTGTCAAAGTGACTTTGTGCTGCATTAGTCAGTTATCCTCTTTCAAAGGACGCTAAGGAAAGTCTTATCCGGCCTTAAGCTCATGAAATATGATGAGCATTATCATTACATTTTTTAGTTACACAATGTACCTGTAAAGGCTAAACCTTCAACATCATAGCAGCTAAAGCTGCTGTACTCTAGCCCCTTTGCGTTGGGTATATCAACTTGTCTTCTTGCTACTTTATTAAAACGGTCATAGATAGCCAAGCCCTTGCTAATTAAAATCTAATCTTTAATAAAAAGATAGCTAGCGCTACAGATTATGGTTAATAGTATTCTAATCACATCATGCTAATCACATTTTTCCTCACTGGCCTCGGGTGTGTAGGATTTCATTTTCACTTCACTTTTTTTTTTCTTTAAGTAATTATACTCATGAAGCTATATTTTGGGGAAAGCCAGCAGACATGTTTAGCAGTCACAAAAGGCCCTGTTACCTTGGAAACAAAGGGACCAATAACACGTTGGAAACGGGATTCATTAATAAATCACAGCAACCAAAGTTATGACTAATTGACCAATGCAAATGGAGGGAGAGAAGGGAGGTGGAACTTACGCCAAATCCAAAGGATGACGAGCTGTGTCTCATGAATGATACAGCTGTGGAGGGAGAGAGAGAGAGTAGTTAGTACCAATTGATTAGTTTCTATTTCAGTACTCAGTTTGCTACTAATACAATATACTATATTAAGGTAGCATAAATGATGCATAATCATGTTTAACTGCGCATAAAATGCATAACATGTATAATAAACATGATGCGTCTCATGCGCAGAAAATAATGCGAAACGTAAAACAATTACATGACGAAACATTACAGGATAATAAGTGTCGGTTCCTGTATTGCTCCATTAGGATGGATGACAATATATAAAAAATACATCATAATGATATCAAGAGAACACATTACCATTGTGTATACTAAACAAGGCATAGATATTTTGAGGTGTAACATCTGTCTAACATGCGATCGTTTCTTTTTGTTGGTGGATAATTCATACTGGCAGTTCACCTCATGTACCCCTATATACCTAGAAAGTAGTACTCTCAAGGTATTTTATATACAGTAAGTAGTCCATAAAAGACGATTGGTACGATATTTTGCAATGAAAAACCCTTCCTCTTCATTCATCAATGTTCAAAAAACAAAATAAATTTTTAATGTATACCACACAAGATTGCTTTTCTTACATGAGACTTACAACCATTTAAATCAGCATGCATTTATTTTGGCCACTTGGGGGCACAAACCCCCCCCCCCCCCCCATAAACGTATTATTGACATATGACCATCTCACGCTGATAAACGTGTTAGCAAACAGTTACTTATTTACCCATCCAACAGGTACGGAGAAACATTAGTATCCATTTGGAGCCTTGTTTTTGGCCAGCTGACAAATATAAGTCCAATATTCATTTGCTGTTTAGCTCTAGTTTGGTCCCTACCAACTCCCTTTTTTTCGCAGGTAAATGCTCCACTATGTTGCTAATCTTGTTCCGTGCTACAAGTGAGTTTATTAGAGGTGTTTTTCGTTGAAAGCAAGGTGTGTAAAACCAAAACAATGAGCTGAAATACTTTAAATAACTGTATAGAGCAAATACACCTTCCACATTTGAACCTTTTGGAGGCTCCATTTAAAACCGGCTAGATGCACAACTGTTTCCTGAACGGGAAAGAGGGTATTGTACATTCATTGCAGTTCTTGTCTACCACACCTGTGCCTCTTTTCTTTTTTTTTGCCCTTCTGCCTGTCCTTGTGTTACTCTCTCTCTTTCTCCCCCCTACACCCTCCTGTGTTTCCAGGAAGACTCAGATTCTGATTTCCTTTGACACATATCTCATCCTGTCCTTCCTTTCCCTTCCTCCCTATCTCAGAGTATTTTTGACTGCTGGCCTTTGTCTTTTATTCATTCTCGCTGGAGCTGTCCTGCCTCGCAAAAAGCGAGTGACATTGAATTTTTGCCAGCCGCTAATAAATATCTGAACAAAAGCTACTTTTCCTTTTGTTTGATGCTTACAGTATACCACTAATGTGACAGAAAGAGTTACATTAAAAGGGAGAGAAGAAAATGGAGAGGGCAGTCCCAGATCGACCCCTGATACGAGGCAGATGGTACTACTCAGGCTGGGTGCGTAACACATGACTGCCCCACACACGCTCACATATGCTATCCCTCTGTCTCGTTCTGTCTTGGAGACTGTCACCCAGAGTCTCCCTCTCTCTTTCTCTTTCATTCACATGTACAAACTCTCTCTCACACCGGGTGAGCTGACTCTTCCGGAGCTCCACCAGGCCTTCTGAACCCAAAGAGTCCAAAGACGGAGCCAAACTGAGAGAGTGAGTGCTTCTACGATGAGTTCAAGAACCAAATACAGGGTAACCGGAAGGTTAGAGACTCCCCTCTTCACTGACCTTTTGTCACTTTGAGCGGCATCAAATAAAGTTGCTTCTTAGCTGGTCGGACTGATCAATAAAATGAGTCTGAGAGCTGAAATCATCGGCTAATAAATGGCATATTCAAAACGTCTATCAATGCCATGAATGCACCGTGAAACTGTAAAGAATCTCCACTTGTTGGTAGTTTTACATTAGTTCCTTTTATTTCATTAGCTTATCTCCATGAAGAAGTATTATAACTTGCGACAGATGTCAGTGCTGTGTACGTCTGCAACTAACGGTTATTTTCATTATCGATTAATCTGCCCATTATTTTCTCGATCAATCGCTTAATTGTTAGATATATACAAAGTCAGAAATCAGAGAGAAATGTCCAAACCCAAAGATATTCAGTTTGACATGATATAAAACAGAAAAGATAGAAATCTTTGTAACTGAGCGGCTGAAAAACAGCACTTTTTTTACAATACAATTAATAGATTATGAAAAAAGTTGGCGATTATTTTTCTGTCGATAGATAATAATTATAGATAATAATAATTATAGTACGATAATAATTGTAACAAAAGAGCCAATTATCCGTTCCAAGCTCTAAATCCATGTTTTATTCATGAAGAATGAATAATATTTATAAGACTACAGGCACAGAGGTGAACTGTCAGCTTGAGATCAGTTCATCAGTTAAAGTTATCCTCTTTTCAAAATGGCTCCGATACGATTTGAGATATGTCTCATATGCCGATGGACGTCACAGGGCCAGACAATAAGTTCTTCAGTGCGACATTTAGGACGAATAATGATTTGAGGAGCACATTTTAAAAGATATCCTAAAACCAAATATGAGTTTCATGATACGTCTCCTAGTGTGCATGTAATGCTGGAATCTCAGTGACAAATGGTAGACGTCAGTGCTTGACTCTTGAATATTGTGGGTCACCAGGTCTGACATATAAAAAAATAAAAAGACTCTGGTTCTTCATGTGCTGCTCCGGGAGCCAATAGGGCAAACTGATCCTCCTCCTAGGCGGATGACATATATTGACCCATTCAGAGGGTCAACACACACCCACACATACAAGCAGATAGCGTGAGTGTGTGTGCGCAGTTGCAAGAGAGTTTGTGGATGCTGACGTTAAGCTGTAAGGACTATTTTCTGGCTCTTAGTTACCAACTAGTTGCCCCCCCTCTTGCCTAAAGAACTGCCTTTGACAAACATAATCCCACCCTGGAGGTTAGTTTTTAACGCTTAGTGCTTTGCTCGGGGACGTGTTAGTTGTTAAAGGAGTCCGGCTAGTTCTTTCCTAAATTCAAAGGCATAATTTGTGGTAGAAAAGTGAACCAAAGTGTCTCTTTTTCTCCCTTCTTTCTTCAAACCTGTCTGCACTCATACATCCAGTGACAGGGTGGGTTCGTGCCCTTGATTATAATTGTCTCCTTGATCTAAAAGCTTCTGTGTGTGTGTGCGTGTGTGTGACCTTCTACATTCCAAGAGAGCCTCTGAGTTGAGAGCTGAACCCCGCTGCCTGAAAGGCACTGACCCATGAACTGCCATCATACAGCTCCACATTATAACGAGACAACATGAGTGTAGGGCTCATATGGCTTCTAATGCTGAGTTAGCAGAACATTTATTCCCTTTACAGAGAGAAATTCCACCCTCGCTATGGCTTACAATATGTCCGTGTGCTCTAAACTTGTGACTACAGCGTGCTCAGTAGCAGGGAAAAACCATGTCATCATGTTGCAACTCCAAGGCCATGTGTAACCTTTTCTAATAACACTGTGTAATTAGTGGATCCTATTATCACGCGGGCTCACCATTACAAGCAAATGTGTTGTAGTTATCAGATATAGTGATGTGTTCCACAGTTGAATAACTCTTACTGTAAACTGTTGCATATTCAGAAAGAATCCCGAGCCACACCAACTCCAGGACTTATCAAAAAGTATTTTTTGTTAAAAAAACATAATGTTTTCTAAAGGTGAGTGTGATTAATATTTTTAAGCCACAAAGATGCATTATGGGGGCTCCTTACTTTTTCCAGCAAACTGCTACACAGTTATTGGCTGCAATTAGGGCTCGTCTGATAAAGCGACAAATAATTTCCTGTAGAATGCCCCCCCCCCCCCCCAAAAAAAAAAAAAAAATATTTACTGTTTTCTCTGAATTTCTCATCGTGCAATAAATCGTTTATCTGACCCTCTGTCTTCAAAATCGATGCAGTGAGTCAGCTGGAATGTTAATCGACACTTTCAGTGAAGAGGCACACACACACACACACATATACACACACACACACACACACACGGCTTTGCTCAATGTGTATTCAGTTCCCAAAAGAACAGATGTCCTCTCTCTGTGTCTGTGTCATCTGTCTAGAAACTCATTAGGGAAACATTTAAGACCCCTCAGCATCATCACCAGCTTCATCACCTTGAGCCTATTCCTACTGTCTGCCCTCATTTAAACTAGTTACTTATCAGTGATGTCGTTGTACATGTGGTCATTGGGCCAAAAAACACATTGGCTACTAATTAGAAAATGGGTTTTTCTTCTGCCGGAAGCCATTCATTTTTCCAGTTTCTGCTCTCAAAGCTCATTTTGATGTGCCAGCCGTCTGTGTGGTTGCCGCCTGCCAGCAAATCGATGCCTCTCTCTCGTGGAGAGCAGACACTATACTCGGCACAACATCCTTCGGGTTGTTAGTTAATCAGGGAGGCAAGCGTGCGTGACCACTGCTAACAAGGCTGGGGAAACAGGAGAGGAAGGGAGAGGAGGAGGTGAAGATGGAGCAGTAGAAGGAGGAAAGAGAAGAGGGAGGACGGAAGAAGCACTAAAGAAGGGGGGAATTCAAAGAGGAGGAAGAGGAGAGGAAAGAAGCGGGTGTGATGATTAAGGAGGGGCTGGAGGAGAGTGCCTGGAGGATCAAGAAATGAAAAAGGAAACAACAGTGTGCTGTGTGTGTCTGTATTATGTTTATCTATCAAAAGGAAACACTAATCCTAACCCTTATAAGTCGATTATGCCACTTTATGGCAGTCAAACATGAGGCCAGCGTGTCTTTTGGGGGTATTTCGAGGAATTGTTATTCTACTCCATTCTTTTCTATGCTCCCCATAGTCCACTCAGATGTCCTGCCAATACCTGCATATCCATAGCAGTGCTCGAGACTTGGCAGCGGTAGAACCCTAATTGTTAGTGAGTTATGTAAGAACCGGGGCTAGCGCCAACACTTAACACCCGTGCCCTCTCCCTCTCCGTCTCTCTCCTCAGTCTTCACTTGGCACTGATGATGAGCAGAAGTTGGATGAGGCAGCATCTGATCGGACATTAATTCCAGGTCAGACTTTGAACTGTTGTGGGAGCATTTTTAATATCTGTGTTAAGAGTTCTTCAAGTTTTCTGTCCTCTGCTGGAGACGATGTGAATATGTATACTCCTTATATTTGACATAAAGTAGATGACATATGTCATACTCACATACTAAACAAATGTGTATGAAAACTCATCATCAACAGATGGGTGCGCTGCTTAGCTTTATTCTAATAATGCCCTATATGGGGCTCATTTCTCTTTTGTTTCCTCAGTCTGTGTGGCACATCAAACCCCCTTTCAATGAGCTTGTCGTGTTTTTTAAAGTACAGAAATATAAAAGGTGATATGGTATTTGAGGATACACTCTCCTCTACAGTCACGCTAGCAGCTCTGTGAGGCTGTAGCCTGCTCAGGGACAGTGGTGCTTTGAGCTAAATGCTAACATCAGCAGGCTAACATGCTCACAGCGACACAGCTAACGTGCTGATGTTTAACAGGTATAATGTTTACCATGTTCACCGTCTTAGCGATGCTAGCTATTTGCTAATTACTAGAAAACATAACGTATAAATGGTGCTCATAAATCATCTAATAGTTGTTTGTGGCATTTCACGAATGATCAAAACTCTGAACCTCATCGTAGCAGGAAATATCAGAGGATCCATGAAAATCTGTACAAAATGTAAGATGTTTGGCTCAGTCTGAACCAAAGTAGTCAACGTATCCTCATGCAACTGTTCGTATGGTATCTTACGAAAAATTACTCCTCATTTTCCGTGTGTTTTCCTACGAAAAGCAACACATGAATTTCTGCTCGTTACATGCATACGTTTTTTTCAAAATAAACCTCCGTTTTCACAGGAAACTCAGGTAGGTTTCGGCAACAAAACTACTTAGTTGGGTTTGAGAATAGATTGTGAAATACTTAGTTAAGGCAGCAAAATTACTTAGTTAGTTTGAGAAAAAGATAGTCGTTTGGGTTAAAATAAATGCAGAAGTGCACAAGTTACGTGACAAAAACATCAATGTTGACCTCTCGTTTCACACAGCTTTACAGCAGAAATATCCCTGTATGTTGGGCACATCCACCTCCCCTACCTCCTGCCCGCCCTGCGTGTGCTTTTGCTGTCTTTATACTTCCTCGTACGAGGATAACATACGAAATCATTTCGTGGGATACCTTCGAATAACAGCGCATTATTTTTCGTACCTTTTGCTACGAATGACGGATGAGATGAGCCTGAAGTGGTGGATCAACTGACTGACATTGACATCCCTATTCTTACCACATGGGCTACAGTTTGGACTTACGGGGCAATATGGCAGACATAATAGTAGGAGTAGAGATAATTATGGCCCCCGACACAGGTCATTTTAGAGAAAGAGAGGGATGATGGAACAAATTAGCATGAACAGTAAACCATGTAAAAAACAAACCAAACCCCTGCACTGATTGAGTCTCCAAAACTAAACTATTTGCAACGAATACAGCTACAATTTTCCCATTTTCCAAAGACTACAACTGCTAATTTGGAAGAAACCAAAACTGTCAACTATAAATGTGTTCAATCTCACTGAGGAAATCTGCCAAAATACACACTGATAAACTGAGGTCATGCTTATCTCCATTTGTCTGCTGACAGGTACAGTCGGTCCACACAGAACATTTCTACACTGTCTGCCTCCCATTCAATCCCCAGTCAACACCACCCCTGCTGTATGAAAACAAAAAGAAGCCCATATCGAATTAGCAGAATCGTTTGCAGCTAAACCGAAATGCAACTACGACCTCCTCTCTGTTCCTCAAGGGCCAAAGCTCAATTCAGGGATGCAGAATTCAATTACATCACAAGGAGCAAAGGAATAACCCGGGAGGAGAGAGATGAAGAAAGAGGCAGACCAAGGAGCAGATGGACAGACAGATAGAGAGCGAGACGGGGGAGGTAGGAGAACAGACAGAGCGTGAGATGAATAAAGTGAGAGAAAAAAAGGAGCCACTCTCACGCTGCCAATCAGTGACTCTCTGAGCTTCCAATCCAGGAATAGTCATCTGCGTATTTATGCAAATACACCTGTCGGGTCCGAGATAAGGTTGGAACAGAAAAGAACATCCCATTGGTGCAAATCCAGACACTGAGGGGTTACAAGACTTGAAATCTTGAGCAGGAGAAATCCCAATTTCAATGCCATGTTTGACAAAATACGTGCAAGGTGACCCAATGCAGCTTTCAAACTTTTGATATTGAATATGAAAACAAAATAACTTATTAGTAAGTATTAATATGATCACCTGTGTGCAAATAATTGTTTTAGATAAAAGATTTATGTTTTTATGTTTATTGCTCGGCAATATCAGAGCTCTTTTTGCAACCAATTTTGCATCCAATATAAATGTATTACAAAGCAATCTATTTGAAGTGTTAGTTAAGGTGTAGAGGTGCAGGTGTAGGGATGCAAATTGCTATGGTAATCTTGAATAAATCAAGTATATAGCAATTAGGCCACCCATTTCTAGTAGATTTCTATACATGAGTTCAAATTATGTATAGACAACTCCTTTATAAGGTTTTCAAAGTGAATATTTAAAATAAAAATGTGAGAACTGTGAAGAGGAATATCTACACCAGGGGTCTTCAATTAAAATTCCAAAAGGTCCAGATTGAGAAAATCTCCTCGGGCAGAGGTCCGAAACATTACAATAATATCTAACTCGCGCTATTTAGTGCCATATATATATATATATATATATATATATATATTCAAGAAGCCTAGTAGTAGTAACGTCTCTGTGTAGTCAACAACTGTCAAATCAAATAAAGAAAGTCCACATCAATTATATTTTAACAATTATTATTCTCACTTTTCAAATTTAACTGGATGGATTATAAATAATACATAGAAATACATACAGTTGTGTGAAAAAGTGTTTGCCCTCTTCCTGATTTCTTATTTTTTTGCATGTTTGTCACACTTAAATGTTTCAGATCATCAAACAAATTTAAATATTAGACAAAGATAACACAAGTAAACACAAAATGCAGTTTTTAAATGAAGGTTTTTATTATTAAGGGGGGAAACAAATCCAAACCTACATGGCCCTGTGTGAAAAAGTGATTGCCCCCTAAACCTAATAACTGGTTGGGCCACCCTTAGCAGCAACAACTGCAATCAAGCGTTTGCGATAACTGGCAATGAGTCTTTTACAGCGCTGTAGAGGAATTTTGGCCCACTCATCTTTGCAGAATTGTTGTAATTCAGCCACATTGGAGGGTTTTCGAGCATGAACCGCCTTTTTAAGGTCATGCCACAGCATCTCAATCGGATTCAGGTCGGGACTTTGACTAGGCCACTCCAAAGTCTTCATTTTGTTTTTCTTAAGCCATTCAGAGGTGGACTTGCTGGTGTGTTTTGGATCATTGTCCTGCTGCAGAACCCAAGTGCGCTTCAGCTTGAGGTCACGAACAGATGGCCGGACATTCTCCTTCAGGATTTTTTGGTAGACAGCAGAATTCATGGTTCCATTTACCACAGCAAGTCTTCCAGGTCCTGAAGCAGCAAAACAGCCCCAGACCATCACACTACCACCACCATATTTTACTGTTGGTATGATGTTCCTTTTCTGAAATGCCGTGTTACTTTTACGCCAGATGTAATGGGACATACACCTTCCAAAAAGTTCAACTTTTGTCTCGTCAGTCCACAGAGTATTTTCCCAAAAGTCTTGGGGATCATCAAGATGTTTTCTGCCAAAACTGAGACGAGCCTTTATGTTCTTTTTGCTCAGCAGTGGTTTTCGTCTTGGAACTCTGCCATGCAGGCCATTTTTGCCCAGTCTCTTTCTTATGGTGGAGTCATGAACACTGACCTTAATTGAGGCAAATGAGGCCTGCAGTTCTTTGGATGTTGTTCTGGGGTCTTTTGTGACCTCTTGGATGAGTCGTCGCTGCGCTCTTGGGGTAATTTTGGTCGGCCGGCCACTCCTGGGAAGGTTCACCACTGTTCCATGTTTTTGCCATTTGTGGATAATGGCTCTCACTGTGGTTCGCTGGAGTCCCAAAGCTTTAGAAATGGCTTTGTAACCTTTTCCAGACTGATAGATCTCAATTACTTTGTTTCTCATTTGTTCCTGAATTTCTTTGGATCGCAGCATGATGTCTAGCTTTTGAGGATCTTTTGGTCTACCTCACTTTGTCAGGCAGGTCCTATTTAAGTGATTTCTTGATTCAGAACAGGTGTGGCAGTAATCAGGCCTGGGTGTGGCTAGAGAAATTGAACTCAGCTTTCCAAAGATGTGATAAACCACAGTTCATTTATGTTTTAACAGGGGAGGGCAATCACTTTTTCACACGGGGCCATGTAGGTTTGGATTTTTTTTTCCCCTTAATAATAAAAACCTTAATTTAAAAACTGCATTTTGTGTTTACTTGTGTTATCTTTGTCTAATATTTAAATTTGTTTGATGATCTGAAACATTTAAGTGTGACAAACATGCAAAAAAATAAGAAATCAGGAAGGGGGCAAACACTTTTTCACACAACTGTAAATAAATGTTCTTCTCATTTCAAGTACAATAAGGGCTTTATTAAAGAATAACTGACATAAAAGAAAGCTTTTCAAAAATGTGCATCTTAAAATAAAGTAATTAATTTTAGAAAAATGAATTCCACTGAATTGCCCTGCAGCTTTAAAGTCAGTTCATTCAGGTGTGAAGTGATGTCAATAAAAAGCCACGATATTATATTTTTCTCATCTTCTAAAAAGAGAAATTAGTGAGCATGGACTTTATCTGTGGTTATTAACACTTGTTTCAGCTCCATTCTCTCTGTTAACATCATTGTTGGTCAGTGAATTCATGTGTTAGTATTCTGATCATATTGGGCTCTGAGGTTTATTTTCTCTGTCTTCATTCAGATGTGAGTGGATACGTTTGCTCAAAAGAGTTGTGCTTTGTCTCGTAGTGTCGCTTCATTTACCGCTTTTAATAATCGTCACGGTCTCTGAACATATGAGACACACTGGTTATATACTGTCCGTGTGAAGAATTAACCTATAAGAGTCTGTCCATTAATGGTTAAAGACTCTGGTCTCTTTGAACACTTTTCTCTCTTTGGAGAACGTCACGTGAAATAACTTCTCTGACTCACGTATTATTCTCCTGCTCTTCCTTCTCTTTCCTCGTCTCTCCCCCGGTGTGTGTACATATGACTGGATTCAGGAAACTTGTCAGAATACCCATATTTGATTGGCTGAGCTGCAACACGTGATGTGATTTACAACGCATTGGTCGGTGCGTTTCCTGCACCGCTGAACAAGTGCCGTAAAGGCTGAAAAAGCTGCGCCAGTTAAAATAGAATCGCTCTGTCAAAATAAAATCGATTTTAGGTCCTGGGTCCGGACACAACGGCGTCTGGGTCCGGATCCGGACCGCGGTCCGCCAATTGGCGACCCCTGATCTACACTATCAAAAAAAAGTCCAACAAATGATTTAAAAACAACAATGTGTGTGGCTCCTTCTTAAATCTGCTTTGTTACAAAAGACTGCGTGCTAAGACCACATGTTTTCACACACACACACATTCACTTTAATGAAGCACTTGTCTGTTTGTGTCGGAAGCATAGACTGTATATAAGAAGTGGACGTAGTCATCGTGACGTCATCCATTGGTGGAATGCCGTTATGAAGCATCGACTGGATCTTGGATTACGGTTGTCGCCATAGTGTTTTTTTTTGCAACCAATATACAAAAGTTACCATATATTTGGAATGCGGAGTAGTGACGTAGAAACGCCGTATACGTCTCTGGTAGCAGCAGCGACCTGTCAATCACAGTAATCCCGCCCTAAAGCATACTCTTTAGCAGTGGTGGGCCGTCAGGGCCTGCAAAGCCTTCTCTGCTGGCCTAAACAGAATCACAAAGTTATATCTATTTTATAATTTAATAATTTTTCTTAACTACACTACATGTATTATAATTTATAAAAATATTTTTACAATTATCTTATTTTCTCATTGCACGGCTACTGTCTTCCTCAGTTGCTCTGCTTCCAGTGCAGCTTGTTTTAAGTAGAGCTTTTATCCAATCAGATTTCCCCTCTGTGTCTCTAGGTAAGAAGAGAGGCCTGCAGACTCACAAGTGCATCCATGTGCAGTTTAAGTGAATGGGGACGATATTGTTGATTGTCATAGTGTTCAACCAATCAGATATTTAGTTTGACATGTTGGACGTATTCTTTGACGTGCCAGAGCCTGCTAGCTGGCCTACAACTACGTCAGCATTACGTGCAGCTCAGTGTCCAGGTGCAGCTCTGCCGAGAGGTGCAGAGAGTGCTGTGATTGGTCAGTGGGCGAGCATGTGACTAAAGTGAAACTTATGCTTACTAGCAGAACTTAGGTTGTAGCAGTCAGAGTTCAATTGGAAAGATATGGAAGAAATTATGGCATTTTTAGTTTTTTTTACCTAGCTTTGTTTTTTGAACATCAAATGGCGGAAGGAGGAGGAGAAACTGATTTAGTAGCGGAGTTACTGGGAACGCCTTTCTCAAGAAGGACATTTCCGGACAAACTGGACATAGTAAGAAATGGCCGGCCAACACCACAGCTAGCAGCCCTGACCTAGCCAGGAAAAGGATTTGTGCGCCACTTTCAGTCTGCAAACTATGAACGGTATTCCTGCAAATTGTATTGCTGGGAATGCCTGTTATTTGCGACTGAACGTCTTGGTGTTTGGAGCCATGCTGGATTTGGTAACCTGGGCATCCATGGCAATCGAAAAGGACCTCTTACTGGAACTAAAACGCACGGATGTACTGCACAACCGCATTATTGAACTCTTTGTAAACAAAGACAGGAGGATGGACTTTGTATTTAAATAGAACAGCATTTGGTAAGTGAAACTGCTTTTGTCTTCTTTACATCTACACTGTGTTAATTTGCCTATCATGTCGTTTATGGATATTGTTCCCTGATGTAAATAATATTTGAATGGCCCTTACTGTGAGTGTTGCTGGATTGTTTTGTCATGCTTTGTTGTAAATAAATGTGACTGATTCTTGTGAGTTCGCTCTTGTCATTGTGTTAATTACATCGATTTTGACCATATGCATTGTCCGTTAATTACGAAGCATACCGTCCTCCGTGGGTTTAGGGTCCGGATAATTGAATCTGTTTGGGCTGTTTTCTTTTACAAAGTAAAAATGATGGTCTGGAGAAATGGGGATTGTGTGGCGATTGCTTAGCCCTGTTTGAATCAGTAGGGAACAGCTAAACGCTGCGGGGAGAGTGTAGCGTGAGATTGTGCATGTTGTTTTCCTCACTAAGCTAGTTTAGCATAGCCTCGCAGAACACAGGTGCCTCAGTTGTGTTTTGTTTTGCTTCCAGTGTCAGACAGACAGACAGACCGGTGTCTCCTACGTGAGCGCAGTCCACCGAAAACATTATATTTACCACAATTTAAGCTTCTGCATTTTGCAAATGCACTAGTATTATTCAAATGTATTGTTTGGTTTTCAAGCCTCGTACCGAACGGTTTAATACGAATATGTGATGTTACACCCCGAGAAACAAATAGCCGTAGCTGTGGCGCCATCATGAGGTTATTAGGTGGTTTTTCAGCTGCAAGACAGCAGTGAAGGCCCAGGTATAAAATGCACGGCCCGCCACTGCTCTTTGGGGATCATAATTTACTAAATGAACATCATGCTGTATTGAAGAAGACTTGAAACTAGAGCTTGAGACCATAAACTCATGTTCACAATGTTTACTGAGGTAATAAATCAAGTGAGAAGTAGAGTCATTTTCTCATAGACTTCCATGCAATCAGACTTCTTTTTGGAACCGGAGGAGTCGACCCCTGCTAGTGAGTAGATAGAGTGCTAGTTTTAAGGCACTTCCGCATCGGCTTTAGTCCTTTGACTGGTTGGACGTTGAATAGAGGAAGTGGTGAGAGGTTGCTATGGTTACCCTGCAGAGTTAGAAATCAGCTGGAATAGACACATATGGATTATTAATAGCAGCTAGAAGAAGCCTAAATGTTGCACCGTGAGTGTTTAACAAGCTAAAGACCCTACCATAGCTAACCACCCTCTTCGCAGCCATAACATAACATGGCCGAATGGACACTCTCCACCATTGTTACATATTTAAATTGATTGGTACGTGGATGGGTAACCTCAGTCTGCTATCCGATGTGTGAATTACATCATATCCGAACTGGATACCTGGATCGTACCGGTCTCATCTCTAGTGACGTAGTTTAAAGAGCAACAAATTCCACTTAAGGAGGAGGTCGGGTTGGATGGGTGGGTCAAAGAAACACAAGACTTTCACCCAGGAGCAGTCCAGGAGACTGGCTGTTTGTGTCCTATGCTGACTCACGTAAGGAGATAAAACATAAAATAAAGCCATGATAAGTCTGTCTGCATGTAGGTTTACTTTTGTCTATTCAGCAGCAGCTGAGCTTATTGCAGGTTGTTTATTCTGCTGTAATATTATACCCACACACGTTTCTGATTTGTCAGAAATGTATTATTATTATTATTATGTGTACATAAGATGTTGTATCATATCTAGGGCAGCAAAATATTCACAAGTGATAAATGCAATTGCCAGGATGCAAACCCCACACTGGTGTTAGAGTCCTGCTTAGAACGCCCACATTGAATACACCCCTCCCTGTGACTCTGCAGTTCATAAATGCTGTGCTTCATTCATTCATTCAAAAACAAAAAACATTGCCTCTGAACCTCACAGGCAGATAGTAATTACGTTTTACACCACAATGTAATTAGGACAACAATTCCATTATGTTCAAATGTTAATAGGAGACATGGTTGAAGGACAAGTGTAAATGGGGAGAATTTGTCTGAACCCATTACTAAATGCGTGTGTGTGTCTTTCTGTATGTGTGTGTCTTAAATTGCTGGTTGCCCTCCACTGGGGCAGGGAGTTAAAACAAAGGCCCTCAGGACATTGCTTCCTCATTAATTAGTGGCTCTAAATGGGCATACACTCCATCTGACCACACACACACACACACACACACTCGCAAAGGCAACAACCCCACACAATATTTTAAAAAATAAGACGATTAAGCAAAAAGCACAAACTACGTTGCGTCCAATCACAAAACGCACATGTAAACACTCCTACAAGCTGCGAGACGTAAACCCACACAGAGTCCTTTCCCCCTCAGCAGACATGTCCGACATGGCCGCGGGCGTTTGCTGCAAAATATTGCCTTTTAATAATTTAGGAGCTCCTGCTCAGCTCTGCTCAGCACCGCGTCTCGCACTCTGGCTGAGTTCACCCTGCGGAAACCCCTACTGGGATGCTTCCTCTCTCTCCATTCCTCCCCCCCTTCTTCCTTCCTCCTTTTTAACCTCTCTCTTTATTTTTTACTGTCCTCCTGTCCCTCTCCGTCCCCTGCGGATGGGCCACTCGCTCCCTTCTGTCCCTGCGTGTCTTCGAAAATAAATCCTTTTTTCTTTCTGTTCGTCTTCGCTGAAGCTGTCCTCATCCCCCGTCCGTCTCCATCCCTCCCTCATCACACTTCTGTTTTGCCGTTAATCATCCTCCCTCTCTTTGCCCTCCCTATCTATCTATTTCCATCCCTTTCATTTTGCTCTTCAATCCGTCTCCTTTGTTTCCTTCCCTCTCTCCTCTCCTCTAGACCCCTATATTCCTAACCCTCCCTCACTGTGGTATACCTCCCTCCCCCCGGCAGAATTGATTTGTAGCAAAGCAGTCGACGGGGAGGTGCCATCTGCAAGCCTCTTGGCACTGGGGACTCACCAGTGCTGGTACGAAGTTTAAGCTAGGACAAGCACACGGTAGGTTGAAGTAATGCTTCATAGACACCTGCAGCTTTTTAATGAGCTTCATTCTGGAAACAGTTTTAACGGCTTAAGAAAAACGCCCGGTGGCCGTTCAAGGATTTTCTCCAAAATCTGATTGACTGGTTGACTTGAGTTCTCTACCCTTCTCCAATATCAAGAGAGAAGGGTCATGTGTTTGGTGATAATAACTTATAACACCTCCAGCATAGGCCTCACAATTAGTCGGGAATTATGGTTCAGCAAAGCCCAGCAGAGTCATGAATGGGTTATGCTGAAGTTTCCCCATTAATGTCCTTGCATTTATTGTGTGAAGCAGTTAGCCAAAAAGGACATCTTGTGGCAAAGCAACGTGACAGTTTTATAAGGGAATTCATTAGCAGCACGGGGAATATCCTCTCAAGGTCTCCACTGCTGCTGCTGTTTGAGCTCGGCTTCATCACTGCGACAGCCAGAGCCGTAGTTGAGCTCAGGGCAGGTTAGTTTCTCTCCAAATCTGACGGTTGGATCGCGTAACCGGATGATTTGTCTGATTTGACTGTGGTTTATTTGAGCTGGTTTTAATAGTAATGAGCACACTAAGTAATGAGACCACTAAGACAGAGAAAGGCCACATGATACAGCTAGTGGTTTCACATATCAAAAGTTGTATTTGTCCCACTTGATTTAATGTATACATTTGCCTTATTTAAAAAACAGCTTTTTCAAAGAGGATAATATTGAATCTAAATTATGCTAAAACACAATACTGTCTTAGCTGCACCGCTTGTTAAAAGTGAAGTTTAACTCTTCTCATTAGAATATACAGTAACATAAACAAAGTCTAATTGAATCCCTGGGGATTTAACTCTGCGTGCAAATGCATTGTGCAGTTATGGCTCCAATAATATACAGTATTACAGACAAACAAGCTGGTTCACTTTCATTCATGTAGAAGCCATGAGATTGGAAAATTGAATTGGATTTCAAGGTAAACTGAGATGAAGAAATGAAGACTAATGTGTATTCAAACACATCTTGGCTCTCAAACATCTGTAATGAAGGAGCAGACCTCAGCTCGTGACATGATAACCGCTACATAAAGGTCCGTCGCCCTGAGCCGCCCGTCCTCCTCCCAGCAAAGTGGTCTCCTTGTGGCGGGGAAGACAAAGATACGGGTCGGTTTTTTTCTGCCACTTTGGATTAATCCAATCAGCAAACTATGAAAACAGACACGGACCTGAAACGTGATTGACAAGCCTTTGGGGCAGCTCTACTTCTTGGTCCTCGGATTTGGATTGAAGGCAGACCGGACGCTACAGTGACTCACTATCACCTCTCGAAGGTACAAGTGGTATTACAAGACGGGACGGTGCCCTGGCTAGCTGGTTAGCATGCTAATTTCAGTAGATAACTACACAATACATTTATCCCTTTGACATAACGTCTTCACTTTCTGTTGATATATATGAATATTTTATTCATGTTTGAAATAAAATTCTGGCCAGATCTTACACATTGCACCTTGCTTTCAAATTCTCTACCCATTCTAAATCAGAGTATCACCATGCTTCCAAGACACAATCTCACACTAAAAGGCACTTGTTGGTGCTTAAACCTCTGCCAACACTGAACTTTCCAACTGACAAAACTGCACCTTTCAGAATGTATTGCTTTTTCATAATGGTATGCGGGTGCTTTTGCCAACTTGGCCATTATTTGATAAAGCGGGACCACTTGAGTGCAGAAAAAGAGTCGACTACAAAACTAAATATTAAAAAGTGTGGAAATCCCAGTGGTAGATCTCCACTTACTGTATGCCTGGAGAAAGTCACGTGACAGCTCGATGGGTGAGTAGAGGTGCTCAAAATCATTGAAATTTTAAGCATCTCAACATAAGTGGCAAATGAGCAAATTGTACATGGTGAGGACTGTGTGATGGGGGTTGAAAGCTCCAAAACAAGTGGAGTTTGATTGAGTTGGTGTTGTTTCTTTTCAACCAGTCTTGCAGTTAATTTGTGTAATTGTTTTTGCAGCCAGTCACATGAGCCACATCAGACTCAAATTCCATGCCGGATTCATATCTAGATACGATAAAATAAGATAGAACTTTAATAATCCCAAAGGAAATTCTTGCGCCAGAGATTGATCAAAGATTACAACAGAAGAATGAAAGAAAGAGAGAGAAAAAATAAATGTGATATTAAATTGTATAAGAAGTAATACTAACACCAGTGCAAAATAGAGTAGCACTAAAATAGCAGAATAAAATACATTTCTATCGTACAAATAATATAACAAAAATATAAACAGTAAATTAAAACATAAGATTCAAAACAAGAGTAAACATTATTATTAGTGTATTAAACATTTCATGAAAATCTTTCTCATTGAATAGCAACAGCTGATTTCTGTGATTTCTTTTTGCTTTTTAATTGCTTCATCAAAAGCTTAAAAAACCTATAAAACCCTTTTTTTTCAACATTCAAAGTTACATAACTCCATTGTCAGCCCTTTCACTTCACCATTTAATTACAACAAACAAACAAACAAGTATTTTAAGTGCTTCCTCTGGGTCCATCAGAGCTCCAGCTGGAGGGAGCATGAAATGATCTCCCTGCTGTTTACTGTTTACCTATCTAATTTATTATCTTTGATACATCTCAAGACTTCCAGTGCTTCCTGGCAGAATAACAGTGGGCAGTAATGAGCAGCAATCATGCAGCTTCATTATCCCAAACCAGACAGCTGCCGCGGTTAACTCGGACAGAAGAGGAGCATTTAAGCAGTTTCACTGAGACACAGCGACTGCTGCTTAACTGCTCTGACCTGATGGGCTACCGGGGCTCAAAGTCTGATACATGGCCCGTACCGCGTGAGGTGCACACAGGTCTGAGGACACCAAATGACCACACACATACAAGTGCTCCTGACATAACGAATGGATTCACCCGAGTCAAATTTTTTGCCCTGCAGTGAGATCTGTGAGCCACCTGAGCCACCGCACTACCTCTCTCTCTTTCTTTATCTTCAATAATCCTATATGCACTTCAGCAGCCTCGCTTTGTATCACTATCTGTCAATTTCCCACGACAGCTCAGCCTGACAGCATTCTTCTTCTATGCTGCAGAAACTGCATAAATGTGTCTTTGTTAAAATGAAAAGGCTGAACAGTCACCAATTCTGGGAAAAAAAGAAAGCAAATGGTAAGTGCAGATCATTCTTGGTATTACAGACAAGCAAAATGTTTGAGGGAGATGTCACACAGTCAGATTGCTTATCCAGTAGCCTTTGAGTCAGTATTTCTTGGCATGTAAGATGATCCTTGCTGCCTGTGGTCTCTTAGTCAAGCTGATTTAATTTCATAAGAGAATTCTATTCTCACTTTAAATTCAGCAAAATGTTCATATGGGCTGTTGTGGAGTGTAAATTGTCTATTGTCTATTTTGTATAAGAAAAAAACCCATAAAACATTGTTTTTCCACATATACAACCTGCAACGTCAATTCTATTCCAGGTTATATTGACTTCTCTTTCCCTGCTGTTATTTTGAAGAGCTAGTTTGTGAAATAATGGGGAGAATTTACATATTGACTCATAAACAAGCACAACCGTCTTCATATATTCTTGCCAGTTGTTCCACACTCTGAAACACAAACTCAGAAAGCCTTCGACTTTTGCATTACGCCAGAGAAAATTTGGCTTGCAGAGAGGCAATAAATACAGAGACCAGAGGAAAACACTGAACCACACAATTCATGCACACTCAAGCCAACAGGGTTAAAATGACGAGACGTCCTCATACTTAAACGACAGTAGAGGTCGTTTGCCGATGACTCCCAAGGAGAACCAGTGATGGATGCACGTTGTGCAACGGTTAAACATTTTTTTAAAACATGTAATTAACGTTGGGAATTGAAGAGAATTAAGGTTTGGAAAAGGATTATTGTTTGGGTTGAAATAAGTATGTTTATGTTTAAGTATGTAAGTTAAGTATATGGCGTAAGATAAATATGTGGCGTAAATTAAGTATGTGGGGTAAGTCAAGTATGTGATGTAAGTCAAGTATGTGGTGTAAGCTAAGTATGTGGCGTAAGTTAGGTATGTGGCGTAAGTTAAGTATGTGGCGTAAGTTAAGTATGTGGTATAAGCTAAGTATGTGGCGTAAGCTAAGTATGTGGCGTAAGTTAAGTATGCGGCGTAAGTTAAGTATGTGGCGTAAGTTAAGTGTAGTGACTTTAACAAATATCCATTTTATATCTTAAAGCCACTGGGGGGCGAACGGGAGAAGTTGTTCGGACGCGTGTTCCACAAACATTTCACTATCCAATGCGCTGTCTGGCTTTCGATCCGTTGATCCATTTATTCATATGCATATTGACACCTTAACAGAGTACCACAGGTTACGTTACAGGATACTATAAGACCTTGAAACTACAAGCTCATATGCCGGCTGACACGCTACATTGACACAATACCTTGACACCTTGACACGGTCAAAAACTGTTAGCTTTCTGTCCACACACGCCTGATCCTCATTACCAGGCACTTACATATATGCACTTTTAGGTTAATGTTCCACCCACTGTTCAATGTCAGAACTGCATGTGTACACACCCCATGTTTCCCTCAAAGACATACGCAAACAACAAAACCACATTATGGCTCCAACATTAAGTATGTGGCGTAAGTTAAGTATGTGGTGTAAGTTTAGTATGTGTTGTAAGTTAAGTATGTGATGTAAGTTAAGTATGTGGTGTAAGTTTAGTATGTGATGTAAGTTAAGTATGTGATGTAAGTCAAGTATGTGGCGTAAGTTAAGTATGTGATGTAAGTTAAGTATGTGGTGTAAGGTAAGTATGTGGCGTAAGGTAAGTAAGGAAAGTTTTCGACATGAGTACACTTGCATATGATTGTGAGTATTACTGTGAATTTGGACGCATGTGTGTGCAGAATAGAAAGACAAGAGAGTGAGGCACACGGTGTTGTATTTGTGTTCATGAAGGCTTCAGTCCGAACCAAGATGACCACATCACATTTCCCCCACAGTTTAATAATGAGCTCCGTGGAGACTGCTCTGCATAATCAAACAGAGACACAGACAGGGAGAGGTGCCTGAGACACTAGCATAAGTGGGCACACAATACTACACATGCCGTTATGCACACAAACACGCGATGTGGGCTGCTATCAGTGTGAGGTATGAAGATCATTTCAGCTGTCAAACACCAATTATTATGACGGTTTGTGTTAAAAACTGCATGAGTTGAAAGAAATATTAGGCATTTGAACATTTTCTGTTTACTCTCATCCGCTGTAAGTGTGCGCCTCTCTGGAGTCTTCTCACTCTCTGATGTAGCAACAAAACCAGAGGCCAAACTATGATAAATTTAATTCATTCAAATATACAATGTAACTCTCCACTATATACTGTGAGTATAAATCTGATTCTACAGCAATAACATGGGTTAAATACTGATTTGAAAAAGACCAAGACATGCCAGTCCTGTTGATATTCTAGGGTTGTCCCGTCTAAGACTTTACATAGCCGAATCTGATTGGTCAAGTCATGCCTATCATCGAATCATGTTTTCCCCCTCATTGTAGCAACCCATGGACAGAAAAGAAACAATAGGGAAGTGAAGGGACAGTCAATGAGACAGAGAATTGTTCATGAATTCAAAAAATATCTAGTGCTCTGACAGTGCTACGTTCTTATGTGAGGGCTCTGATTAATACATGTATTGTTTGTTTTTTAAAACAGTAGCCTTATGTTATTGTTGTTATGAAGCCGTTTTGAGGCCGTTGCCAACACGCTGCTCAAACAGTCCCTGCACATTTGGATAGTGCAACTTTTTTTGAATAACCACCTTTTTCCATCAATGCGGCAGTAGAATCAAGCTTGATTGATTGATTCGTTCAATATTACATAGGTACTATTCAGGGTCACCCCTAAAATATTCATTCACACTTGTGACTCAAAGGAGAACTCCTTTGTTTTAAAGGAGAACAATTCAGCAGTGTCTCTTGCATCATTCTATCCTTAGTGTCTTCTCCATCTGTCCCCTTGCTCATTATGACAACTAGGTGTAGCATGAATAAACCCGAAAATCAAACACGCCAGCTGCAAGTTGAAGTCATCAGAGTCACAGTGATCCTTATATCACACAGCAGCTACCTTTCCTTCCAGCTAATTGAATTTTCCCAGACTTGAAAACAAGCTTATCTCTGTTACGTGACAAGAAAACACCTCCGTGGATCACAAGATTGTAATGGATAGAAAAGATTCTGATGAAATGCTTTCTGCTTTATGAATTATTTAATTAATTAATTAAGTATTTTCCAAAAGATAACCAAGCAGTGTTGTTGCCTAAACCTAACTGAGTTGTTTCCTGTGAAGACAGAAGTTTATTTTGAAAAGACTGTATGCATGCAACGAACGGAAATCACACGTGTTGCTAGACTTTTGTAGGAAAATGCACGAAAAATGAGGAGTAACTTTTGCGCAAGATATCATGCGAACCGTTTTATGAGGGCACGTTGAAAAGCAAAGAGTCGCACTCGGGTTCACACGTAATATCCTATAGAAAAATTCTACAGAAAATGTACTATTCCCAGGGAAACACTTGTATCCCATGCGACAATAAATGTTGAATGTTAATATTTACAGCACAATAGCATCTTCAGCTGGTTTAAGGCCAGTAAACCATCACTGACAGGATGGTTTCAACAGATTTGTCAAAGCTACATATCCTGATCTTGAAACATATCACTTATTATGTCAGTGGATGATATAAGGAGGCAAACAGTGTTTCTAGCTGCCACTCCAAATCAGTTATCTACTTCTTATGGCTTGTGTTTATGTGTTATTGTTTTTTTCCTTCGAAAAAAGAGGCGGGTTAGGAGTTTCTGGATGCACACTGTGACAAGCAGTCCTGTCATGGCAACGGGCCTCCTGCTTCATCACCATTCACCGTGGTAACACGGGCACAGAAGGCGCTGATAGGCTTCTCAGTTAAAAACACAGTGTGATGTTTTGGACTCAGCAATGTTTGGTGGATGAGGAAATTCACTGAAGCACTTATAACTGTAACTGTGGTTGAATCACAATGAAACGACTGAATTGAACTGGACTAGCTTTATAGCAAGGAATCCCATCTCAACACAAAATACTGGCCCTGTTTGAAGGAACCGTGTTCACTGCGAGCTAACCCACATTCAGGCAGAGCAGCTGCAGCCCAGTTTCTCTCACTCGAACATCTCTGGTGTCAATACACTGTTTCTTTCGTCTTGCTTAAAAAATAAATGAGGTGCGAGTCATAAGCGGCAACTATCTCCATCTATTTTGATTCCGTGCTGTCACTTTCTATTACCGGCATCTCTGCTTCCTAGGAGAGTTAACAGCAAGAGATTACGTTGGTCTGCACGGCCATACCTTTTTTTTTTAACCACTAACCCATATCCATCCATATGTAGAACAAAATAAGTTAAAGCTAGTTGATTTAAAGCATCTTCTGTTGTATTTGCGTTAATTCAAGTGATTTACTTAGCACTAATATCAGTGGTTATGAGTTACTTAACACAGTAGCAAACATCTAATAGCAAAAAGCATGCTCCTGAATACTTTATCGTTGGTGCTAATGTTGTGATATTGTCTTTAGAAATAAGTGTAAATAAAGTATGTAATAACTGTTCAAAGGGAGGGTATAGTTTTTTTGGACATTGGTTGACATGAGTAATGTTTTATCAATGCTTCCCTCCCGGCTCATCCGCCGCTCATTTGCCGGTGAGAGTCTGCCAGATGCCAGTTTGAAAATTGGCAAAGTTTCCCTTTAATCCTATTTTCAACAGTGAAATGAATAAGCACTGGATATAGTTTGAGTACCACAGCACTCATAGAAGCTTGAATCTCAATGTCATATGTGATGGGTATAATACTACCCAACAAATTCTTAGACAAGCAAGACCGTTGCTTGCTGTAAGATGCTTCCTAACTCCAAAAGATATAACAGATTGTGTGTTTTGTCGTTTAAAAACAATTTCTTGTTTTTGGCAAATGAATTACACTCAAAATACAAGCGTAGAGAAGTGGAGAGAGTCTATATCCAGAACTGATGAGTATTATTTATTTAAGGTTAGTTTTCGTTTTTAAGCTTGATAGGATATATGAGAAAAGGGGAGAGAGAGAAAAGAGACAACATGCTACAGAGGGCCATAGGTCAGTTTCGAACCTGGGCTGCTGCGGTATGGATTCAGGCTCAGCTGACACTGGCTGACCGTCATATGGTCAACCTGAGCTCTCTAAGATATGGAGGCTGGTACAATAGCTCACTTCCTCGCACTTTTTTTCTGGCTGGCATCTACCGTGCATTTTTCCTTCTTCTTAATTTGGCACTTAAGGCCTACTGTAACTCACAAATCCAAGCATTAGTTTTTATTGCTAAAAGCAAGAAATGGTTAATAGTGCCAACCTTCCATCCATCCATTTTCCTCCGCTTATCCGGGGTCGGGTCGCGGTGGCAACAGGCCAAGCAGGCTGACCCAGACTTCCCTCTCACCGGCAACATGTTCCAGCTCATTCTGGGGGATCCCGAGGCGTTCCCAGGCCAGCTGGGAGATGTAATCCCTCCAGCGTGTTCTGGGTCTTCCCCGGGGTCTCTTCCCAGTTGGACGTGCCTGGAAAACCTCCAGTGGGAGGCGTCCAGGAGGCATCCTAATTAGATGCCCGAACCACCTCAGCTGACTCCTTTCGACGCGAAGGAGTAGCGGCTCGACTCCAAGCTCCCTCCTGATGACCGAGCTCCTTACCCTATCTCTAAGGCTGAGCCCGGCCACCCTACGGAGGAAGCTCATTTCGGCCGCTTGTAGCCGCGACCTTGTCCTTTCGGTCACGACCCAGAGTTCGTGACATAGGTGAGGGTAGGACCGTAGACCGAGTGGTAAATTGAGAGCTTTGCCTTCCGGCTCAGCTCCCATCCTAGTGCCAACCTGCATTTTTTTTTTCCTCTTCCTTTTGTTTTGGTACTACAATGACACTATCATGGAGGTCTTTATAGCTGAAGTCATCATACTATTGTTTATCTAAATTATGTTTAGTTAAAATTAATTACATTTCACTGTATTTCGTGTATGTAATTATTTTTTGTGACACGTGTGTGGCAGTTACAGCGACATCTTTAGACACATAACAACCTGCTGCGATCATCAGAGATAATATTTAGAGACCAAAAGAAAGCAATTAGTCCTAAATACAAAGTATGCACAAGCAGCAAAGTTGGATTAGCTTTCGTAAAAGAAAAATGAATCTTCTAGCATAATGATGATGATCGCTTTCCTTCTCCCACTGAAAACATATACATACAGTGGGTACGGAAAGTATTCAGACCCCTTTACATTTTTCACTCTTTGTTTCATTGCAGCCATTTGCTAAAATCAAAAAAGTTCATTTTATTTCTCATTAATGTACACTCAGCACCCCATCTTGACAGAAAAAAAAAAAAATGTAGAAATTTTTGCAAATTTATTAAAAAAGAAAAACTGAAATATCACATGGTCATAAGTATTCAGACCCTTTGCTGTGACACTCATATTTAACTCACATGCTATCCATTTCTTCTGATCCTCCTTGAGATGGTTCTACTCCTTCATTGGAGTCCAGCTGTGTTTAATTAAACTGATTGGACTTGATTAGGAAAGGCACACACCTGTCTATATAAGACCTTACAGCTCACAATGCATGTCAGAGCAAATGAGAATCATGAGGTCGAAGGAACTGCCCAAGGAGCTCAGAGACAGAATTGTGGCAAGGCACAGATCTGGCCAAGGTTACAAAATAATTTCTGCAGCACTCAAGGTTCCTAAGAGCACAGTGGCCTCCATAATCCTTAAATGGAAGAAGTTTGGGACGACCAGAACTCTTCCTAGACCTGGCCGTCCAGCCAAACTGAGCAATTGTGGAAGAAGAGCCTTGGTGAGAGAGGTAAAGAAGAACCCAAAGATCACTGTGGCTGAGCTCCAGAGATGCAGTAGGGAGATGGGAGAAAGTTCCACAAAGTCAACTATCACTGCAGTCCTCCACCAGTCGGGGCTTTATGGCAGAGTGGCCTGACTGAAGCCTCTCCTCAGTGCAAGACATATGAAAGCCCGCATAGAGTTTGCCAAAAAACACATGAAGGACTCCCAGACTATGAGAAATAAGATTCTCTGGTCTGATGAGACCAAGATTGAACTTTTTGGCGTTAATTCTAAGCGGTATGTGTGGAGAAAACCAGGCACTGCTCATCACCTGCCCAATACAATCCCAACAGTGAAACATGGTGGTGGCAGCATCATGCTATGGGGGTGTTTTTCAGCTGCAGGGACAGGACGACTGGTTGCAATTGAAGGAAAGATGAATGCGGCCAAGTACAGAGATATCCTGGAAGAAAACCTCTTCCAGAGTGCTCTGGACCTCAGACTGGGCCGAAGGTTCACCTTCCAACAAGACAATGACCCTAAGCACACACCTAAAATAACAAAGGAGTGGCTTCGGAACAACTCTGTGACCATTCTTGACTGGCTGTCCACCAACGTTCACCATCCAACCTGACGGAACTGGATAGGATCTGCAAGGAAGAATGGCAGAGGATCCCCAAATCCAGGTGTGAAAAACTTGTTGCATCATTCCCAAGAAGACTCATGGCTGTACTAGCTCAAAAGGGTGCTTCTACTCAATACTGAGCAAAGGGTCTGAATACTTATGACCATGTGATATTTCAGTTTTTCTTTTTTAATAAATTTGCAAAAATTTCTACATTTCTGTTTTTTTCTGTCAAGATGGGGTGCTGAGTGTACATTAATGAGAAATAAAATGAACTTTTTTGATTTTAGCAAATGGCTGCAATGAAACAAAGAGTGAAAAATTTAAAGGGGTCTGAATACTTTCCGTACCCACCATAGATTACGTATATAGAGGTAGATGCATGATGTGTTCCCAGTTCCTAGCTATGAATAACAACCATGGACACTTTGTTCACCAGGTTGGTTGAGGGCAGTAGCATTTTCTCTCCAACTAATGCTATTCATTTAATAAAAAATGAACTGCTACTGTACATACAGTATAATAATAATAATAATGCATTCTATTTGTAATGCACTTTTCATTAAAAAAATCGCAGAGTGCCACAGAGCCAGTACATAGTAAAAAATATAGTTAAAACATAATTAATTAAAACAAACTATAATAAAAGAACTAGTAAGCATAACAATATGTATGTGCTTTCTTAGCAGTGCTAAGAGGTGTTTTTTTTTACTCACTGAGGTCAAATGGTTATTGTTTGCTGCTTCCAATTAATGCCTCGCCGGCATCTGCCAACCTGTTCATAACATACTGTATCTCTGACTTCACACACACCTACAGTACACGATTCACTCAGTGACATCTTTTCTGCATGCTGTTCATTCAGTCAAACATCTTGAGTCACCGTTAGACAAGAGTGCTGAAATTGTGAAAGAATAGTATATTTCTGGTTCATCAGCAAGTATCATGTTTTGTACACACACACACACACACACACATCATCATCATCATCATCATCATCAGGAATCATCTAAATTGCTTCGGCTGCCTCACAGAGAGGTGGTGCAAATTGAGTGCAAATTAGTCCTCTGTCTCAAGTGCGTGTGTGTGTGTGTATGTGTGTGTGTGTGTGTCTGTTCTGACATGGTCGTGAACATGGCCTGCTGCTTGGGGGATACAGACAGATCAGGACAAAACACTTGTAACCTCTCACCTTAAAATTGCAGCATAGTCTAACAGGATTATACTTTGAAACTTGGCTGCACTGGTTCATAAAGACCACCACTCAGATACTACATGGATTTCACTGTATATCTAAACTTCAGCTGCATATACAAAATGACTAATTGTTGCATGCATGTGATCTTTTTATTGACACACTGGCATTCCCTGTTGTCTTCATGCTACCTATTCTGTCTGACTGCCTCTGTTTCATCCGTCTGCCTGACAGAATGGAAATGAGTTTGACTGGGTTCGAGCGCAGAGGAGGGTTTGTTTGTTTTCATGCCAGCCTAGCATGAGTGGGTGCTCACAAGAGGATACTATGATTCAGTGTCGGAGAAAACAAATGATCCAAAAAAACTGACAAAAGTTGCTTGTGTAAACTGTGGATGAATAGGCATTTAGCAGGTGGCACGTGCGGGTAGCAAATTTTACCGTTTGGTTTCCCTCCACCCCTGCTGGAACAGCATAAAACCTCCACTGAAACTAAAGGGACTACATTCATTCTCAGACAAATATTTCTGTTTTAAAGGTGCTATTGTGTTAGAAAAATGCATTCTGGGAAAATAAAGTAAATCATACGGAGCATGGGCCGGCGGCCGGCGGCTTGCAGCTAACAGTGCTACCAGTGCTAACAGCGCTAATAGTACAAACAATGTCAAAATATTATGACAGAGTTAATAGTGTTTACTGCAATTTTACTGCAATACTGCAAAGCTACTGGGAGGGGGGGGCAACGCCATCAGTTGAGACGTCGTTATCATTTGTAAATGCCATATGAGCAGTGTCAACAAGGAGAAGCTGAGGTAGAGTGACTTCATTTTGTGCTCACAAAGAGATTGCTTCACTATATCTTTACATAGCTAATAGTTGTTTGCTACTATATTAATGTTTTGAATCCTGTATATTGACCCTTTGAATGTATTTGTTGTTCAGGATGAGAATGCAGAACTTGCAAGCTAAGACTAAAAGTTAGATTCAAGTTCAAACTGATTCAATCGAAGGTCAGTTTACAGCTGTTTCTTTTTTCCTGGATGAAAGACTGTAACAAAGGGCATATTGCATTTCAAAAGTGGTTGTCAGATCAATACCTGCACCTTGAGGCCTTGTTTTAGACTGCCAGCCCTAATCTGTTTTTTTTGTCAGATCCAGATTGTATCCAGATTGATTTTTATAAAGTCTGGACAGCAAAATAATACTTGAAAAACAAATTACATTTGTAGGTGGTTTGAAATGCGATTCCAATCACTCGCATCGCAACACGCAGCTTTAAATCCAGAGTGACTGAAGTGCTGAGCAGAATCCATGCTGCCACTAGCAGAGCACGATGGAGAGTTCCGCACCACGACTTGATTGTTTTGAGGGCGGAGTTTCTTATGCTTCTGCATTGGAAAGCCGCATCACCAGTGTAGATACGTAGTTACCACAGCAACTTATGCAGATAGCTTGGTGATGTCTGGGCACAAGAATCCGAAAACTGATCGCTGACAAAGTGTATCGTTAACTTCCTGACCCGAGAGCCCCCCAGCGGGGAGCTACGGAGAAAGTTTAGCGTACAGTGTGTCGTACATTGCACTTCTCAGAAACGAAAATAATGAATTCTACACACATGTTATATACCCACTTAACGAAGAGATTCTGGGCAAAAATATCATCGAAGCCATTTTACACACTCCAAACACAATTTTACACAAACTAATATAATCAACTAGAAGATGTACCACAATATCACGTATTTTTCGCCATGACTGCGAGCTACGCACTTTGGACAAAGCTACGAACACAAAGCTAAAAGCTAACACGGATGACCGAGGCATCAGAAAGCAAGAGAATTTGACACAGAATCCAGAGATATCTTCAGAATTTCTCTCCGTGAAACCATTACAAAGATACAGCCAACAAGCAACACAACAACAAGCCGCTCCACCACAGAAAAAATCATAAATGCCCCTTACTTTGAGATGATTCATGAAGACAAAGGAATAATATGCCGTTTTCCGGTTAAAACACTACGTATATCCTGTGTGCTACGTATATCCTGTGTGTTTCTCATCTGTTTCCTGAAGAAAGGGGGGTCTGACAAGCATGGGGGACCGGGGGGAAGGGATTTCACTTTTGGCGATTGAAATTTTACGCTCCGCGACGCACGGCGTATTTTTGATTTTTACTGGCTAGCGATTCTGTCAATCAACACCAGCTTACGCCCACTGTCTTCTTGAGACTCTGTTGCGTCGAAGGAGGTCTCATTCACTCAAATTGACCAATCATAGGCTGAGATAGCCTCACATAGGCAAACTGCAGTCAGACGAGGATGGATCCATGTTTCACAACTCAGATAGGATTTTAGCTCTCAAAATGATGCCAAACTTTGGATAGATTGAACACTAGTAGTGATAAAACAAGTGAAATATATAGTTATATAGTATATAAAATTACAATGGAACAGCTGGAACAGCTGGTTCTAAAATGCCAATTTTGCCTGACCTCGCCTGACCTCTCTGTACTAAAACCTCTCTAACTTTTTTATGCTTCACTTTATCAAAGTCAAATTTTGCATATGTAACAGAGTTAATGATTCCACTTGCCATCACTGGCCATTGGTTGCTAGTATTACTATATTATTTAAGTTATTGCTAATCCTTATCATTTTCATATTATTTCCTCCTTTAAATATCATTTACAACTTGTTATCATTAGTTCCCCACGGAGTGTGTTGTGTGTAACATTAGCGCCCTCTGCTGGCTGCTTGCAGATTTTAGTGGTGCGGCCGTTTTCCTTAACTAACGTTAGTCTGAAGCAAGCCGTCTCCGTGGTAGGTTGATCTGTGACAAGCTCCGTTGTGAAACATCTCATTCGATATCTGATATAGATATATATATATATATATATATAGATCTCTGTATAAGTCCCCTTTTGTTCGTATAATTGTTTTAATTTATAATTTCTAGAGCAAATGGTTTTAACTGATAACTCATTTAGCATTTAGCATTAGTAACATGCTAACAACAGCTAGCTTAAGTATTTGTCTCTTTAATTTGACAGTGTTCCGGAGCTTGTGACCACGACGTTGTCTATGAGAGTAACTGAAGCTGTTCTGTCTTTTACCAGATGAGCTGTCTAGCTATATGCTGTACTGTGAATAAACGTCTGGTTGGAGCCATAAAGATATCAAGTGTGCCTGAATTAAACACAACGCAAACGAGAGAGTACACAACTGCTACACATAGAGACTGCTGACATGTTGTGCTATGATTTGGGAGATGTTTTAGACTTGCAGCTGCATTATTTCAAAGAAATAATATCAATAAAAGTACTTTTCTTTCAGGCGAACCTGAAACTTTTCAATTTGAGCTGTGTGCCATCTTCATTTACTCTTAACCAGTGACATATACACTGATATTTACACATCTGAACAAATCTCACGAGTGTTTTATTATAACATCACAATTATTCAAATAGACCTTGTAGTTAGAGAAAGACACTCTTTTTAGTATGGGTATGCGATTTTCAAGCAGAGGCCTAAAAATAGGGCTAGGGCCCAACGGGTTCTGAAAGACAAATCCTTCCACATCCCTAACATCAAATCAGAGCCTACTGTTTATTTGTTGAATGATGTGGATTTTTCAGGAATAACAATATCAACAGACCATTCAGCAGCTCCCGGTTCAGCTGCTCCATGGGCGGCAAGATGGGCGATCTCTGTTAGTTTTCTTCTTCTTCGCCATGGTGAACTCGATCGCTCCTGTAACTCTCACCGTCTCTGTCTGCTGTCACTCATCTCTCTTCTTTTTTTTCTCTGCTTGATTCCATTACCTGGCCTTTCTGTTTACCCTCCCTCCCTGTGCACTCGTCCGTCCCTCCCTCAGCTTCCTCTCAGTTAATAAAACCTTGGATAGTGTAAAGCTGTGTGTAAGCATGCAGGAGAGGGAGAAAGGAAGACGCTGACATCGTTTTTGCCGGTTATACCTTGATGCTCTCCAAAAAGATGAAGGTTGGGATGTAAATGACATTGTGGAATGAATATAAATTACTCGTCCATCTGCCTTTCTCACCATTTTGATCTCCTTACCCTCTTTCTTGCTTTCACTTCCTCACCCCCTTATAGCCTGCCCATTTCCTATTCCAGGTTCCATCAGTCCTTCAACATATAAAAAAAGTAATGCATTAAAGGGAAAATTAGGCTTTCCTGGCCCCTTTTCCCTGAGGCCACCCTCACCACCACACAATCAGGTAACAAATTGCAGTATGAGAAAGCCTAGGCCTCTATGTAATGGATCCATTGCAAGCATCGGTTTACCATTGATCACCTTCTAACTAGCTGTTGGCTGCTCTGAGTTACACCGCCTGGTCCTTTTGTGTTCCCCCACTGCATGAGGCAGGGCAAGCTAGTCAATAAGAGTCCATTACAGCAGTTCGATCCTGGAATAATTTTCAAATTAAAGGGATGCTTTTGAATCCGCTAGAGAACGCGGGTTTTTGTTTCAGATTTTTAATGAGCTGCAGCAAGCCCTTTGATTTGCCAGTGACTTGAGTAGTGGAGTTACTGCCTTGTGTAGGAAAAGCAAAGCACGGTGGAGCGGAAAAAAGCAGTACATGGATTTAACAGACAGTTGATATTCAGGTTGCAATACTCGTGGTTGGCCTTGACTGATCCTTTTACAATGTCTTCTGGTAGGCATTCTACTGATTTTACACATCAGGATCAGCATACGTTTTGTGGCTAGTGCTACTCAGACTGTGAAAATGGTTGTATTAAGTCTGTAGTGGATCTGGAGGAGCTCTAAATGGGGGGAAATTGTGTCTTGCAGCTAGGTAAAACATACTGCACAGAGAGAGTAAGGTACATAGAATATGATAAAATGCATAAAACATGAATACATCAAGTGACAACAAGAAACCTAGAGTGTGTTTAGCCCTCGAGGAAAACATCATCAGCCGATAGTAGTGACACGAGAAACTAATCAACCGCTAAGTCATCCATCATGAGTATCTAAGCGTTTGGTAGCCTGAGAGATAAAATAATTATTCACACTGTTAAACCTGGTCATACTGTCAGACATTACAATTGCTGACTGTTTCTACGATTAAGGAACCATTTGAGCCTAAGGAACACAATATGGGATGGAAAATAAAACATAATGTATCTTCACAGTGTTTCAGAAGGTGACCAGAGATATTATCAGGGCTTATTAGTCTTGGTATGCAACTGACACCCTGCACATTGAGTTCTAGCAGTGGAGTGGTACAAGTATAGTACAAGTACAAGAACAAGTATAAGTACAATTACAATATCAAATCAATGGAATACCCCTTTATTTATTTATCAAGTTCCAAAGTGCATGTTTGGTTTTTTTGCACCTCACACATTGTTGACGACAGCACTGCATACTTGTGTTAATTGAGCTGCTATTAAACTTTAATGCCATTCACAAGGCTGTCCCTCTCATGTACACATGCAAACCGCACTAGAGCGATGATACAAGATAAATATATCAGGAAAACCTCACTCCCAACTCGTCAAATACTGCAGTGTGGTCAGAGTGCCCCTCGGCCTCTGATAAGGATGCTCCAGGGCAACCGTTAGGACCCAATTTAAACTAGCTCCAATGAAAACTCAACTGTGTCAAAGTTAGATGGTCAGAGTAAAACTGGCCTAGTATGAAGAGCAAGAAAGTCAAAGTAGGGCGGATGGGGTGGGAGGGGAGGGTAGGATGGATTGGTTGAACAAGCACAGGACTTTCACCCAACAGACCGCTGTCCATGTGAAACCAAGTACATTTCAACCTTTTTACAGTGGTTTGGTGTTAGTTACGTAGCATACTTATTTTACGTAACACACATAGTTATTCTAACCGAAACTACAATCTTTTCCTAAATCTAACCAAGTTCTTTTGTTGCCATAACCTTATAGTTGTGTTGCATGAGTGAACTTAAGTTGCAGCCATACTCGGTGTACGGAAAACACAAAGATAACACCAGGAAGTTTTCTCTTCATCAATTCTGTTTCAGCACTGATGAACATCTGAGCTGCAAAGAGCTGTTTAGACTAGCTGTGAAACGCTACACCTCGACACGGAAGAGGTAGAACATTACAACCACACTGTGTGACTAACTAGAAATATCCCAGACATTCTCACACACACACACACACACACACACACACACACACACACACACACACACACACACACACACACACACACACACACACACACACACACACACACACACACACACACACACATTCAGTCGCTCACAAGCAGACATTCTCTTCTGATGTTTACATCTGAGCACACCTTCACTTCTCTGGCTCATCAGTGAGGAGTAAAAATAGTCAAGTGCTGCTGACTGATAGAAGATGGTGTGAGGCTGCCTAGAGAGGCTGTCCTATAATTATGCTGTAGTTGGAGAGTTTTTGACAGCCAAGCAAATACAGAGATAAAACAACTCTGTAGCTTCTGATAAAAAATGCCTACACAGAGTTCCCTGACACATCAACAGCAAGGTGAAGTGTGTGCAAGAGAAGTACTTCACAAAAAAAACATACTTGCAATGATTTCATCCCCCCAAAAGAGACCAGTTCTCTTTTGAGACCTTTCTGAGCATTTTCAGTGTCACCATTCTTTCAAACCTCCCATCAAACATATTTTTTTATCGATATATAATTTGGCATTCATAATTATTTATTAGTTCAAAAGTACAGAGAGTTGATGGACAGCAAAGGTCCTCGGCTTAAATAAAACAAATTTCCAAACTTGATCTCTATCAGCCCTGCAGAGTTTCAAAACAATTGCTCTCGAGCAGGGGATCAATAGTGTAGCAACATGCAGCAGGCGACTTTGCATGTTGGCAGCACCAAATGTAGCGATAGCTAACCTCCTGAAGGTTTAAGAATCCGTGACCACACATAATATCAGCTACGGAACCAAATATAAACCCAAATGTTCTATGAGGGGGAAATGTGGGGATGGAGATGTAGAAAAAAATGTATTCTTGAAACGGGTTAGCCATCATTGAGCTTGTATTGCTTAGTAGGGGTTGCTTTATTTCAAAGCATGGGTTTCCATTTTTGGCTTCCTGTGTGCAAAAAAGATTTTGAGGTCGTAATAATACAAGAAATGAATACACATGGGCCAAAATATGGGACATCAAAGAGGACAACGGACAAGCTTTGTCTGTTTTCAGCCTCACCTCCTGATTCAAACCACTAAAAAATCTTCAACCATCATACTGTTAATACTATAAGTATTAAAGTGGCAACAGATAATAACCCCCAAGTGTTTCCAAGTGATATTACTTGGTGCGGCTGTCGCAACGATTTGCTTTCATTTTCCTTAGAACCTAGGAACTAACAACAACACCACTAGCAGCCTGGTGTTGGGATCTGACTATATGGCTTCGACATGTGCTGTGGAACAAAGAGAGAGTCAGGCCTTCCCTTTTGCAAGCAAAGGTTTCATCCTGATTGTAGTTTGATGAGCACCAAACCCCCAACTCTGAAGAAATTCACATTAGGGTGTGAGTTTCCTCCCCCCAAAAAACTATGTGTTCCTGAAGTTACCTGAAAGCAGCGCTGCAATCTAATTGGCCGAGAGCCAAGACAACCCAGGACCCCTGTGGTTCAGCCACCCTTTCTACAAAACAACCAGCAACCCCCACCTCAATGCTTTTTCCATTGATCCCTCCGGGGTAGCAGGAGGCACACATGCAACGTTGTTCTTCTTTTTAATCAAAACCTAGGTCTAACAGTTTATATTCGCTGGCCGAATTCACCAAACTGTCTATTTTATCTTTGTTCGTATCCACGAAGCGAACCCCTTTTTAGTCCTGCAGAAGTGAAGAAGCAAGACTTCTTCAGAGAGAGAGAGAGAGAGAGAGAGAGAACTTCCACTCTCCACCAAGCGCCTCGTTTGCTCCGGCCATAAGGACGCGAAAATCCCTTATCCAGACGACAGCGATTCTCTCCTACCGAGAGAACACCTCCCGCGGCCCGCAGCCGCGCTGCCCGAGCCCACGGAAGCTCAGAAGAATCCCCCCCTCAACCAACACGATCGCATCGTACCGTAAGGCGAAATAGATTCTGGGCAGAGTTAATTTGTGTTTATTTTATCTTGTTTATGTGCTTAAAGTACTGTTCATTTTTATAACGTGGTGTATGCTTTATGATCACCGACACTGGCGATCCCTGAAATTGCTAGTGTTGTGTAGAAGTTGGCATGTATTCCATGCTACTGTGATTCCTGTCGAGACAGCCGCAGTGAGGTCGGGGACTGCGTCTCGGGTCAGAGGTCGGAACCGCGTCTGTGACAAAGAGCCCGGTTCTTGCTCCTCTGGCTGGGAGAACAGTTTACCGAACTCCAGTGCGGCACGGAGGATCTTAATCTTTTGTTTTATTTCATTTTGTTTTGTTCCTTTCCCTTCTCTTTTACTAATCCACACACACACACACACACACACACACACACACACACACACACACACACACACACACACACACACACACACGCATCGCTTTGAGCTAATGTAGCTACGTGCTAAACGGCTACCGGCACCAGACGCCGGGTCTCCTGTTGGCTATCCGCCATTTTGAGTCTCGCACATGAGAGACGTCCCAACTACGTCATACGTCGCTGAGCTGTTCCCTCGCTCCTCCTCCTTACGCACACACACACACACACACACCACATGTACACACACACTCCCCCCCCCCCCCCCCCCCCCTCTTTTCAATCGTCTGTTGATTTTAGATAGCGTGCTCATAAATGTATAGTTGTTGTTAGTTTAGATATTAGTTGACTAGATCATTAGTATTAGAACGTAATAAACTCTGTTATATTTTAAAGAGCAGCTGTCTGTGATTACTTTGTGCATGTATTGTGATAATAGCTGTATATGTGGTCTGTGCTCGAACTTAAACCTTCACTTTCACTCTGAATGTGTAATAGTACTCAGACTGTTGACATTGTGAGTGAACACTAATTATGAGACTTAGTTTATCGTTTGGTTATTGGTCCCTGTTCGCAGGGTGGTGCCCCGTTATTATTAATAATCATTAATAATTGTTACTGACATTAATAATTCTATTGATGTCAAGAATTTAGTTTCTTAGATGCTGATAACCCAAACACGCTCCTTTACGTTCCCAACATATTGCTGATAACCCGTGTCAGGCTATGTTATTCCCAACATATTGGTGCCCCGTGTGAGGCCATGTTATACCAGCTTTATCACAGTGTTTATGTACATTAGTCCAGAATTGACTTTGATAATTTTTGAATCATTTTTGAGAAATTAAAATTTTTCCACGAAAGTGGATTTTTGAATAATTAAAATTTTCCAAAATTTGTATTTTCCAAAATTAATATTTTTCCAAAATTAATATTTCCCTTTTTTCCTTTTCTCCCTTTGATTTTGTAAGTTAAATTACTCGTTGAATTTCCTAAACAAACACTCAGCTGTTGTGGTAAATGTGATCGTTTAATTGTAACACAAACTCATTTTGGTTTTTTGAGTCCTCATAAATCCAACACACAGCTGTCATCAGCCAGAAGTGCTAAGACCACTTCAGTAGCATTCCAATTGCAAAGTAGTAGAGCAGTAGAAATTGTCAGTCACAGAACTTTTCACTGTATACCTCAAAACAGTAATTAGCATATAGCAGTCAAACTTGTAAGTCACAGACTAGGCAGTTCACTGTGCACCCGTTAATAACCGTAACAGTCCCTTGCTCACATTAAGTAAATAACACTACTGGGTGTCGCCACTTACTAAAAGTAAAACGTGCAACCAGAAGCCCAGGTTAGGAGCATGAAGCTCAACAGAAGTTGGACAACCCTGCATTACAAGATGCAGTTGCTGGCCCCCTCAGTCGCTACCATGTTGTGCAGCAGGACACAACTGCCCTGCCACAAGAAGCCCGGGTCCCTCGAACAGAGCTGGACCAGCTGCAGAAGAGCTATTAAGCTCATCATGGTCCCCAAAGCGAAAGCCTCTAAAGTTTTAGAGAGTAACACCCTGAGTGCACAACTCCAGGCTGCTCAGAGAAGCACTAAGACCTGGCATGAAGAACCTCAGGGGGGTCTGGTAAGTATTGCTGTCGCAATCCCCGACCCCATGATAGGCCTCCTCCCTGACATAGTCAGACAAGCCCTGCCCCAAAGGCAATTATTGTGCAATTATTTACTTCATAATGATAAGCTGAAGCAACAAAAACATAAAAAAGATCTGTTGCCACTTTGAAACCATGTAGTCAAATAAAATCATCTGAACCTGACTGGAATGGCTGCCGTAGAGTCACTTGAGGCCACTAACCAAGCCAAAGCCACGAAGCATCATGGTTTGTGACATCTGACCTGTCACACACTACAGGTGGGATCAGACAGTTAATGTAGTATGAAACCTGAACAGAAAACGAATCAGCATGAGTACAAGGGTGACCAGCGATGCTGAGAATGTCAGAATTACCACACGGGCAAAGCCTGAATCCCAATGTAGCCAAAAAAAGCTGGAGTCTGATAACAAAATGACAAAATGTTTTTCTTTTTTTCTACTTTTTGTCTTCACTCATCACTAAATAATTTCTACTCACGAAAAACAGCCAGATGCAATATTTCAGCGGGACCGCAAACAAGTGCACGCTTTAAGAGCAGGTCTTGGGTCAGAGGGAACAAATCCTTAGTGTCCATGCCGTTAGCTACATTAGCTAGTGGCATGTTGCACAACCCGTATTATGTGTGACTATGTGTGCCTGTTCCAGCATTCATCATTTATTCAGTTTAATCACAAAATGTGATGAGTGAAGCTGTGTAATCAACCGTGCACATGACCACATGGTATCCTCTTAACATCAAGGGTTCACAGCACAGCACAGGTGTATGCAAACACACACACACACACACACACACACACACATTCAAAGGCTTTGTACTACAGATGGAGCCCAACATTATTCCCATACCATTTTCAGACAACCACAGAAAGAGCACTGGTGCACACTGAGTCATTTCTGCTTTGATGAAGTAAAACTCTTCTGTTTTGTATCCATTCCAACTTAGAATCGACAGAGGGTTTTTTGTTCATTGAATGCCCTAAATGCCTGTTCAGATTTGTAGGCTTGTTAACTTTCTCTTTAGTCACGTACGTGCTCCTTTAAATCATAAATGAGACAGGTTCAGAGTGTTTATTTTAGTTAAGCATGGTCTTGTGGGGCTACAACAAAAAATACATTTATTATCCTGAAAATTAGGTATCGGATAAATTGTTGTTTTAGTATCTGTTACCAAACTAAGTATAGAACATTTTGAAAAGATGCACAGCCATACAACTGCAGTTGTCCCGGACTAGATTTAGCAACATGCAACATGCATTTAAATGGTGAACTCACTGATAGATAAGTTGGATAGAGTCCACCTCCCTCCGTTCACCTCCCTCAGGCATTAGGATTTAAATGCATGCATGCCGTGTTGTATAGGAAGTATGATATAGTATATAATAACTAAAAATAAAAACTTAATTAAAAGACGACTTGATTCGGGCCTGGCCTAGCCATGATCCAATAGAGGATGTGGAGGAATGACCAAGCCCAAAGGCCTTTGCACATCGAGGGGGTGATGAATAAGCGACAATAAAATAAGAGAAATACTCGCCAGCGAATAATATATGTCTAGATTTTTTTATTCTGAAAGGTAAGAACAGAAGGAGTTTTTGATTGAAAGGAGTAATAAAGTTTGCCATCCTGGTTCGGACTACGGAGCCTCTGAATTGATATAAATACCAATATAGATGCAACTCAACCTGTTTCCCACAACGCGATTTGATGATGCCTTTATTATTCGTGGTGCGAAAGCTCAGAAAATCAACCTTGTTCAGAAAAATACATATACATGTTGCTTTTTTGCCACATAATATTTGTGTTCAGTGTGAAACAACAGTTAGAGAAAATACACTGACGTGCAAACTAATTGCACACCAAAAAAAACGCCCCCGGTCTGTAAAGGCCTAATAGAGAAGAAGAAAAATGGCTGTTTGGGGAACATTAAGACTATGATTTATAACTCTGACATTATTCTCGGCATTATAATGACTACATAGACATACAGAAGAAGGGCCTAGGCACAAACACACATAGTGTTATACACAAACAAATGTATATACTGTAGATTCAGGCACACATGCCACAGTCAGTAAACACCCACTGGACACTTCAGTCACTAATGATTAGGATTAGCAGGACTTGAATTCATTAAATCCAGCAGCAAAAATAGAGCTGTTGCAGGTATGAAAGATTACATTACATTAGTTACTATATTTTAAATTTGGATCACTCGATCTAAATGTCTGCAATTCTCATGACTGACATAACAAATGTATTTATATCTTCAACCTGCGCCGTTGAAGGGGGGGGGGGGGTGACTGAAGCATCTGGTGTGAGAAACCGAGAACGCTGAAGACAACCACACTGCTACGCTCGGAGGAGCTTCACAAAGTGTGAATAACAGGATCCGTTCACTGTGACAGTGTGGTTCTTCTGCAGAAAGCCGTGCAGTTATAATGTGACATTGCTGCATGGATAGCAGCCACGCTATTACAGATGACTGACTCAAACGCCCTAATGCATTAACATCTACAACAGTTTGTCATAACTGTGCTGTAGTAAAGTTTGTACAACAAAAACTTTTCAAATGAATCAAGTATAAAGGAGTAAAATATGCAATACCCCCTAATCCTTTATCCAGGAGCTGAACAAATTGGTTGCAAAGACACACATAAGTAATGGTAATGGGGTGTATTTCTGGTTAGCATATTGCAGGGACTCTGGTGCAGTGGATTTATCTGGAATTATAGACAGTGAGGACTGGAACCAACATATAGTTACAGCAAAACAATGATTAACGTGGCTTTCACAACTGGAGTTTGGTTCAGTTGGTCCAAACCAGGGGAAAAAAAGATAATTTTTACATCTTAGTTGAGGACCATTTTCACCATAACCTATTACTTTAGAGTTTAGACTGAACAGTAAACATGTGATTTGGACGTAAAGGCAACTCATTCATTGGACAGTTTTGCCGACTGTCATTCTGCATTATCAGAGTTTAGGTGTTGTAGTGAAAATGAATAGGATGTGTTCAACATTTAAGTGTTAAGTTGATACCAAGCTTCAATCCGGGACAATCCCGTACAAAACGGGACGTCTGGTCACCGTACATGCGACACAAACGGCGGTCTCCGAGGTGAAAGTCCTGTGTTTGTTTGACCCATTCACTATTGCTACTTTCTTGCTCGTTTATTCCTTATTATACCACGTAACTTTAATTAACACCACATAACTTTCGCTATACTACGTCACTTGCACTAACTGAATGCAAAAACGTCCACATCCAACATTTTTACCTAGCGACTGGGCTTACTCTGATGACACAAAATGCTCACAAAGAAATAATGGATTATAAGCATTATTAGTCGAGACTGCAACTAATGATGGAATTAGGAATGAAAAAAGTAATTTAGTACTAGAATATAAAAAGATCACAAAATCAGCAGATGACTTCAATAGTAGTTTAGCTTTTGAATGAAAAGAAAAGTCACATCACCATGAAACAAACTTCACCAGAGTTGGCTCGAAAATGGATCATCTCTTTCAATTTATTCTATAAGGTCATTACTTTTCATAGTATCGAGATCATACAATAAAAAATATTTTTTTAAATAATCCGACAGTGATGTACCTTTGCTCATGTCACTGACATCATGGAGAGTGGTAGCTACGCTTAGCAGCAAACACGTCAGTGACCCCACTCTATCCCTGGGAAGTCAAAGCACCCTTGCACCCAATCTGTCAACAGTAAGATACTACATTGTGATGCTCCGTGCTGCTGAAGCCAGTACATTTTACAAAGACCAATTGCTAATCGTCATTGCATAGTAAATGGCAAATACAGTGCCAGCACATGTCAGATCATGGGTTGAAAAAGACAGCATTGTCCCCCTTAGCACACAATGAGCAAGGAATGAGATGTTTAACCACTAAAGATTAACATACCAGTCAACAGCCAGTCTGTGGCCCCAGTCAGCTTAAGTCTGCTAAATGACCGGGGTAGACACTGAACACTGAGCAGGTATGTGGAGTATTAAGATGCAATCAAAAGAGATATCTGTGAGGGAGGATTTCTGTGATTTGATCTGCCTATCATGTATAACGTGTACGTCTGTAATTCCTGTTTGGAAAGTAGGGGGTCAGGGCCGATTATCCACTCCAAATTCCTAGGTCATCTGATAATAGTAATCCAGTTTGAATGGACATCTTTTAAAGTGATAACGACATTCTTTTTTCTGCAGCTGGCAGATAATAACACCCTGTCTATCTGTTAGCATAACAAGCGGTTCAGCATAGTTGATGAAGTTGATGAACTTGCTGCATGATTCTTGGGATTTTGGGTTCCACATTCCCGGATTAATAGGTTGTAGCTGCGTTAGTGGGACAATCACATGTTGCATTGACGGCGAGCAAAACCAAACAAATGGTAATTTAGGGCGACTGTGGCTCACTGGGTTAAGAGGGTTGTCTGGGAACCAGAAGGTCAACGGTTCGATCCTCGGCTGGGACGTGTCACGTGTCGTAGTGTACCTGAGCAATACACTGGACCCAAGGCTCCCTGGGCGCCTGTCATTGGCAGCCCACTGCTCCCTATATACAGGGATGGGTCAAATGCAGAGACAAATTTCCGCCTTAAAGGGATCAATATAGTATAATAAATTTAAAAAATTAAATTTCTTTTGGAATCGATAGCGGCTATCGTTTGTCTGGAGAATTATATATATATAAACAGTATGATGTATGTAATAAAGTATAATGTACTTAGTCTTTTAAACATGAACGTTATGAATGGATTTGCACAAAAGTTGGTGAAAAGGTAGGTCACGGGTTATGGCATTAACTCTATTTAGACAGCATATATCATCATCAACCTTTATTCCATCAGTTAGTGGTGTAACGTGTGTATTGCATTGTGCATTTATTTTTCTGAAGGTTGTGTAATTGGAGGAGGCCTAAATAAATGTTAATTTCATCTGGATTGTCGACTTAAAAAATGGGACAGCGATAGACAAAAATCTGAAAAGGACCCGGCAAATCTTTCTAAAACCAAAAGAGTCATGAAAGTAGTCCTCATGTGAACCTCGCTGCTGAACAAGAAAGGCAAGACACATCTTTGTTCTATTGAAAGTTGAAGTGGCATATGTTGAAATTTAGCCAGTATGCCACTGGTATACTAATTTATGTGCCTCATGAATGGATCTAGAATACTGAAGTAAACAAACACTTAATTATGGAGAAGATGATGTCTGAAGGGGAAACTCAGTGTACTGCTTGTTCTTTGCCAACACATATACATACAAAAACTAATTTACTTACTCAGGCACAAACACAGACCTTGTATACCCACAGTAAAACATCATGGTTTGGCTCAAAATAAGTATGCTTGTTACTTTATTTATGCTCTGGGCGTAAATTAAAATAAGTGAATGTGGACTTTTGGTTTCAGAGCGCAATCTCTAGGGTGAAACTCCTGTTTGTTTGATTCACCCATCCAGCCCGACCTCTTCCATACACGGACTTCCGCAGGCGGACTTGTGATACGTCAAAAAGCGAACGCAATCCGGGAGAAAGTATGCTTTCCTCAAAATGTATTTGACAATGCAGTTATGTTGTATGTGAAAGTCCATTTTAGGAGATCAAGCTGGAATAAAAGTAACACTGTAAATATCCTAATGATCAGTGCCTGATAAAAGGCTGGTAATTTCTAGGTGTGCCTTTGCTGTATGTCCACCTCAATGTATTTGTGTTGCAATAGCAGGTAGTACATGTCTGCATGTACTTCATGCATGAAACAATGATAAGTGCTACAGTAATTTACTACGGTTTGAAAGCTGGAATAAGAGACAAGGCATGCTTTACCAGCCAAGCTGATCTCAAAGTGACTGGATGATACAGTTCTTATGTCCTGCAGAAATATTTCTAACATTTTGGAAATGACCAACTTTCAGGATAAGATTACATAGATCAGGCTTTTCGGTTCCACGAAGCAAGTTTGGCAAAATCACCATGGCAACACATCCATAAGCTTGAACCTGCTACAGCGCAGGCTAACTGAAGGTAGATGGATAAGCTTGCCACTCCCCCGGAAAAAATGGCAGCTCCTGTCATATACGGTAGTCTAATGCGCTTGCGCATATACCGGGGGTTATACGGGAGTTCCGGAAATGCATGTAAAGTGAGACACACGGTGATCCATTAAAACCAGCTGAGCAAACTAAGAAGCCTCTATTGCATTAATGTACAGCTCCCTTCCTCAGAGATCCCATTGATGAAGGAGCGATATTAGTTAGATTGGCGTTTTATAGGGAGAGAGTTCTTCCACATCGCCAAGATCCGTTATCACATCATGATGACTTCCTATACGAGCGCTATCGATTCTGCCGACAAGGAATCATTTATTTACAAGACCTTCTCGAGCCATACATTGCGAACACCACACGCCGCAGCCGAGCATGGACTGTCTCACAGACTGGATGCAGCCTTGCGCTTTTTTTGCGAGTGGTACATTTTTGTACAGTGTCGGCGATGCGGAGAACATGCATGCCGTGCTGTTCGTAAAGTTTATTTGGCGCTTAAGAAACTTATGGATGTGTTCATTACATTACCATGGCACATATTGTATAGACTCACCATTCTGAATAATGTGTTTGTGCTTAGTTTTTACTTGCTCCCATGTCCTCTTGGGTTGCATACATGGGGGTTGAAAGCACTCATAATTATATGACAGTGTTATTAGTACACCAGCATATCATTATTGTAGAAAATGATTAAGGTGGACTCTTGATAAGAATAGAGAGAATCACACACTATTTCTTTTCACTGCTTCAATTGATTGAATTTCTGATTATGAATGATACATACATACATTCTGATCCGCCCATACACAGATTCGCACACACATATTCAAACTCCTAGTTCTATATAGTAATCTACACAGACATGTATATACACATATATAGTAGGCTACATACATAAGCGCATACAGTATCCTCATATTAATTCGTATCAATTAGATACTCTTTTGGCTTGTTTTTATCTACTTATTCTGAAAGAGTTGAGATAATTATTTTCGCTATATCTCATTGGATGATGCATTCCACTAAGCCTACTGCCAGCAGGCACATTTAAAGAAATATAATCTGATTGATTGGGGTAATGAGGCACTTAAAATGAGCCTATACATTTCCCCAACACTTACGCATTTAACTTGTCTGCGATATTTTGCCGTGCTTCTTGTCTAGCCCTCGCAGCGGTGGCGGTGTTAGATTTTGCCATGATTACGGTCTTGAATTCCTCATATGCGTTCATGAACATCTCCTGCTCATCAGCGGAGTAAAGAGAGGCTCTTTCTTTGAGTTTATTTGCCATTGTACTGTTAGGAAATCATAGTTTCGGTGATCGACGCTTCCCCCTTTTGAAGTAGTACGGGCACGCGCAATTATCCTGATCCTGATCTTCTGGTTCGAATTAACGAGACTGTTTGAGAGCGGATCAGCCTTGGAGAAACCGAGATTTCAATCATCGGGTTAATTTCAGCTGGCTAATAGGACATTTGATCGACTTAGTTGAACCACGTACGAGGAACGGGGCCCTGGACAGCCACATATAAATAGAAACTGGGCAAGGTGAAAGCACAAACACGTCATTAATAAACCTAGTGTAGGTACGGTAATGGGAACACAGGCAAAGCTAAAAAAAAAGGCAAAAAAAGAGCAAAAAGCACTGTTGAACATGATTGCAGAGAAACAACAAGCAGTAAATTATTTGAATTTTTCATTCAAACGCCACATAGCCTGGCAGCTTCCCAGTTGGCAACTTGGTATTTACCAGTAAAAATAGACTGCACAGGGACGGGAGGGAAAACAGATGAATAAATGATTGTGTTTTCTACCCCGAGACAGACAGTAGGTGGGTTGGGTGTACGATTAAAGTGGAAGGAGGGAGGGAAGGCTGGAGAGTGACAGCTAACGAAGGAGGAGGCTTGGGTGGAGAGGAAGAAAGGAGGGAAAGGGAGTGGGATTGGAGCAAGAGACGGAGGTAGAGGGGGAGAGACAGATATTGGTACAACTGTGTTTATGCAGTGACCGCCCAGATATGATGAATGGCCTGCAGGTACCACATGCAGCTGAATGCAAACATCTCTATTGTGTACCCTCGGCCTTCTGTGATTCATCATTTGTTTTGGCCCTGGCTGTGTTTTTTTTTTTTCTTTTGTTCTTTTTCTTTCAGATCCAGCAAATGAGATAGTGGAAGCTGCAAAGGAGTCAGCAGATGCATCTCTAATGACCACAAACAAAGCCTGATAATGTTACAACACTTTTTCACATGCCTTGAAGTAAAGAATTATTATCATGTGTTCTGTCGCGGTTACGGACAGAATTGTCTCAGTTCCAAACATGTTCATTCTTGTCCGGCACAGTCTTTCATTATTCATGGTGTGAATCGCAATCCATCTCATTCACGTCACTCTGAAAACTCTTTCAGTCACATTTTGTTCAAAGGATAAGGCTAACATATTTGTCTTATTGTCAATAAATCCCACGAAAAGACCAAAAACCAACAATCCATTATATGGTCCCTCAGTATTTTCCTCAGTACAGCCTCAAGCTCATTTTGTTTCTTCTGGAGACATTAATCTTCTGAAATGAGTCCCCACGTATAAAGTTTAATTATTAAAGAGGTAGATGGAGGAAGAGGAGGAGAAGAAACAGCTGAGCACAGTAGTTTTTAGCTAATGTTACTCACAAAGGAGTAAATAGTGGATTTCTTGGGGACTATTTCCACCCACGGATTGAAACATGCTGGTCACCAGCGTGAGTGCGTGGCACCACATATACGTATGTGTGGTGCTATGTGGTGACGAACGTCACCCAAATGATTTGGCTCATTGATGGAATAAGCTTTATCAGACCTCGGATATACAGATGGTATTTGTTATAGGGACCAACTCATTGTTGGTTTTGGTCTTGTTGGCTAGAGCCAGTCTTACTTTCTAAGGGCAAAATAAAAAAAAAGACCTGTTCAAACAACTAAATCATTTGTGAAGCAATTCTTTTCTGTGGTGCATATACAGTAAGTGGCCAATAATGAATTGCATGACATCAGAGTAAGATGAGCTCTGCGAGTAAATTGGAGCATTGAGTCAATTATAACCAAAACCAGAGATATTTTCGCCTTTGCCAATAGTTCACTGAGGAAATAAGTTGCAAATGCCACTACTTGAAGGTTCCCTGTGGAGTTCTCTTTAAAGAAACAAAGTTTCTCCTTATATTGATATTTGCTCACAAGATCACACATTGTGCATCCTTGAGGTCGTACGCATGTTGAGTGCATAAAACCTCTGCAAAACTGATTTTCTTTGAATCCTCTGCCGCCTTTGTTGACTTTCATTGACGTAATACCCATAGTGCAGTGAAATGTCATTGGCAAAGAAATTGTGTATTGCGTCACCCACGTGCATGTATGAGAGCAATCAAGACAGGGACCCACTTGTGAAAAGACATCGCAGCAGAGTCGGTTCACACAAATGATTGAAAAAAAAACATATTTTCGTATACCATATAATATTGCTTTCATAACTGGTGACGACTCTTATTCAGGACAAGTGTAACCACTGAGTGGAAAAGGGAAAAAAACAAAATAATAAATCCAAGTATGTTTTTAAAGAAAAATGGAGGCTCCTAAATTACTGTTATAACAGCCCCAACAAGGTAGACGTAAACACAGAATGTAAACTGGAAGATGTAAGATGTCTCCCCTGTAAACATGACCACTTTTAATGACCTGGAAGTCTACTGCTTCGTTCAGCTCTAATATTAGGTCTGTTATCATTATGTGGTCTAGTAGGGACGGTTATGGAGCTACACTCACTGAACTGGGTCTTTTTTTTACTGGATACAACCAGGCTATAAAGTGTGACAGTAGTCCGTTACGTCCACGAGACAAACAAGGGCATTATTGTGCCCTTCTTATCACGTGTCAAACTTTTAAAATGTTCTCTGGCCCGGCTCCTTCCATCTGCAGCTACAAAGTCTCGGCACAGATAGATATCCGTAAATTGATGGTTTATATATAATTGTGTACTTTATGTATCTGGGTTGAATCACAGCAATTACAACTCTACTGCAGAGACACAAGAGGGCAAACAAGAAGGAGAGAAAAAGAGAGGAGTGTCTTGGCCAAGTGGTTTCTTGGTTTCTCTCTTTTGTCCTGTCTTTTAGGTGCTTAATCATTTCTCCCCATCAGGCCTTATTTCATCCTTTTACCTCCATCTCCTCCTGTCACTCTATAACTTTCTCTATATTCTGTCACTAAGTGAGTCCTTTTTGCTTTCTTCGTCTTTCACGCGCAAGATCCAATTTCTTTTATTACCACACAGCAAGGTTGTGTCCCCCAAGTTGCCGTCCTTCTCAACCGTACTTCTTGTTCCTACTTTCGTCACCAGACTCAATCCCATTTCCTCCCTCTCTCTGTTATATCACCCTACACCAGCACCCCCCCCCCCCCTCCTCCCTCCCTCTTTTTCTCTAGCCCCATCTCGTTGCTCAAACATTAAATGCTTGTTGGCAGTGCCACTGATTGATCGTGCAGCAACCTATTAGTCCACAGGCCAGCTCCTAAAGCCTGAAAGGCAATCTGAAAATCATCCTCGTTGGTGTGCCGTCTGTCCCCCCACTCTGAATATGGAACAGCTTTTCCTGTGGGCTGCTTAGCAAGCACAATAGAAATGCATTACACAAACACAATTCCGAAAAAACCCACTTTATACCTGATAATGAAACAGTATCTATTCAGCTACTTCCATGCTTTGGGTTAGGATTTCTAATAAGAAGACTTTTTATAGCACAGAGGTAGTCTCGCATAGCCAGAACTATCTCCACGTTGCTGAGGAAAGGAAAGGTCTGGCTCCACATATTATTATTCTAGTATAGGGGGGAAAAAACACTCTGGCTTGTTTGTATTTTTTCTTTAAACCAATCACAATTGTCTTGGGCGGGGCTAAGCAGAGGATGCTGCGACGGTGCCCTTGCAAAATGTGTAGATAGCAGAAGGGTCAACCCAGTCTCGGCACAACTTGCTTTCAACGGACTACACTTTAAAATCACTCGCTAATCACGTAAATCGTTAGTCAGTCAAGTTAATGTCAACCACATTTTTTTCCTAAACCTAACTAAGTGCTTTTCTTGCCTAAACCTAACTTCCTGTAGAGACAAAAGTTTACTCTGAAAAGACACTATGCATGTAACAAGTGGAAACTGACACGCCGTCCCTCACATGACCAAAACTGACGCTAGAGGAGTAACAAGTGTGAAGCTGAGGGGCACTGACTCAAACGTCTGTTTCATGTGTTGGGAGTGAGAATGTGTCGAAAGGGGAGGAGAATAAGGCTTTATTTATTTGTGATTCTGTCTAGGCCAGCAGAGAAGGCCTTGCTGGCCCTGACGGCCCACCACTGCACAAATGTGGTATAATAGAATGCCAGATCTCAATTACCTACTGCTTTAAATATTTGGGACTAACATTTGTTGTCTCAGACCCTTATTTACATAAAACAACTGAAATAAGCATATGTGGGAGGGTGGTAGTGTCTGCTGCTCCATCTCTCATTTAAGTACATCACCAACGGAAATTGTTGGTTGTTGTCATTTTATGTTTTCCTCAAAGCTCAACTTAAAAACGTACCATCAAGATCCGTGTCTGTGTGTGCTCACATGACCGATAACTACATCGAAGAAATGCGACGTTGTCTTCATACCTCTTGCCTCTTGAAGCGTGGCCTCAGCTCACTCTCTGAGCCTGATATGTCTGATAAAGCCTCGCAGAGTTGTGCCACTTTCAAAGGTGAGTGGCTATAGCTAAGGGAGCACAAAAGACAGCTCCTCAAGAAAAGGTTGCGAGCTAAAGCGGAGCAGCCAGTTAGGACCGAGACATTCAAGTGGAGCAGAAAGGGATCGGCCTTGAACCCTCATCCCTTCTAAATGTTAAAATACTGCTAAAGGTCACGGAAGAGCGGAGGCTGTTTGCAGTTTTCCTTAAAGACAGAAAAAAAGGAATATAGAGAAGAAGGAGGGGAAAAAGAGAAAAAGCTTTTACACTGCTTTAAAACATTTCCACCTGAGGAAAACTCGATAAAAAAAAACATGTACAAGACACTGGACGGCTTTTGAGGATCAAACCATCTTTTGACTTTGCCCGCATAGAGTATAGTGGATCTAGTTCTACATATAGAAAAAGTAAAGGGGGCAAAGAGGGAGGGATATGGTGAGACAGCACACACAGAGGAGGTAAGGTAAGAGGGTAAGGAAACATGCGGATGGGAGAAAGAGAAACTAGGGCACAGGCAGGAGGAAATAGCACGCTGCCGTTCTTTAAAGTTGAGCCATCACAACCACTAAATCCCCAAGACCGCCTGCCAGGACTCATCCTGCCTCGTCTCCCCGGTACCGTCGCACCTTTCAGAGCTTCACCTCCGTATCCATCTGTCTCTCCTCTATGCTCCCTTTCGCTAAGCTGTCTCCTCTTCAGCGCCCAGTCTCTCGGTGTTTTCTTTCTTTTTCACCCCTCTCCATGTTGTGTGTGGAAGACGGTAGCTGTAGCTGACGCTGATCGGCGTATAAACGTTGCCATGACAACACCGGAAGTTGACTTCCGCGATTTGTATTATTATTAGTTTATTTCTGCAATTATAATACATGTTATGTTTACTGTAATTTTGGGTACCTTGTGTTAAACTCATTATCGTTTTGCCCTTGTTTCACTGATGATGATAGACGAGCTTTTGTTGTTGTAACATGACCATTAACCCGGAAGTTAAACGGAACTCAGAAAGACGACAAATGGCGGGTGAAACCAGCGAACCTTTTCTTTCCCGTCATGTTATTCTCCTGCTGGTCTACCAGGCGAACACGGTAAAGCTTATTAAGTTAACTGATTAAAGTACTGTTATACTTGTTGTAGGTGATGAGACAGAGTATTTGTTTCTTTATTGTTTGTACATGAAGCTATTTTGTGTCTTCTAGTTTTCACGGTGGTCCATGAGAGGACAATAATAAATGTGAACATCAGTAAGAAGCGTGGACTCTTTTATGACCAGTGTGGATACAGTGAAAACGTAGCCTAATTCCAACCTACCGAGGTGCTCCATTCCCTGCAGTGAACCAGCGTGCAGTTCGGCTTCATCTACTACAGCGGACTACAGCGGACTACAGGTCTCAGTGTGCAGTTCTGCTTCATCTACTACAGCGGACTACAGGTCTCAGTGTGCAGTTCTGCATCTCCTGTAGCGGACTACAGGTTTCAGTGTGCAGTTCTGCATCTCCTGTAGCGGACTACAGGTTTCAGAGTGCATCTTCAGGTCAGACTGTGCAATACATAAATTCCACCTCTGGAAATTGATGGACAGTTCCACTACAAAGTTATTAAGAGATTGATCATTGTAATAAGAATGTACAGGTGCTCAGGACTGTAGAGAAAAGAGTGATACAAAACATAACTGTCCTTATATTAACTGTCATTCTTACTCAGGCAATGCTGTTAAGTTGATAATTGTTGCTCCTGTAAAGTTACAAAATGTCAGTTAATAGTGATTTGTTAGCCGAGCAGGTTGATTTCCTGTCAGAAGAGCAAGAATCAGCTCAAGGAGATAAGAAGTTCAAGTCAGCATATGAGAAATGGAAAATCCATGTTAGGGACGTCCGTAATAAATTAAAACACAAGTGCCCTGAGAGTGTCTTGTATGACATGATGGATGTGGTTGAGAAGCTTGAGTCTGAATTTAAGCAGTTATACGACAACACACGACTCCAAACAGTACCAAGCCAAGAAATTCGGAGAAAAATTGATGCATGCTCAGCTGTATCAGCAGATTTATTGGGACTAATGAAAGTACGCATGATTGAAGAAGGAGAAGAATTTGATCCTGAGGTGGAAAAATCAAGGTTACGGATGCTGCTCGACAGTGAACACGCTAGGTCCATATATGGGTCCACAGCTTCCAGAGTTACTGTACTCAGCCACCGTTCCAATCATCTCTCAGAGTCACCAAGTATTTCGGCTAAGAGAACAGATACAGCTGCACAGTTGGCTGCAAAAAGAGCTGAAATTGAAATGGAAGCTGTCATTGAAGCACAACGTCAGCAACTGAAAAGGCTTGAAAATCAAAGAGACATTGAGGTCATTGAAGCGAAGCTTAGAGTGTATACTGAGGAGGAGTCAAAGGAAAAAAGTGAGAAATACAGTCCTGTAGGCAGCCCTGTGTACAGTCAAGTGAACGATACAACTCCACATGCTCCCTATGCAGGATGTCAGGGAGGGCAACTTACAAAAAATGAAGCATCCTTAGTGCAGACACTACAGGAGTCAATGGCCCTCTCTCGACTTCCAGTTCCAGAACCTTCTGTATTCTCTGGAGATCCACTGAACTTCACAGAATGGAGCACAAGCTTCAAGGCTCTTATAGAGAGACGATGCTCAAATCCTGCCAATAGGTTGTTCTACTTACAAAAGTACATCGGTGGGGAGGCAAGGTCAGCTCTTGAAGGCAGCTTCTACAGAAAGGACGATGAGGCCTATCAACAAGCATGGGATAGGCTGAATGCCAGATACGGTCATTCCTTTGTAGTGCAACGGGCCTTCAGAGATAAACTTAACAAGTGGCCAAAGATAAGTGGGAAAGAGTATGTTAAGCTAAGAGAATTCAGCGATTTCCTGCAAACATGTAGCAACGCTATGCCCCATGTCAAGGGTCTCCAGGTACTGAACGACTGTGAAGAGAATCAGAAGATGTTGCTCAAACTCCCTGATTGGGTAACGTCCAGGTGGAATCGTTATGTCACGGAACAGCTGGATCAATCCAAGGACTATCCAAACTTTAGAGAGTTTGCTTTGTTCCTCTCAAGGGAAGCACGCATAGCGTGCAATCCGGTATCATCGCTGCATGCGTTAAAGCCCTCTGAAGAAAAGCCATTTAGAGAAACAAACCGCTCAAAGGCAAACGCCTTTGCCACAAATGTGAAGGACTCGGATGCATCAAGTATCATAATCGAATCCAATAATGTAGAAGAGCTCAAGCCAAATAAATGGAACTCAGTGGCTGACAACTCAAACCCAGGCAAGTGTATGTGTTGTGGAGAAAATCACTCCATACACAAATGTCAAATGCTGATGGAAATGTCTGTGGAAGAAAAGAGAAGGTTCATTCACGATACTAAGCTGTGTTTTGCATGCCTGAGGAAAGGACACTACTCCAAAGACTGTAAGAACAAAGCCATTTGTGGAATATGCAAAAGGCACCATCCTACTCCACTGCATGAAGATCATCCCGCAGCAAACAAATCTTTTCCTCAAGGTGTCCTGCAAGCTAAAGTAAATACATCCTCACTATCATGCTGCGTGGCTGGAGGTGGAGGTGGGAGCACGTCAATGATCGTTCCAGTATGGATCTCAGCACCCAACACCCCCGATTCAGAAACCCTGGTGTATGCCCTATTGGACACTCAGAGCACTCACACATTTGTTGACCAGGAGGTATGTGAAAGAATGCAGGCAGTGATGGAACCAGTAAAACTAAAGCTTTCCACTATGATGGGAAAAGATTCAATTGTGAACAGTCAGAGAGTTAGTGGACTTAAAGTCCGAGGGTTTTCCTCAGATAGCTTGATTGATTTACCGCCTGCCTATACATGGGATTTCATTCCGCTGGAACGTACGCACATTCCGACCTGCAAAACCGCCAATAAGTGGAAACACCTTGAAGTCATAGCTCAAGAAATGCCCCCGCTAATGGATTGTGGAGTAGGACTTTTGATTGGTTATGACTGCTCCAGAGCACTGGCGCCACGAAGGGTTATCACTGGAGGCGACGATGACCCTTACGCCATTAAGACTGACCTAGGTTGGAGCATCGTAGGAAGCGCACCACAACGCCCGAACTCCATAGATGTGACTGCTCTGTGTCATCGTATATCTGTCCGGGAGCTTCCACCTGTGACGCCAGCTGCTGTTATTCGAGCGCTCAAGTCCGATTTTACGGACAGCAGAGCAGGAGAAAAAAAGCATATCTCAAGAAGATATTCAGTTTCTGCAAGTTTTAAAGGGAAGAATCCAGCAGAACGAGTGCGGCCACTTTGAGATGCCCCTTCCCTTCAGAGCACGTCCTCACCTCCCTGACAACAAGAAGCTTGCCCTAGTCCGGCTGAAGCACTTTAAAAGGAAACTTGACAGAGATCCTAAATTCAGGAATGACGATTTGAGATTTATGGAAGGTGTCTTCAAGGATGGCGATGCAGAGAGAGCAGACAAACCTGAGAAGATTAGGGTAGTTTTTGACTGCTCTGCAAAGTATGAAGGCACTGCCTTGAATGACCATCTGCTAACAGGACCGGATCTTACAAATGGAATGACTGGAGTGCTCTGCCGGTTCTGTAAACATCCCATTGCAGTCACGTGTGATGTGGAAAAAATGTTCCACAGGTTCCACGTTAGCAAGGAAGACCGAGATTATCTGCGGTTCCTGTGGTGGGAAAATGGAGATACCAACTCGGAACCTAGAGAGTATCGAATGAAAGTTCACCTCTTCAGAGCATCATCATCTCCAAGCTGCGCCAATAATGGCATAAAGCATCTGGCCAGCCAAAACGAGCAAGAGTTTCCATCAGCAGCTAGCTTTATCAGAAAGCATTTCTATGTAGACGATGGCCTCATAAGCTTGGAATCCGTTGACATAGCAGTCAAACTGGTGAAAGAAACCCAAGTGGTCTGTGCTAAAGGGAAGTTACACCTTCACAAGTTCATTTCCAACAGCCGAGAGGTAATGGAGTCCATCTGTGTCACTGAGCGTGCTGTTAAAGTGAAGAATGTGGATCTCAACTACGACGATCTTCCAGTGCAAAGAGTGTTGGAAGTAAGGTGGGACATAGAAGGATTTCTGCCTCCATTCATCCTTCAAGGAAAGAGGGTACTACAACAGATGTGTCAGAAGGGCATCAGTTGGGATGAACCACTGCCCAGTGAATTGAAGCCAAGGTGGGAGAGATGGGTGAAGGACTTGGGAAACCTTGAAAATATTCAGATCCCAAGATGCTTTACTCCTGAAAACTTTGGAAAGGTCCTGAAAGTTGAACTGCATCACTTTTCAGATGCTAGCAGTCAAGGCTATGGTCAGTGTTCATATATAAGATTGGTAAGTGAAGATAAGGTGCGCTGCACCTTGATCATGGGCAAAGCAAGAGTTGCACCCACAAAAATAGTCACCATACCAAGACTAGAGCTAACTGCAGCAGTGATCTCTGCTGCTCTAACCAATATGCTAAAGGAAGAGCTAGAGCTCAGCGTTGATGGAGAGTACTTTTGGACAGATTCACAAGTAGACCTAGGACATATCAACAACGAAGCTCGAAGGTTCCATGTCTTCGTCGCAAACCGTGTCCAGAGAATTCGGGAAACCACCAACCCAGGACATTGGTACTATGTCGACACAGGGGAGAACCCTGCTGATCATGCCTCAAGCTAGCAGAGCTGATCAATTCAAACTGCCTCACAGGGCCAAAGTTTCTATGGCAAAGGGAAGTAGTTACAAACAACGGAACTATAGAGCTTCTGGTTTAATCAGTCAGTGATCAGTTATCTACTCTCTAGCTTAGTAAAGTAAGTTACTATTTACCCTATGGCTGTGGAGAACAGTGTTCTTTATTAATAACATTCTACTGTGTTGTGGTATAGAGTTAATAAATTGTTATTCAACTACGTTGCTAAATTTTCAGATGTTCTTTGAGTGACCTTAACAAAGTGCTTGGAAATTACCGTTGATTTATTTGATAAAAAAGTGTACACTGTGTTAAACATTACTGTCATATATTTGGATGTTAATTAATCAAAGGTAATTTGGTGGGAGTGTAGCTGACGCTGATCGGCGTATAAACGTTGCCATGACAACACCAGAAGTTGACTTCCGCGATTTCTTTTATTATTAGTTTATTTCTGCAATTATAATACATGTTATGTTTACTGTAATTTTGGGTACCTTGTGTTAAACTCATTATCGTTTTGCCCTTGTTTCACTGATGATGATAGACGAGCTTTTGTTCTTGTGACATGACCATTAACCCGGAAGTTAAACGGAACTCAGAAAGACGACAAATGGCGGGTGAAACCAGCGAACCTTTTCTTTCCCGTCATGTTATTCTCCTGCTGGTCTACCAGGCGAACACGGTAAAGCTTATTAAGTTAACTGATTAAAGTACTGTTATACTTGTAGGTGATGAGACAGAGTATTTGTTTCTTTGTTGTTTGTACATGAAGCTATTTTGTGTCTTCTAGTTTTCACGGTGTTCCATGAGAGGACAATAATAAACGTGAATATCAGTAAGAAGCGTGGACTCTTTTATGACCAGTGTGGATACAGTAGCTCCGCATTCATTTATTAATTTCCTGACCCAGTGCAGCAGACCCGTCCTCTAGAGGCTGCAGTTATGACTGGCGGAGGGGGAGCCTGTCTACACTTCCCTGCACCACCCAGTCCCTCCCTTGTTCTTCCTTTTGGTCTCCCAGTAGCCGGACTGTCTCCCTCGCTTTTCAGTGGTCATCGTCCGTTCAAGTCTTTGTGTTCGGACTCTTTTTCTTTTACTAAAAAAGTTCACACACAAGAAACAGAGTCTGTTTCCATGCCTCCTTGCAATGGTTTTGCTTGAGGAGAATGACAATTATGCCAATAATAATTGTGGCGGTGTTCATATTAATTAAAGTTTCACCTAAGTTTCATATGAAGAACCAAAAAAAAGCTTCATCATCACAACTATTTCTCATCTTACTCAAAGATTTTTTGGACCTCTTGGAGGCCATGGGAACAGTCTGTGAACACAACACACTGACACGTTTTAAACTTTTAAGTTGATATGGCGAACTATCATCTGTTTTTAGCTTAGTTTTGTGTTTCCGCTAACTTCTAGGAAAAAATATCTCTTTAGCTTTTAAATTCTCCACTATGTTTGCCAGTTGCTAACTTTATCCGTTTCGCTAGTAGCATAGTGGGTTTTTTGAGCGTCTGCCATCAGCAGCCAAAAAGAGACACTATAAGAGCCATGAGAGTGAAATAAAACAGTTAAAGGGGACATTTTATGATCATTTTCGTGTTAAGAACTTGTATTTTGGGATTGTATTTGAACATGTTTACATGCTTTAATGATCAAAGAGCACATTATTTTTCTTATACTGTCTGTCTGAATACACCTGTATTCACCCTCTGTCTGAAACGCTCCGTTTTTGCGCCTGTCTCTTTAAGACCCCTACTGAAAAAATCCAATCTGCTTTGATTGGCTTGTGAGAAAAATATGGCGTGCCTTTGCAAAAGTAGTATTCAAGCCGTTGGTGGAGATTCTCAGATAGAGATACATTTTTTTTTTCAAATTGAACAGGGTATTGTTATAGACTTTGAGTGTGAATCCATGCAGCTGCATCACTTAAAAAAAAAAAAAAAAAAGCAAGTGTGTGCTTAGTCAGCACATCAAGGATAAGTCTGAATAGATTGGGACACATCGTGACTTGAAACTGATGCTTAGCCAGGATGACAAAGCAACACCACCCATTGCACTCACAACAGTGCGGCACAACTTAGACATCCTCTACATCATAAGACAATGTAATGCGTGAAACTGTTGCCACATCGTTTCACAAGATCGGAGGGGTTACTGGGGCACATATCAGCAGTGAGAAACATCAGATTGTACACATAAAACACTTGGGGATGTGCTATTCTGCTCTCTTCTCCTACATTAAAGGGGAACACCACCTAAATTAACAATTCCAATATGTTATTTCCATGGCCAAGGAAAGTTCAATAGATATCTGTGAAAACAAGCTACTCTCTCTCTCACGGCCAAAAACCAGAGAAAGAATCAAACTTGTAATGTCATCAGGTATAAAGTGTTCAGCTGCGCCAAAGACAATGGCGGGAGACTGATTTCTTGTTGTTTTTTTTATACCCAATTGACCTTCATTCTTTTGTCGTGTTCTCAGTTCATCCAGTGTCATCCAGAACATCTTTCCCAATAAAGTGTCTATGAAGCAGCTCCAGAATTCATACTTGATGACATCACACATTTGAGTTTTAGCATTGTAGTTTTGGGATTTGGCAGAGAGTTGTTCATGTTAATATTTTTAGACTGTCTTAGACCACAGAAATAACTTGTACACATTTTTTAATTGGTTGTAGTTCCCCTTTAATACTGAACAATTCGACAATTTTATATTCCCATACCTTTACCCGCTTTCTGTGAATCCTCCCAAACTTGAGATTATCTCGTATGATAAATTTACCTTCAGGGAATCAGTCTTATTGCCACACAAAAGGCAGGGAGTCTGGAAAGTACAGCATGGCATTTGTCAGGATGGAAGTATGAACATTTTAGGAATGGATCCATCACCTTAGAGTGGGGAGAATAGTTGATAAACCTGGGTGTTGGATCATTAGTCAGATAATTAAGGAGGTGGGCGAATTGACTGTGACTGAAAGGACAGGCCTGAGGCAGCACATTGAGAGGTTTATTGTTAGTCTGCAGTTTGTTGTTGTAAATGTGATTAAAGCTTCTACCTCGCACAGTAAACGGTACAATTTCACCGCATCTCTTGTTGTTTTGTGCCACTTTTTGGACAAGAAATGTCTCTTTCACTTGTGTGAAAGTGTTATATATTGCTAAAATAGTTTTTGACTTCCTCAATCAAACACAATGGTTGAACCAACAGTGCGTCCTTGAATCAAACGGTGTAATGCGCCATACCAAATTTCCTGAATAAAAAGCAAGAAAGCGCAGGCCCCGCTGCACGGGAGACCAGTCGCTGTGTTAATTTGTCTAAATGTCCCAACTTCTCTGTTCTCACAATGAATTGCCCTGATTCACTCATTTGCTTTTTGGACAGTTGACCATCATCATATTCTGCTACAACCTTCCATGTAAGCTTAACGTTTATATTTCATTTAAATGTAAAGTTTGTTAGCGTGAACTTTGGTCAAATCAAAAGTAGTATTTCTGACCGTTGACTTCAAATACATAACGAATGCAACTATAGTTATGTTTTTTTTTCTTCCTTTGTAAGACAATGTAAGACATGCTTATGGTCCTGTGTGACCATAAGCATTTTTTCCAACCTCACATCGTAAGACAGAGGTTTGTAAAACTACGTTTGCACCATTACTGGAACAGACGTTTAGATGACAACATCTCCCTTTAGTCAACAGGGAAGTGAGAAAAAAACTGATACCGCCAGTCTTGTTACTACACACACACTGTTTACAAGTCACTCTAAAGCACTTCTGCCCAAGTTGCAATGCCTATAAATGAGAATTTCAAATGCTTACTGAAGGCTGCCACCGCCAGTATGAGCGTGACCACGATGGAGAACCAGGAGACCCAGAGTACCTTCTTCCTGTAGCTCTGGGCCTCGTGGGGCTTCAGGCGCATGCTGCTCTCGAGGAGACCTGCAGTGAGACAAACACACTCTGTTACAAAGACAATTCCTTCCTTATTTGTGTCTGTGTTTGTTTTATGCAGTGTTTTATTGTGTGATCTCATCAAGCAGTACAAGTGTTTAACACTTGTATCGCATAGGGATGAGACTCTTGAGTAATCAGTACTTTATCTGTGGGTAGGATTTAACTCCCACTGTTTGTCCAGTGTGGGTGTAGACAGAGGGAGAGTGTCCAGAGGGACTTGGACTTGGGACTGGCTTCACACCAGCGTACGCTGCCAACTGCTTTTGATGGACAGCCAGACCCCTTGCACTCCAAGCAATGTACTAGTCTTCAACTGACTTTAGTTTAGTTGAGGCAATTTGCACCTACAACTGTTATAAGTGCATACATGAAAGTGAAATGGTATGTGCGATGTATTTTACATGTGGTGTGCACTGTGTGTGTGTGTGTGTGTGTGTGTGTGTGTGTGTATATATGTCTTTGTGAGGGAGTGTGAGAGTCACATGGAGCAACATTTAGAGCCACAATTACACACTTCCAATCATAAGATACTTTCTGGTAATTTTTCACTTAAAAAGCATGCAGGCTGATCGAAAAATTTGTTTTGTTGGTTGAATCCATTGGCTGTGAAAGGGTTACTGATTGCAAACCACATGCCTTATAACACCATGACTGGACACGCTCTGATAACAATATTAGTGCGTGTTTTTCTATGGACATTAGCATTGTTTTCAGCCCAGATACGGTCAGATCACAAGTGAAGCTTAAGTGAGGGGAATATTCCAACAAACACTCATCAAGGGTTGTTAATTAAGAATGATAATAATCATCATACAGTTCAAGATTACCTTTTTGTGTGTAGCTGCAGATACAAAAACTCAGTTCATCAAACTGCACAATAGAAGCTACTCAAAAAGTTATACTATGGTGTTCAAGTTAAATGCTTACATTTTAGGACATTCATTTAAACAAAAAACATTTAAGCTGTGTGTGTGTATGTGCGTGTGTGTGCGTGCGTGTGTGTGCAGCAGAGGGGAGAAGTGAGACATGATCACATGATCCTTGGCTGGGGGATCAGACAGAAGGCATGTGCTCAATATGTCCTCATTCATCTCTCTGTGGCACACACACAAATTTGTGTGTGTGTGTGTGTGTGTGTGTGTGTGTGTGTGTGTGTGTGTATCAACACTTGTTTGCGACACCTTTCTTTTCTAAAAATAATTAACATCAGGCAGCACATTTGCCAGGAAGCGTGATTGAATATATTTTCTAGGATCAGTGTGACCAGGAGATCAATTAAATTATTTTTTTATCTGAAAGCCAGCGGCTGAACCTGTGCTACCCATCTTGCTATCTGGCAGGTATCTAGATGGATGGATAGAAACCACTGGCATGTTCAGAAAAATTCAGAGGTTTTCAAACAGCAACGGCAGGGACATTTATGTAAATAGGAGAGAGATGAGGAAAGCGGGGGAGGAAATGTAGACCGGGAGGCTGTGAATGTGTCGCATCTATTTAAATTGCTTGACTTTGAAAATAAAGTTTCCTCCTTGATGCCCGCTCATATCACCTTTAATATCTCTGTGATCGACCCTCATTCTCAGGCGATGTAATGACCTTTATTTACATCACCTTACCTGTCACGTCAGTAGCAAAGTAACACAAATTTACATCTGGGGTGGCCAAACGGGGTGGTATGATTTTTTTTTATAAACTAGATTATGGCTTGACCATCTTTCTAATAAATTGCACTGTATGTACATTGCATATCCTAGTTTAAAAACTAGATGTCGACTATATTAAGTGAAATTATCTCTGTCTTTTATATATTTACCATTTCTGCCTGTTCTGTCACATCTTAACACAATTACAGATTTACATTTTACGTTTACATTTGCATTGTAATCTTTAAAGCGGGCGCTTCGGCCATGAAGAGAAACCAATATTTGGCAAGTTCTGCCTGTTTTAACTTTACTTATTACATGTAACATCATAATATAGTGAGAATATTTCAACTAGGAGTGCAGCTAGCTGCTAACACCCTGGGTGTGTTAAGGGTGTTTCGCTGGCATAAGCCAAGACTGGCCGTCTCAGACTATCATTCTGGACCCCAGCATTGGCAAAATGAATAATCTGATTTAGGGAGTGTCTCTGGCCATCGCTATGTGTGGCTAGGACTCACAGCACTTCCGAGGATAGACCGGGATGATCCCCAGGGACTGTGCATCATGCCGCTTGGGCTCACGGACACTCAGCGCTTTAAACGTCTGGACGAGGAGAAATCTCAGCTCAGCTGTCATCTATTGCTCGCTCTTCCTCAGAGGAAAGCTGAAGCGAAGAGTAACGACACAACGGTGAAAAGGAGAGAGCGCCAGCACGATAGAGCGCCCATGCCTCCGGCCGCCTCCACTTCCCGGGCAGCCTCGGCTGAAGCTCCCCAGCATCACTCTCCACAGGACCTAGATGAACTGATTTAGATGAGCATAGAGAGGGGTCCGAGTCAGCAGGAGGGTCCTGCTTGGAGCGGGCCGACACTGCAAAAATTACTATAGGAGGGAGCATCTTGACAGTGAGGACCTTGCTGCAGTGGGAAATACCATTGCTAAGAGAAGTGTGAACTAACCACCCTGTCAGTGCACTCTAGTTGCTCGCTGCTTCGTGGTGACCATAGCAAGGCTGCCCATAGACCAAATCCCTCCATTATTACCAAGAACTTAAGGAGTTCTTTCAGTTAGAGGATTATACAGCTTAATGCTTTTTGTCTTCCACCACATGCAGGGGAATGGGAGGCAAAGTTACATCTGCTAAGCCCAGTTTGTGTGTTGGCAGTTTATGTTGACCGCATGGTCCCCATCAGGTGCACTGAACAGCTGTTGGTGTGCTTCTGGGATGATGTGACCAATCAAGCCCTACCCAAGAAACACCTGGCGGGATTGCCTTGAGAGTCCATCTCCCAAGCCTAAAGGCAGACAGGAAGAGCCCTTCCCGCTGTGGTACGCGCACACTCTACACGCAGCATGGCAGTGTCGGCAGCGTTGTTCAGTGGGGTAAGTCCATAGACTGTATATAAGAAGTGGATGTGGTCATTGTGACGTCAACCATTGGTTTGTGGACTGCCATTTTGAAGCTTCAAGTTCAGCGTTTTGGCCGTCGCCATCTTGGATGATTTTTGCAACCAGAGAAGGGAAGTGACCATATTTGGATGGCTGAGGAGTGACGTGAGACGCCGTATACAGCTCTGGTAGGGTAGCGAACTGTCTGTTAGGGTAGCGAACTAAGGTAGCCCCGCCCTAAAGCATACTCCCCTTTATGGTTTATTTTATTCTTAACAGGACCATAATTTATAAATGAACATAACGCTGTGTTGAAGATGACTTGAAACTAGCAATTGAGACCATAAACTAATGTTTACAATGTTTACTGAGGTAATAAATCATGTGAGTAAGGTCATTTTCTCATAGACTGCTATACAATCAGACTTTTTTTGCTACCAGAGGAGTCGCCCTCTGCTGGCCAGTAGACAATGTAAGTTTAAGACACTTTCGTATGGGATTCACTCTTCAGAACCAAGGAGGTTGCCACCAGGGTAAGTGTCGAGGACAATATGTACGACTGCTTCGTGGTCGACGTCTTGTCCATTCATACAGTTCAATCTCTTGGACATGTCGGGCTCTTTTGCTTATGCAAATTTTGAGTGGGCTATGGCATGCTCGTGATTGGAGGAGAGTAATGTCCCATAGAGTCCAGTAGAGGGCCGTATTGCTTATAGAACTAGGGTTACAATATCGTAACCTTGGTTTCCAGACTTTGTGAAAGTGCAACTGTAAGTCACTGGAGTGCCACTAACAGTTATTTGACAGCTGACCAGGGTCTTAAAGCAATTTTAGGATTGAGAACATCGCAGACACAAAGAGTTAAATGCATTTTTTTAGAAATACTGTAGGTTGATTCCAGCCTTAAAAAATAAGCCAAATCCAATCAATGTAGCTGTCACAACTCTAAATATGATAACTATTTCAATTTGTTATTAATTGCTTAAGACATGCTCATTTATATTAGTGTCGTTATGCTACTGATAGCTACACAGTTTAATTAACATGTTAATTATCCATTGAAATGAGATCCAGTTAACATGCATGATATTACTCTCAATAAACTGCATTCACAAACTAGAGAACAGGCTAGAAATTATTGTATTGTGGCCCTCTTATTATCCACTGTGGAATGATTTACAGGTTTTATGCATATTAAAAGATGAATGGGATTAAATTGGTGGTCTCTAACACACAGGCACACTCATGTGTGCTTAAGCAAATGCAAATGCTCACTTAGAGGTTTGGAATGCACGTGACTGGTATCAGAATCTAACTCTGAGGCAGACCGAGCCTGTATGCCTTGTTTTAAGGAACAATTGAATTCTTAGGGCAATCTCTGTCCCCAGAGGCAATGCAATATGTAAAACTGGAATGAATGAATAGTTTGGGGACTGGAATCAATTTAAAGATATAAAGCTTTGAATTCAACTTTTGCTTCACGCTGGTCTGAATTCTGCTGATGTAGGACTATCATAAATTATTCAAATCAAACTAAAAATAGGCTACCTCGCATAGATAAAAATACCCCTCCCATCTGGGTCCCTGATAACACACACACACACACACACACACACACACACACACACACACACACACACACACACACACACACACACACACACACACACACACACACACACACACACACACACACACACACACACACACACACACACACAAAAAAACTGTTCCAAACATTACAGAGGTAGATGAAGTTACCTTCTCCCTCCACGCTGTCTGTGATTTTCATCTCATGGCCCGTGGTGAACGTCTCGGGCTGGCTGGGGGATTTGGCTTGCTGGTGATGGTTGTTGGTGAAGCCATCTGGGGCGCACTGGCCGTTTCGCGCCGTTGCCGGGCAGGGATCCACAATAGTCGGGTCCGGGACAGGGTAAGACTCTTGGCTGGCCGGGTCTGTCATTGTTGTTTTTCTGTTGCTGTTTTGTTTTTTCAGGCTCAAAAGAGAACGATGATGATTAAAGAAAAGAAAAAAAAGATTCACGCCGGCTCGCTAAATGCACCAGCCATCCAGCGCGCGTCCGATATGCCACCGGCGTCGACTCAGATCTGCAGAGGGGAAGATTGGGATACGATAAGATGGGAGATAACGGATTGATCTCCCCAGCATCAGCCGCGAGACAACTCCCTCTGCTGTGAAGTGAACACTGTCAGGAGCAGCTCCGCAGCCTCAATGTAAACAGCCTGTCCGGCGGAGCCACTTAGAGACAGTTTAGGGTTAGATGTGGCGATGCGATAAATCGCTGAGATCCGCTGTGAATATGGCAGGCGGTGCCAGCAAGTTTTTTTTTTTAATTATTTTCCTCCTCCCCTTCCTCCTCCTCCTTTCCTCCTCTCAGAACTCAGCACATATTTCTCATACAGGCCACATTCAATAATCAGTGACATCTATCCTGCATCACTAAAGTTTTTTTCTACACATTAGTTTTAAAAAATGTACATGTTATATCCTTGATCAGACTGTTTGATGCATTTATATTCGTATGTCGTATTTTATATTTTATATTGCATGGTTAAAACCTCTTAAGCACGACGCCCCCAAATTTGGGCACTCGGGCTCAGAACCCCTCAAACTCACATGCGGAAAATAGCATGATTATTAGCCAGTAGCATGTATGTGGCAAATTTTTTTTTCGATGAAAGAGCAACGTATGGACAACAACATCATATAAGTCACTTCTAACACACTCCCAACACAGTTATAGGGTACTCACATAAGCAGATAAATATCGTGGCATAAAAGCACCAAATCCGGGCCAGAAATCGGCGCTATGAGTACAGTAAATCAATGTTTGTACCCTCATGCTAACGGCTACCCAGTCATACAAAGCATGTAATAGCATTAGCACACGTGGCGGAACACGTAACTAACTTCTGTTTTACGATCCGTACAAACACTAAACCGTTGTGGGCGATCAAACGTACCTTCATGCTGAACTTCGCCGAACAAAATCGTGGGTATGCGCCCAAGTTTTATGAAAATATGGATAATACCGTCGCGGAATTTCCGTTCCAAAGCTGTAGTCATTGCTGCCAACTGCATACTGTTGACTTCCGACTTGTTTCCAGAATAAGAGGGGTCAAGCAGGCTTGGGCGAGTGGTCAGACTGCCTGCGACCGGAAATTTCCGCCGGGGTACACGCGTCACTTCTGGCAACTTTATTGTATGAAATCTTTTGACGATCACCACCAAACTTGGCATGAGTCTTCCTAAGCCTGTGACGCGTCTAAGGAGGGGTTGTTTTTGGAAATCGACCGAGGATAGGCTGACGTGCAGCCACATACACACCCATGCAATGAGAAAATCCTACAGATGACAGCCAAAACTGGCTCTGATGATGTTATGAATATGAATATGATTCCTATTATCTGTATTTGGATGTATTGAATCATATGAGTGATAAAGAAAGTGAAATATATAGTTATATAGTGTATAAAAGTACAATGTAAGAGCTGCAACAGCTGGTTCGAAAATGATGGCCTCGCCTGACTAAAACCTCTTATTCTTAACTTTATTCCACTTTATTCCACTTTAACCTTTTTTTAATAACTACTGATCAGTTATGCTATGACTTGGAAAAGTCTCAGGGGGCTAGCTGCATTATTTCAATAAGCTTTTATCACTGAAAGTGCATTTTTCCCAGGCGAGGCTGAATATTTTCAATTTCAGCTGTGTTATGTCTTATTTTCTATATTAACCAGCAACATATTCACAATATCACCTATGTAAACTATGTCACAGGTGTTGTGATCTGATTATATCAACAAAAATTATTAAAATCGACCTTGTAGTTACAGAGCTATGGTCAGTTTTGTAGGGCTATGCTTTTTCGCTCAGAGACCTCAAAAACGGCTGCGAGCTTAAGAGGATTTATGTTGTTATTCTATGTCCAGGTTTCTGGGAGAGTTATTACTGTGCAGGTTTTTTTATGAATTGGGCGGGTTTCAGTCTAATCTGGCAACACTGCTGTGAAGCTGTTTATACTCTGGTGTGTGTATATACGAACAAGATTAATTACTACATCTGTTGTTACTGCAATAACATGATTTACCATTATCCTTTTATCTGCTTAATCATACAGAGCAGAACGGTGTGGACATGAGAGCCGTCAGAGAGAAGACAATGTAGAGATGAGGGAGGTCAAACTATCCTGTTGGGTTTAGAATGGTTGTGTGTTTAGGCCTGACAGATGAGTAAAAACAAGCCATTAAAACTTGCAAAAAGCCGTAAGATGCATGGATGAAATTCCCTCTGATGACAGTAAATTGAATCAGGTATATAATTATCATATTTTGTTTACATGCTGCAAATTGGACACCTGGATGTGCAACCTGGATGCACAAAAATACTATAGAATTTTTTTCATATTTTTTTCACTTTTTCCGTCCCCCTTCAAAAAGTGAAAAAGCTGCCATTTTCCCAGTCGCTGCTTGGCCAGATTACCACTGGTAGGTTTAATTGATAATAGAGCAGGAGGGAAACTCATAAGGACATTTGTGTCCATTTTAGATATTTTGTGGGTGTGTGTGCTTATCTAACTAAAATAAAATTTCCACCAAGTAGTCCCAAATTTGGATTTCTCATCATTGATGTAACTTCAACATAACTTAAGAGGTTAAGTTAATGGCTGTGTTTTCATTTTTTTTGCATCTCTTTTACTCTTAGTGGACTGCTCTTCTATGTTTGAAGACGGGCCTTGGAAGTTTTGCTCTTTTAATTCGTGTTTTTTCCGTCAATCAGACTGGTGGTTGTCCCCTGTCCGAATTGAAGTACCGTATTTTCCGCACTATAAAGCGCACCGGATTATAAGGCGCACCTTCAATGAATGGCCTATTTTAGAACTGTTTTTATATATAGGGCGCACCGGATTATAAGGCGCATAGAATAGAAGCTACTACAGTCAAACGTTTGACTGGGGTTGCGTTATGCATCCACTAGATGGAGCTGTGCTAAAGGGAATGTCAACAAAACAGTCAGATAAATCATTCAGTCAAACTTTATTGATTTTTGATTTCATTCACAATACGGTAACTTAAACGTAGAGGGGAACTTTTCCCTGATTCAGTAAACACGTAAAAGAAACAGTCTGATAGTCTGAATTCTCTCGCTGCTGCTCTATTCCCATGTTCGGCTGTGTAGCTGACAGCCTTGAGTTTGAACTCAGCGTCGTAAGCGTGTCTCTTGAAAGGTGCCATTTTGGGGTCTTTATACACACAAGTGGTGTTGGACTAGGAGTAAGCACAGTACCGGTGTTTACCGCGGTGCGGCTTTGTAGTTTACCAGTCGTACTGAAACATTTTGACAGAGCGCCGTGTACAACCAGTATGGATCAACCAATTAACCAATTGATCCATATATAAGGCGCTCCGGATTACAAGGCGCACTGTCGTTTTTTGAGAAAATTAAAGGCTTTTAAGTGCGCCTTATAGTGCGGAAAATACGGTAGTTAAAATTGTCCATCTTGTGTTTCATTAAAAAGTGCAATGTGATGGTACCCATTTTGACCACTATGCTGCACTTAAGTGGCACGCTCTTTAGGCTGGTGAAGAGAAAGGTTAAGTGGCTTCAGATGACCGCAGGAACCACCATTTTAGAAAAGAGTTGGTAGCCTGTGATTTGACTTGGAATCACACCATTGGAGCAAGGGCGTAGGTTTGGTCTCAGCATTGGTAGGGACACTGCCAGTCGTAGTCTTCGTCGTCGTTACCCCCCCATCTAAAAAAGTCTTAGTTGATATATTATGTTGAACAGGCAAACTGTATTAAAATATGTAAACATTTGTGTAACTTGGATCTGATTTAAACATAATAACAGTAACAAAACCTTAGTTTAAATACAAAACAGTATTCTGCACCAAATAAATAATAATAATAAATAATTAAATAAATGAATAAAAATCGTTCTGCTAAAATGCCAATATACAGTAACAGTATATATAAAAATAAATCTATTCTGCAGCACTTAATAGGCTACAAATAAAGTGCTTTCCTCCTTTATGCAATTATTAGTGCTGGGCAACGATTACAATTTTTAATCGCATGGATTTTTTGCGATTAATCGCATTGTTATGGCAAAGTTCAATAATGAATTCAAAAGTAGTGTATTGCGCACTTTTATTTTAAAAGTACTGCTATATGAACAAAAGGTCAATAACATTTGGTTTGTAAACACTTTAAACAAATCAGGTTATTTTTAACAGCAGTAGTCCCTTTACACAGTAGCAGTTCTAGCTCTTCAATATCTGTGCTCAGTGTGCTGACTGTATGTGAAACGTTCCACTGCTGTGCAACAGGAATAAAATGTTTCAGCAAAAATGTCTGTCTTCATGACAGTCAGAGCATGTGAATGCAGCTCTACTGTTCATCAATATAATGCTGTAACTCAGAGGTAATTATGGTTACCCAGCGATCAAAGAATAAAGACGCTTTACGCACAATTTAGGTTTATTTTCCCTTTAACTCACAAGATGCAGGTAGCATGTTTTATACTTAATGTGAATATAATTCATACTTTGTTGGCATCTTATTCTGAAAACCGGATGTCCGTCTGAAGAAACCGGATGTTGTCTCACGTTAATCTTTCCGCTATCTTTCAAAGTCCTTCGCTCGCTCCCGATCTGTGCCGTTTGAATGCGTTTACCGTGAATTTGGTGGGAAATATTGGTGGGGACAATTGTGTCTTTCCCAAACTTTGGTCGTGACTAGTCCCTATGTACCCTATGCAAACCTACGCCCTTGCATTGGAGCCTCTGATAAATTATGAATTAGACCAATTCTGCCAGTCTGACCTAAACCTGAATTGATATAAATTTAGGCGACCTCGGATAAATTTAATACCCCCGAAATAACATCAGTGTCTAGTGTTTACAGCAGGAGATAAGGGTGTCCGATTACCCGGCATCAGCATGGAGTGAAATGTATCTCAAAATGGTCACAAATGTGTTTTACATGATCTATAAATGAGTATTCACAAATGCGTGTTCCTATTGTCAGACAAATACCAACCAATTTGAACACATTTATCGCAAGAAGTGTTGCAAAAATAGTAAAAGTTGCAGCAAAATGAGATTGGGGTTAGAGGGGGAAGAGAAGATGGAAGCCGGTGGTCTATTGCACGCAATGTTTCTCTTTGTCAATAATAGTTGGAATGTCAACTTTATGAGTGAAGCTTTGAACAATTCGGTACAGCCCAAGTGATTACATGTGTGGCCGTAACTCCAGCGGGAAAGATGTCCACTCTCGTTATAGCAAAAGAATGCAAATGTGGCTATTTGGAGCTTCTTTGTTTTTCGACCCAAATAAAAAGGGAGAGCCAGAGAACCTGAACGAAGTGATTGGTAAGCTGACTTAGGTAAAGTTAGAAAGATATTGACAGATTCGGACTTCCCGGTTCAATAAATCGTTAGAAAAGGTGAGGAGAGTTGTGCTGGTGAGGGAGAGTGACTGGCAGGTGCACTGAATGAACTGATTAGGGACAGGTGAAGGAAGTGAGGAGCTACAGAAAACCACACACAAAACACCAAGGCAAAGCCTGATTGTGACAGTACCCTCCCCCTAAGGGACGGATTCCAGACGTCCCAAAACATAAACGTCTTCCAAGAGAGGGCGGTGGGGGCCCGGAGGAGGGAAATAACTCCTCCGAGGCCGAGAGTCAAAGTCCACAACCGGGTGGGTGGAGGGGGTCCGGAGGAGGGATGGCCAGACTGGGGGTCAGGAGGACGGAACTCTAGAGACTGGAGACGGGGAACAGGGCTCCAGAGGCTGCTGGAGATCAGACGGGGAACAGGTGGCGGCGGCTGGAGGGCCCAGCGGGAGCGGGGGATCGCTGCGGCCCAGCGGGAGCGGGAGTCTGACCCTTCTTCCTCTGTCTCCTTCGAGGGTTGAGCTGGTTGTCCATCAGGTCGCGGTTCGCCTTCTGGACACGCCGAGGCCCACCAAAAGCCAGGCGGGTTCCCCTGAACTGCTCGTACCACTCAGGGGAACAGCACTCCCAACCGTGGTCTGCTGAGTCCATTGTAGGCCGGATCATTCTGTCACGGGACATAATGAGGACTCAAATGCAGACAGTCAGAGTAGTGAACAAAAGGGTTTTAATAACTCACAAAACAAAAACAGGTAATCCAAGGACGAGACAAGGGGGGGAAATCCAGCAGGACAAGGCAGGGCAAAAACAGGGCAGACAGACTGGGAAACCTGGAACAGGAAGAGCAAAACGGGCAGGTAGGTAGGAAACAAAAGCAATGATCTGGCAGTGAGTGAGTGAAAGACAGGGGTTTAAATAGTGACTAGAACAGGTGAGGAGAGTTGTGCTGATGAGGGAGAGTGTGACTGGCAGGCGCACTGAATGAACTGATTAGGGACAGGTGAAGGAAGTGAGGAGCTACAGAAAACCACACACAAAACACCCAAGGCAAAGCCTGATTGTGACAATTGGGACATATATGTAACATTTCAGATCCTTGGCACTATGGGGTAGTATTTAGAAAATATTTTCAGAATTGTGTTACATGTGGTCCATTAAGTCTGTTTTATATCCCCTATAATTTTTCTTTCAGGAAAAATTGGGTTCTTATGGGACCGATGCAGAAATAATAAGAGCATTCCTGCTACACCCTACTGGGAGAGAGGGAGGACTGCTGTCGACTGACAGCAAGACATGTAGCAACCTGCCATGAGCTCCACAGAGCCCCACATGGATAATGATTAATTTAATAATTAATACTTTAATACTAATTCATTTGTTTGTGTTTATATTGTATTACGCTACATTCCATAGCCCATTTTGTTCTCCATGCCCTTTTGTGTTGTACTTGTTCATTTAGTTATTTATGTTGAATGTGTAGTTTGTGTTATGCTCTGCTGTGTCAAGTTTTCTGAGGTTATTCCTGTCATATATGACAGTCTAATGCGCTTGCGCATATACGGGGGTTTATACGGGAGTTCCGGGAAACGCATGAAAAGTGAGGCACACGGTGATCCATTAAAACCAGCTGAGCAAACTAAGAAGCCTTTATTGCATTGATTTACAATTCCCATTTTAAAACAGTTTATGTTTGTATTTTCTCCATGTTATGAAATGAAGCATGACCCTTCTCTCTCTGAGCAATATCGGTGGTGCCCTCACGACTGGATGTAGCAACAGCAGTGGCCCCCTCTTCATCAAGTGAGTATCTATGTGTGAGATTTTGTATTTGCGTACATACACGATCTATGTGAGTGCACGTACATGCTTGTTGCACAGGTTTATGTTTTCACAGGTTGAGTGTAATTCTGTTTTGGCTCCAGCCTACTACAATCCCTGCATTTCAACTTTGCTTCTCTCCCCTGCAGATAGCGCTTCATTCAGCAATAGCATCACAACTCTGATTAAGTGACATTATATTGATATTTCATTTTGGAGATTGCAACATCCGTATTTTACCTTTTACTTTCATTACATTTGGCATTGTCGTCCGGAATTTTTTTTTTTATGGCTACACTGGAGAACTAACTGAAAGGCTATTTTTTATCAAGCAATTAAACAAAGTAGATGAAAAAATAGACACATTTGTAATGACTGATCGGAAGTTTTTTCTCTTTTCTGCTTTGAGGTATTAGGTTCCGTCTATTTCCTTCAATTCTGTTCACATTTAATAAATAAAACTTAGTATTAGTAACAGTAATTATTAACTGCCATATCTCTTGAATGTAATATTCCATGGTAACAAAATTCTGTAAAGTCTGAAGCATTTGATACAATTTCACCTGTAGGTGGCACTAAAAGATGTAAAACATTGGTGTTTATAAGCAGCTTGCAGAAGCACCTAACAGCTTGCAGCTGTCACACACACATTGTCTTTAGAAAATGCACATTTTAGTTCGCTCTACATTCTGTGGGTCAGTGATTTTTAACTGTGCAGCAGCTTATAGTTACCGCGAGCAAACGCCAGAGGTAATAATAATGCAAATGCCTCCTGTGCAGGCAGTCAGCTGCACAGTAATGCTGCTTTAAACGTACGTGTGTGTGTGTGTGTGTGTGTGTGTGTGTGTGTGTGTGTGTGTGTGTGTGTGTGTGTGTGTGTGTGTTCATGGTTGAACTGGGGTAGGGAGCGAATAATATTTGAGGCTGTAATAGGCCTATCAGTTAATGGTTCAGGGTATCAACTATATCGTAGGCCTACTAGGTTTAATAGCCTCCACAGACTAATGATTACTCTCTGCTTGTCTTACAGACTAGGTAATGAATGACCAGGGTGTCCCAGCAGCAGCCATGCAGTCACCTGTCGGTCATTGGGTTATGGCTGAGGCCGGAGGGTGGAGAGTGAATTTGCTAGATTTGCGCTCACAGCAAGTGATCCTTGGCAGCAGACAGCCTTGTTTTTCCAGAGGGTAATCATAAGGATGAAGATTGACATCCATAATCATATTTTACCAAAGGAGTGGCCCAATTTGAAGCAGGTAGGCACCGAGAGACGCGAGGTCATTGAGGACCTGAGAGGTTTTTCTTACAGCCTGGAGCCTCCGGAGTAAATCCACACAATGTGTGGTTGGTTGGGTCTGCAGCACGCAGGAGCTTCTCCTTCAGTTCAATGCAATTAAAAGCCAGTAAAATAAAGTGTACATGCTTTTCCCATTGGAGTGTCAGCAGGGAGTTTAACAGCTCACTCCATAAATCTGTTTTCAGTATGGATGGTTAAACTTTAATCAATAGGTGGATTTGGCCTTGCTCTGCCCTGTTCTTTCTGTTATCTGTTCCTGCTCGTATGTGTTTGTTACTATGGAGGCCTGGCCTTGGCTAATGATTTGACATGTTCAGTGCCAGACAGAGATGGTCTTTCTTTTTTCCCAGGAAATGTATATTGTAACATAACAAGTCATGCCTGTCTTATTCATGTTACCGTATAATGAGTTATGAAGTAGCTTCTCTGCTTCTTGAGATGTTTTGGCTTTGAACACATGCAAGGCCAGTGGGTTTTTTCTGCAGGGGGGGGGTTAAATCAAAACTTTGCGTGTTACACTGAAATAATACTGTATTTCACCACTTCTGCATGATGTTTGATAAACAACTAAAGGCTTATATAAGCAGAAGTGACACATTTAGGATTAACTCTGTGAGTCTCGATTTATTGCACCACTGAGTCTTTCTTCATATCCATATCATATGATGAATGGGATTATTATTATTATTAATTATTAATAATTGCAAAAACAATTCTGCATTTCCTTCCAAACAAATAAAACCCCCAAATGAAGATAAGTAGTATTGAAGCGGTAGCTTTTCCCTTTGCACAAACTGAGCCAAAAAGTCATTCACAGACAAAGAAATGTACTTCTGAAGCTTGTCCTCGCTTCACTTTGATGAAATAGCAAGGTGATAATACAATAATACCTATTTGTCTGAGCTGCTTGAGAGGGCTTAGTTACTCAGAACCCAAAAAGAGAACATCAGGGTTAACTCAAATAAACTCCACTGTTGAGCTGGTACGCATGCATTTCATTGAAAGCACGTTTCCAAGAAATAACTACTTCAAGACAAAGACTGACACTTTTAAAAAACAAGTGTATAAAAGACATTTTAAATAGCTGCAGCTTCTCTGTGGCATGAACAAAGCACACTGTGCTGCGGATGTGTAGGGATATGAAATAGGGCTGGCTGCATTGCTCACGGAGATCATTGGCGACATCATCTGTATGCAAAGGACTCAACGGCCTCAGATGGCACTCAGTTTGAGTTATCCAGGGCGTTGGAGTGGATAGTCCTGAAGGATGAAGATTGAACCCCTGGCAGATGGGATAACACAATTGAGGCTTTCCCACAGCAGGACGCGCGTTGGATACCAAACTATGTTTACTTTTATACAGATTTTGCATCTAAATTAAATACACCAGAGATGTAAGATAATAAACAATTTGTTTTCCAGTATGTGGTATAAGAAAACCCCACTCAATTATTAAGTATAATAACTATTTTGCATGTGTTTCAGAGGTATGGATATGATGGGTTTGTCCAGCTTCACCATCACTGCAAGGTGAGCTGCTGTTTATTTTCCTGTATGCATGCACAGACAGGGTAGACAAGCCCTTATGCAATTGTACTGCACACAATGCGCAGGGCACAGCAAGTTACCTTCCCCCGGCTGCACCCCCACCCTGTGGACCTTTTCAAGTCCTCGACATGTGAGCAGCTGCAGGACTCAGCACGGTGCCACTGCATCAGCAGAAAGATTCCCTTCGAATACCACCGCAGCGCAGCAGAACAACGCAGGGCAGCTGCCAATGCAACTTTCCGTGGCCGACATTGGTTGAGCTTTTGGCACCAGCGAACCGCACATAAGGACGGATGGTTGACTGTGACACATTGATGCACTCAACCGTAAACCGTGTCTGGTGATGAGCATCTGTTAGAGTCTTGATGCCAATGTTAGAACAAGATCTGTGAGGATTCCAGGTCGCATTGTAACACAGGTGTAGATGCACAAGATTTTTTTTATTACAGCCATTGACAGGGGAAAACACTGTCCAGGTGTTTTTTGTGTCTGCATTTGAATACACCTCTATAAAGACATTTTGAATGTCAGGTGTAAATGACAGTTCACATCTCGTACGTTTTCCATGAATCAGCTGTCTGCTGCCATCATGTGGTTTTGAAGTATTATGAAATCCCCCAAAAAGTCAGCTTGAAAGCTGGAAATGAAATAGTTAACAAGAGCAATGTATGCTGCCAAGGTGTCCGGACTCTGTGGAGGAACATTTTTAATCACAGTCACATCAACATGGGGGATGTGACTGCTGATCATGTTGTGTTTCAGGGCGAAGCAGACATGATGAAGGATGGGAAGCTGTTCAGAGTGATTCAAGAGAACTGCTGGGATGCAGACGCACGCATATGGGACATGGATCAACATGGTACATGCACAGATATGCGAGACACCAACAAGTGCCACAGTGTTTCATCTCATTGATGCCTTTCTGTTTCTAACCCCTTCAGGAGTCACAGTTCAGGCCCTTTCCACTGTTCCTGTGATGTTCAGTTACTGGGTAAGCGCACATTAATTAAGCAACATGGATCAAAAACGGTGTAGCTGTTATGTTTTATTGCTGTGCGGTTTACTACGCCCCCAAATTACTGTGAGTTGCATTTGTTCATTCTTGCTGAAACATGAGAAAAATTACATTAAAACACCACAGCGGCTTATTGTCTGCAAAGCTGCTTCACTGTCTTTATCCTTCTTCAGCCAGAGAAGCATCAACACTAGGATGAAGAATTTATTATTCAAATTGTATTTGGTAATACTTTCTATGATGCCCATACTTGTAATGCATTATAATTTGCTAATAGCACTGAGTAAATGATAAGCACACATAAATATTGATCATGCTTTATAACAATAATCATAAAGCATTTCAGTAGGCCTAATAATGTCAAGTATCATATTACTTCAAAATTGCTCACTGACATTGTTTTGCAAGGATCACATTATAATTCCCATTGTTGTAATAGATATTAAATCACTGTTCGAAGGCATTATAATGTGATTATAAGTCATTATAAATGGCCATTGTTTGCTTTAAGTAAAGTAAACTACAGTGACCACTTTAAGTGACCTATAATAACATTATAGAGCATTAAAACTATGACAATAATAATACACTATGACCCTTGCAAAAAAGATGCAATTACACGCATTATAAGTATGTTTATAATGCATTATAGAAATGGGCATCATAGAAGTGGTTATACCTTTCAGATATATTTACCTATTCTCATCTTATTTTTGCAGGCCAAACCTCATGACACACTGGATCTCTGTGTCCTTTTAAATGACGATTTGGCCCGGACAGTGCGCAGTCACCCCAAGAGGTTTGTGGGTCTGGGCACTCTGCCCATGCAAGCACCCGACTTGGCCGTGCTGGAGATGAGGCGCTGTGTGAAGGAGCTGGGCTTCCCTGGGGTGCAGATTGGCTCACGGATCAACAACTGGGACCTCAACGCCGCTGAACTCTTTCCTTTCTATGCTGTGAGACTTTGAATATTGCAGTATACATGTTTCTGGTAGTTACAAATTGTTCACTGGTTTGACTGATTTTACACTTTGTATTCAGAGGGTGAAGTTCTCGTTCACATAGAATTGCTGATCTTGCGGTGTGTCTTCTATGCAGGCAGCGGAGGAGCTGGGCTGCTCCATATTTGTCCACCCGTGGGACATGCAGACAGATGGGAGGATGGCTAAGTATTGGCTGCCCTGGCTGGTAGGTGAGGGAGATGGAGTAGGAACAGGAGATATTGAACACCCCCCTCCCTCAAGTTAATAGAAAATAAAATACACTTTTCTTGTTAAGGTAACTTCTTTGTGGCTGAAATTGAACCATGTTTAGTTATCTGTGCATATAAAAACAGAACACTGGCAAAAGTGCAAGTCCAACATTACAGTATTTCCTAAAATGTTAGATGAAGTCATCAAATCCAAATATCGTATTTTTCCATGTGCCTTTTAAAAAAAGTTGCTCTGATGTCCTTACATAAAATGTAATATTTTCATTTTCCACTTCCACTTATTTAAATCTTTTAACCGATTTCAGACCTGATGACTGACTATTCATACTTTTTTTTTTTTTGTAAATATGTTTTATTGATTTTCACAGTTTTTATCCCACCAGGGAAGAGGATTCACACATGTCTGAGGGCAATTACAGATTGAAATTTAAAACCTCATTCCCGACCCTGCCCACCCAACCCACCCAATGCAGGGTTACAGGCTATGGAACGTATACATTCAGGTAAATTCAGGTACATTCAGGTGACGGAGATGCAGACATAATATCAAATAATTGCATTAATCGATCAGGCAAAGTAAAGCAATTTGGAAAATAAAAATAATAGCGAGAAGTTACATGTAAAAAATGTAATGATTAATAGCTAAAGAAAACAAACAAAAAATACAAAGGAAAAAAAAAAAAAAAAAGAAAAGAGGAGGGGGGGCTGCTCACTGTTGCTATGGGGCGGATAGGGGATCCACATTAGTCTTTGTTGAGAGGTTCTTGTAAGGAGTCGTAGTATTCTAGAAAAGGTCTCCATACTTTACGAAAGGTTTGGGAGGACACTCCCAAACCTTATATTTAACCGTATATTTAATTTTTTCAAGTGTCAAGAAATACATGACATCTTTGACCCAGTGGGAGAACGATGGGGGGGCACGTTGCTTCCATCTCAGAAGGATCAAACGTCGAGCAAGGAGTGTTGTGAAGGCTACGCCCACATTGGCTTTATTTGGTAAACGGGCACGGAAGTCTTCTGGTATTAAGCCAAAGAGTGCGCAAATTGGGTCCGGGTCAAATTGAGCTGCAAACATCTCACTATAAGCTTTAAAAATACTTATCCAAAAGGTGGAGAGTTTCGGGCATAGCCAAAACATGTGTAACAAGTCTGCTGGCTGGCCTTTACATCGAGGACATAACGGATCAGAGTTAGGGTAAATTTTTGCCAATCTAGCATTAGTGTAATGAGCCCTGTGTACCACTTTTAGCTGTATTAAGTTGTGTTTAGCGGATGGAGATGATGTATATATCAAGTCTAAAATAGAGTCCCATTGGTCATTTGTTATAACCACTCCCAGATCTGAGTCCCAGGCCATTCTTAAATTTTCCAAGGAGTGTGGGTTGATATTGTTAATGAGCTCGTAAGTTTGGGATATCAATCCTCTACTGTTCGGGTTCAGTTCTAGGAGGTTGTCAACATGAGATTTCATGGGCTTGTTCAGAAATGAGTCAAACGTGTTTCGTACGAAGCTCCTGATCTGCAAGTAGCGGAAAAAATTGTTCCTTGGTAGATCATAGATTTGTGATAATTGGGAGAATGAAGCAAACGTGTCTTCTATGTATAAATTATGGATTGATCTGATCCCTTTATCAAACCATAGAGTAAATGCGTTATCTGTACAGGAGGGAATAAACATATGATTAAATTTGATGGGGGAGCGGGTGGAGGCTCCTTGCAGCCCAAAATGTCTCCTACACTGAGCCCATATTCTTATTGTGTGATTTACTATTATGTTTGTACTCAAGTTATTGCTAAGAAGAGGCAGGGCTGCACAGACCACTGAGCCGAGGTGGTGCCGACAGGAGGAAAATTCTATTTGTACCCAGTCCGCCTTTCCCACAATTGGCCTGTCTTCAAACCAGTGAAGTAGCTTCTGGATATTGCATGCCCAATAGTAAAAGAGAAAATTGGGTAAAGCTAAGCCTCCTGCGCGCTTTAGTCTTTGGAGTTGAGTCTTGCTAATTGTTAAAGAAGGAGACAGGGTTGATTCACATACAGAATGTACATCAAGACCGCTCCAAGATCTGTCTCCGAGTCTCTGGTATTTATACTAAGTAAACAACATGCAGTGGGCTGGCACAGGGTAACACACACACATTTTGCGTTTCACACAGGCGTCTACGTATCTGGACACTTTAACAATTCGTTCTAGTACAAAGGTCACTTTCTCATAAATCATGGTCGCAAATCAGCCCTGCGTAAGTATTGACGCTTTCTACAAGTTTATTATCATTCTTATTCAGGACAAACAGCTGAAGTGTTCTTTCGGCAATCAACTGCTTCTTAAACACTACAGAGGACATGAGCCTCTGTTAAATGTATAACATTCACTACTTATTAAACGCATAATAAGTAGTCATTTAGATTTTTCCCAACACTAATCCGACTAGGTTTGGTCCCCCATATGAAAGAAATGCTATTTTTATCAAGATTTTTTTTTAAATATTTTTTAATCAGGATAGGAATATTTTGAAAGACACTTATATTGTCTTATAATAAGACACTTAATGAATGTATTTTAGAAAGGAGAGGTTATGTTTTGTTGTCTTTTCCATCCCAAAGGCATGCCGACAGAGACAACCATGGCAATTTGCTCGATGATATTCGGAGGCGTCTTGGAGAGATTTCCGAAATTGAAAGTTTGTTTTGCACATGGAGGTAAAGATCAGATGTCACAGCAGAGTAATACAAGTGTCAACTTAATTTTTTCTTACTTGATGCTCAATTACAGATACTGTTTGACCTTTATTGCTCATGTTCATCTGATTACAGGTGGCTCTTTTCCATTCACTGTTGGCAGAATTGAACACGGCCACAAAGTCCGCCCTGACCTGTGTGCAGTGGACAACAAGATCAGTCCGAGGAAATACCTCGGTTCTTTCTACACCGACTCCCTAGTTCACGATCCCATCTCCCTGAAGCTGCTCATTGATGTTATTGGAAAAGTGAGCTTGTATTCAGCACACACACACACAATGAGAACAATGTTGCCAGTTTTGATCGTGGAGAGTGTGTGGGTATAGATACTGTGGATGTTCACTACATGTTTAGCGCTATAGCGTAGTTTTCCAAGTTAACGTGCATGTATTCCTCTTTCAGGATAAAGTGATGTTGGGAACAGACTATCCATTCCCGCTGGGAGAGCTGCAGCCTGGATCCCTGATTGAGTCGATGGATGAATTTGATGACACACTGAAGGTAACATTTTCCTCTCCTTCATTTTGACAGTGCTGCTGCCTCAGTACTGCTGTGTAACACATAGCCAGGTAGAACATGCTTATCAGCAGTAGTGCAAAAGGCACAGTACTATTAGTCTTTGGCAGAATGTTTAATAAGCCATTCTAAATATCTTTGATTCTGCTTTCAAAATGTATGCGCGTGAATTAATACGTTTTAAAATCTAACTGCAAGTCCAATCGAGTAGTCAACATGGTGTGTACTCTTTTGTTTTGCAGGATAAATTGCTTGCTGGAAATGCAGTGGAATTTCTGGGCCTGAAACGAGAGCAATTTCAGTGACATGGAAATATGAGATACAATGCCACACCCAGTGATTCAGTGTAAATGCTTTATACAAATATTCATATTTGGATGATTAAAGTGAAAGTTCACCCAAAATCAAAAACACATTGTCCTCTTACCCGTGGTGCTATTCATCAATCTAGATGGTTTTGGTGTGAGTTGCTGGACATATCAGTAGAGATGTGTGCCTTCTCTCCAATAAAATATGACTATATAGCATACGGCTTGCGGCGCTGAAAGTGTATATATATATATATATATACACCCATATATATATACATGTATATATACATATACGTATACATGTATATATACATATACGTATATATACATATACGTATATATACACGTATACATATACGTATATACATATACATACACGTATACATATACGTATATACATATACGTATATATACGTATATATATATACATATACGTATATATATATACGTATATATATATATATATGTATATATATATGTATATATATATATATGTATATATACATGTATATGTATATATACGTATATGTATATATATATATACGTATATGTATATATACGTATATATATATACATATACGTATATATATATACATATACGTATATATACATATACATATATATACACGTATATACGTATATACGTATATATATATATATACGTATATATACGTATATATATATATATATACGTATATATACGTATATATATATATATACACGTATATATATATATATACGTATACATATATATATATATATATACGTATATATATATACGTATATGTATATACGTATATATGTATACATATATATATATACGTATATATATATACGTATATATATATACGTATACATAAATACATATACGTATATATATATACGTATATATATATATATATATACGTATTCATATATACATATACGTATATATATATATATATACGTATACATATATACATATATACATATACGTATATATGTATATATATATACGTATACATATATACATATATACATATACGTATATATATATATATATACGTATATATATATATATATATATATGTATACATACATATATACGTATATATATATATATATATATATATACGTATACATACATATATACGTATATATATATATATATATACGTATACATACATATATACGTATACATGTATATATACATATATACGTATATATACATATTGTCACGGGGCATGATGAGGACTCAGACGCAGACAGTCAGGTGTAGAGAAAAAAAGGTCTTTAATGAACCAAAAACAGGGAATCCAGGGACAAGACAAAAGACGAGGGGGAAAATCCGGCAGGAAAAGGCAGAACAGGCAGACTGGAAAACCGGGAACAGGACGAGCAACTATAACTATAACTCCTCCGAGGCCGAGAGTCAGAGTCCACAACCGGGTGGGTGGATGGGGTCCGGAGGAGGGATGGCCGGCCTGGCAGACTGGGGAGACTGAGGGTCCGGAGGACGGAGCGCTGGAGACTGAGGGTCCGGGGGTCGGAACTCTAGAGACTGGGGGTCCGGGGGTCGGAACTCTAGAGACTGGGGGTCCGGGGGTCGGAACTCTAGAGACTGGGGGTCAGGAGGACGGCACTCTAGAGACTGGGGGTCGGGAGGACGGCACTCGAGAGACTGGGAACCAGGAGGGGAACGGCACTCGAGAGACTGGAGATCGGACTGGGAACGGCGCTCGAGAGACTGGAGATCGGACTGGGAACGGCGCTCGAGAGACTGGAGATCGGACTGGGAACAGGGCTCCAGAGACTGGAGATCGGACTGGGAACAGGGCTCCAGGGGCTGGAGATGAGGCTCCGGGCAACCGGAGTCCATAGACTGGGGCTCAGGGGGATAGACTGATGACCCAGCGGGGTAAAGGGCTGGAGGTCGTTGCAGCGTTACGCTATTAAATCAATGCATAAATCAAAACAACCGAACAGGAAAATAAAAATACGTGGGGCTAAACTGCACCATCGGGGAGGTCAGTGTTGAGTTAGGCGTAAATAGAGGAATTTGTCACAGAATATGTAGGCAAAATATGACTAAACCACTGCACCAAAATCAAATCAAATTTACCTACGCACAGCACGCTAAGGTGACTCAAACAACACAATAAGATCTGCACGCAAGAAGCCAACTCTACCATCCCCTTCGGCATAACACAAAGCCCCACAAGAAATTAAACAGAAAATGGCCCAGTCAATTGATTTGTTTAAAAAAAACACACTAAATCTAATAAGCGTGGGAAAAACAGTGGTTGGCTCCTCTAGTGTCCGTTTAAAACTAAAAATAAACAATACATTATACAAAAAGGAACCTTTACACAAACATTTAATAGAACATGAAATGTAACTGTAATTATCTACCTTTCTAGACTGGCCACCATCCCCTCCAGCAGATAACACATTTTAACCATTATCTCACACATCTTTGATTTAATGCTATGACCTAAAAAGAATACATCATGTTTTCTACAATTTCACTCTTAAAATCATGCTTTCAAACATATTTTAAAAAGGAAAGAAAGAGAGCCTACCAAATCAGTCACCAAACAAAGGTTGGCCTCAAGGCTGATCAGCTGTTCTCTCAGGTTCTCTGAGTTCAGCTGTTCTCTGAGTTCAGGAGGAAAGGCCCAGGTGAACTTCCCACCCCCTTTTTTACTGCCCCCTGTTGCGTGGGTCCTAATGGTAGGCTGCCTGTTACCTGCCTGCAGTATAAGCGTTCGATGTGCGGATCCGCCTGGTGTCAGCAGCGAGTCTGCTGTTTGACGGTCCGCTACCTGTGCGCATGGCCGAACTGAGTGAGACAGTACGGCGGATCTGCCGACCTGAGGGCGGATCCGCCCCGGAGTTGACTGCTATCTGGGTATGCCCTTCTCTAGCTAATGTCAACCCAGATAAAGCATTTCATCTGTCTTTCTTGCCCAGTGTGGTTAAATGTAACACCACAAAATCATGCATCCAGTTACTGACTTTGTGTGGAAATAACTTTGAACTTTGACGCTAAACCCTGTGAAATATACATTTCCTTTTTTTGCCCACTTCACTCTATAGCCTACACAGGATACAAGTTTAGTTGTGTGAACTGTTTATTTATTACTGAAGGTTGGGCAATGACAATTGCATTGACCCCAACCAAACGCAAAGCTGTTTACAATGTGAATTAAAAAAATCAATATTGGTGAAAGAAAATGCCATCTATTGATACAAAACAGCATCAGAATATTTAATACTGTAAGGATGCCTGTGGGATGGATACATAGGACGGATACCGATCAGATACCGAGGGAACATAACCAACCAATCACCACCACACGCTGCTCTCACCGCCGAAGAAGTCGTGTTTTCCTGTGCGACACGGACGTCACATCCGTTTCCTCGATGCTGAATGTTGGAGTGCAATGGCGGCGTGCCGGGGATCCTCGTCGAAATGGTTTTTCACCCGGGAGCAGCTCGAAACCACGCCGTCCCGCCGTTGTGGAGTAGAACCAGACAGGGAACTCTCCTACCGACAACAAGCGGCTAATCTGATCCAAGATATGGGTCAGAGACTCAACGTGTATCCTTTGTAAACAAACTTCTCCCTCGACCAGGCTGGAAGTAGACATGGCGCTAAGGCAGACCGTCGCAGCGGGCCCGATACCGCGAGCTAATGTTAAGTTAAGAGCTTAGTTTAAGCTGCAAGTATCATGAATCTTCGATTTATTATGTTTTACCTTTGTGTTTCTTAAAATACCGTTTTACGGTGGAACTCTGAACCTGGATTCTCGCTGTATATGGTTTATGTTTAACGATAGCTATGAGCTAATATAGCACGCTAACTAGCTAGCTGTGGGTCGATGTTCAAAGGGCCATTAGGCGAGTTTGCAGCTGTTGCTAGCCCCTTGCCCGCTAAACGTCTTTACCCCTCAGCCTGGTCGAGTTTAATGACCAGAAAACTAGGTGTTAACTTCGCATACGTAAGCTGAAGTTTAAAGTCATACGACACGTTCTTATTATTTAGTCAGCGCTATCATAAAGCTAGCGTAAATCACGTTAGCTAGCCTGCTGTACAAAGTGTCCTTTGCTCAACTTGAATATTTTTCTTTCATTTTACTCAGACCTTTACTTATTTCAAACAATTGTTTCGTGCTAATATGCTCAATAACGTGTGATAGAATGGCATATAGTTAGTTTGTTGACTCTGTTCTTGGCAGCTTAAGTTGCACTCACTCAAAAATTTCCCTTGACCAAAACTCCAGCTCTCAATTAACAATAAATACAGCCATTGTTTACATGCATAGATTTTATATGCACCACTCTTTCACCAAATTCCATAGGAATGTAAGTATTCTGTTACATAATTCCACACCTGCTACCTACAATCACATGTTGGGTAGAATGTTCCAGAAATCGCAGATACGTGACTATGAGAAATGTCTTTGTGCAGATAATATCTCCAACCACTTTATTCTTGGCCGCCAAAGTGGAAGAACAACCTCGGAAACTCGAACATGTGATCAAAGTGGCACACGCATGCCTAAATCCCCAAGAACCACCTCTCGACACGAAGAGTAATGTAAGTTCAGGAAGCTCTACATATTGTATGGTTGAGAGTACTCCCCCCCTCCCTTTTTTTCTACATCTGACCTTCCAGTTCTCTCAGTGGTCATGGTTTTCCTTATGTTAAACTGGCTGTGCCAAATTCCTTTGCCCTCTACAAAGGGCTTTATTTTAACTGCCATGGCCTGCTGTCGGGGTGTACCACACGCCTACACTTCCCAAGGCTTTCAAACAATAGTAAATAGTAAAATGAGCCTCTCTGTTTGGAGTTTTTGGCCATTTGAAATCAGTTGTTAGGGGGAGAGATTAATAGACTCATTACAATTGTGTTGTAATGACTGTCTATCAAACTTCAGGCATACCTCCAGCAAGCTCAAGAGCTGGTGATACTTGAATCCATAGTGCTGCAGACCCTGGGTAAGTAGTGGTGACTGGAGTGGATGACTTGAGAGAGATAGAGCGTTTTATCATTATCTTTGGCTTATCTTCATCAGTACGGGAGTAGTGCTATTGATCACTGTTGACTGTATTCGTCACAGCCTGTTAAGTGAAATGTTTTATCAGCTGCTGTATGGGTATCTTTTCACATGCATATTTTCAGGAAATCATGTAAAGGTGACATGTCATTCTGTCATTACAGACACTGGTCACGAAACATGGTATTGATTCGACTGTGGAATTTTGCATTGGCATTTTTTCTCTCACAAATTTAGTCTCCATTTCACTGCCGGGCCACATTTTATGTTAATTTGTGCTCGCTTGTTGATTAAGTTCAATACTTTCATCCAAAGAGAAAGTGATTCATTTGTAACATGCATATGTGAATAGACCAAATGGTTCCACTATTCATGTTTACCAAATCGATACCTACTGCAATCTGACTTTACGGCCCTAAAATGCATCACTTGGTGTGTTTTTCGTTTAATCATAAAATGACATGTCACCTCCCAACTGTCTCTGTGTTGAACTCACCTGTCATGTATTTTGTTCCAGGCTTTGAAATTACTATTGATCACCCACACACTGATGTGGTGAAATGTTCCCAGCTAGTGAGAGGTAGAGGCTTCCTTCTTTGCTCTTTGTGCCCTCTGCTCTGATTTGTCCCACCTCAAACATGGGTGGGGAGGGGGGTGAAAACCGTGCTGACTTAATGGTTACATAACCACACACACACCTTGCTCTTTTGATGACCTTTATGAGTTCATTCTACGACACAGCACATACACATTTGCTGATGCTTATTCAGCCAAGTCCAAGACTGAATTGTATTTATTTTGTTGGGGGATTTGCCATTTTGGATCTGATAAACAGACCCCCTTAAATATTGGTTATGGTTGACACGGCTAAATCGGAGGTTCTGGCTTAATTCATAAAAATCATCCAGCTTGCTGCAAGTGTCAAAAATGTAGCAAGAGTCTGTGCCGAGTGTTTTTCTTTGTCTTGGCCTTGGCTTAATCAGTGCAAACATTCACTTTCTGACCTAATGATGAAGATATGCTTTGGGCTCGCAACGATGCTAATCCTTCTCCCCCTTCCCTCCTGTTCTTTTTTTTTTTTTTTTTCTGTCTCTTCTCTCACAGCAAGCAAGGATCTGGCACAGACTTCCTATTTCATGGCTACCAACAGGTTGTTACCCTGCCCCTCCTTTGTTGCACTTTGACTGCACACCATAGCTTCCTGTAATGCAGGGTACCCTTTCAGTGTCCAACGGGCCCTACTTGCGCTGGCGGTTGTTGGGATGCTTGCCTCCTGCCCCTCGGCTCCCCTCCCCCGTTCAAAGGGAGCGGGACAGGGCGGCTCGTAGCGTTACCGGCCCCAGTCGCAGTGCGGTGTATTGTACAAGGGACCACGTGTTGGCACAGATGGGTTGAATGCAAGGTGTGAAGTGTAGTGGTGCGCTTGAAACCCACATGTTTGTTCGGTTGCGAAAAAGTGCATAATTCTAAAAGAAAGACACTTTGGTAGCCTGAATAGCAGCTAAAGATTTCACAGATGTAAACATTTCTCGTAGAGGTCCTTCCGGTAAGTACCACAAATACATTTTTTGTATTTTTTTTTTTGTTCTTTTTCATATCCATTTGTTCAAATTGCATTATCTTCTGCAATATTTTCCTGTCTTTAAATGCACATGTTTTCTAGCTTTTCTACAACATTCTTTAGTATAAGGAGCTTATGTTAAACCTGTGACAAGAAAAACTTAATCGCGACCCATTAAGGACCTGCAGAATATGTAATGAGTATAGCTATTAGGGGTGGGGGAAAAAATCGATACAGCATAGTATCGCGATATTTTGCGTGGCGATATTGTATCGATACACGGAAGCCAAGTATCGATCTTTTATTATATAAACTATAAAAAATAATTAAAATCAATGCGTGGACGTCAAGCGCAGTGGATTCCTATGTGACTATAACAGCACAATATCTCAGGGGACTGGCGACTGCTGTCTCACGTTCTCCAAACTAGAGCAGTACACGTAAGTCACACCGGGGCAAACATTACAGACCTGCAAAATGCAGCACAAGGATTGGGGATTGTCGTCAAAAACCTGGGGGTTGTAACCGACAACGCTTCTAACGTGGGCGTTGCCGTTCAGGTAACGGGATTCCTGCATGTGAAGTGTTTCGCTCACACGCTCAATCTGGCCTCACAATGGGGTTAAATCTGCCAACAGTAGCCAGGCTCATGGGGAGAGTGCGGCGCATAACTGGCTCTCTCAATAAAAATGATTGAAGTGAGATAAACAGACTGAAAACTTTATAACTTATTAGATAAAACATGTCGACACAGTTTTCTTTTGGGGACATAATTTGAAGTTGAAAAAAGTAAGAAATCGCAATATATGTTATCGCAATACTCAGCATATCGTGAAAATATCGCAGTATCGTGATATCGTATCGTGACCCAAGTATCGTGATAATATATCGCGGGACCTCTGGTGATTCCCACCCCTAATAGCTATTTGAGTACGTCTCATACTGATCAAAATGCATTTGGGGATTATGATTTATTCTAAAGCGAGGACAAAATGTTCTTGACGTGTCTTGTAGTCGGGAAACTGGGTCCTTAAAGGGTTTGGTTATAGTTACCAGTGAGGGAATGGAATTCACTTTACTTCCAATAAATTGACAATGTCTGGATGCTGAATGTGAGCGGCGTTTTAAGTATTGCTCTGAGCTGGCACTTACCAAGAGTGCAGGCATGACTGTTCATGAAATTATTGTAAATGTCGGCGGTGACTGATAGATTTATTTAAGGCCGCTGTAATCCGACAGACCAGACTCCAGACGTTGTACTTGTCTCACGTTACACGGTTACCATCCAGCTCTTTCCTAATGTGTTTTTAAACACAATGTGTTCATGGCATAAGTCTGTGATCTATGATTGTGTAGAACCTACTTTCAATCTAAAAACGACAACCTTGATGCTTGTTTGATATTAGCTGATTCATACTTGATTCACCATAGGGAAGCTAGCAAAGAACCAAAGTGCAGTGTTGCTGTAGCAGTTTGTATCTGCAAATACCATTTGTCTAACATTATTTGTTACTTTAGATACGATATGAATATATTTTCCTGTGTAATTATGATCTAAACTTGCATTACTCCACCCAATTTCCTTTTTTGCAGGACAATGTTGCATGTTTTCTAGTCACCATAGGTCAGATTGGCTTTGATATTTATATTTAGTAAGGCTCTTAGTGTTGAGACTACTCCAGTGTGCCATGTTGTCCAGGGAGCTGCAGGGCCCACTAGGTTTATTCCCTTCAAAACAGTCCCAGAGTCCCACGCAGAGAGGGTTGTAGGAGCAGCCCCTCGTCGGTTAACTGTCCAATGATGTAACTGTCACATGTGTGGCCTCAGTGTTTCACAATGGGACTACACTTAGCTACCACACATGGCCCCCTCACCTTTTGTTTCAACATTTAAACCAGCCAGGTTCCTCGGAACAAAAATGGTTTTCATGACACTATTCAATGCTTGTTTTTTTTAATCCCACTGTGAATTGTGTCCTTGCATACGACGAACTGTTACATTGTCAGACAGTGAAATGTACAAACACCATTAAATAATGGCTCATCTTTTGCAACCAATGCCTACAGAAGATTAAAACGGTCCGCTCCCTCTTGTGTTTTCTTTTCTTTTTTCTACATATGTGGACCCATCGGGATACCGCCTGGCCTGAATCCACCCACTCACATTCCTGTACCCTCACATATGTGAAATATTCACTCTGTCTCACACACACACTCATCACACACGCATACCTTCACCGGCTATGCAGTCTACACCTCACCACCTTCTGCCTCCAGTACAAGCCCACAGTGATCTCCTGCGTGTGCATCCACCTGGCGTGCAAGTGGTCCAACTGGGAGATCCCAGTTTCCACTGACGGGAAACACTGGTGGGAGTACGTGGACAACTCGGTCACCCTCGAGCTGCTGGATGGTGAGATTGAGTTAATGTGTTTTAAATGACATGGCGGCAATTTCTCACATCTTGCTATATATTTAGGAAGGTGTTTACTTGGGGAAAGGGTCATAGAATTAAAATATTTTAAGGGGGGAGTATTAAGATAATGGAGGCCGTTGTGTCAGTGTTGCAGCAGAGTTTGAAGTGTTTTGATGATAACACACACGCCTTGTGCTTGTAGAGTTGACCCACGAGTTTCTGCAGATTCTGGAGAAGACGCCCAGCCGGTTAAAGAGGATACGCAACTGGAGGGTAAGATGCACTGCTGCTCTGTTTCATACATGGGAAAGACGTGTCTGGCATGCCCATTGGATTTCAACTATAAGCGCAGGATGTATTAAAGTACATAGCCTAACCAAAACAGTTCTGAAAACTATTTGAATAGTCTCAAGTATATGACTTATGAATTACACCCCAGTTTGGCAAACCACCATATAACAATGTTGGTGGCAGTGTTGCAGCACAAATATTTACAGAACAGAAATCTACCCACTACATTGATTGGTTGTCCCACTGCTAAACCCCGTTCAGAGAGCACACTGCCAACTGAATCAAACTCTTATCCCGTTACAAATCTCTTTCTATCCCCTAGGCCACACAAGCTGCCAAGAAGCCCAAGGGCGACAGCTCTCAGTTGACCGACAACTCGTTTCCCGGGCCTTCCATGCTCCACGATCATGGCGATGCACCGCTCTCCGTCACCTCAAGTTTCTCCAAAGCAAGCGGCGCTTTCACCGCCATGCCCGGCCAGTCCCTGGACACCTTGGCCGGGACGTACAACCCAGCTAGCCACAGCGAGTGGCCCCTGGTCAACCAGAGCCAAGCAGGTTACCCTCCCACCTGTATAAAACAGGAACCCCTCAGCATCCCTCTCCAAGAGCCCTCTTTGCTTCAGCATCCGTCGGCATACAGGACTGAGAAAACGTTAGACATCATCCCTGTCAAACAGGAACCAAAGGGAGCTGGTGGGAGCGGAGTGGGCAAGCATCAGCCTCAGTCTGCCAACCCTCTGCCAGCTCAGCCTCCTCCACCGCAACCATCTCCAGCTCAGAAGCTCTCCCTGGACAAATACAGAGAGAAACACGCTGCGGAGCTGGCGGTCTCTGGGCAGAAACGCGGTCTGGAGCAGCACGGGGGAATAATGGATTTCGATGTGAGGGGGGATATGTTATCTTCCTCCTCTTCTACCTATGCATCATCCTCTTCTGCGAGCCAAGTAGACCATAGAAAGCATTCACAGCTCCACCAAGCATCCCATGGTGGTGGTGGGAGCACCACCGCCTCCCCAATGAAAATCAAAGTCCCCTCCTCGATTTCAGGGCAAGATAGACGTCACCACGGTGACAAACGGGACAAAGGCTCGCTTAAACTCCGCCTGGCCGTCCCTGGGTCTGGCGGCAGCTCCCAGCTGGATAGAAGTGGACAGCCAATCAAAGATGAACTTAAGATGAAGATAAAAGTCTCGTCATCCGAGCGCCACAGCTCATCAGACGAGGGCGTGGCCAACAACATCAAGAGTAAACATTCCAGCCCTCTGGTGAGCAAGGAGAAACACCGCGGAGCAGATCAAAGCCTCCATCGCCACCACAAGCACAGTCACCTACATCCACACACGCACAGCGGGAATGGTGGGGCGGGCCCGCTACGGGGCCCACCAGGACTGATCGGCATGGATGGGACTGCGCTCCCTCCGCCCGGATCCGCCTCGTTGTCGTCATCGCGCAAGAGGGTGTACCCCGAGGCCGGCCACAACCACCACCCTTCCTCCTCATTCTCCACTTCATGCTCCAAAGTGAGCAAAATCTCCAAGGGTGGCACTGGTGCTGCAGGTACATCTTTTTCTCTCCCCTTTTCTCCTCCTGGCTCCTCTCCTGTACTGCAGTGTGTCTCGTCTGGCTTGCAGCTCTGTGGCTAACCTCACTCCCTCCTCCTCCTCCTTATTCTTGTTTCTCCTCCTCCCCTCCTGTCATACCCAGGTGGGCTGCGGACCTCTCAGCAGTACCCTCCTCCTAGCGAATCGCCACATGAAGTGGGAGAGCAGAGACACTGAGTCCACCGCTCTGCAGCCATGGCCAGCCCATGGAAATGGCAACAAACTACCCACACAGCTCAGACTATGCTCACCTCCCTGTTAAGTGCCCTAAGGAAACAACTCTTTGTCATGATAAACCCTTTACTGAAAGGCAGAAAAATAACGTATCTTCAAAAAAGACAAGTATTGTTGGACATCTCAATTTCTGAGAGACAAGAAAGATGAAAACAGAATTATGCTTCCTGACTGTCAGATCTCTGGGCTGTGACGCTCAGTCCTGTCTTTCTGTTAGTCTTGAATCGCTGCTTGGTTCTCCTTCCTCCTCAAATGAGTCTAGGAATGTGCAAAAGTGTGTGTTTTCACCGCTGGGGGAAAGTCTTCCCTGCATTTCAGATCTCCACATGGGGAAAAAAAAGTATTACAAGTACTATAAGAGGCATGGAAGGTGCACCTTTTTTTTCATTTTCGTCAATTTTTTTAAAACAAGTAATTTAATTGAATCACATTTCTGCGGTTATATGGAGGAAGCCAGTGGCCAGCTGGAGATGAGTTCAAGTTATGTTTGCTGGCATTCCATTTAGTACTGTTGATGGATGCAATTATTATTTTTTTAGGTGTAAAGTTTCATCTCCTCAATTTCTTTCTTGTTGTGATTTCTTTTTATACTTCAGTACTGTGCGTATGATTTGCATGTTTCAATCATCAAAGGGATTTAAAAGGAGAACGCGTACTTGCTGTTTACAGAAAGTGGAGATAAATGTACATACGTTTTTGTATGTTTAAAGAAAAAAGAAAAAAAGCTATACCATGACTACTCAGGTTTGGAGCTGCTTGTAAGTATAACAAGATAACTATAATACCTATAAAATACTTTTATTTTGTTGATCAACGGATTGGGCATCGTTTGGTGAATGATTGCAGCATTCCACTGGTGTGTGTGTGTGCTTCTACCAACCTTCCTTCAAGGGATGCTGTACTGTGCTTTTCCATCACAGGGAAGATCAGTTGATGCCCTCAGTAACGCAGGCACATCTAACACCTACTTATCACATCGGAGCCATGCAATTTGTACCAAAAAAATATTTTTTGGGACCTATAAGTTGACCTTAAGCTAGATGCCAAAGGTTGTGCCTCAAAAGAAGAAAACAACTAACAAAGACAGTAGTAGTGTGCTATTAAAATTTACATAACCCTTTTTACTTTGAAGTGCATCAGACATAATTTTATGACATGAAGCTGTAGCCCTTAGATGTCAGCAGGGGATTCATGCAAGTATTGTTAATCAGCCATTAACATAGTACTATATAGGAAAAAGAAAATACCCTTGCTGGCTCAGAGCCCAGCAACAGTTGTCGGATTAGTGACCAATTTTCAATATGCAACATGACCTGCTGAATATCGTTTATAAACCTCAAGTATCTGAAGTGTGGACGTCCCTTATAGGTTTTGTCACTGATGTCCTCATTAACATTTACAGCCATGTACCTGTCCGGACATGTCTCATCACAACAGTTTCATACATTAAACTCCATATTGTTCCCAGATGTAGACCTGACCGCCTCCTCTGTTCTTCACCGGGTTATTCAAAATACTTGAGCCTGAGGCCGTTTGGACCCATTACGGATCAACGGTTGGGCACAAGGAGCAAAAGCAGATGCGGACAAATAAGCCTAACCCACTCTTTACATGCTTTTTTTTTTTTTTTTTCCTTTTTAATATTACAAATAAACTTCAAAGTCACCACTACGCTGACACAGTATGAACCTTGGTTGTTGCTGTTTTATTATGCATTATACATGTTTCTAGAGTTTAGGAGGAAAGAAACTTGTTGACTTGAATATGAGACATACATGTACTATTCCTTATAGTAATACCAAGTTCTTATCACTTTCATGTCTTAGTCACAACTTTACCCAATGATTCCTCAATAACTCATCAGTGGAAAGCTAACGGGAAGTAGTTAACATTTTCAGCATGCTGCAATATGGATTAGACACATTTTTATCAATCTACATATATCACAAAGCAGAGAGACCTAGTTATAAGTACGGTACTTGGAAGATTGGCACATTTATAAGATTTCTATATAAAATATTCAAATTCTGTTAAGTCAGTTCACATTTTATAGGTTCTATAAAAGTTAAATGTATAAAAGTGCTTCTCATATAGTTTCTTAAATGTCAGTTTAAGAATGCAATTATGACTTCTTTTTTTATATACTTTGTACTCTCAACCATACTACTAGTGCATCTCTGGGGATAGGTGGTAGGCCCTCAAAGCATACTTTTATTTTCTGAGTCATCAATCTGAATAAAAAAAAAAAAATGAAGTCTAAATTGAATGAAACCCGAAAACGTGTCTTAAGTGTAACTTGTTAACCACACAGTCCCTCTGGGTGAGCACAGCAGTTTGAGTGCGCTCCAGTCTCACGCTGGGGGATGAATGAATGCTTCAGCAGCTGGTCTGCAGATGGCCGAAGTCTCTGGTCACTGGAGTTGAGAGAGAGAAAAAAAGTTTTAAGTTATAAGAGAACTTATTCCCAAACAGGACTATTAGTAGAAAAGTATTCACTGAATTATGTCTTTAACTCCATTAGTTACAGACTTAAGCAAGTTTTCACTAGAATTAAATTAGGGATAGTTCAGAGTGAGTATGAAAGGAAATTGCCAGTTTGCACAGACGACAGGTCACCTTGTCAAGCTGACTTTCACAAAATCCTTGGCGTGATCCGAAAACCCATTTGGCAAGGCGGGCATCAACCCTCGTTGAGCCCCGATGTAGAACAAGGCAGCCATCTTGTCCATGTGTGCCAGCGGTGGTTTCCCTGTGGCCATCTCAAACACTGTGCAACCCACACTCCATATGTCTGACTTCCTGCCATATCCTGTCTCATTGATAACCTGACGAGTGGATGAGATGATAAAAGAGTCGGGTAAGATTAAAGCCAAGTTCACACTAACCGACTTGCAAAGTTGTCAGATTCACGTCACTGTTCACGCTACACTTGCTTTCTTGGAATTGGGACTCTTAAAGATGTCGTTTTCACGCAACATGACTTACCAGCGACAGTGTCACATACTACAAGATCTTCCACCTGTAGAATTCACTTTTTCTCTCCAAATTATTTTTTGACACGAGTAGTGACAGTAAATAATGTAATACCATGAAAGAGGAATTTTTTTGTTCAAGCAATACGCGGAACTCTGCTTGTAGTCATGCCTATGGATGTAGTCGGAATGCGTGTTTACGACATTTTCACAATTATTTACTATTTCTAGCTGTTCCCTGTAGACGCAACAACAACGGTGGTCTGTGTTGCAAATGTGACAATCAGAGTAAAAATCCTAATCTTACAGGCGACTTTTGTCTTGCACTCTCGTTGGCTGCAGATCCCAAACAGACTCCCTGACAGTTCCAGGTATTTAGCATGCTAGATATCTTGAATGTGTCTGCAATGCACCGCCGAGCCTCTCAGCTAGTGTCTTTGAGCAGTTCACACAGCGCTCAAGCTTTAGTTTGCCTCTGATCTGGGGCTGTTGTCAGGGAGCTCTAAAAACTGTCGGCGAGAGGAAAATCAGAGGCTAAAGTTGTGTCGTGTGAACTCGGCGTAAAATGGTCATTTTTCGTTTAGCTGACGAAGAAATTATTACAACTTCAATAATTGAAAAGGAGCCATCAGCCATCTTCACAGATGAGAAGGCCATCTTAATGCATCTACCTCCGGTGCCATCCAGTAAGGTGTGCCGTGGACGGACTTGAGCAGATCTCCGCTGTTGCTGGCGGTGTGGTTTAGGCAGCTGAGACGGCGCGCGCAGCCAAAGTCTATAAGCTTGATGACGCCAGTGGGCATCAGCATGACGTTGTTTCCCTTCAAGTCTCGATGAATCACCCTGTTCAGGTGAAGGTAGGCCACCCCTTCAAGGATCTGATGGGTGTATAGAGCCAGGACACGCTCTGGCAGGGGACCGAACCTGAGGGCAGTTGAAGTCATTAGTACAGACCAGTTATTGTTAAACCCTCTTATATTCCAAAGCTCAATGTCTCAACAGACTCTTCTGGGTAAGTTGTCAACCTGTGAAGGATGCTGGCGATGGATCCTCCTGGGATGTATTCCATGAAGATGGAAACCACATGCTGATACAGTGAGGTACCCAGAAAGCCCACAATGTTGGCGTGTCTGAGGGTTTTTAGCAGCTCCACTTCCCCCTGCAGATGGCCGAACTCCTTCTTCGCAGTGTCGGGGTCAGAGGAATCAAGGCTAACCTGTTTCACAGCGATCAGATGGCCCTGGCTAGTCAGGCCGCAGTACACCTGGTAAGAAGGCAGCAGTGATTGCCAGGGTTAGCTGAGTATCAATGTCTGCTACCAATAATGCTTTAAACCTTACTTTGTCATTATGAATTTCCATACTTACTGTCCCATATGCTCCCCTGCCGAGTACTTCGCCCTTTGTCCATGTGATGGTGTCATCTACAACCAACCCAGAGCCAAGAAGACCACTACCGTCTGTTGAATTATCCTGCAACAAAATACACAGAATTCACAAATGTATTTTTTTTTTACAAAAACCACAATGTCATTATTTTTTTAGTCAGGGATTTTACGAAAGATTATGAAGTTGAGTAGAGGGACTAAACCTAAAGCAAGGCCCTCTCCAGGGTAATACATGTTTTCTTTTCACACACCTCTTGGATTGGAGAAACACCTGTTGCACAGCGTGTCAAAAGTAAAATTGGTTCAACATGCTTAATTGTGCAGACCTCAAGGTAAACCGTATCATCTTAATGGAACTTCTAATATGCGCCAACAATGTAAACATTTATAAAACCCTGATACAGAGACAGGACTGTTGCTCTGTGCATGTGGAAAAGTGCACCTTTATGAACCATGATGCAACGGAAAGTCTGCTTATGTAACTATTAACTATATTGCAAAGGAAGGTTAAAGAAAAATGTAAATTTAGGACTACAAAAAAATATATATTTTTTAAATAAATACTTTTGGCCATGAAAGCTTACCTCAGGAAATGTCTTTCTTCCTGATACATAATCATCTTCTCTGTTGGACTCCAGGTTTTCAGGGCTTATGGATACATCCCTCTCGTCTAATGAGATCAACTCCTCAGCCAGACATTGTAGCAAGTCATCTGTAAGCGGCCCGTCCCCCGCCACATCCAGGAAATTCTGGTAAACTGGTGACATGATGGTGAGGCTGGTGCTGGAAGACGTCCAGGTGTTGATCTTCGGCTGTTGGGTGCTTTGAGCTGACACAAGCTCAGGAACCGGTCGGTTTGGGTCTCTTATTTCTTGCATATTTATGTGTGATCTATGATCGTCGGCATTAGATGAAGCTGCTGGCAAAGTCAATGTTTTGTCATTTGATTTGATTGTTTCAGACCCATATCTAGAAAGAGTCTCCTTTATGGTAGATAACATAGTTTCTTGAGCACTGCTTTGACAAATTCCAACATCCTTGGAAGGAACTAACTCAGCCTTTGTGTGTCTATCCTTCTTTAATTTGTGTGTGCCTTTCCTTGGAACAGCTGCAATGTGAGGTTTTACCCTTGAGGACGCAAATTGTGGTTTGCTTTTAGTGGAAACCACGACACTCTCCCCCGGACTTATCCTCTGCGCTTGTTTCAATGGTCTGTTTTGGGCTTTATGGCACTGTTGTGGCTTCCTTGGCGGAGCAGACTGCACTTGTCTGCCCTTCACTTTCTCGCAGGAGCTGGAAACTCGCAGGTTATCATAGATAGGACCGGCAAACATCTCGTAAATGGCCGGTCCATCATCCCCGCTCTGTATCTGCTGAAACATGTCTTTGTAGGTGATAAAGTCCATGGTAGATTTCGACCTCGGTGTCCCTGCTAGACCGGGTCTCTTTAACTGCCGGATGCTCTTCAGCTCTCTCGTTGGTGCATGCTGTTGAGCTCTGTTCATCTTGTCAGGATTTGCTCTTTTGCCCTGATCACTAAGCTTCTTTCGTGGTGAGGGGGTGCCAGTGTGACAATGAGCACCGTTAACAGATTTGAGCTTTGACTTTACTTTTGTGGAAGTCTCTCCACTAATCATTAGCTCGGGGCCGTTCCTCGTTTTGTCCTTAACTTGTGTGGAATGCTTCAGATTGCTTTTGGACTTGTTCCGATTGAGGATGCTTCGGTCTTTGTGTGCAAGCACGTTGAAGGACTGCTGGGTCGTTTGAATGTCGGCTCTTAGTTCACAGTTTATGCTGGTTCTTCTGTCCTTGTTCAGGACAGGTTTTAAGGCCTTCAACATCCTCTCATCTCCCTTGGGATCCATGTCTGACCGTGGAAGGTTTCCAGCCGGAGTAAATAATTGAATTGTCTCCTCGGTAGTGCCAGTAGGTATCTTTACATCCTCCCTACAAGGGATTGGATCATATACCTGGGTTTCTTCACAACAGGAATCCCTAATTGTTGTTCTTGTCTGTTTTATATGCTGCAGGTCGTTTCTGTAAGTCCCTTCAGAGTATGCACTAGCATCACCTTGGCCATTATTCATATGGACTATTATCCCATGGCTAATCTCAGTGTCAGACTCTGGGGTGCAGCCCACATGGTTCCTTTCCTCCTTAGACTTTGATGTGATAGATAATTCATCGTTCACAGTGTCTCCTTGTTGTGCATATTGATATTTAATAAAGGAGTCGTTGGTTGCTTGGCCTTCAGAGTGAGAGTTTGTAAGATCGATGGGCTCTTCATCCAGGCCATGTGCCGACCTATGGATGGGTGGAATGTGACTGATCTTTGACAAAACTTTAAAATGCTGCCGTTTCTCCCCAACCAAATCAGCCTCAGTGGGGCTTGCGTCGTTCGAACGCCGCGCCAGTCTCTTTTGAATTAACTTCATATGTCTTTCCCCTGAAGCTCTCCCACACACATCCCTCTCATCTTCCTCATCCTCATCCTCCAGATCGAAGGAACTCTGGCTGCTGGACCCGCTCTCTTCACTACCCCCCTTAGTGGTCAGAAGGCCAGTGCGTGGTCTGCCCCAGGACAGCCTTTCTCTCCTCAGCCGGGCCCTGGAGCAAAGGGGGCTTCTGCTGATGGGCTTCAGGGGAACACGGTGCTTTAGCGCTGGCAGAGCCGCACCGTCCCTGGGCCGGCTGTCTAGCGGTGCCAACAGTTTGGGCGTTCTGGGATGCAGAGCCAGCAAGGGTCCCTGCACGAATCGGCACAGAATACAGACATTGACAGTTATTCAATGGTTAGGACTTGTGGGGTAGACAAATTGAATGAATGTCAGTATGACAAGACAAAAGGTGAAGGCGATACAAGGACGGTTTAAATTCACCTTTTGTTCATTTACAGCGTCTTGGAAGACCAGTCCTGCAGATAGAGAGATTTTACATTAAAACGACATGCACACAGGCATCATCAGCAAACAAAAAAACTTTTTTTATTTTGAATACATTAAGACACGTTTTTACCACTATAGTGTTATTTATACCTGAAAAGCAAGACAATTAAAAAGTACGGTAATTCTATTTTATTTTACTGCACTCCCATGATACTTTGGATCATGGTAACCCATCTGCCTCCAGCTGGCTACCTGAGGCTAGTGTTGCTTGCACATTGAAATAATTTCCGTCGAAGAAAAATGTTTTCTCCTCGAAGCTTAAGACAGAAAGTGTATTGATCAATTTGACCCGGACAGATGTGATCACTATCAGAGATTTCTACTGTGCATTATGTACAACACTGTTTCCATTTGAATATTCATAACATAAGGAAAAATAAATGTAAGTCCTCCTCTGTTCTACAAATAATACTGCTATGTAATTTATGTAATTTAAGTATTATAATATAAGTTAAAGCTTTAATAACTACATTTACATACGGGTCTGAATGTGTGCTCTGGCCTGCATCAACAGTAGGGGTTCCATGATGCTGGGGGCTGATTGGCTGAGCTGGCTCGGCTCAGCCACAGACAGCAGGGCGGGGGAGGATGGAGATGCAGCAACCACACTTCTTGTCCTCTGCCTGTAAGGGACAACTCAAAATCAGACCTTTTTTGTCGAGTTTTGTGCGAGTGCCTCAGATTTCTTTAGTACAAAAAAGTACAATTATCAGAATACGGAAGGGCAGTATTTTCAGTCTATTTCATTAAATGTTTAATTTCCAACTGTCAGTATCTCTCTTTATATGCGATGTTGATACATTACCATGTTCTGCTTTTGATTGGTGTTTCTTAAGCAATGGCAAATGCCTAAATGAGTCCAGCTACAGCATGTACCTGTTTTGAGGGGGAACCGGCAGGCAGGAGGTCCTGGTACTCAGCAAACCAGGTGAGGGAGCAGGATCCAGATGGCTCCAGCGTCTGCTGCTGTCTCCCAGGCTCGGCAGAGACAAACCTCCTCTACTGAGGCGAAGAGGAGAGAACACAGACAGGAATGTGGTTAACTTTGCCTTCGAAAAGAGTGTTTGTACTCAGGGGGTGTTTTTTGGGGCTCAACTGAGAAAATTGCGAATGCTGATGACTTTTATTATCTTGTGCTGAACTGAACATAATGCCAAAAGCAAAATTTCCCCTCCCATCTCTCTCTCTACATTACTGGAAGCTGATGCTATGACATTAGAGACCTGCTCAAAGACCTTTATTCTACTTGGAGAGCTTGGACTTTATTCAGTGGTGAGAGCGTCACATAGCAGACAATGAGCTGATTCACCGAAGCCCTCTCTCTCTCCCTCCCGTTGCCTGTGGTTCTAACCTGTTTGGGCAGAACAGCTTGTCCTCTGGACACAGTGACAGGTGCCTGCATACAGGACAGGAGTGTAACCAGATAGGACACCATTCTACTGGTTGGTGTAAAGTAAGAGGCAGTTGTTGACTAGCCCAGGGAGAGTGAGCTGTGTATTCAAGCGACTGTGTTTGTGTGTGTGTGTATGGGGGAGTGTTAACTGTTCGCGCAAAAAATGTTTGTGGTTACACGTTTTGGACAGATGGTGATGTCTGCACTGTCAACACTATCAGCTAAATGCCATCAGCTTGGGGATTATCACTTATTTTCAGCCAGAACACACTCAAGGGAATGTGTGTGTGTGTGCGTGTCTGTTTTTGTGTGTTGGTGTGAGACCCTACCCACCTGCTTCCCCTCCCTGCATCCTGGTAGGCCTGCCTGATGTCTCTCAGTGTTTCCATGGCGTTTTGGAAACAGAAGGGGATTCCCTTATCTGCTCCACACACACACACACACACACGCACACACACGCACGCACGCACGCACACACACACACACAGTTACACTCACCTGAATCCATCGTATTCTCTTGGTGTTCACGCTAACACACACACATTTAATACTCAGTTACCACATTTCTGGCCCGATAGAAGCCAAATAATGTTGTCTACATCCAACCGATTTGTTCGGAAAAGTAAACAACCATCACTGATACAAGAGAAATGCTCACATCACAGAAAGAAAATCTTGAATAGCAACAAAAGAAACATGATTTCAAACTGCAGTTCCTTAACTATAAAGTGGGGGTTCATAAATGCTAAAGAACAATGTCACTCTGAGCTTTCTGAAGTTCATGAACCACCCGTTCTAGATGTCAATGTTGCATAATAACAACAGAGAGTGCCTTGATAACCACTGGTGAGTGGGTGCAAACTTGCATCAATTGTTTTCAAGTAAACCTGCTGCTGCTGCTCATATAGAACATATACAATATCAATATTCGTATACAACATTTGATACACGTCACAGAGAAAACACATTACCGGTTTCTGAGCCTGTTGGTCCACTCTGCTCCCATATCGAGACTAAAGGATTGAATTAGAGAGTTCCTCTCTCTGTTTATTTCAACCTGATGAATACACCTTCATTCTGTTTGTGCTCTCCGCGTTCCTCTTTTAGAGATCTGCTCAGTCCCCTCTGCGTCTCAACCACGCTGTTGTGACTGGGGCACAAGACCGGCAGGCAGGTTTCTCTGCTGAGAGGTCGTATTGTGTGCGAGACCCCTCCCGCTCAGTCACTCCCCCCTAACTCCCTTACCTTTAGAAGGTGACCTGATCTGATGGCCTATTTGGGAGCTGACCGGTGTATTTCTTTGTCCCTATGAAAAGCCAATAGTTTGATATGTTTTACGTAGACAGTTGGTATCCAAGAAACCCACGTCACCTTTTTGTGTTCTCTCTTTAGCCCTTTTTTCCCTTCTATGGACTGAAAATAAAATGTTGGTCCTTCTCTAACAAGCCCAAAAAGAAAGTTTTTACTCTTATGTCATACATCAATAGTCCTAGAAAGAGTCCATACCGTGGCTGAGGCCTTTACGATGGCCAGATAGAGGAGGGTACCCTGGAGACTCCAGCACTTCCTGGAGAGAACAAAAGTGAGCAATTTATTATACTATATATCTTTAAAAAAAATGGCCGGTAGAAGTACTGCACGCCAGCACTGAGGGACCTCAGTGTGATTACTCAAAATCAAGTTGAAGTAAACACTGCCCTTATCTCATTTTGTATTGATTGCTTTAATTTCCTGTGTTCTCATTGAGTCTGTGAATACTTTCTCAAAACTCGTCCGGCATGCAGGCCAAGAAGATATTACAAAATCTAAATCAAAACAACCCACAAAGGCACGCATTTAATTGTTACATTTGTTAGTGTGATGGAGTTTGAATGATTTTTGAATTGTTCTAAGTTAGCCCTTGGAATGAAGTGTATTTTAGTAGTTTTAACACTCTACGTGTACACACACATTAAAGCTGAGTGAGCCAGTGGGCCTCTGAAACAAGTAAAGATCTACCACCTGCTCCTCTCTTCCAGCTAACCAGCTGCCCTGCTTGTCCGCTGCATCTATAAGGACCCCATAATACGGTAGTATGGCAACTAAGTGTCAGCTACCCAGAGAGCCCCTCCTCCTCCACAAACACACACACACACACACACACACACACACACACCTATACACACACTTATCTATTCAGCCAATTACTACTCCCACATGTTTGTCTTCTGGGTGACCCCTCACTGCCAGTCTGCCTGTGCGTCTGTTAATTGTGGCTACATGAGAGCAACAAGCCACATTGTAAGCCACGCAGACTTCTGCACTCGCACACACACGCTTAAATACAGCAGATTAGTATCAAGGTGGATCATAAGAGTTTTGTTGTCATTTAAGAATAATGTTCAATAAAATGACTGACAAGCAATCTCTTTCCCCAAAGGACTTACCCCTGTGTGGCTATATAGTAGTAAGCCGCTCCGATGTGCTGGTATCTGCGTGGGGGAGGCGGCGGTCGTCTGATCGGGATAAAGGCTCTCGAGGTCCAACTCCACGTCCGAATCCCCAAACTCTGAGTCCAAATCCTGGCCTGAGTATTTGTCAAGGGCTAGGAATGACGTGGAGGCAGCATCTGCGCAAAATCAGAAACAATTCTAACCCCTTTGTGGCCTGTGTTGAAAATGGTTTCTCCCAGAGCAGGTCAAGAATTTGAGAAAACTCCAGATCCACGTTTAGGCGTACAGGGTCCACACCCACACGAGGACCCTGTGCTGTTTACAGAAGGTGGGGAAGTAGAGGTGAGTTGTAAAAGTTGAAAAACGACTAGTTTTACCTTTCTCTATGTGTTTTTTTTATCTCTCTTTCTCCATCCTCTCTGTGTCACCTTGATTCTGTATCGCCATCCTTGATACAAACTCTGACTCACACACTCGAGGCTCTCAGCAGCGTGCTCGCTTAAAACACACAAACAAGCCTTTCCTATACCCTCCCACATAAGTGCAGGCTTTGAGTGCCACTGCGGAGGTTTTACTCTGAAAAAAACAGGATCATGAATGAACTTGGTATGCTGTTTGTGTGTATGTGTGTGAAAGGGAGAGAGAGAGAGAAAAAAAGAGCGTGTACTTACATTTAGTCATGAATAGGAAGACATTTTTAGAGGTGTGTGTATGCTTTGAATTGAACACCCAGTTTAATAAGTAACCGATAAATGAATCAGTAACCAAAGTGAAGCCGATAACATGAGGTGAAGTGACCAAGTGTGAGCAACATTTGTTAATTTCATGAAATGAGAAGCAATGATTGTAACAGAAATAAACATATCTGTTGCCAATGGCCACCTATTCATGAATATATGTAATACAAAAGTATACAATCTCTTTTTGACGGTTTCCATGTTGTATTTAAACACAAAAGAGAGCACTGTAGTGTTATAGAGTGCAAGTGTGTGGGGGAGGGGGGGATTCCTTTTCATTTTAGAAAAACTTTTGTTATCAGCATAATTCTAATCAGATTATAGCAGTGGTGGGCCGTCAGGGCCAGTTAAGCCTTCTCTGCTGGCCTAAACAGAATCACAAAGTTATAGCTATTTTATAATTTAATAATTTTTCACAAATACACTACATGTATTATCATTTTTCCCCCCATCATTTTATTTTCTCATTGCACAGCTCCCGTCTTCCTCTGTTGCTCTACTTCCAGCCTGCAGCGCTGCTTCCAGCACAGCTTGTTTTAAGGAGAGCTTTTATCCAATCAGATTCAGCCCCTATGTCTCTATGTAAGGAGAGAGGCCCGAGGTCCTCTCGGTAGAATTTGCAGATTAAAGTATATGAGGACAATATTGTTGATTGTCATAGTCTTCAACCAATCAGATCTTTAGTTTGACATGTTGGGCGTATTCTTTGACGTGCGACTGGCACCGAGGTAGCCTTCTAAGTACGTGCATTAACTGCGCCGTGATTGGTCAGCGTCAGCGTGACTTTTGTCAAACAGAAAGCTAGCTAGCAGATCTTAGTATTTAATAAGAGTTCAGGTTGAAACATATGTAAGAGAAGTTATGACATTTTTAGCGTTTTGCTTGGTGTAGATTCTTTTTTTTTTACCTAGCTGTGTTTTTTTAACACTCAATGGCTGAACTAGGAGAAACGGATTTCTGGAGAAGGATATTTCCAGAAAAACTGGACATCATATCAAAGGGTCGACAGGGCAGGGCAGCCCTGACCCAGCATGGAAAAGGATTTGTACGAATGGTATTTCTGGCTGACAGCGTTGGAGAAGCGTTACACATTTTATGGCTAAGAATGCGTTTCATTTGCAACTGAGCTCTTGGTGTTTGGAGCTGTTTGGAGCTGTTTGGAGCTACGCTATGCTAACCAAGGCAGCTACACGACAGGACAAGCTACGTGCTTTTGAACAGCAGCTGTGGTAAGTCAACTGCTTTTGCGTTTTTACATCTGCAGTAGCAGTAGCAGTATCGTGTCATTTTTATGAATAATATGAATGGCTCGTGCTCTAGCGCTGTAGTGTTGCTGGATTGATTTGTTGCTTTGTTGTCATATACAGATATGACAACAAATATGTGACTGGTTCTTGTCATTGTGTTAATTACATTGATTTGGACTATATGCATTGTACATTAATTACGAAGCATCCCGTCATGCGCGGGGTTATTGTCCGGACAATTGAATCCGTTCAGGCTGTTGTTTCCCCGCTAAGCTAGTTAGCTTAGCCCCCCTGAAGACACGTGCGCAGTGTTGCCAATTCGTCAGTAAGGAAAGTAGCTATTGGCTGTCCTAAAAGTCGCTAGAAGTCGCTAAATGACGTCATCGCCTAATTTGCATAATTGTTATGAGCGCTGTAGGAGAGAGGCGGGAACAGCGGCGGCTTTGCGCATGCGCGATTCATTTGCAGTCTTGACACGGAGTGTGGGTCTCTTTCTGCAGCTGTGACTGCTGCGCGAGGGGCTTTCACGTCAGAGTCAAAACACCAGAAAAGTCTCCAACAACACCAGAAAAAGTAGCTAGATTTGTCGCTAGTAGCTTTTGACAAAAAAAGTCGCCATGAGGGTTTGGAAAGTCGCCAGATTTAGCGAGAAAGTCGGCAAGTTGGCAACACTGCACGTGCGGTGCCGCCGCCTCAGCTGTTTTTGTTATTGTTCCGGGTTCAAAAGGTCACAGCCTCGTAAGCCTCGCACCGAACGGTTTAATACGAATACGTGATGTTACACACCTAGAAACAAATAACCGTAGCTGTGGCATCATAATGAGCTTATTAGGAGATGGCTCAAGTGCAGTAGGACAGCACAGAAGGCCCAGGTATAAAATGCACGGCCCGCCACTGGATTATAGTTATTTTTGAAAGAAATGTGAGAATGTATAAATCACTGGATAATCCCTACTTTCCCAAAGCAGTTGTAATCAAGATCAGTATTTTCCCACAACTTTAAAGCAGAATTGATGCAACTTGAGGCAGCGTAAAAAGCTATAAACACAACACTGACATGTTTTCAACATTTGGGGTTAAACTTGCTAGCACTTGGCTACTTACACATCTTGCAGACACAGAGCAACAAGAGCAACATTAGCCAAATAGAACTTGAGTTTTTGACCACCTGACGAATGTATTCTTTCCATTTTTAGCTTTGTTTTGGTCTCCACCAACTCCTGAGAGAAAGGTTTGTAACTTTAGCTGCTAAATGCTCCAATATATTTACTAGCTAGTCGCTAACTCTGTCCGTCTGTTGTTTGGTGCTAACCAGGTATAGCGTACAATCAGTATATCGGAGCTATTTTGCTGAAACAGCTGCCCCAGTGACCCATTTCACATTCTATATAGTTATCTAATGTTATTCGAAGAAATAATATTTTGAGTAGCTTGAAATTGGGAAAGATAAAAACTATCGTCCACTAACTCATGCTAATTGATACATGCTTCTTCTGTCCGGGAGTGATCAAAGTGTACTGTTTTTTTTTTGTGTGAGTGTATATGTGTACCTGTGTGACTGAGGGCCTCAACCATCATATGAATGATCTCCTCGTTCAGAGGGCTGTTGATGTTAGCAGCGTAGTGGGGAGCACAACAGCCGCTGTGGTCGCGTAGCCGCAGATCACTGATGGAGAAGTTTAAAACAGAAGACAGTTTCAGGCATTTAAAAATGTGTTTGCTTTGGCAGATGCATTTCCATTTGGTGTGTTAGTGTGGTGCGGAGTATTTTCATTCAAGAATCAACCTCCTTTGCATGCTGGTGGTGAAAAAGTTTGTGTCTATTTACTTTTCTGTACAGTATATCAAAGCGTGCATGAATGTGTGTTTTCTTACGCCGAGAGTCCCAGTAGTTCCTTGACCACTTCCACAGGTCTGTGTTCCCATGGTAACAGTGCAGCCATGCCCTCGAAAAGATCAACGTCCCTAACAGCAAGCATCACAGCCGTCACACTGTCGCTGTTGGGAACATTCACATCCACCCTGTCTGCCTGAGCCTGAGACAAGCAGACAGAGAAACATATTACAAACATGAATAATACATGGGGCTCTATAGAACGTAGTTCGGAGTATCATACAAAGTGCTGAGGTCACAAAAGGGGGAAAAACGCACCATACATCCTTTGCATAGCTTCGGTTTGTGGTCTCTTGAAATTTATAACTTTTTCTTGTTTTATTCACATCCACCGCAAACACATGTTTTAGTTATTATTTAAAGCTCTTGACAGCTTGATTTAAAGTCTTAAGTATTTCTCTACAACATGACATATTCATGACTTTGTGTTGATCAATACGGAAGCCTTGAGTGGCAAGTGAGGAAGGAAAAGGTGAGCCTGTGTTTAAATACATTTTAATTCACTAAATATAAAAAAGAGAACATATACGTATACGTGTTTTTTTTAATCTTCTCTTTTGTCTCTGTTGATGTTGTTATACTCATTTTGGCCACAGGGGGCTGAAGGGGTAGTGGTGCACTTCAGAAATACCGAAATGAGTATTACAACAACAAAGGACACCTGACAATTAAAAAAAGTCGACTCAGAAAATAAATGACCAGAATTTGTTTTTTTCTCACTTGCCTCTCAAGGCTTCCATAGAAATAAATAAATAATTTAGGAGAAAAAACATTGTTTGTCAATATCTATAAAAACATCAGACGTCAAAGCTTAGTTAGTCTACCTCAACAGGGCTGTCTGGGTTTGATCAGAATTGATTGACCAAACCCAGACAACCCATCAACTGTCATCAGATTCTGATTCAAATGCTGCTCCATCCTGATTGGTGCCCGGAAAACCATGACATACCAGTGAGAAAAGCACAAAAACGAACCCTAACCCTAACCCTAACAAGCAAACAAACGAAATAGCAAACCAACGTTAGAAATGTCTCATGTGAAATACTAGAACATCTTGTGTTCCTGTATGACCTCATCACTAACCGTACAAAGGTGATTGAGCAAATCTGGTTTCAGGGCCTTTAAATTATCGTTTTGATTTTATAAAATTCATTAAATTCATTACTTGAACACCTAAAGAGAAATCAATGTGATGCAGCAGTGAATACAGTTTGGCGGCATACAGATATAAAGCACAGAATCATACGTTATTCACATGGTGCCTCATTGGATTATACCCATTATCTGAATGAAAAGTACCTGATGGTATGTCTCACCAGTGGTGGGCCATCAGGGCCTTCAAGGCCTTCTCTGCTGGCCTAAACAGAATCACAAAGTTATAGCTATTTTATAATTTAATATTTTTTCTTAAATACACTACATGTATTGTAATTTATAAAAATATTTTCCCCATTATCTTATTTTCTCATTGCACAGCTACTGTCTTCCTTAGTTGCTCTGCTTCCAGTGCAGCTTGTTTTAAGTAGAGCTTTTATCCAATCAGATTTCACCTCTGTGTCTCTAGGTAAGAAGAGAGGCTCGAGGCCTGCAGACTCACAAGTGAATCCCTTTGCAGTTTAAGTGAATGGGGATGATATTGTTGATTGTCATAGTGTTCAACCAATCAGATCTTTAGTTTGACATGTTGGGCGTATTCTTTGAAGTGCCAGAGCCTGCTAGCTGGCCTATAGCTACGTTAGCATTACGTGCAGCTCAGTTTTCAGGTGCAGCTCTGCAGTGAGGTGCAGCGTGTGCTGTGATTGGTCAGTGTGCGAGCACGTGACTATCGTGAAACGAAACTTAACAGCAGAGGCTTAGGCCCTGTCCACACTACTCCGTTTTTACTCCGTATTTGCTACGTTTACACTGAGCGGCCACACTACGCCGGAGTTTTGGAGCACCCTAAACGGAGGAATCTGAAAACTCCGCCGAGGTTGGAGGTATTTGAGAACTCCGGGGTTGCATTTGCGTGTGGACGGTCGGATACGGATGTGCTTAGAAAAAATTACGCCCACACCCGTGTTCGCTACTGGATTGGTTCTTGGCAACCATGACGTCTCCGTCCCTGATTCGTCACACTCACTATCACGTGACCCGTACCTGGAAGAAAACAAACTGGGCTACCAGCGATTCATTTCAACATGGATAACTAATTGCAAGCGTTGCTGCTAGCACAACAGCTACATGATGTTGCTGCTAGCACAACAGCTAGCAGCAGCTAGCAGCTGTTGTGCAGTAAATGTCTGCATTTCTGTGGAGGAAGCAGCTGTTATTGGAGTGATTAGCGAGCGGCGTGACCGGCATCAGCCCTATGGAGCAGCTCGTTGTTTTTAGATTCTAATGAGAAGACATGCTGCACTAACGTTTTACTTCTTCCGTTTGGTAGCCTTGAGAGACCTTAGTCTGTAAGTATGTATTTATGAAGCATGAAAAGATGTACGTAGATATATTCTATTCGCGTGTTTAGTATAACATTTGTGTTGTATTAAATGCTAATCGCGGTTAGCATTTCTCCATTGGCGGTAATGTTAAAATTAGCTTAGAAGCTAGCTAGGCGGACATGTTACATGCTGGCTATATCATGGATTGTTGTTTTGTATTCGTGTAATGTGTATAGGGACAGTTTGTAAAGCCATATTTCATATTGTGTTTCCACAGTTTTACAAATAAGAAAGATTCACACTGAAGTCTTGAAACTCTTCTATGGATTCCATGGTCTTTATTTCACGGATCTACTGTTAGCGATCTGCTAAGCTTTCCTGCACGAAGCAAGAGCAGAATAGAGTGAGAGACGTGTGTTGACCACATTTATGGACCCATATTCTAGTAAACGTTTACGTGTAAGTGTTGATTTTAAAGTAAATTTGATGTGAGAGAGAGAGATAGACCCGCAGCGCTGTAATGCTAATCGCGGTTAGCATTTCTCCATTGGCGGTAATGTTAAAATTAGCTTAGAAGCTAGCTAGGCGGACATGATGTTCAGAGCTACTAGTGAGAACAGACATCAACAACACGGAGGAAACGAGTGAGAGACCACATTGATGGACCCATAATCTAGTAAACGTTTATGTGTAAGTGTTGATGTTAAAGTAAATTTGGAGAGCGAGAGACCCGCAGCGCTGTAACTACGTCTGAAAAATAAAACTTCTAAAACTTTCCACGACCTGTCTGTTTGAGTTTATAGAGGGAGATTTTAGAGGAAGATCTTAATTATCAAATACAACCTTTCATTATTAAAGACTACTTTATTACTCTGTCGTATTTTTTATTTTTTTAAACTAAGCAAGCAATCCACTTCCTCTTTACACCGTCACGCGCATGCTCAGTGTACGTTAATGGTCACGTGCTGTCCGCCTTCGAAGGCTGCCGTGTGGACGCAGATCAACTCGAAAATGATGCTGAAACTCCCGTGTGGACGGAGATCGTTTCTATTTGACAAATCTGCATCCAAGGAGAAACGGAGTAGTGTGGACAGGGCCTAAGGCCTAAGTAGTGAGAGTTCAAATTGAAAGATATGGAAGAAATTATGACAATTTTTGCATTTTGCTTGGTGTTTTTTTTTTTTTTTTACCTAGCTTTGTTTTTTTAACACTCAATGGCTGAATAAGGAGGAGACACTGATTTAGTGGCGGATTTAGTGGCAGAGTTACTGACAAGGCCTTTCTCAAGAAAGGACATTTCAGGAAAAAGCTGGACATGTAAGAAATGGTCAGTCAACCCCACAGCTGGCAGCCCTGACTCAGCCAGGAAAAGGATTATGAACGGTATTTCTTGCTGACAGCGTCGGAGAAGCGTTGCACATTTTATGGCTGGGAATTTGTTTCATTTTAACTGAGCTCTTGGTGTTTGGAGCTACGCTACGCTAACCTGAGGACACCATAGCATTTGAAAACTTTTGGAGAGACTCAAGTGGATCTACAACTCAACGGACACGTTCGCAGGGAAACAGCTCCACAACCGCGGCCGTGTGGTCGTGTGGTCTGCGTCGGCCGGCGGGCGCCCTGGCAGAGGTGGGATCCCGGCCCTGCTGCGAACCTGCCGCAGCAGACCGGCGAAATACAACTGGGGAGGCTCGTCTGTCATCACTGGCGTCCATGAATCGAGAAGGACTTCTTACTGGAACTGAAACGATGTACTGGGATTAATAAACTCTTTAATTTTCGGTAAGTGACAAACTGCGTTTGTTTTTTTACATACTAACGTTACTGTTCATTTGTCTATCGTGTCGTTTTTATGAATAATATTTGAATGGCTCGTGCTCTTGTGTGGTGGAATGCGTGGATCCGCTGCAGATTTGCTGGATTGATGTGTCATAATGAGGTTATTAGGAGGTAATTCAACTGTAGTAGGACAGCACAGAAGGCCCAGGTATAAAATGCACGGTCCGCCACTGTGTCTCATATTTCCAGTTACACAAGGACATCGGGAGACGTTTATGTCCTTAGCTGAATAAAAAACTCAGGAATACTGGTTAATGTGTAAATTCTCAATAGAATCAAATGTAGTCTCATCTCACTTTAAAAGGGATCACAGTGTGATCTCCCCTGTGTTACAGGTAAGTAAAATGTTTGTTTTCAACATGCCCCCATCAACCCCAAGAGGGTGCAGAGGTGTTACGTAAACAGCAAGACTCGGGTCACATGGGTCCCTCCTGTGCATGAACACATGTTGTTATTGACAGGAAGAATACAGCCTGTCTGACAAACATCGCTCACCTGAAGTGATGGTGAACAACGGACAGAATGTCATATCTGTTAAGGTAAAACCGGTAATTATCATGACAATAGGTGTACCCATCCTTACCTCAGTCATGCCTGTGCGACATGCTGTGATAAGTGGACTGGATCCTTCCTCGTCTTCGGTGTCGGAGGCCTCCGGCTCCACCCGGCACTCTTGTCTACGGCTCATAACCGGGACTTCTTCGTTTCCCTCCAGCTGCCCTCTCTTCAGCACCTCATCGACACTGCTGTTCTCTCGTCTCTCCTCACTTCTCTCCATGGTTCTCAGGTTGTCAGACGGATCTGTGTGAAGTGCAGTGTCTAAGCCGGAGGTCAGAGACGACTTGACCCTTTTTTTATTTTTATTGCTGTTATAAAAAAAAAAAGACGAAATGAATGATTACCTGTAAACGCTGCGCCTAAGTGTGTGATCCGGTTCTTTCAGCTCGGTGTCTTTGCTGGTCTGTGTGTTTGTGTGATCATCACAGTGATGTAAGTCTCTAAAGATCTAAGGACAACACAGACAGAGGGCGTGATAGGAACTATTCTATCACATTATTACTGCTGGTGAGTCGCAATAATATACATCACTGTGCCAGTCCATCAATGCATCAATGTGACTGCTGTCCCACACCTTTATAGTTTGGTTTCTCAAACAACCACACACAGTAGTCAACATGTCATTGTATTATGCTCTGCATTGATTGATTTATTCAGTCATTCTTCACTAGCAGTAGTTGTGCCATGCCTCCTTTACCTCTTGTCTGTCTTTGGCTGTACAAAAGTATAGGCAACAATGTCAAAGAAATAATCTAAGAAAAATAGTGCAATATATTTATAAAGAATAAATGTCAGTAGGCCTTCATTTTGTGATTTGGAGGTCGAAAAACATCAAAACGTGACTAAATTTGGTTGTAAAGTCAGAGTTTATCAGATGTCTAGATTACATATAACCGTTGTTCAACAGTATTCTAATGAGGGTATTTACTTTTTGAAATATATTTTTCTAATAACTCAGATTCTTTGTCAGAAATATTAAATAAGTCTATTAATATGTGAAATATTATCTGCATGGTAGACATCTAATCAACTTTAACGTTTGAAATACATTTTGCCCATTGATTGAACGTGTAAAATCATTTTTTATCTCAGCTCGATGTCCACAAGACCTGACTGAACTGATGACAGGACAATTAATTTACATTTTCCGAAAATTCAGTACTTTATTTTAATAAGAGCCAAATTTTTCAAAAAACTTTCTGTTATGTATTGCTTTTTTTATCCAGCCCATCAAGAACATTTATATATTAGAGCATGTATTATTTATCATTAATACAGTTCAATTTAAAATCTGTAAAAATAAATATTGTTTCAATATTATTCAATTGAACTTTAATTATTTGTTTTGACAGTCAGTAGAGTAAATGCAGACAATTGCACATCCCCTTAAATCATTACATATAAGGGTAAAGACTTGGTTTAAGGTGAGGGTAAGGTTGGTTGGTAGCTGTTACGGCTATGTGTGTGTGTGTGTGTGTGTGTGTGCGCGTGTGTAGGATTGTGTGTGTATAATTACATGACAACTCCTAACAATGTTTGACAACAGTAACAGAGCAACAGTCAAGATGGCTGAAATGACTATTATATAATCATGTTTAAAACAATATACTCTAGAGATACATTAGAAAAGTGGCTTTTGGAAGATATGAAGGAACTTCAATGTAATATTTGTCAGTGATTGTTAACAGCAAGAATTGCTATGCAAAGTTGAAATGAACTACTTTACTTACATGTCACTTAATTCGTTTAGCTGCTGTTCCTTCACGAGCTAATCCAGCCATGTGTCTTCTACGTCCTTCAGTGGACATTAGACGTGCAGACCTTTGATCCGTTTCAGCAGACTCCACTCTTTTGTTTCCTCTGCTTTCTTCTTTTTTTGGTTTTCTTCCCGCACTCCTCCTGCTGTGCGTTTACACTTGGTTGCCTTGGAGATGGTCAGGCAGACATGGCCGGCTGGCAACGGGTTAAATTGCAGCAGGCTGTTTGCTGCCTGACACATTCAGACCCGAGTTGGACATGAAATAGGATCATTTACTCTAGTGTGGCGTGAACTTGATGGAGCTAGATACCTTACTTGGTTGCACTAATCTTTGCACTTACACAAAATAACTATTTTGTAAAAGAACAAACAAGTGTGCCCGGTGCATCCACTGATTTACTGGAACCACGTGAACAATATAATCAGCTCAGAATCAGAAAAGGGTTTGTTGCCCTGCGTACAGTTTTACACACAAGGAATTTGCCTTGGTGTTTGGTGCATAAAATAAACAATAATAATAAAAACACGAATATAGAAGGAATGACTGGTACTGACTGATGTCTGTATTCTTCATTGTTTATTCATTTTGTTGACATTTAAAGTTAGTTTCCAGTGAGATATTAATGACTTTATAGTGACTTTGCTGTTTTAAACATAACTCTTGCTGCTCTAGAAACAATATTTAGTTATATCTAAATTATAAGCATTGATATTGAGTATTGATAAGAGTAGATCCTAGTAGTAATATAATCCTCAAGATGCCTATCCATACCTGAAGGCCACCGTAGGTCTCTCACGCTTGGGCAGGAGGGGTGAGCGGAGGGTTGTGTTGTTGCTTGCAATCTGTTATCTCACCACTAGATGTCACTAAATCTCACACACTGTTCCTTTGAAGTTAGACTTCTTCATTACCAGCTAAAAGTTCATCACGGTAGCTTTAAGTATATTTAAAAGTGGAACGTTTTGGACTGTTACTCAATCGCACACCCACTGATTATGATGGGGGAGACCACGATGTTGTTGCGTCACATCAAATCCACTGTTGGTCGTATAACATTCTTAATTTCTTAAACCACAAAATATAGAACACTGAACTTCAAATGCAATATCCATCAAAAAAATCATTATGAAACATTTTATTACATCACTGGTCAAGTTATTGGGTTTCCTAACATTTCTAAGACCAAATTGACACCTTCATATAGTTTCCCATTTCATATTGTTTTTGAGTCCTCCTCTAACTTGCCTTTAGTCCCAGTTCTTCTGCATGCAGAGCTTTCCCCCATCAGTTTTCACTTTGCTTCATGTCTGTCATCAATACTTTCTATTATTTTCTCTTTTGACTCTCTTGCTCTCTTTTAAGAAGTGGTTTACTTATCTTTCTGCTTCATCTCTTCTTCAATCTTTCTGCATTCTTCCTCAAACACATTTCGGTTTGAGATACACAGTGAGATTCATCGTGGTCTGCCTTACTGTATCCCTTTCACCCTTTTGTCCAACAGCAAAAAGAAAACATTTTCTTTTTTTCTTCAAGGTTTTTAAAATTTATATCCTAAAAACGTATCATGTAAAACATAACGTATCATTTCATCCTGCGTGAACTGCTGGCAGAGGACGATGTGCTTGATCTTGGTCTGGAAAGATATTTGTACTGTGATATAATTTTTCTGGACCCTTGGACCTCCAGACTTATTTCAGTTGCCCTACATTTTAAAACACTCACAGTTGCCTTGTTTCTGAACTTGTGTTGCCTCTGCCATCCTCCACCCCCCCCGGCGGACCTTCCTCTTACTCTCTGTGGGAGTCTGTGGGAGATGATTTGTCAGCCTTTTCATTTTCTGAGTTTCTGTTGTCTGGGAGCTTCTGCCATGGCTCTGATGTAACACCACAAAACAACAAAGATTAGGTCCTCGTCAACCCACATGGATGAGTCATGTTTAGGCCTTGGGTTCAAACTGAACTGCAGCAAAACAGAGGGAATTGTTATCCACTTGAAATGGCTCCAAAAACCTCTAAACTTTATAGCTAGACTGGTCTTTGAAATGCAAAATAAAAAAATATATATCTTACTGCATACTATATTCATTCCAATGTGGGGTTTTTGTGTGTGTGTGTGTGTGTGTGTGTGTGTGTGTGTGTGTGAAAACAGTCTCTACTTCTACGACCAGTTTAGATGTTTCCTGTAATGATCCACAGAAACTGAGGCAGAGAAATGTTCTTGCTATGAGTTTGTCTCCTCTTCAGCCAAAGTCATAACAAACTGCTGTGCAGCCAAACACATTCAAACTCACACAACTTTATTCAATATTCTCTTGGACATCCCATCATTCATCTTTATTTTTAATGCAGAGCACATATAATTTCAATGTGAAGTTGGAACGAGTTGAGTACATTTATGAGGAAATATAGGAGAGAAACATTTTGTTCTGCTTTATTTGACAGTGAGGGAGACCGACATGAAAGGCAGGGGAAGAAGAGGATATGACATGCAGTAAAGGACCCCGGTGCCGAACTCGAACAGCAGGCCGGTCACTGTGAGCCTTAATGGTACGCGCTACTAGGCAAATAATAAAGTCAGCAGCTACTGGCCATTCCTGTCTTATGCAAACTACAGATGTATAGAGAGAACTGGAGGCTGGGCCCCATTCTTATAAAAGTTGCGCAGTAAGCAAAAACGTCTGACTATGTCACTCCTCCGCAGTCCAAAAATGGTCACTTCCGTTCACTGGTTGCAAAAAAAACAAAGATAGCGACAGCCAAAATGCTTCAAAATGGCAGTTCACTAATCAATGGGTGACTTCACGACAACAACGTCCACTGTTTATACACGGTATATCAATCAGACCTGTCTGCCGAATTTTGAATTTGGCTTAAACCTCTTTAAACTGTTAAAGTTTTCAGTGTTAGGCCTGACATTCAAAACATCTTTTCTTTTAGAAATAAAGTGCGTTGTGGTCAAAACAACAGAGACATGTAATCATCCATCATCATGCATAAGAATATAAAGACATTATGAAGAAAAAAAACTTTATACAAAACATCAACAGTATCAGAACTGTGATCGACTCATGTAGAGACCGCGTTGTAACGCTCCATGTGACCACTAGATGGCGACGTTGAACAGCTCACACACGCACACACCGTATCCTCACTGTACCTGTCTTCAGATCTAGGATCCATGAAATGACGTTTCCTGAAAAGTTTTTGGGGGAGTTGCAGGACAGTTTGCCTTATATTTGTCCCAGACGTAAACGACCCATGTACACACGTTTTTGTTTTTTATATTCAATGGTAACACCAACATTTCTAAAGAGAATATACCATCTACAACTTGTCTCTATAATACTGATGTTAAATCGGAGATGATGTCACAACGATTTCAGGGAATACAATCAGACTGGCTGTATTGGATTGCCATTGTTTGTTTATTTGTGTATTTAGTTTGTTGATTCATTAAGTGGTTTGTCATGCGGAAGCTGGTATCCGATTAACCAATGGAAAAGTACCATTAGGGGTCCGGCGCCTCCTCCCTTACCCAAAATCCCCCTCCCCTCCTCTCCCATCCCCCGCGCAGTAATTGCTATGTCTGGGTCTGTCCCGTGTGTCCCCACCGCTCACCGACAGTCGTGTCCTCGCAGAGTACGCAGTGAACCCTCCTCAACACACGCACGCACGCACGCACGCACGCACGCACGCACACACACACACACACACACACACACACACACACACACACACACACACACACACACACACACACACACACACACACACACACACACACACACAGTCTCTCCGCTCCACCGGTCCAAGGCTGGTGCGTCCCGTTGCGCGCGGCACCGTTTACCAACGCCGGGCACACTTCACGAGCGCGCTCCGGATTTCTCAAAAAAAAAAAAAAAGAAGAACAAAAATTCCTCGGGGCGGACTGGTGGGACAGTTAGCTGCAACTTTACGAGTCAATATATTTTACGCGTGGGTGACAGAGGATCGGTGACAAGGAAGTGTCGGGGGAGTTCAGGTGCAGCAGGAGCGAGGACCCCCCCCTCCGCCACTCCACCAACCCCCTCGAGCAGTTTGCGCAAAGGTGATACAGCAGACTGACCCGACGGACGGCCGCAATACATGGATTTCTTCACCTGCTGTCTCCTATGATGTTACCTCTCACTCATTGAGCTCTTCGGCGGTTGCTCAACCCCCCTCCATCCATCCCCCCTTCACTTCTCTCCCAAACTTCAGTCGGCGGATCGTTTTAGAGAGAGACAGGATGGGATCGCAGACCGGGGCAGCTCTGCGGAGACAGGCGCTCCTGTGGTTCATTGTAGGTGAGTCTGTCACATTGTGGCTGCATTCGTTGTGTGTAATGATACAGTAGCCTATATATATATTTAAGCGACGTGACGAAACAGATTCCTCGTGCAAATTAGTCCCAAGCGATTGAGTTGGGATGCACTTATTGTGTTTGTGGACACTTCATAAGATGTGTAAACGAGTTCTGTTACTCTCCTTCAAAAAAAAAAAAAAAAAATGCAATATTGTGACAGGGGCTCTGTGTTTGTGACACTCAATAATCATATTAAAACTGAACTGTTCACTGAAAACACACTTAATTTGAAAAATTACAGCAACACTGAAAATCTGCTCAAAAATGCAGAAGTCCCGTCACGCTCACCATAACAGTTGTACGTCTCTTTAGTGTACAGAAGAAGTGACAGGAAGAAAACATCACAGCATCTCTTATGTTATTGCTTCGGCCCATAGTAAATCACAATCAGTCTGATAGGTGGGTGGAGGCCGCTAGATTCTCCCATTGGAGTGGCAGTAATGTCTCTTAATCTTTTGCAACATTTGTGCAATCACGTAATATCATCAGGTTATCGTCAGGTCATTGCAATCATGCTCACTATTAAGACATGAAATTCATTGAATGCATTCATTCTAGCTAAGATGTAGGCCACTCAGTTGAAGGGGTTATGAAAATAGTAATTCAATCTGGAAAGCAACAGAAAAAAAGTGATACATAGCAAAAAAGAATATAACTATGTGTTGGCAGTGAGTTGTCAACACAGACCTGGTTGGTGATCTGTTATCCAAGGGCAGCTCCTTCTTATCTTCTACTATAGAGCGATCTGAGGAGAAAACATGTTTCAAATTCTTCTGACTGGAATTAAATATATACAATTAAGTGTTGATGCCACTTCCTCTGATGCATGTCGTTTCCCATCTGTCGCTCCCCTTATTTCCTGTCATCTCCCTACTGTCAACTGTCTCATACAATGTCCAAAAATATCCTTTAAACAAAGATGCCTCTGTGCTTTATTACAAAGCATAGTCAAACCAAACCATATTTCTACAAGAAAAAAGAAAAAAATTCTGATAGAAATTATGCATTTGCTTGACGAGGTCCTGCCATTGTTCCAAGATTATATATTATCAGCAAAACTATTTGACATTTTTTATTATTTGTCAAAAAATAATCATGACTCTCATGCTGCCTTTAAATGGGGTTGTGTTTACAAAAAGAGTCCCCCCCCCCCCCCCCCCCCCCCCCTCGTGTGGGAATCACAGCCTCGTAAGTGAACATTTTCTGAAAGCTCATAGTTCTAAAGTTGACGTGTTTGCTGATGTCAGAAATGGCACAGTACATGATAAGTCAATGTTTTGTAATTTTAGCTTTAACTTTTCTGCTCTGAATATAATTTCTTTCAACTCGAGGTCATCAGGGCACTCCTGTAAAAACGTGAAGCATATTGAGCGGAAAAAACGAGACACTCCCAGCTTCACTGTCTTTGAGAATAATTACAAAATGTCGCCCCAGCCTGTTTAAACCATGGACTGTTGCCCATACCATGGACTGTTGCCCATAGCTGCAATATTGACCATCTGCTGTTTAGTTCAGTCTGACAATGCCGTGATATCTGACTGATTAGCATTAGCTTCACATGCAGGTCAGGCTGCCTCACAGCTCCAAATCTTGGTGGTCTTAACTCGGGGCATACATATTGATCAACTCAAAATAACGTAATGATGTGCTCAGAAGTTTTCGGCCCGCTGTCACTCACTCAATAACTAAGTACTTGGAGGTAGCTGCTAGCTAACTGTCTCTAGTGAAAATGATGTGATATGACCTGTGTAGATGAAAACTCAACATTCAGCAAAATGATGCAGAGTGCTTCCTCTCTCTCTCTCTCTCTCTCTCTCTCTCTCTCTCTCTCTCTCAGAAACATTCTTTGGAGGAGCAGAAATAGTACAGACACCAGCTGAGAACCAGAGATTTGTTTTGTAGTTTGGCCAACTCGCGGGATTAACGTTAATTACCAACAGCTGTGCTGTAGTAGCCTGTCACTGACTTCACTTTGGTTCATCATGACAGCTTGTTCAGACGTAGTTGAAGACATAGCTCTTAGCACTTGAAAATTGCACCCTTTCAAATAATAGTTGTTGTATGAAAATCTATTTTTTGCATTCATTGCTCAACTTCTACAGAGATGTTGCATGGCTGAAAAGTGTGAAGTACAAAAGTGAGATTCAATGCAGCAGGTGCCAATTGACTCAAATAGCTGGAGGTGACAATGAGACAGATCTCAACAATTTAGTTCTATTTTTATATACTATGTATATATTATACACTGGAATTTTAATTCCTGTTTTAGTTTTGACCTATTTGATGCTGCATTAAAGAAGGTTTACACTTGAATTGTAATTCCTGTTAATCTTGAAGAAATGTTACCAAGTTGCCGGTAAATTATTTATTATTATTATTATTATTATTAATAATAATAATAATAATAATAATATTATCATTATTGTATAATATTATTTTTGTTATTATATTGTATAATATTATTATTATTTAAGATTATTATTTATTATTTCATTCTTTTTATATTTTAATATTTATTTGTTACAATTTGTTTTACAAACCGAGTAAAGCAATGTTTAAGTCAAGCCTGATGTTGCCTTACACATAAAATAATGATCCCAATCACTTCCACACAGTGAGACATCAAGCTTATTAATTATTTGGTATCAGATCTTTACTCTGTATCGGCAGATACCCAAAGCCCAGATATCTGTAATGGTATCGGGACTGAAAAACTTGGATCGCTGCATCCCTAACCTGTAGTTCATCGGATCCACAAATGAACAATATTTAATAAGAGTTTGATGGAGGGCCGGCCATGGATTTTCTTGAATTGTGTCAATTATTAAATTTCCTCAGTTATGCATTGCCACTAATATAATAATAATGAGAGCGTAAGAAGATCCAGTCTTATCTATCTTCATATTCAGTCTCGTATCTCTCTTTCTGTCTCGGTATCTGTTGCAAGCACACGTAGATCCACAGCACTAGTAATTTTAGGCCGATGACATTCAGTTGACTTGGGTTCCCTTCCGAAACTCTAACACTAATGCTAACCACGACTACATGCTTTACCCTTAGCTGAACTGTAATGCGAAACTCATCCCCTTACCCCTTACCCCAAAGTAAGCGTCGTGGAAGCCCTACAAAAATGTGCTCATTGTCCTCGCTTTTGGTTGTTGTGCAGTTACACCTGTTATAGGCCCCTCAGTGGTTATGGAAAAACAAAATGAAGTGATTTATTCACTTTGGACACATTAAACCCGTAGTATGTGCACACGCGCACCGTGACGCTCTTCAATAAAGGAGTTCCGTCAAGCTTCCTCTACTCTTTGCCCCTTGTGTCCCGTTACAAAGGCTCCGTGTAGGTGTTCTATATTTACACAGAGAGAAAGTTATGACTCATCACAGCAGCACCAGGTTGCCTCATTACTGTTCCACCGCATTCCCACCTGAAACAGCAAAGAATTGCTCAGAAAAATCTTTCATTTCATGTCCCAAGATCCCTAAATAATTATCCCGATTCAGGCAGTTAATTTAACTGTCAAGGGTTCTTTTATTCCATCCGTCTTACAGGCACTTTAAAAGACTCACAGCATACTTCAATCAATAGAGCACAGGGTTGATACAAATCAAAATAACCTCTGCCATTGAAGTCGCTTGTGCCATGACAGAAGCGATTTTTAAATTTTCTGCGGTAATGTTTTGGGCCAACGAATACAGAGTGGATGAAGGGGAAAGGGGTCTTCAACTCTCTCCTATAGACACGGAGAGATGGACACGGAGAGACACTTTAATCCTCTTCCCCTGACGTGATCGTCTGTCATCTGACGGCTCAGGAAGCAATTTGAATTTGTCTGAAATATTTCACACACACCAGCGACACGGACGGTTGTAAAATGACAACAGGGGAATGCTTTGAGGATCGAGTCGGGGGGAAACATCTGGCAACACTGACAGTTTGACTGAAGTGACTGAATATCCTGTAAGCAATCAAAATGGTTGACGCAGTGTACTCCGACTAAAACGTGAGGCTCAGAGTGGGTCATTGGACAATGTCTGGTACTTCCCTACATAGCAGTTTTAATAAATCTTGGGCAAGCTTTTAATCAATTCCTCATCTAAAATGAAAAAAAAGTATTTAAAAGAAAAGCTCAAGTTGATTAATTTTGGTCGGGTGGCTTCATTCAGAATCAACTAAGCTTTCAGAAATCCAGCCGACTTAAAGGATGGTTTCAGATTCTTTTAAGTCTGTCCAGGGGTGAAAGTAGGTTGTTACGGTGCAGTACTCTGGTAGATTCAGTGCCGGTACGCTGTACCCTGAAGAGGGGGGCAGCAGCTACCTGCCAAAACCACCATCACCGCAGTAACCATCACTCACAATCACATCTCAACAAGAAAACTGCTGACGTTAGGTCAACAAAACGTAGTTACCCAAGCCGAGGAGGTTATGTTTTTCGGCCCGGTATGTCTGTTTGTTCATTTGTACACACATTATTTTTCACGTTCATTAACATCGCAAGATAGAGCATTTGTAAAATTGACTGAGTGTGTTCAGCGATGCCCGAAGCTGTGGGCGGGAGGAGATCTACTTTCAACCCTAAATCCGTCTTAATTAATTAAATACTCGCATGCCTTATGATTGCACTGGCCATTGCAATCATTCCTTGAAGTGACCCTACAGCCGGAGCTAAAATGAGACTCCAGCAGTTAGCCAAATGAAGTGGGTGTCTTTGTAATGGCAGCCATGTGTAAGCGTATCTCTCTACCACAGCTACTTAACAAAACACCGGCCAGGGAAACAAAAATAATTCTGTAGTAACTTTGGAAGACATCAACTTCGTTTGGCCAACTCTGACTGCTGAAGCCTAGTTTATACCTAAACCTTTTGGGCCAATTGGGGGCAGTAAGCTGTAAGTATAACAATGACATATTAACACCTTATGAAGCTGATAAAGTAAGATATACATCGAGCAGAGACAGTACAGCATTAGTATTAATTTGGAGTTGTGTTTGTGTCCACCAGATAAATAAATCCCTCTCCTTTTTAGCTCTAATTTGGTCTCCACCTACTCTTGAGGGAAATATCTGTGTCTGTTTCGCTGTTAAATGCTGCAGTTTGTTTACAAGCTAGCCGCTAACTTTGTCTGTCGGCTGTTTTCGTGCTGTGCCGGTAGTGTGCAGTGGGTTTTAAGAGCTTTTTCCCTGACATTAGCGGCCTTCGCCCCGCCCCCATGTAAGTGACAGTGAAGGACTCACTTCATGGCCTACAAGACTAGAAAGTATTGTATTAAGATGGTAGCCTACTCTTTAACTTAAGTGTTTGTATTTCCAATGTTTTTCTCTGCATTGAATAGTCAAGGACAGGAGACAATCTGTAGCCATCTCCATCAAGAAACGCTACATATTTCTTGAACAGATAAGCGTTTGTTACATCAGTGTGGAATAGTTTTGACTGTTCATCAAAAGACAACAGGGATATGTTGCAGTTCGTTGGCTGACATCTTACAGGCATGAGTTTTTTTTCAACAATGTGAACAAACGAGAGCAGGAGGGGAGTAGGGGGGAGAGAGACGGAGAGAGTTAGTTGACCCTCCACTGCTAAAGATACTTACAGGGAGTTCGGTAATGTTCATTTCTTTTGGGTTTCCCCCCAGTCACCTGATAAGCCCTCATCTAAGAAATGCATGGATTGTTAAAAAAGCACGGGGGGCTCTTGGGCAGAATAGAGTGTGAAGGACTCAAGGGGATGAATCTTCATAAATCAGGAGAGAGAAGGCGCAATAAGGACAAGACACAGAGAGATAAACGAGGTGGGTGGGGCTGGATATTGAAAGTTTTAATAGTGCTGATATATGTCTATGTCTGTTTTGCATGGTGCTGTGTATTTCCATGAGTGTGTTTGCATGCTTCCTGCATGACAGACCCGCCCACTGGACTTTGGCTAATTAGATAGACGGTGAACGATGGATGAAGGGAGGAGAAGGAAGCCATGAAAAGCAGCCGTGCCCCTTTTGTTTGAGCCGTTTTTCACGGGTAATATTAGAAACTTGCCTCGTATACTTCCTCTCCCAATGAATCAGAATCAGAATACTTTATTGATTCCTGTGGGGAAATTAGTACGTTACAGTTGCCCTTATAAAGAAATATGAGAAAAATAAAAGAAATAAAGGACCATGTAAAATATAAAAAAAAAAAGTAAAATACATTGTAAATTATGTACATGATTCTACAATATATTACAGCGGTATAACCAAAACAAGTATAAATGCCATATTAATGGAAGTATTGCGCAGTTGAATTATTGAACAAATCAAGAAAACGAACATGCACGGTCTGCACATGAGCACTTGCGAAGTCCCTTATGAGAGACGTAATTTCTTGCAAGTGGCAAAATAACAACACTGTTTCATGATAAAAGTTACTAAGTTCATGAGATATATTCTGGGAAAAACACAGGTTCCTCCGCCTCCTATTAGTGCTCCTAATGGCATTTGCTAGATTCCACAATGCCCGAAGGAAAACAACCAATCAGAGGAGAGGAAGAGTCTCTAACGCACTAAACTGTCAGACTAGGCAGCGCTGATCATATATTAATCAATATTCTGTTACTGCATTGTCTAGTTCTTGCCTCAACTGTTGTCAGAAACATATTTTATTCTCCTGTTAAGCTGGAAAATTAAAAAGTTTGTGACCCAGCCAGCATGTTGAAAACAGTCAGCCACCGGCCGGAGAAAACGTTCTCATTTTACAGCCAAAAAGTAACTACAATATGTTTCTGAAAACATTTGAGGCAAGAAGTAGCCAATGCAGTAACAGAATATTGATTCATATTTGATCAGCGCAGTCTATCTTGACAGTTTGATCAGAGTTCACAAGCAGTGATTACTAATGTTTTTATCTAAGTTACCAACTGTAGCTTTAATTGAGATGTTTTGTGCAAGCAAAGCGCTCTAACAGAGAGGACATTCAAACAATGAGCCAAGGTCATGCACGTGTACTACGCTGAGGGTTTTCAGTATTCAGTATTTTGAAATGTGCCTATGGTGCAGTCAGCTGCAGCAAAAGCAGTTTACTGCACTCCAATCAATACGTTCTCACCAGTGGAAGAATCATTTGTAACTTTGCTTCAGAGATCTGTTTTTAATGCTCTATGGAGAGGATTAGTGAGCCCAAAGGCCGGCCGGCCGTAATTGGTGAGCAGTAGAAACCGTTTAGTGTCCGTTTGCAGTTTTGAAGACAGAGGAGTTTAAGGGGTGATGAGAGTGTCTGGCTGGCATCGCCATCGCTAACACAGACTGTGAACAACTCCTCCTAATCAGTGGTAGATCATTGGTAAGGTCACTGTTGATTTCTAAATAAAAGTGTTTCCTGATGCGAGGCTCCAAGGACAGAGGACATCGTCTGATGTACAGATTGTAAAGCCCTCTGAGGCAAATTTGTGATATTGGGCTGTACAAATAAGATTGAATTGAAAAAACTGAATGAATACACCACTCATCCTTGTATGTGTGTGCGTGTGCTCACGATCCACTTAGGTCAATTATAGCAACCGACTCGCCAAACAGAATGTTGATGCTGAACAATTTAGCATAACCCTGGATTGCACTCAATGATGGATAGTTTAAAATGTTAAATATCGTCATTTCTGTCAGTAATTATTCCGTCATTATCCAAGTGCGGCAACTGCAGCACAGTGAAGTTAATGTTAAGCAAATTAAACACATGAAAAGGGAAATATTGCTGTCATGGTTAAAGCAGTGTTAATTGATTTTTTAAAATGGATGTCAGTTGTCTATTTGAACATTCAGCAGACATGGAGCAACATTAGCATTCCTTTAGTGTCGAGTTCAAAACGACCCTAATGATGAGCAGCCCACGGACTACAGTCACCTCGCCCGGACCAGGGAAACCGGGGCACCCTCCCGGAGCCAGACCCAGGAGGGGAGCTCGTAGGCGAGCGTCTGGTGGCTGGGCCTTTGCCCATGGGGCCCGGTCGGGCTCAGCCCGAATAAACATCATGGAGCAGCCACCCTGTGGACCCACCACCCGCAGGGACACGCATTGGGGTCGGGTGCTATGCAGACCGGGCGGTAGGTCGGGCGGGAGGCCCGGGCATGCCGATCGCCGGCGACATAGACTAGCTCTAGGGACGTGGAACGTCACCTCGCTAGCGGGGAAAGAGCCGGAGCTGGTGCAGGAGGTGGAGCGATACCAGCTAGAAATAGTTGGACTCACCTCCACACACAGCGTTGGCTCTGGAACCAAGCTCCTGGAGAGGGGTTGGACTTTGTCCTTTTCCGGAGTTGCCCAGGGTGAGAGGCGCCGGGCGGGAGTGGGGATACTCACGAGCCCCCGGCTGAGCGCCGCTGTGTTGGAGTTCTCCCCGGAGAGCGAGAGGGTCGCCTCCATGCGCCTACGGGTTGCGGGGAGCAAGGCTCTGACTGTGGTTTGTGCTTATGCACCAAACAGCAGTTCGGAGTATCCGGCCTTCTTGGAGTCGGTGGGAGGGGTCCTGGAAAGGGCGCCGCCTACCGACTCCATAGTTCTCCTGGGGGACTTCAACGCTCACGTGGGCAATGACGGAGAAACCTGGCGGGGGGTGATTGGGAGGAACGGCTTGCCCGATCTGAACCCGAATGGTGTTTCATTATTGGACTTCTGTGCTTGCCACGGTTTGGCCATAACGAACACTATGTTCGAACATAAGGTGGCTCATAAGTGTACCTGGTACCAGAACACCTTAGGCCGGAGATCAATGATCGACTTTGTAATCGTATCATTTGATTTGCGGCCGTATGTTTTGGACACTCGGGTGAAGAGAGGAGCAGAGCTGTCAACTGATCACCACCTGGTGGTGAGTTGGATCAGATGGCAGGGGAACCGGTTGGAAAGACCCGGTAAACCCAAACGTGTAGTGAGGGTAAACTGGGAACATCTGGCGGAGGACCCTGTCCGGGAGGTCTTTAACTCCCACCTCCGGAAGAACTTCTCACACATCCCGAGGGAGGTTGGGGACACGGAATCCGAGTGGACCATGTTCAAAGCCTCTATTGTGGAAGCGGCCGCTAGGAGCTGTGGCCGGAAGGTCATCGGTGCCTGTCGTGGCGGCAACCCGAGAACCCGGTGGTGGACACCGGAGGTGAGGGAAGCCGTCAAGCTGAAGAAGGAGACCTTCAAGGCCTGGTTGGCCCAGGGGTCTCCTGAAGCAGCTGACAGGTATCGGCAGGCCAGAAGGGCTGCAGCTGCGGTGGTCGCGAATGCTAAAACTCGGGCATGGGAGGAGTTCGGGGAGGCCATGGAGAAGGACTTTCGGTTGGCCTCAAGGAGGTTCTGGCAAACCATCCGACGGCTCAGGAAGGGAGAGCAGGGCTTACCCCAGGCTGTTCTCAGCAGGGGGGGGGAACTGCTAACCCGGACGGAGGACATCGTCGGGTGGTGGAAAGAGCACTTTGAGGAACTCCTAAACCCGACCAACATGTCCTCTGCAGAGGAGGCAGCGCCTGAGGACCTAGGGGGAGGCTCACCCATATCCCTGGCAGAGGTCGCTGAGGTAGTTAAAAAGCTCCTTGGTGGCAAGGCGCCGGGGGTGGATGAGATCCGCCCTGAGATGCTGAAGGCGCTGGACATAGTTGGGCTGTCCTGGCTGACACGCCTCTTCAATGTCGCATGGGGGTCGGGATCAGTGCCCATGGAATGGCAGACCGGGGTGGTGGTTCCCATCTTCAAAAAGGGGGACCGGAGAGTGTGCTCGAATTACCGGGGTATCACACTACTCAGCCTCCCGGGGAAGGCTTATGCCAGGGTGCTGGAAAGGAGGCTCCGACCGCTTGTCGAACCTCAGATTCAAGAGGAGCAGTGCGGATTCCGTCCCGGCCGTGGAACAGTGGACCAGCTCTTTACCCTCGCAAGACTACTGGAGGGGCTCTGGGAGTTTGCCCAACCAGTCTACATGTGCTTTGTGGACTTGGAGAAGGCTTTCGACCGGGTCCCTCGGGGGATCTTGTGGGGGGTGCTGCGGGAGTATGGGGTGCCGGACCCGTTACAACGGGCGATCCGGTCTCTGTACGACTGCAGTAGGAGCTGTGTCCGCATTCTCGGCAATAAGTCAGACACGTTCCCGGTGGGTGTTGGCCTCCGCCAGGGCTGCCCTTTGTCACCGGTCCTGTTCGTGATTTTCATGGACAGGATATCTAGGCGCAGCCTGGGGGTGGAGAACGTCAGTTTCGGGGGTCTCGGGATCGCCTCTCTGCTATTTGCAGATGATGTGGTCCTGTTAGCCTCCTCGGATCGTGACCTCCAGCATTCACTGGGACGGTTTGCAGCCGAGTGTGAAGCGGCGGGGATGAGAGTTAGCACCTCCAAATCTGAGGCCATGGTGCTCTGCCGGAAACCGGTGGATTGCTCCCTCCAGGTGGGGACGGAGTGCCTACCTCAAGCGAAGGAGTTCAAGTATCTCGGGGTCTTGTTCACGAGTGAGGGTAAGATGGAGCGGGAGATCGACAGACGGATCGGTGCAGCTGCAGCAGTAAAGCAGGCGCTGCACCGGACCGTCTTGGTGAAGAGGGAGCTGAGCCGGAAGGCAAAGCTCTCAATTTACCACTCGGTCTACATTCCTACCCTCACCTATGGTCACGAACTCTGGGTCGTGACCGAAAGGACAAGGTCGCGGCTACAAGCGGCCGAAATGAGTTTCCTCCGTAGGGTGGCCGGGCTCAGCCTTAGAGATAGGGTAAGGAGCTCGGTCATCAGGAGGGAGCTTGGAGTCGAGCCGCTACTCCTTCGCGTCGAAAGGAGTCAGCTGAGGGGGTTCGGGCATCTAATTAGGATGCCTCCTGGACGCCTCCCACTGGAGGTTTTCCAGGCACGTCCAACTGGGAAGAGACCCCGGGGAAGACCCAGAACACGCTGGAGAGATTACATCTCCCAGCTGGCCTGGGAACGCCTCGGGATCCCCCAGAATGAGCTGGAACATGTTGCCGGTGAGAGGGAGGTCTGGGTCGGCCTGCTTGCCCTGCTGCCACCGCGACCCGACCCCGGATAAGCGGTGGAAAATGGATGGATGGATGGATAGTGTCGAGTGTCAGTATAAGTCCAATATTCATTCTCCCTTTAGCTCTTTTTTATGCTCTCTAGTTGCTGTGCAGGGAGTGACTGCTGAGCTCACTGGTAATTCACCAGTATTTATTTATTTTTTAATCAGATTGGGGAATCTTTGAGGTAAGAAGTGTCTTCTTTCTTACCTCAAAGATTCCCCAATCAGATTAAAATAAAACAAATTATCCGAATCCATCAAAGTTTTTATTTTACTCGATAAAACTGATAAAACTAAATCCAGTATCCAAATGATAATTTAATGGCAACTATTTGGTACCCATTAACTGTTATACTGTATATCTTCCCCATGTAGCAACGTGTGTACATGTCTTTTGTCACACTTTTCTATCATAAGAATATCAACTACGAACATAACTCCTCCTCGTCCCGAGAGATCAGCTCACGCTGAGAACCACAGAGCAGATTTTACTGCCCATTTATCTGGGCCGCTGCTCTCATACATTACATTTAGTCTTACATAACAGTAGCATAGAGAGCCTGTCGCTGCGGTTCCCTCAACCAGTGCATCAGGCTGGAATCTTTCTTTTGAAGAATATTTTTTCTCCTTGGCATTTCTGCTTCGCAGACGGCACATGATGGGAACGTCAAAGCGGCCCCGCAACATCCAGAGCTCGTGACACGCAGTCATGTCGGGCCGTCAGAAGAGCCTGCGAAGGATTTCTGCTAACGTTTACCTAACCAGACCGGTGAAATGGTTACACATTGGTATTTATAGCGATGACCTGAGGGAGCGGTTGGCTGAGGCATGGAAACATGTATGTACTGCTTGCAGTCAGGAGATGTTTCTTACCATCACAGTTGAACGCTGTTGACCAATGAGCTGCTGGAGCAGTTTGTGGCTCCAGGGCTACAGGACAGCAGGAGGCTCACTAACTTCTTACGCTGGAGTGCATGTGACTGGAGTGTCAACAGTCAGAGATTGGATCTTATTCCCACAGCAGCCTTTTAAATCCAACCCTATTGCCAGACAAGAACTAGGACAACTCTGTCGGTCCACCACAACATCTATTGGATAGATTGCCATGCAGTTTTGTACGGACCCAGCGTATGAATCCTGATCACTTGATCCTCTTCGCTATGGCCATTATGAGGTTTATATCCAGGGAAGATTTATTTCAGTTGACATGAATTAGACTAAGAACAGCTGTTTGCATCTCAAATGTACATTTCCTACATAGACTGTATAAGAAGTGGACGTAGGCGTTGTGAATTCACTCACTGGTTTGTGAGCTGCAGTTTTGAAGTCTCGATTTCGGCATGTTGGCCGTTGCCATCTTGTTTTTTTGCAACCAGTGAACGGACGTGACCTTATTTAGACTGCGCCTTATATGGCTCTCGTAGCGGTAGCAACCTGTCAATCATCAATCAAGTTAGCCACGCCCTAAAGCATACCCTGCTCTATGGTCTATTTGAATCTAAATGGACCATAATTTACGAAATGAACATCATGCTGTATTGAAGAAGACTTGAAACTAGAGATTAAGATCATAAACTCATGTTTAAAATGTTTACTGAGGTAATAAATCAAGAGAGAAACAATCAGACTTCCTTTTTTGCAACCAGACGAGTTGCCCCCTGACGGCCAGTTGAGAGACTGCAAGTTTAAGGCACTTCCACATTGGCTTAATTTTTCAGGACTGGAGGCTCTGGTTTCCTATCGTCCATTTACAGAGACCGAAAGGGAAATAATTACTACGATATTCAATTTTGTGGAAACCAGAGGCTGGATACTATTATGTGAATACTTATCTGGAATTATACGGTGCTTAATACATAGTATACTGTATGCTGCATATGTATTGGATTAAGCTGGCCTGAGGTAGTTCTCATGCATAATTACATGTGCAAGGGATTGCTGCAAAGAGCACGCTCAGTCAATCTTCCACCAGGATTTAAATAATAAATATGATCTTATAGGGTACAGGATTTCCGGTGGCATTCAGGCAGATACAGATTGTTTAAGGTCATGGATTTGAACTAGTGACCTTTAATTCCTCTTTCCACAGCCTATTTGTCTAAGGAAATAACATTTCAGAAATGTATGTAGGATTTTCTACATATAGGTCTCATATAAAAAAGGTCTATTGCAGCTTAGGTTACACTCTGAAGAGCTGATGAATTTACTCCCATCAGCATTTTATTCTATTATTCCTCTCTCTGATGCTTGTAATGCGTAGTTTACCAATTTAATGGAGGGGGATTAGTATGGAATTAAGCGAGGCTGCGGAAAAAATCCCAAATTGGACCCAATGAGAAAGTCTGGTTTTGTACATTGACATTTCAATTAGAACATGTAATTGCTGTTGATTTCATGGATTTGAACACAAGATTGTGTCAAGATGCAGACTAACTCTCAATATGCCGCTGTTCAGATCACATGGTGTTAAGATAAATGTTGTGTGTCAGTGTGTTTGTATCAGTACACCAACCGGCTAGTGGAAAAAGATCCACCGTTATAGTGTTAATTTTCCATGTCATTGTTCAAACCAAGACAGATCTGAGCAGTAGTTTCAATAAAGCACTGCATCTCTCTTGATAACATCAAGGAGCACCGCTCCATGCCGATCAACTGATTTCACGGCTCATGTGTATGTGATGCTCCTGCTTCATGTGTCACTTTGCCCTCAGGTAACAGAGGCACACAGGCTTTTAAATGCTACACATCCTGTACAATATTAACCTCATAAAGAGATGAACAAAAGCGCTCATCCTCTCCTTCCGGCAAATTGATCTTGCAGAAATAGGAGCTGTAACTAAATTAACATCACCTCAAACTGATTTTTTTTCTTTCACACTCTCTCTCTCTTTATCTCACACTCTCACATATTTCTAATTAGCAATAAAAAGGTGAGTATCCCCCCCCCCCCCCAGCTCTCCTTTATTGCCGTCTCTGCCTGCCTTTCTCTCCACATTCACCAGTTCCGTTGCTGGTCATGACTGGTGTGTTTGTGTGTGCGCGCCTATGGATTTGTGTGTGTGTGTATTTGTTTTGCATACATGTGTACAAACTTGCAAAGCAGTAACCCAGATTTCACTGTCACTGAACTCAGGAGCTAATGAGCAGCGCCGAGGCGAGTTAGTGAAGCACGTGTGCATGTGCATTGTTCATGTGTGCATGTGTGACCTGTCCACAGTGGAATAGCTACTAGCAATTATCCATAGATTATCAATTATCAAATGCGGTCTTACTTGGCACCCACTCTCAATGGGAGACAGCTTCTCATACACAAAACACAAAGGACAGTCTCACACGGACCCTATATGTGTGAACGCATTCGTGTGAAGCACTAAGTGAATCAGACATGTCATAGCAGTGACCTTGAGCGAGACACCCAGCGCTTAAAGCGGATGTGTATCTACACATAACGGCTCTATTTTAATTAGCGACCTGAGTAGCAATAATTACATTTATACAACTAGAAAAACTATAAGGGGAAAATAAAACTTCCATTATGATTTTCCCTCCATCTCAGGCGGCAGCATGTTGACCGAAGCTGTATCACCATATGCCTGGTCATGGACGCTTGTGCTCAAGTGTGTTGCTGTACCGTTTAACTTCATACATAATTAAGCATGTGGGATTCCAGTTGGACTCAAGCTCTGCAGTCTTGCTATCCCCATTAAACCGGTTAACTTCAGGACCCGCATGGCACATGTGTGAGTTGTTCCAATTAATGTTTAAACTGACCGTAAAGTGTCAACTTAAACCGCCACACTTGCCGAATGCATTCAGTGCCAACATTCAGAAGCACCCATCAGCTGTTACACGGTGTGACCGCATGTGCATTAATATATAATAAGTGCATATCATAAGTGCATAATTGTTTGGCTACGCATGATCTCATCAACCAAGAGCAGCTATGAACGGCACTGTTGTGCACATCCAAAGGGCATTATAAAAATATAGGAAACACCCATGCGCGCACTCAGCCACAGATTTGTGCTCACGTTGCAGGTGATGGCTTTTGCCAGGAAGGTCTTCCATTGCGAGTAAGTGAGTCCCCTGGCACTTAAGATCGATGAGGCAGTGCTGCTCTATGTGCTCTACTTAGTTTTCTTTCGTGGAGGAAGGAGTCATCTGTAGCATTTTTCATGGGCAGCTTGAGATCGCAGGCGAAATTAGGTGACCTTCCAACTTGCTTATTCTAAAAGGTTTCCGTATGAATGTGGCCGAACTTATTGGAGTGCATTTACAGTTGGCTGAGAAGCCGCTCCCTTCGCCATCTTTTTTTTTTGCAAGGGCACCATTGCTACATCCTGTGCTTAGCTTCGCCCGAGATGAATGATTGGTTAAAAGACAAACAAGACAATACCAGAATGATAATGGGTGGACTCTCTTTAGTGCTGACACAGGGCTGTGGCTATACGAGACTACTTGAACTTAGACTTGGTTCAAGACGTGTTAAAATATTTTCCACTGCATGGTCAGCTCAATTCGACCCAACTCACTTTTGATACGAGGTCTTTACCTTTTCCACTGCGGATGGTGTAGGCGGAATTCTCAGCTGAATGCCGTGACGTCATCTTCAGCACGACACTCTGTGAGGTCTTCATCGGTGATCATCTGGGTAGAGTACAAACAAAATTGCGGTTGCTATTGACGGTAGCTTGGCTGATTAAAAATGGTGGATTCGTGCGGGATGTCGATCCCTGGTCAGATTCTCTCTGACCAATCGGTGGTTTGTAGTGTTTTAACTCCACCTTCCAGTATCGGCTGAGCTCGCTTGAACCCTCGACCGCGTTAGTACCAAGGAAAGTACCAGGTACTATCCACAACTTTTGCTAATGAAACTAAAAAAGAGTGATTCAAAGTTTAATATATACCTCACAGGCGCTTTCTCTCACAGACTTTCAAGTCCTTTGCCGTCTTCTTTCAATTACCCTGATCAACATACCACCTGCTCAAATCAGAGGTGTAGTTTGCTCGAGTAATATACCTTTCCATGACAGACTTGACTTGTTCATCCTGTGATTGCACTTGATTGTTTAGGTAATAAAAGCACTTTTTTTTCCTACTTCTCCTATTTTGACAACACTTCCATAAAGCATATATAATGGTGTGACTTTGATTCATAAGATAATAATTCAAACCTTCTATATACCTGCATCTTCAGATAAGAACATTGCCCAGTTATTACAGCTGATTCGTTTCTGGCATTTGATAAATATAAAGTAATGCTTCGACAATTATAAGCACAGAAAAAGCTAAACAATCTGCCAGACAGAGTAATGTTGAACCACTCCGGTGCAACTAAATAGGACCGTCAATATTTATCTCTTGATCTGTTAACTTATTCCTGGCCATTTGGCGTCCAATCAACAAGGAACTTCTAAAAAATGTATCAACCGTTACACAAGCACGTCATCAGTGTCAGCACTGTATGAACCAATCACAGGCGCAATCCGAACGTCTAATGACAATTTATAACTCAACCTTTGCGGGAGCGTTGGGGCAAGGAAGAGGAGAGGATAGATTCAGTTGACGGTGTGCAGAATGCTGGTTGGAGAGACAAAGACGGACTAAGAATAGGAAAGCAATATGTGGCATCCGTTGTAGAGTTTCCAATTTAGTCACAGGGTGAGAGAGCGGTGGCATGAGCGAGCGGGATAGAGTTATTGCACGTTGGTTATACATGACAGCACCTCACTTGAGCTATTATGCATTATGCAGATGAGTCCTGGCCTCTTCGTACAGCAGCAACATGTTCTTTTATAGTATAGCTCTTTGTGTAATCTTTCTTCTTTCATGCTCTCCACTCACCGCGATGTTCAATGAAATTACACGTTCCGGTAATTTACTACCAAACCTCTCTCTTTTACTCTGCGATACTATCTCCCCTCCTGTCCCTCATGCTGCTTTTGCGAGCCCGCCAGTGTTATTGCTGAGCCTAAATTAGACATTGTTAATGCCATACAGACACACAACGCTTTGTCTCTCGTCTCTCGCATCCTTTTTGTTATTTTTTTGGCTGAAGGTCTGGCTACACATAATGTCCACTGAAAAAGACAAGAGATCTCAGCTGTTTGTGGCAAAGACTGTGCCTTTTGGTGGCCCAGAAGTGCTGCTGGCGTGGCAGCAGAACGGGCTTAATTCATTTCTCATTTCTTAATTTTCTCTGATGGGATTACAGCGAGAGCAACTCGGCAGTGTTTGTTTTTCCTCTTTACATGTCGTGTTTTCACTGAGGAATTCAAAGATTTGATGAGTAAAACCCGACGTCTCCGCAGGTATTAAAAGACATCAGAACTCGAGCTGTCATTATATTGTTGATAAATTTATTTAGCTGAATTTCAGGAGCAGGACCACGCCTCAGCCACTCGCCCACTTCCGGCCACACTCCTACAAATACCTACCCTCAGCTAATAAGCCTCAGCTGGCTCGTGCTTTCTGCACTCGCAACAAGAACGCCATGCAGAGAAGACAAAAACAAAAAACCTTACCTCGCCTAAAACATGGACCTGCCGTCCATCAGGCCATCCGACGACGACGATCAGTTCGCCTCCCCAGAGGCCACCCGTACAGCCCAGGGAAGCACTCAACCTGCCGCCCACGAAACGGCGCCAACCGCCATCGAGAGGGTCCAGGCAGCCAAACCCGCCGATCTCCACCTCACCGACCAGCTGCATCCACCCGCCAGAATCCAACAATACGAAGATTCAGACCCACGACCGTCGTCCTATAACTCGCATCTCGGTGGCAGAGGGAGACCCGCCACCTCCAGACGTAGACAACGGAAACGTAAATCCAGCTCTCTCCTTCTTCGCTCGCTCCAGACCCTCCAAACGAGCCTCCGACGACTCCGGCACGCCGCGCTCAAAGACGCCGCCACCCCTCCGCGCTCCAGCCAGGTCCCCCATTGAAGACGCACCAGCTGAGACCTCCAACTGGACCATAGTCCGCCTGCTAAGAGCATGGAAGCAACAAAGCAAACCGTGCCAACTCCTCACAACTTTCCTAAAGTCACGCCAGGCTAAAAAACACAAACGTACCTACATCCAAAACACACCGGCGTAACGGCAACGACCATGACGCCACCACGCACCCCAAAGCTCCGCCCTCCAACCCACAAAGTTCCGGGTTGCCAGGTTGCAGCACATCACCTCTCATCCCCCTCCACTACCTCAGGCAAACTCTACTTTCCATAGCGGCAACGAGATGCCGACTCTCTCTTCCTCCCTTTAAATTTCTACAGTATTCCATCCCACCTCCTGGCCGGATTCACCCGTCCGTCTCTTCGCTTTCCCTTACTTTTTTTCCAGGGCCCTGTCCCAGTTTCCCCTACACCACCCTTCTTCGGCCTATACCCAGGCACCGGGTTGCCAGGTCTTCTTTCCTCTGTCCCCCTCTCTAAGCTGTCCCCCTCTCTAAACTATCCCCCTCTCTAAACTGTCCCCCTCTCTAAGCACCAACGGAACGCAACGCAGCAACGGAACGCATCGCAACAACGGAACGCAACAACGTAGCAATGGAACAACACAGCCACGCAGCAAGCAACGAATTGCAGCAAGCAATGACTCATTGCAGCAAGCAACGACTCATCGCAGCAAGCAACGACTCATCGCAGCAAGCAACGACCCATCGCAGCAAGCAACGACCCATCGCAGCAAGCACCGACCCATCGCAGCAAGCACCGACTCATCGCAGCAAGCACCGACTCATCGCAGCAACAACGTATCGCAACAACGCAGCGCAAATGCAGCCACGCAACGCAACAACGGAACGCAGCCACGCAACTACGCAGCAACGCAACAACGGAACGCCACGATGCAACAACAGAACGGAACGCAGCAAGCAAACACAGAACGCAGCGACGCAACAATGGAACGGAACGCAGCAACGGAACGCAGCAAGCAACAACGGAACGTAAAGCAACAATGGAACGCAGGACGCCAGCGCCCCCCCGGCCGGCTACTTCCAGCAGCCACAGCATGTCTCCTTAGCCGAGGCACCTGGCACCGGGATGCCAGTGCCCCCCACCGCCTACTTTCAGAAAACACAGCAAGTTGCCATAACCGGGACACCTGGATGCCAGTGCCCCCACCCCGTCCACTTCCAGCGATGGACCCACACAATTGGTCAACACAACGATGCCGCTCCCTCTGCCGTCTTTGGGGAGTTTCCACAACAGAAGACGTTTTGCCGTAGACCAGCCTCGGATCTCGCAAACAGATGCCAAGTCATTTCCCCTCATGCTACGAAATCTGACCAATAGTAGCTGCAGCCATTACGTGGGGCCACGGATGGCCCAGCAAGTTCATCTCTTAAACTCCTGACAACCTAGCAGTCGCTAGGTTTGATGATTTGACCCAATCATCAAATGACGCCGCGACACCCGTCCGTCAAGGGCGCGTCCTCGATGCAGCTCACGTCTGGGCCACCGCAACGCCATGGCTTTCTCGGTTCTCATTCCAGAAGTTCAGACGATCCGCCCTCCTGCAGACACCCATCCAACATCGGTTCCGCCATATCCAATGCCGTCTTTAAACCCATAAAACCTTACTTGATTTTGCCGACCATCAACCAGCAGAACTCCACTGTCGATAACCTGTCTTCCCACGCCTACCAACTTTACACTCGCCAGCTCAAACGACCAGTAGGGCAGGCAACCTGCTCCTCAGGGGCACATATTTTGGGGATCTGCAAGGCCCGGGAGCCGCAGTGGATCCTCAGCTAAGCCTCCCCCAAACCGCAACAGGCTAAATCTCCATCAACCATTCCTCAACACTCCAAATAATCTACGAAGGTTTGCCCTCGGCTGAGGCGGGGTCCTAAGCTAGTGAAATGAGTGTTATCATCTGTGCCATGGACTTCTGTAACGTAAAAGTAAAGATAAAGATGAACTCAATGTGAAGCTTGATACAGACAGAGAAAAACAGAGACTTGAAGTTGAGGCCCCTTCAGCAGGAATGTGACCCCAAAGAACCTCTCTGCTCTCTTCTGGGTCTCCAGTGTTGAACCAGATACTTGGACAAAACAACAAAAGGCAGAGGATTTATGTCCCCATTTGGTTTTAGGGCAGAACAGGAGAACAGAGAATTCAGTTGAGAGGTTTCTGTGTCCCTCTCACTTCAGCATAATCTATAGTTGTATGTTTCACTGCCTCTGTAAGCACCTAAGGCAGGGAGCAGCAGGGAGGCTGCACAACAGTAAAGCACAAAGTTTGTTGTTGAAACTGCTAAAAAAAACAAAAAAACTGAAAAACCAATGACAAAAAAAAATCGTATGAGACTAGTAATACTTCACCCCATTGGCAGAAAACTGTTGGCAGAAAAATCGACGGTCAATCTGGGTTCTTTTACGGGCTTTTCAAACGTAAACTCACACTCAGCCGTCAGCACAGAGCAGTGACGTAGGTTAATTAAGCTAATCAATGAGGTCATGAATGAGCACAAGCAGTAGCCAAGTCAACTGTAGCTATGCTGAGTTTGGAAACTGCTGAAAGAGTTCGTTAGGATTTCTTGAGGTGGGGTTGTATGTGTTCTTTGTGTTCTGCAAGGTAAAATTATTGCTTTTGTCAATGGAATCTGGTGGATTTGAAGACAGCAATATAATGACTTCAGTTTGCTGTCGAAAAGCGCTGTCTGAAGGCAAGATAGAGCGGCTGTGGGTGGGTCATTTTAGCCACCTTAAAAAAAGGCCCACTTAAAAAAATCATTACAGTTGAAGTATACACTGTATTAGAGTATTTTCACAACTTGCTCTCAGACAGCCCTTTATGTCAAGGAACTTAAGCTGTTCTTCAACTCCATTGATAAAAGCAGTAAATTGTACCTCGCAGAACACAGGAGTTGCACCGCTGCCTCGATGGGTTAGTTTGTGTGAATTTCGGATCCGTAGTAACGTGGCGTCGACAGCCAGGGTTGCGACAGCACACAGGGCTTAGCTTCTGTGGTCGGTACTCTCTGCTTCTCTAAAACTGTAGCGTGCCGACCGCCATCTAAGTTACTGTATGCAACCCGCTGACTATGTATAGACTGTACATGTAGTGTCATCATGCAGGAAGCTCTGTCAAGTCACGTGGGAAAAAGTTTTTAGAAGAGCTCAATGGTAAAGTAGCAGAACTACTTCCACCAACATGTGAATGTTCAGATTTGAATCTATAAGCGACACCACTGGGAAGCTACAGAATTATATAAAAACCTTATAAAAGAAAATATAATCATCATTTTTTTGCAGCATGCAATGGGCCATCGGAATCAATCTCTGTGTTATCAAAGCGTTAACAGTCATTTATTTGATGTGGGGAATTAATTCAAAAATATTAGTCATCGGGAAAACAGGATAAAATAAATGAAATGATAAACACACACAGCAGCAACTCTGTAATTTCACTCACACTATTGACCACTTAATAAGTCCTCCACTGCAGCACTGGAGTGGATGAGTGGTTCAGTTTTGGCAGCTGCAGGCGGTGGTGTTACGACACGGGGCGAGAAAAGGTCCCCCCCCCAAACTCACTCTCACCCACAACATTTCTAATCAGCCCATGAACTTAACCTGCCAATTTTCCATCAACAAGTTTAGCTCTCTTAACCCAAAACCAAGGATGCTTCAGAGTGTTGCCACAAGGCATCACCCGAAAGGATGAACATTTTTCACCAGAAATATAGATATAATGCCTCAGAAGCTGTTATCATGCATACTGTTATCACTAAGGAAAAATATACTAAACCAGATGTCGTCAAGCACTCAACACCTCACTGCATGTCCTGTTTTACATAAGCATGTCATGGAGCCCATGAAGACCTTTAACAGTAGAATAAATATAATCTGTTTTACATATGTAGTGGTCATGCTGAGGGTAAATTACAGTGTCGACAGCATCATAATGCTTCTCTGTGTGTGTTTGGTGCATAATAGCATAATAACGGAGGCCGCTCATTATAACTGGTAGTACCTGCCATCTATAGCAGGATAAGAGGCTCTGCAACTTTTTATTGATGTTTCTCGTGTTCATTTCAAAGTCGGCGTTTTTATCATGACCACTGATGCGCTCTGTTAAGTGGTGTTTGATGTGAATTCAGTCAATAAATAAAAAATTGGAGAGTAAAACTAAAGTAGCGTACAGCAACATTTTTGATTCACAGTTTAAGTAAAGGATCTTAACCCAAGGCTAATATATTAATGTCTTTAAGAGGAGGAAAAAGAACTGCTTCATTAATCTCCTTGGACAAATAGAATTGTTAAATGCCTTCATGTTAACCCTTGCTCTGTGTGTGTGTGTGTGTGTGTGTGTGTGTGTGTGTGTGTGTGTGTGTGTGTGTGTGTGTGTGTTATCAGTTTTTCTAAGAGCAAAGAATTATTCAAAAAGATCAAATAAACAATGTAAATCTTTATAATTTCTGTAATCTTTGTAATTATTTACAAGTCAAACAACAAATACACCAGTCAGGTTTTAATAAACCAGATAAATTATCGGCCTACTAACCAGGGTGACTGATATATCCAAAAAATAGATAAAGAAATAGAACAATAAAAAAGAAGTGCATATAGATTGATGTTTCTCAGGTTCCACTGGTTTCTCTCTCCCTCTCTAAATTATACTGACAGGGCTATAGCCTTTCTCTTCACCTCAGTGGCTTCACCAGCCCTCTGCTCATCTCTAATCAAACCTGCGGACTCACGCATCACAGCCAATCAAACGAGATGCATGTGTGCGGTGATTGCATTTTTCCCGTGCGTGCGTTCGTGCAGCGCATGCCCTTTCCCCTCTCTACAGCGGCGCTGACGCCTTGTGTAATTGCAGTTGTCTGTCTCAAGCCCGCTCTCCACACGTTATTTTTGCTGGTACACACTCTTCCATGGACACGCACACCTACGCACACACACACAACTACTGTATGAACCCATGTACACTGAATTGCATACAGGCATTTTTACAATTAACAATTTTTAAACCAAAACCACCGAGTGAGAACACAACAAGCTGTCTCCCAATCTGTAACTCAAGGTGTTTTTGTGCACACACAGAGACAGACTTTTAAGCAACAAAAAAATAAATAAATAAAAGAAAGAAGAAAAACAGTTTTGAGAGCAAATCCCTGAGTTTGTGCGCACCAAGCTCAGAATCTGTTCTCCCCGTTTCCTCCAGCTGTTTTCTCAGATTTGCGAGCACTCGAAGGAAGCCGTGCTGCTCGCTCAAATCCAGTGACACGATTCCTCTGGAGGCTCAGGACGTCGATCGACACTCATGATTCCGTCCTCGCTCGCTCTTACGCCTTGTTTGTTGTTCATAAATCAGCCCCCCTGTGCCTCTTATGTGCTCGATCAAATGTTTTTTTGTCTTAAATGAACTTCCATATATCACTGCTGCTTGTCCTAAGTGACCCAGTTGACAATCTTTGTAAAGTCTGTTCTTTGGGCAGCTCTGTTTTCCCGAAGCAGCCAGTCACCATGACCAAAACTGTGTCTGCTCAGTCTGTACATTTCCTTCACTTTGACTAAAAGAAGAGGGAAGCTTCTTTGCTTCCTGAACATGTGCAGTGTGTACTTCTCATCGAATTCAAATATGTTCACACAGACATGATACGTTTATACTTTTTAGAATCAGTGTTGTGGAGGCTTGAATTCTACCCCACAGAGAGAAGGCCGCTGATTTCCGCTCCACTGCTGTTCTACAGTAGAGTCGCTGCAATAATAAAATCTGCCATAAACTGGTCTACAATCAAAAAGTATTTAATCCTACTGAATCTAATACAATTACAGAGTGAAGCACATTAATTACAGTATCTATAGATATATATTCTCTGCGCAGAGAGGCATTTTACCCTGATCCCAGTAGAAGCACAGCTGCCCTCCCGTTGAGACCAGAGGAAAGAGACTGATTCTCTGGCCGGCACTTCCTGGTCACAATTTGAAATCCCCTCCCATATTGTTCACCTTAATTCCTATTGGCTAACTTCAACAGTCTCCTCCCGGCTTCAGACTGGCGAAGACCCTCGCACGGGTACAACCTGCAAATGCCTGTCTAGAAGTCTCTCTGTCCCTCAGCCTTACTTCTAAACATACTATATTAAAGATAAGGAGATGGCAAACTCCAAGTACTTGCTAACATACCATTATCCACCTGTAAGAGGTGCTACTAATTCTACTGAGAAACATGTCTAACTATAAATTCTAAAACACTCCTGTAATTATGACTAATTATGAATTCTTAAACATTTCTAATTTATGACTAATTATGAATTCTTAAACACTTCTAATTATAATTTCTTAAAGCACACTTCTAAACCTATATTTCCTACAGTGTGATCCATGATCAATGATGAGTACTTTGCAAACACATCAGCTGATTCTTTCTTTTTTTCAAAAAGCGGTTTTATTACTGGAGATGTATGTACAAATACGGTATCCAAAAGTAACAAATAACTCACTAAATCAATAAAACACTGGGTCATGTAGTTCAGCAGGTTTAAGGATTGACATCAACAAAGTTTCACATAGCAAGAAAAAACAATGAAACTGAAAATCATAAAATCAAATGAAAATGTAATTCACTATCTAGGACCCCGCCTCAGCCGAGGGCAAACCTTCGTTGATTATTTGGAGCGTTGAGGAATGGTTGATGGAGATTTAACCAGTAGCGGTTTGGGGGAGGCTTAGCTGAGGATCCACTGCGGCTCCCGGGCCTTGCAGATCCCCAAAATAAGTCCTCCTGAGGAGCAGGTTGCCTGCCCGTGCGCTGGTCGTTTGAGCTGGCGAGTGTAAAGTTGGTAGGCGTGGGAAGATGGGTTCTCGACAGTGGAGTTCTGCTGGTCGATGGTCGGTAAAATCAAGTAAGGATTTTTGGGTTTAAAGACGGCGTTGGATGTTGGACGGGTGTCTGCAGGAGGGCGGATCTTCCGAACTTCTGGAATGAGAAATGAGAAGGCCATGGCGTTGTGGTGGCACGGATGCGGGCCGCATCGATAACGCGCTCTTGACGGACGGGTGTCCTAGCGTCCTTTGATGATTGGGTGAAACGACTGCTAGGTTGTCAGGAGTTAAGAGATGGACTTGCTGGGCCGTTCGTGGCCCCACGTAATGGCTGCGGCTACTATTGGTCAGATTTTGTAGCATGAAGGAAAGGCGACTTGGCATTTGCTTGCATGGTCCGAGGCTGATCTATGGCAAAACGTATTGTGATGTGGAAACCCCCCAAAAACGGCAGGGGGAGCGGCATCGTTGTGTGGAGTAATTGTGTGGGTCCGTCGCTGGAAGTAGACGGCACTGGCATCCCGGTCCCAGGTGTCCCGGTTATGGCAACTTGCTGTGGTTGCTGGAAGTAGGAGGCGGTGGGTACTGGCATCCCGGTGCCAGGTGTCCGGGTTACGGCAACTTGCTGTGTTTTCTGAAAGTAGGCGGCGGGGGGCACTGGCATCTCGGTGCCAGGTGCCTCGGCTAAGGCAACTTTCTGTGTTTGCTAGAGGTAGGCAGCGGAGGGCGCTGGCATCCCGGTGTCAGGTGTCTCGGCAACTTGATGTGGTTGCTGGGAGTAGGAGGCTGGGGGGGGGGAGTGCTGGAGTCCTGGTGACGCGTGCCCAGTCAAGCAACATGCTGTGGCTGCTGGAAGTAGGCGGCCGGGGGGCACTGGCATCCTGCGTTCCGTTGTTGCTTTACGTTCCGTTGTTGCGTTGCTGCGTTCCGTTGTTGCTGCGTTCCGTTCCGTTGTTGCGTGGCTGCGTTCCGTTGCTGCGTGGCTGCGTCGTTGCTTGCTGCGTCGTTGCTTGCTGCGTTACGTTGTTGCGTTACGTTGTTGCGTTACGTTGTTGCGTTACATTGTTGCGTTACGTTGTTGCGTTACGTTGTTGCGTTACGTTGCTGCGTTACGTTGCTGCGTTACGTTGCTGCGTTACGTTGCTGCGTTACGTTGTTGCGTTGCTGTGTTACGTTGCAGCGTTACGTTGCTGCGTTACGTTGTTGCGTTACGTTGTTGCGTTACGTTGTTGCGTTACGTTGTTGCGTTACGTTGTTGCGTTACGTTGTTGCTGCGACACGTTGTTGCTGCGACACGTTGTTGCTGCGACACGTTGCTGCGACACGTTGCTGCGATGCGTTCCCTGGCTGCGTCGATGCGTTCCGTGGCTGCGTTCCGTTGTTGCTTACGTCAAGTAATATCAAAATCAACGAACACTATCATACAATTATATGTCTAATACCTAAAGTCAAATGAATAAAGTGGGGTAAGGATATGTATATAGATAAATGTACATGTGTGAGTGTGTGTGTGTGTGGAAACGAAGGGGGGGGGGGGCTACTCAAACAGTGATGGTACTAACCTAAAAAGGGGCGTGTGAGCCTACAAGCAAAGATGGCGGACTCTATTGAGAGGTGGCTACGTGTAACCACGTGGGACGGCGCACAATGTCGGTTGGGACAATAGATTACTCGACCACGTGTCTGAGAGGTTCACCCAAAATCAGTGAATCTAACTATGTGTGTGCGGGTTAGGAGAGAGAGAGAGAGAGAGAGAGAGAGAGAGAGAGAGAGAGAGGAGAGGTGCGCTAGCTGATCACTCGTAAACTCTGCGGTCGGATTCTGAACCGACTGGTCACGCTTGTACGGTGATAGTTGCGGTTCTCAATCTCACTCACAGAGCCGATTTAAAGAAGAGAGAATAAAACCAAACAAAATAAAATAATCCCCAAAACAGATCTTTATCACTGCGGTGAGATGCGAGTATTGCCCTCTTATCACCCCGAAACTCGGTCGGCGAGACGAGGCTCCGCCACCGTGGTTTTGGTCTTTGAAGTGATAAAATCACAACCTCCACATCCACTAGCAGCGACGGATCTAATGTAAACAGTTACAGCAGGAAATACACAATATAACGGGACTCCGTGGTCCGCGATGCTTGCGCAATAACACGTTATAACACGACAGTAACTTAATGTAACTAGACACAGGAATAACAACGACATAAGAATTGGCTAAATTAAGCTAATGCTAAGCTAAGCTAAGCTAGGCCCAGATACCAGTAACTCTTACTTGGAGAAGCTTCGTTCGGTAGGGTACGTTTCCCGTGGTGGGGATCACTCGGTCCTCGAGTAGCCGCTGGCTCTCGGTGGCGCGGCCTCGGGGCTGGCTGGCGCAGACTCGGCCTCCTCGCTGCAGAGAGGGGCTTTGTAACTTCGGCTGAGGGACGAGGTTTGGGTCGTCCTTCCCGGAAATCTTCGGCGAGGAAAGATTGTTACCTTCTGCCGGCGGTGTGTACACAAAAAGGGTGGGAGAACGGGGCATAGGAGTTATCCGTTCTCGCACTACAGGATCCAAAACTCAAAATAAAACACAGTCTGTTCGACCAGCGAATGTTACATGTGACCTGATAGGATTTGATGAGGCCGCGGTTCCTTGTGGATCTTCTTGTCCCCTGGACGAGTCCGGAGTGAAGAGGCCTTGTGGATCTCCTTACACCAGCTAGCTCCTGCTAGCTCCTGCTCTCATCAACATAATGAACAGCTTAAGGGTGCGTTTCTCAGCTGGGGGCTGATGTGTTTTTGCATGTACAAATGCTTTATTTTTTTTTCCTTATTAGATTTTAGTGTCTCATGATTCATTTAAAAGTCTGTCTTGATTTCCCTGTTTCCCCTTCCTTTTATCTTATTTTTCATCTAATTGTATATCTCATCAATTGCACATGATGAGTTGCCGCACTCTGTATGCCTGCTCTCTGTAAAGTAAAGTTGGTTAAAATAGAGTAAAAAGCTGAACTTTCACATGGACAACTGCAAAGAAGAAAAATGTCTTTATTCTTCCTTCCAACTAAACTATCACAGTTGTCTGCCCTCTGGTCTCTGGAGATAACTCGCTACAGTGGTGTAGCGGCTCATCCTATTGTTGTGTGCCTTTTTTTATCTACGTAATTGTATGCTATTACCAGAGAGACCCGGACGGGGCAGATCTCTATCTGTGCTAAAAGCCCTGCCCGCTGTAATCATTAGCTGGTGATGGATGGGAATCAGCTTGACAGAGATAGATATGGCAGGCACACAAACGCCTCTTCAGTAATTGTCACAATGTATGATGTGTGTTTGTGTGTGGGCTGAAGAACATGGGCAGTATATGTGTCTGTTTGGGTGGGTGTGGGTTTGCATAGGTGTGTCTATTTGCATTGTTATAAATGTGAGCTGTCTTTCAAGAGGAAACACACACTCATCGTTATATCATTAAACGATGTGTGAGAAACATGTTTTCAAGTGTGTGTGTGTGTGTGTGTGTGTGTGTGTGTGTGTGTGTGTGTGTGTGCATCAGGTTCCTGTCAAAGAAGTGTTTATAAACACATGTATCACAGAGTGTGTGTCTGTGAAACTGATGGTGTGGAAATAGAACTAATGAGCGTTATATCTGCAAAGCGCTTGTCAAGATATGCTTTACTGTCTTTTCTTTAATTCGTGTTCAATTATGTTGTCCTTTGAAGAAAATACTCTACATTTTTTACCTAAAAAAGCAAAGTTGATAGTAATTCTAAAGAGTCCGTAGTACTGTCTCCAGGTATTATTTTTTTTAGGTAGGGCCAGGCGGCAACCTTCAGGTCTGAAAAGGGAAGCCAATGTGGATGTGCCTTAGACCTGCATTCTTTCTAATGGCCAGTAGGGGGCGACTCCTCTGGTTGCAAAAAGAAGTCTGAATGTTAAAAGAAGTCTGATTGTGTAGAAGTAGGGTCTTTCAGAAAATGACCCTACTTCTCATTTGATTTATTACCTCATAAACAATGTAAACATGAGTTTGTGGTCATTGATGTTCATTTAGTAAATGATGGTCCCATTTAGAGTAAAATAGAACATAAAGCAAGGTATGCTTTATGGCGTGGCTACACGCTACTGGTTCCAAAAAAATCTAGATGGTAATAGCTAAAAACCAAGGTAATTGACCTCAAGGTTCGTTCAGTTCTACAGTCTATTGGCAGCCAGTATGGAACCTGAGAAGAGAACGACAGGGCAGAAAAAGTTTCAAGGCAATGTTTTCTGGCTACTGCTCCCACGACTTTGATCGCTCGTTCATAACTGGAGACGGCTTGCTAAATTTAGCAACCTTTTCATCCACTCAGATTCTTAGACTTGCATTCGGACAACAGTGGCAGGCCGGTAAAGCGACAATGTTCAGAGAGGCTTTCACAAAAAATCCATATAAAGTATGCATATGAATAGGTCTTTGAAATGTGAAAGCTTTGTTAACTTTATGTCTGAGTTTTTTTCGGTGCTTTTTAGAACACTGACAACTTTTTTTTTCATGATTCTGAACTTTTCCTAGACATACATTGCTCTACAGAGATATTTGCCAAGCCAATTAGCCTAGACTGCAGCGCTCTCTCTCTCTCTCTCTCTCTTTGTCTCTCTCTTTTCAGTCTTTACTTAATACTAAATCAATTATAAATGCAATTAAAGTGTCTTACATCAGATAGCGAACAATCCCGTCAGCCTAATCCCTGCGATAAAAATCTCATCTACTCCTCACATTGATATGAACAAAACCATGCAACCATTTATTATAGTGCATTGTTGCTTGGTCTAATGCGGGGCGTTTAATATGGTCTGATATGTCCATGAAGTTGTATTAGTCCCACAGTAACGACACATCAAATTAAATTAATTCAGGCAATGCATTACCATATTTGCACCCTTTATTTAGTAGTCCACCAATAAATCCTAGCCAGACTCCTGTGTGATCTCAGCACAAAATAGTCACAGAGACAAATAAGGTCATACTGGGACTGTATAGACTCAGAGTGTTGTTGTACAGTGCAATGGCCTAACTTTCAACTGCAATATTAAAGTTACTGCTCCCTGTGGACAAAAAGCGTGCTCCATAGTCCCTTTAGAAAACCTCTAATTTTCCTGCAGCAGTGCTGTGACAGTCTGCTACGCACAGTCCTGGTTCTGGTTCGCCCGCGCCTCCCTTCCCTCTAGCGGGCCCTGCAATACGGTCTGGGTCTCCATCAGCGCGTGGTCTCATTTACTTTATAGGTTTGAGGGATCAGTATTAAATTAAGAGATAACAAGTTAAAAGTTCCTCACAATAACTTGAAGTTGAGTGAGTTTACAGTATGTCACATGGAATCAAGTTTTGTTCTAGAAAGATTACGAGGAATCATTAATTTCATGGTTAAAAATACATTCATAAATAATTATGTTGAATATGTAATAAAAACAAGTGTTTCGGCAGCTTGCACAAACACCCAACTATACGAGATAATCTGTGGAGATACAAGATCAAGTGACATTTACATCTACACGCATTATGTCCTCTTCAGAGTCAACCATTATTATCTTAATTGCCCCGCTGTATCACGCACACTTCAAGCTGCTCTTTACTTGTAAATTATGACATAATCTCCTCTGATATAAGAAAAAGGCTTCTCTCATTTTCCTCTGTCTCTCCAATCTTCTTCATTGTCCCTGCTTGGAGCTCCACATGGTTGTGATTCAGAATGTAACTCACCATTTTCATGATTTGAATGTGTCTAAATGCCTGGTAGTGAGTTTTAGTGCCAAGCTTAAAGTAAGCATTTCTCTCATGTGATACATGATGTGGCTTCATGTTAAGGAGTCTACCATTTGAGTGAAGCATTGACCAAAATCTGAGTCACACCACTGAACGTTTGACATGCTCACTGGCTCTCTCACAGAGATTTAAACGAGAATATTGATACAAACATGGAACCAGCAGTCGGTTAGATCAGCTAAGCAGAAAGACTCTTTACTTGTCTTTTTGTCAACACGCTTATAGTAACCTACAACCATATTTATCTCTACAGTCATCTGTAAATCCACTGGTAACTCCACTGGGCAATGAACACTCAAAGTTCAGCATCTCTGGTTCAAATTCTCTGGTTCAAATACTGCGTCCACTTCTTTTACACAGTCTGTGACGCTGATTGAAAATGATGTCAGAGGGGTCTGACGTATCGGTGATTAGACCCGTTGCCTTGTGTCACCTTCCCCAAAAATCCTGTCAGTGCACCAACTGACGCTTCCACTTTTTGTAGCCTCGCTCTTAGTGTGTCTCCACACGGATATTGAACCCAACCAGGTATAGCCTCAGGCTATACCTGGTTGTTATAGCCTCAGGCTATACCTGATTGTTATTCAAATTCAGTGGCTTATTTATGCTGCCATTCAAGGACCAATGGCACATTGGGGTGAAGCATGCTCTGGGCTTTAATAATAACACTAAGAGCACCTGGGAGGGAGAGAGCAGCTTGTTAAGCTTCACGGTCATATCAAGTCGCTGTGACTTCGATTCGAGTGTGTGTGTGTGAAGGGTTGCAATAACGTCAGACAAGAGCTGAGAGATTAAGGGGATAAACTGCTCATTTTGAGGTTTCTTTGGGGGGAAATCTTTCCAATATCTCTCTCTCTCTGTCTGCCTATTTAATCATGTGAATAATTTCAGGGATGTTTTTTATAGTTCGAAGTGAAATTCGCCCCCTGGGTCTCCAGCTGTCTTATTAGGACAGACAGCAGAGGTGGAGGAAAGCATTCATTTGTGCGTATGTGAGTGACGGCACAAGAGGTAAAACTGTAATACGATGTGTTGGGAATAACATAGCCTGACACGGGTTATGAGCAATATGTTGGGAACGTAAAGGAGCGTGTTTGGGTTATCAGCATCTAAGAAATTAAATTCTTGACATCAATAGAATTATTAATGTCAGTAACAATTATTAATGATTATTAATAATAACGGGGCACCACCCTGCGAACAGGGACCAATAACCAAACGATAAACTAAGTCTCATAATTAGTGTTCACTCACAATGTCAACAGTCTGAGTACTATTACACATTCAGAGTGAAAGTGAAGGTTTAAGTTCGAGCACAGACCACATATACAGCTATTATCACAATACACATGCACAAAGTAATCACAGACAGCTGCTCTTTATAATATAATAGAGTTTATTACGTTCTAATACTAATGATCTAGTCAACTAATATCTAAACTAACAACAACTATACATTTATGAGCACGCTATCTAAAATCAACAGACGATTGAAAAGGGGGGGAGTGTGTGTGTGTGTGTGTGTGTGTGTGTGTGTGTGTGTGTGTGTGTGTGTAAGGAGGAGGAGCGAGGGAACAGCTCAGCGACGTATGACGTAGTTGGGACGTGGTGACGTCTCTCATGCGCGAGACTCAAAATGGCGGATAGCCAACAGGAGACCCGGCGTCTAGTGCCGGTAGCCGTTTAGCACGTAGCTACATTAGCTCAAAGCTATATGTGTGTGTGTGTGTGGATTAGTAAAAGAGAAGGGAAAGGAACAAAACAAAATGAAATAAAACAAAAGATTAAGATCCTCTGCGCCGCGCGGGAGTACGGAAGATTGCTCTCTCAGCCAGGGGAGCAAGAACCGCGACTCTTTGTCTCAGCCGGCGGTTCTGACCTCCTGAACTGATGAGAAGCAACTTCGACCTCACTAGGCGGCTAGCTCAACACAGATCACGGTAGTATGAAATACACTAGCTTCTCCACCACCCCAACGATCTCAGCGACCGTTAGTGTTGGCGATTATTAAGCATACACGACGTTATAAAAATGAACAGTACTTTAAGCACACAAACAAGATAAAATAAACACAAATGAACTCTCTCAAACTCTGCCCAGACTCTATTTCGCCTTAGGTACGATGCAATCGTGGTGATTGAGGGGGGGTTCTTCTGAGCTTCGTTGGGCCCAGGCAGCGCGGCTGCGGGCCGCGGGAGGTGTTCTCTCGGTAGGAGAGAATCGCTGTCGTCTGGATAAGGGATTTTCGCGTCCTTATGTCCGGAGCAAACGAGGCGCTTGGTGGAGAGTGGAAGTTCTCTCTCTCTCTTTCTGAAGAAGTCTTGTTTCTTCACTTCTGCAGGAATGAAAGGGTTCGCTTCGTGGATACGAACAAAAATAAAATAGACAGTTTGGTGAATTCGGCCAGCGAATATAAACTGTTAAACCTAGGATTGATTAAAAAGAAGAACAACGTTGCATGTGTGCCTCCTGCTACCCCGGAGGGATCGATGGAAAAAGCATTGCGGTGGGGGTTGCAGGTAGTTTTGTAGAACAGTGGCTGAACCACAGGGGTCCTGGGGTGTCTTGGCCCTCCGCCAAAGGTTTTTTGGGGGAGCAGGGTCGTCTTACCGGAGGTCCCGCCTCGGCATCCCTGCTCTCGTCCAATGAGAGCAGTGTTGCATTTGGGGGGGGGGGGACTCACACCCTAATGTGAATTTCTCCAGAGTTGGGGGGTTTGGTGCTCAAACTACAATCAGGATGAAACCTTTGCTTGCAAAAGGGAAGGCCTGACTCTCTTTGTTCCACAGCACATGTCGAAGCCATATAGTCAGATCCCAACACACTGATGGGTCAGACACGGGAATCCTGCACAGTGGCAGTCGAGTTTTGGAGTGAGTCCCACTGAGACACTGTATGCGATACTGGATTGCATAAACTACTTAACCCATGTATGAAGTATGCTCCTTTAAATGCAAACATGCTCTTGCTCAGCTTGTCTGGTTCAATAGATACAAGATCAAGAAAACGTACTGGAAGTCGATGGCATGCTTGTCTCGTCATCTCGACAGTGGGTATGACCTTTGACCCTCTCTGCGGAGTGTCTCCCATAATCCACTTCTCTCTGTGTACAAGCCCATCCAGCAGCTAGCTTCAGGGGGGTCTAATTTATCTGTGTACATGTCTGTGATTATGTGTGTGCGAGATGGAATTGGACTATCTATCTATAGCATGTTTTGCTCTCTCATCATCGTCATCATCCAAGAAACTAAACTCAGAGAGAAACTAAACTAGGAGCCTCACAGCAAGACAAACAGAGCTGCATACCCACACTTAATTCCTCTCTCACGTCGCTCTCTTGAATGCCTCAAAGCCCATATTTGCATATTCAACATTTTGGCACACGCCCATACACGCACTTCTATCTGAATGTCTAGCTTGACAGCTGCTGATCTGCTGCCATTCCATCATACTGCGATCATATCTCGTGCTTTTCCAAGCAACAGCGCCTGAGGTTATGCGTGACTAAAAACATGTTGAGATGCTCTGAAATAAACAAACAAGCACAAGATATTAAAGACTAAAGTTGCTGCTGCAGGGAATTAGTATGAAATGAAAGCAAACAGGCTGAGATCGAACACAGATGAAAGATTGTGCTACTACATGCGTGCTAAATGTGAGTACACAGAGCGATGCGGCAGATGACGAGACTGGTGAAATGAACCTGGATGAGGCGGGGCAAACAGATGACACTTGCGGAGCGTTCTTGAACGCTGACTTACAATGACTAAATGCAAATGACGTCATGTCATCATTGTGCGAGCTCTTCAAACATTTTTATTGTAACATTGAAAAGTTTTTCTTGCGACAAGTAGGAAATATTTCGATGGGATAAGATAATATGGAGCTCAATCTGTTTCAGGAACTTTACCACTTCGAGTGTGAAATGGAAACAGAACACAAGATGGCAGACCAAAATCTAACTGCAATGGAAGGAGTCTCTGTCTGTCTTTCGATTTTTGTGACAGCTGTTCATCTGATCGACTTCACACTTGGCAGATGTATTGCTAAGGATGTAAGGAAGTGCAGTATGGAGTATGTGATCTTGAGATCTATGGGACTTATTTAATAGTAGTGTGTTATGTACATGTGCATGCTGGGTACAGCTTGCTCTCCCTAGCTCGCTACACGCACCCGACATCGGTCAATGTGTGTGAGGGAGAGAGAGAGAATTAAAACTGGATAACCAACTTTTTTTTTCAAAGTGAGACAAAAGTTAGCTGCACACAAATTAGTTAATTTCCAACCCTGCAGCAATATTAACTTTGCCGCCGCCGAACGGCATGCTCGGTACAGCTGGCTCTCCGATGAGGGGCTGCAACTATTTCATGGCAGGTGTCTTGCTCAGGACCCAATGAAGCGAGAAACCTGCAAGCAGCAATAACGTGAGCAAAGCAATTGGCACTGTACTAGTCAAGAATTTCTTTCAAATTGGTGTATTTTTAAGGTTGTGGGCAAATACTAAAATTACAGATCCAGCTGGGAACAGGCTATTTGCCAACTGTTTAATCCCCTTACAAATCACAAGTTAGGTTAGGGACTATGATCCGACTCTTATGATCCGACTCTAGTTGCAGCATGTATTTGCAATGGAAATGGTTTAATTTCAAACCAGAGTAGATACAATCCCGAACGGAAAACAGCAATGACAAATATGCATAAATAAAAACGTATGTTATTCAGTTAAATCACAAGTTGTTTTTCTCATGAATCTCTAACATTTTCCCACAGCAGCATCCCACTGTAATACGCACAGCGGCAGCAGTTGGCAGCAAGCAAGCTCCCTAAGAGAAAAAAAATGCTAATTTCAGTGTACTGCTTCATGATGCCTTGATGAAGCAGATTGGGGGACATTTGGAAATGTTTCAGTCGTGGCCTCTACAGCAGACAACAGACAGGTCCTCTGGGGAAACGTTCCCCACTATTCCCCTCTTGACCAGTTTTGAATTCCTTCCCATCTCCATCCTGTCAATTTTGTCACCGACAAGCCTTTTTCTTTCACACCAAATCCCATTCCAACCTTGAGTAATTATTTCCCCTGCTGCCTATTACACAGATTCTACCCAAAGAACTTGAGAGAGAGACCACGATTTCAATATGTTGAGGCTTCCACACTGAACCTCACCTACTTGTGATACTTTAGCTCCACTTTGTAAAACATATGTCAATGTGTAACAACAGCATAAATAACAATCAATGATAAATGTTATCTAATCCCTTCTTACTGCTTTACAAGGCATGGATTTCCAGTTCCATCCTGATTCACAACAACACAATGTAACAATACCTCCCATGTTGGCATGAGAGCTTGTTCATCAGTTCTGGGAATACAGTATGCCATCAAGTGATTAAATGATTAAAGTAACATGTCCATGTCCTTGCTCTTCTGGTGTTTGTACCAGTTAAGAAACAGGATCTGAATAAGTTCAGACTGTAATTTAAATTGTTGACATTCCAAGCACCAGCTACATGTCAACATCAGTTTCCATCTAACATATTCTGTTTTATTCCAACGGGGCGGCTGTGGCTCAGCGGTAGAGCGGGTCGTCTTCCAATCAGAAGGTTGGCGTTCGATCCGATGTGTCCTTGGGAGAGACACTTAAGCCCAAATTGCTCCCGAAGGTGTGGTGCGAATGGTGCACCTTGCATTGTAGCCCCTTCCATCGGTGTGTGAATGTGTGAATGACGTGTAGTGTAAAAGTGCTTTGAGTGGTCAGAAGACTAGAAAGGTGCTATAAAAGTCCATTTACCATTCCATTTCCAACTTGGACTAATTACATGTAATTCTCATATTTATTACAACCATTTATATATTTACACGACAATTTCTATAGATCATGTTAACATTCTAATCAACATGTTAATGGCCAGAATCTGGGACACACTGCTAACACTGCACTGACAAACAGACACAGCTCCGGTTTAGCCAAATTAATTTAAAAGAGGAAGCCCTTTGTCATCAATTAAGCAGTGAATGCTTTGCAGATCAACTCATGAATAATTAACTATCCCTGTGTACTGTCAGTAGCAGCTGTTCTGGCATCAGATCCACCGAGGACAGACATTCGACTCAGTCTCAGAGTCGTGGCAGACTGTTGAGTCATGGATGACCCAGCCTCCTGAAATTGTTCACACGTTGCAGCCAGTTTGAAAGTGACAAACAGACGACGGAAGCTGGCAGAGGCTTTTCTGTGAAAGGCTAAGGCTAATTAGGCGGCCAGATCAGACACTCACCAATGAACCGTCACCCCACTCCGCCGCCGGTCTCTCTCGCTTTCGTCATCGTCTCACAGATGATTCACAGAGAAGGAAGTCTTCATCTCTTAGCTTTTGATCTGAATTATTTTTGACCAATGCTGACCCCATCGCCCGATCGCCACATCAAAACGCCCACTTCCTTGACTTTTAAACGCCTTTTTAGTCATGAATCATCTCAGTTCATGGAGTAGTAGAGGAGCAAGAGAAAAAGAGAGATCTGCTTTCCTTCCCACCGATCTGACAGCTCGGTTTAGATTCTGCAAAGTTACACATGTTTTATGCATATTCATAAAAACCCACACATTTCAGGTCTTCCTGTGCAAACTTTGTCTATTTGAAGTTCACACTCACGAAAGTTTGGGTGAGTCTTTCTAGCACTTAACTTTGCATCTCAGTCTTTCCAAGTGGTACACAAGAAAATCAGGGCATGCTTGCTGTTTATGCATTGTTAATTCTGTGTGGTGGAACCACCGGCGGCTTAAGTCCAGTGCTTCTTTTTTTTCTCTTTCAAACTATCAATTTCCTCCAGAAAGTTGAGCAACTTCCCTCTTGTATCAAGTGTACTTAGAATAATGCTACTTGTGTTTTTTATTTGTGTAGAACAGCAGCTTTATCCTGAGACAGGAAGCAGTCAAACTCCATGAAAACAAAAATGAGTTGTCCTCCTCTCTTGATACTGTGTATACTGCAAGTCAATCTTTTTTTTAGGTTTATAAAATGGCATAGGGGTATTCGGAGCACCACAGTAAATCAGAGTGCTGTTGGTCTTATAGCTAAAGCAACTCTGCTTGCCAAATTTTAAATGTAACATAAAGATGACATTTTTGTGCTCCGATTTAGAAAATTAAAGTTAGTATATGTAGCAATTTGATTGCTTTGATTGCCAATGTTTAAACGGATGTGGTGTTTATGCTGGGGGTCTGATCCCAGATCGCCCTGACATCAGTTGTTACACAGGTTACATGAAAACATACCAGCGCAGTGCTGAACTGCGGCCGGCATTTTCAAAAATGTTGTTTTTGAAAATGCCAACAAATATGGATTGAAGCGCAAATTTTTGTCAGATAGAAATGGAGCCTGGAACAGGTACAGACAACTTTATCTTCACTTTTCTTCTCTGCTCCGCTCGAGCAGAAAGGAAATACAGCCTGCCTATCAATTGTTTTTAATTGGCTGCCTGTCAGAAAACCTCTAATATATAGCATCCCTTGCCAGCACAACACAGAGCTAACTATTTTGTCGCGTCTTTACCCGTCAAGGCATAATGAACAGAGATTTTGACGAAAACTTATCGTTGACATTTTGGTCGACAAAATGAACACCGTGTGGTGATACAAAGCAAAGGTAAATAACTTACAATTGCTTTCTACTAGCCAAGAGCAATGCAAGGCAGAAGCGACAAACTGGCTAACTGCAACCAAGCTAAGATTAGGTTAGCCGGCTAGCTGTAACTTCGCTACGCAGCATGGTTAGTGGCTTCGTAACTAAGTTATTTGCATGCGGCAAGCTAATAAGTACCATGGAGCCAATGGTCCCAATAAAATAAAGGAACATTGCAAATAGTAACGCTATATGATATATGATTTTACTATATGTAGCTCAAGCGCAAGTTCAGATAGGAAGACACTCACTAGTAATCTCTGTCTTTCCTCTCCTTGTAATTACTCTATCAGCTGTTTGGGGGCGTGCACTTTTAAGTAACCAACCAGATTCGTCACACAGTTTCCTTCAGCCAATCAGATCGTTGCTGTCAAACTTTAAAGTGTTCTCCTCTCTGCTGCTGTCAGTTGTCATTTCAGCATTAAGCAGATGCGACCCGCCTCCACCCCAGTCACCTCCAGTCAGCATCACAGCCATGCTCCTGATTCATCATCAGATGGCAACAACTCCTTTCACCACCACCACCAGTGTCTGGACTCCAGGGGGGATTAGGCCTATTGGACCTCAGTATCCCTACCCTCGGTGATACTACTTCAGGATGGAGTCCAATCGCCAAAGACTTTGCACTTTTCATATTTGACGCTTGTATAATAAATCATTGTTAAATTATAAAACAAGTCTCTCCTGATTGAAATATAATGTAATGTCACGTCACTGTTATGGCCAGGAGGCTCGCTCGCACCTACAGAGTGTGAGCAACAGGATGCCGACAGCAGTTGACTGAATGGCCCCAGGTGTCAGTAATAGTAAGGATTTCCAGAAAGTCATTAAGTTAAGATTAATATCAAACCTTGATCTAAAGTAAATAAATATAAACATAAATGGTTCACATGGCTAATTGTACATCAACATATGTTAATACCAAGTCAACTCACTGACCATAAAGTCTTTGATTGCAGTTCTCATTGAACAGCTATAATAACTAAGGTGTGCTAATCTTAAATGAATCAGCTAATTGCTTCAACACTCAGGTCAGAAATATCACTAAACCCGGACCCTGTTTGATTACTTGTCTCTCCTGTTTGTTCTCTTGGAACACCTTTTCTCGCTGCTAATATCGTCTGTCTCTCATGGTCCTCATCTCTCCTCCCAAGTAGAGCTAAATAAATCAGCAGAATGTAATGTTCCTTTGAATGTCTGTGGGAAATGGGTCTCCTTCAATTGTGGCATGTTCCCTCAGAATCATTGTGCACTTAGAGAGCATTAAGAATACTTTCTTCCTCCTCCACTTGATAAAATGTCCGGCAGTCTGCCTACACTGCAAGCTATCAAAAGAAAAGTACTTTATGAAGACACATACAAAAACCTGATCACGCGCTTTATGAAAGAGCAAAGGTCTTTGGGTCTGTGGCTTCAAAGTGGTTTGAGCGCAGGCACAAATTAATTTTTGTTTCCCCTGAAAAAAAGTTTACTCCACTGCTCCAAATCAGAAGGGACAAGTATATTATTATGTGATAGTCACACAGTGTTATCTAAAAGGAAGAAAAGGGGAACTTGAAACCGCATATAAATCATTTAAAGTCATTTAAGTCATTGTAACTGAAATGTGATTAGGGCCCGGCAGTTTTGTGTAGGCCATTGGTTTCCATATAAAGTAAAGCTAGTGCATCATGGGAAACAATGTAGCCTATTGCTTAAACGTTTCACAAATAAACCTATTTACGTCATCTATACAAAATGAATGATGCACTTTATATTGAAGCAATTTAATAAAATACACTAAGGTTTATAAATATATGCATATGAGTCAAATATAAACTAACATAATTAGGTATTAAAGGAATAGTTTGACATTTTGGGCAATAAGCTAAAAGCTTTTGCTAAATAGCTTTTTAGTGAAGAGTTAGAGAGTCCCCTATAAGATCAAGGTCTTTGTTGATATTACATTTTAATGGAGCAGATTCCTTAGAAAATGATGTACAGTCAACCGAGATGGAGTGAAACCATTTTTTTTGGGGCCCTCGGGGGCCCTTTGACGCCTTTTGGTGCCAGAGTCTGCGCAGTTGTGACCGGGGAGGGGGGGGTTGTACCCACGGTATCAAGTTCCCTCCCACACACCCGCCAATCGCTAGGTCGAGCACGGCCACAGCTGGTTACCATGAGCCATCTAGCTCCTTTCACCACCACCACCAGTGTCTGGACTCCAGCACCACGGTGGCTGTTTGGCAAGAAAGACACAACGACTAACCATAATAACTATGATTTATGATAAAATTGACACGTTCTAACGGTTATGGAAACTTAAAGTTACTTAATAAAGTGTATTCCATGCTACTGTGATTCGTGTCGAGACAGCCGCAGTGAGGTCGGAACCGCGTCTGTGACAAAGAGCCCGGTTCTTGCTCCTCTGGCTGGGAGAACAGTTTACCGAACTCCAGCGCGGCGCGGAGGATCTTAATCTTTTGTTTTATTTCATTTTGTTTTGTTCCTTTCCCTTCTCTTTTACTAATCCACACACACACACACACACACATATAGCTTTGAGCTAATCTAGCTACGTGCTAAACGGCTACCGGCACTAGACGCCGGGTCTCCTGTTGGCTATCCGCCATTTTGAGTCTCCCGCATGAGAGACGTCACCACGTCCCAACTACGTCATACGTCGCTGAGCTGTTCCCTCGCTCCTCCTCCTTACACACACACACACACACACACACACACACCACATGTACACACACACTCCCCCCCTTTTCAATTGTCTGTTGATTTTAGAAAGAGAGAGAGAGAACTTCCACTCTCCACCAAGCGCCTCGTTTGCTCCGGACATAAGGACGCGAAAATCCCTTATCCAGACGACAGCGATTCTCTCCTACCGAGAGAACACCTCCCGCGGCCCGCAGCCGCGCTGCCTGGGCCCAACGAAGCTCAGAAGAACCCCCCCTCAATCACCACGATTGCATCGTACCTAAGGCGAAATAGAGTCTGGGCAGAGTTTGAGAGAGTTCATTTGTGTTTATTTTATCTTGTTTGTGTGCTTAAAGTACTGTTCATTTTTATAACGTCGTGTATGCTTAATAATCGCCAACACTAACGGTCGCTGAGATCGTTGGGGTGGTGGAGAAGCTAGTGTATTTCATACTACCGTGATCTGTGTTGAGCTAGCCGCCTAGTGAGGTCGAAGTTGCTTCTCATCAGTTCAGGAGGTCAGAACCGCCGGCTGAGACAAAGAGTCGCGGTTCTTGCTCCCCTGGCTGAGAGAGCAATCTTCCGTACTCCCGCGCGGCGCAGAGGATCTTAATCTTTTGTTTTATTTCATTTTGTTTTGTTCCTTTCCCTTCTCTTTTACTAATCCACACACACACACACATATAGCTTTGAGCTAATGTAGCTACGTGCTAAACGGCTACCGGCACTAGACGCCGGGTCTCCTGTTGGCTATCCGCCATTTTGAGTCTCGCGCATGAGAGACGTCACCACGTCCCAACTACGTCATACGTCGCTGAGCTGTTCCCTCGCTCCTCCTCCTTACACACACACACACACACACACACACACACACACACACACACACACACACACTCCCCCCCTTTTCAATCGTCTGTTGATTTTAGATAGCGTGCTCATAAATGTATAGTTGTTGTTAGTTTAGATATTAGTTGACTAGATCATTAGTATTAGAACGTAATAAACTCTATTATATTATAAAGAGCAGCTGTCTGTGATTACTTTGTGCATGTGTATTGTGATAATAGCTGTATATGTGGTCTGTGCTCGAACTTAAACCTTCACTTTCACTCTGAATGTGTAATAGTACTCAGACTGTTGACATTGTGAGTGAACACTAATTATGAGACTTAGTTTATCGTTTGGTTATTGGTCCCTGTTCGCAGGGTGGTGCCCCGTTATTATTAATAATCATTAATAATTGTTACTGACATTAATAATTCTATTGATGTCAAGAATTTACTTTCTTAGATGCTGATAACCCAAACACGCTCCTTTACGTTCCCAACATATTGCTGATAACCCGTGTCAGGCTATGTTATTCCCAACAAGTGGTCTATAGTGTTTTAACTCCGCCTTCTATTTAGTATCGGCTCAGCTCAACTTTTGCTAATGGAAAACCAAAAAGATGTGGTCAAGTTGAGTAGAGCCGTGCCGTACCATGCAGTACGCATAACTGATGTTAGGCTGTTCTCTCTCGTGAACTGTCTACGCGGGGTAAATAATTGGCTCAATTGAGTGAGGCTATATTGCCATATCAACTGGATTAGCTGCGCTCGCGGTCTATGGTCGCAACCCTCGAATAATAATCATTATTAATGCTCCTTAAATTATCAGAAATTGGTCACCGGTTCAGATTAGAGCTATGAAGGGTAGGGCCAGATCCTTCATAGTTTCTGTCCAAGCCTGACACGAGCCTGAACCACAGCAGCAGTTTTAGGCAGAGCCCGGTTAGAAACACATTTTTTAATTTTAATGGTATTAAAAGTTTTAGTCAACTAAAGTATTTTCTTTGCAGTAACAGACATGTGCCAGCCCAAAAACTGACATATACTGTACATATCACAGACTAAGTCTGCTTTAAAAAACACCGTAAATTGCCATGTCTTGTCGCGCCCAATTGGTTTGGGGCAGAGAATCAAAGAAAATATGTCTACTAGTACTACTAGTTTGTAACAACAAATGTGCTTTAAAGTACATATAATGCCACCGGAATTACATTTATCAACATAATGATGACACTTTGTTAATTGGTATACAGTATCTCACACAGTATCCAATCACTTTCATTCTTTTTAATAATTATAAATAAGTGAAACTTAGTCACCTGTTGGCTGAGAAGCTTCAAATACAATAGCTTTTAGTGGTAGCTACTAAATTGATTAACATTAACATTAAGCTAGCCTAATTCATATCACTACCTGTACAATCAACCTGGAAATAAAAGTGATGACTAGTACTATAAAGAAGAAGCCTACTAATTTGACCAGATCTTAACCAATGCGGTATTTTGTTGACCGGATCCAAAATGGAATCCGTTATCGGAACCCAACCCTAATCTTAATACCAAAATGATTGACCATAGCAGGAAAATGTTCAGTGACAACAGATTTCAAATGTTTTCCAACAATATATCCTTGTAGTAACTGTGACGGTTCACAGTTTACCGTGTGGGTTTAGGAGTGGAGCAGAGACTCAGGTGCAGACTTAGACACAAGACACAAGGTGAGGTGAAATCCAATGTTCTTTACTGGGCATTTAAGCAGTCAAAAACTGAAACCAAAAACAGCTCCAACCGGGAGCTGTTTTTGGTTTCAGTTTTTGAACTGAAAATAAAAAGCAAAGTCACAAAAGGGGCTTGGTCACAAAAGGCAAAGACACAAACCGTGGGAGTCAGAGGGTCAACACGAGGGGTAACCACTGGAGATGAGACAAGTCCACGGGGAGGAAAAAAGAACAAATGATAATCCGGCACTGGAACAGGGCAAGCAGGGGAGTATAAGTATGTGAGGGGTGATGAGCGGATTGCCGGCAGGTGAGTGGAGATGAGTGGGGTTTGCAGAGGGAAAATGTGCAGGAACAAGGTTGAGGGGGGAGGAGGTAGCACAGCGCAGACAGCACATGCTCCCTGAGTTAATGTCAGGTTGAAAGGCGGCCTCACTGTATTATATTTAGCTACAGCTCCAAATCGATATATTGCAGGAGGAAATGAGAAAGTCTTCTGTCAATGATGACCTTTCCTCCGGATTTATCATGTACCGTGAGTCTGGAAAGGGAGGTCTGGTACAAAATGTTGATTTGACAAGGAGTGACAGTTCAAGGGTGGAGGGAAAAAACATTTTGTTTCAGGCTGCGGTATTTCATTTGAACCTTTTTTTTGTCAAGTTACGGGAAGAAAGATTAGGTGTACAGGTGTTTTTGTCTGTAACACAAAATGTGTTTTCCATTCGACAACTGATGGATAAATGTACAGTTTCCGCACGACCGGGAGCCACAGACATCTTCACTTACTGAACCACTTGGATTTAGTTTGAAGACACCCTAATGGAAAGTTTTTGGCTACGATGCCTTTATTTACACGTGCTATGAGAAAACTGGCAAAGTAAAGTTAAACTGTTTAGAATGTTGGCAACACTGCTCCATATTTTGTAAGAAAATGTTCAGCTAAAAAGGCAGGGCTTTCTTTGTGTCTATCCTGCAGATTGTTGATCTATAAACATGTCTAATAATAATATGCACATTTTTCTTTATGTCAACTGAAACGTAATATTTTACTTTGTTGTTTTAGTCAGGGGTTTTCCCATCAAGTAAAATACGTTCACTATCACTAAACACTATCTACCACTATTTCTTTAGTTTTGGGGCAGAATTGATTCATTGATCTTACCATGTTTATATTTTGGGTCCTCAAGGCTTTCTGACATATCAACATGCATGCAACCGAGCCGTCATGAGCACGGTTCAACTAGCCCCCAATCGTGGAATGGTTTCGTCATGTGAATATTCAGAGCCGGCCTGAGGGTCCTGCAGCCGTCAGGGATTTGGGTTATTTTTTCACTGTTTGCTTTATTATTTTCTTTCATTGAATGTGTGCAATGATCGTTCTTCTGCACATTCACTCCACAAAGTGTTGAAGAGTAAAACATGCATGTGGTCATCTTTAAGCAAGTCTACATACTCAAAATGAGTATGTAGACTTGTTCCATCAGCGCTTTTTTGTATTGTCAGGAATGATTAGTCGTCATTGTTAATTTACTTATCAAAGGTCTTAGATATCACCTAACATACAGGTTCCTTAGTTCCATATGTACAGTACTAAGGTCTGTATATGTGTTGTTTAAAACCTTTGTTTTGTTACTTTTTTGGTGTAAATTTAAATAGATCAAGTGATACATTTTCCAGACAGTCACACGGTACAAAGTGGCCCACTTTGACACCGGTGACCGCTGTTCACTTCTTTTTTTTCTCTGCTTCTCCTGACCATGGCCGTGTTCTTTTTTGTCATATCGATTGGACCATTTATTTGAAAGAGATTGTTGGCATGACAAAAATCTGATCTGCAGAAAATAATTGCAACTCTCTCTCTCTCTCTCTCTCTCTCTCTCTCTCTTCCTTTATTGTGTCTGTCACACACATAATCCCCGGATCGTGATCTCTGATCGCAGTATTTGATCGGAGTTGTGTAGATGAACCTTTTCATCCGCTCTCTTCACAGCATGAGCCGGGTTCTTTGTAGGAATGTAAACAAGCTATTTATTTATGTTTTAACCTTCATATGTTTTTACAGTTTTTTTTCCTATCTTCAAAACAACACCATCTGTATCCTCCGTTATATCTCTGTTTCCATCTCCCTTCTGCTCTGCGCCATAACATGCATGCATTAACTAATTTGCACATGTGACTGTGAACATTAATGATTCTGAACGAGCAAGAGATTCTCAAAGACACAAACTGATCCGTCCACTTCTACGCAAAACTCTCAGGGCGCTAGTAGGAGAGAGGGAGAGAGAGAGAGAGAGAGAGAGAGAGAGAGGGGGGGGGGGGGATTTGCAAGAGATCAAGAAGGACGCTGCCACAGGAGGGATGAATAGAGATGTAAATAAATGTATGCAGATTCACTGAGACACAGCAGGTTATAAAGAAAACAAGAGACAGAGAGAGAGGGAGTGTTGTGGGAGAAAGGGAGACAAACAAGGCGAGGCATTGAAAAGGAGTGGAGGCTGCAGGGAAGGAGGAGGTGGAGAATTAGGAAAAAGTCATGAAAGAAGGATGATGAGGGAGGTTGAGATGTGACAGGGTAGTGAAGTATATTAATGTGACAGCTGTGTCAGAAAAATATTTCAATATTGTTTTTGCACTTCCAGCTAAATCACATCAGGATCTTATGCTTTTGTTTTGCAAATGTGTACCATCGAAATGAATGTTTTCGAGCGAGCTGTAATTTGAAACTAATTTCCTATGAAAGCAAGAAATTATCTCAAAAACAAGCTCCCTTCTTGTTGGCCAAACAAGAGAGTCCTATTAGGGTTATGATTTCTTAAAATTGTGTGATTATAGCTTTTATTTATCAAAATGCTTAAGATAAGGTAAGTGGATTCTTTAAACTTAGAATGGAGCCAGGCTAACGGTTTCCTTCTGACTAGAGTCTTTATGCTAAGCTAAGCTTATTGGCTGCATGTTCTGACTTCATAAATTGCTAAAACACATTGAATTGGTGTGTATAATCTTATCTAACTCTCAGGAAGAAAGCACATTTTAGCTCCCTAAATGACAAACCTGATCCAACATTTTTATAAAAACCTTCCATCAGATATTAGTCGATAGATATTAGGTTGATCAGTGATAAGTTGATTAGTTTATCATCGTGTTTTAACGTCCATGAGGCATCAGTCATTCTTAGCTCTTCTCTTAACCAGCACACACAGTCGAGTTAATAGTCCGAAGCGTCCTTTTCGACATCTAAAGCACTCTCCTGCTCATTTACAACATGGAGAAAAAATCCAGCAAGAATTCACTGTACTATATTATTCAGCACGTCATTTCTACTGTGTGTGTGTTGTTGTTTTGAGGGCCTTGGCAATGGTACCTATCACTGTGATGGCAGATGGTGTTTCAGTGTCATGTCCAACAGATGGGGAAACAGTTTGCACTGACCCAAAAAGAGACGACAACATTTAAGGTCGTAGCTGCTTTCAGTCGTCAGTGCAGTCCTGTGCTTTCGCTCTGCTATGGCCTTCAAACAAGCTGTTGTAGGCTGCATGCATTGACACACACACACACACACACACACACACACACACACACACACACACACACACACACACACACACACACACACACACACACACACACACACTTATTGTACACAGATTAACAATGGAACAAATAAAATGTGCAAGTACTAAGCTCACATCCCCATTTTTGTATACGGAGCATCTTTCAGTTTTCTATTTCTCTTCACTCATCCACATTTCTCTGTCCCCCCCTCCCCCCTTCTCTCAACAGTGTCTCAGTGTGTGTCAGCACTGGGGTGTGGACCCCACTATGAATTCGCCATTGAGGAGTTCTGCCTGGCCAAATTCAGACTGGACATGCAAGAGCTGGACCAGAAACACTGGTGTAGCTGGGAGGATACAGTCGAGTGAGTAGAATCAACATACACACACACAAAGAGAGAGAGAGAGACGTCCAAACACAAATGCAAACAGATTAACTTTCCACACAAATGCAAACAGCATTATGAGCTTTCCATTTTAAATTTGCACAAGGCATTGAATCAGCAGTTTCATTCTATTTGTTCGTTGTAATGCAGTAAGAGCATTAAAACGCCTCAATGCGATGGTGGCGCGTTACCCATTAAGCCTATGGCACAATGATCTTCACACATCTCAAATATTAGATTTATTCATTGTCTCTGATCCACTCTAAGTCAACGGAATGTAAGTTAACTCCACACTAAGACGCGTTGTTTTCAACAACAAAAAGGAGTGTGTTCGTTCCTGGCTGAGGATCTATAAAATCGTCCAACGTTTTGGTCACCTTCCAACAGCTGATTAGATACTGGGTGAGAGACAACAGAGAAAAAGAGTGGGTGAACATAGTCAGTGCGGGGAACAAAAGCTGTAAGCCTGTGGCATGAACAGGGATCTTTCGTCCATGTACAAATATTATCTTTGCACTTACTGTAAGAGACGTCTGGCGCCACAGGATTTCACAGTTGCTCTCAGGATTTGAGTGCCAGTTATTGGAATCATTTGGTCCAATTAAACAATTACGTGCCGTCCACTTGACTGTCAATTTAAAATTGTGTGTCACACTGTTTTGTATTCAAACAATAAAACCCCTATCCTGAATTACCTGGGTGTAATATCATGCTGACCCTGAGGTCCCCCTGTAAAGTCATAGCTCCCCCCCACCAGTGGCGGCTGGCCAATAGAAAGCCATGGGGCGTGGTCCCACCTTGAGCGCCCCTCCTTGAGCCAAAAAATAAAACAATTATAATAAATTTGACAAATTGTCAATATTTGTGTTTTTGAAATATGGAATGTACCCAGTAATATTTGTAAATTATGATATCTGCGCAAAATATATGCTTTTCCTGCACGTCCTCACCGCCTCTCTGCACGTCCTCTCTGCACGTCCTCTCCGCCTGTCTGCATGTCTCAGCAGCGCTGGGGCCATCGAGAAATGGCCCACGAGAGGCGGGTCTATGAAGCAGTTTAGCCAATTGCTGATTAAAGACATAAATGAGTGACATACAATTTAGCCAATCAGCGTCCTCAAATAGATTCAGCTCGGGGCCAAATTAGAATTTGGCCCCGAGCTGCGCGTTCTCGTCAGGAGAAGTCTCTACAGGCGAGCGCCAGCGCTAGCACTACTCCTCCAAGACCCGTTTGAGAGGAGAACTTTGGCGGAGATTCTGCAGGCCAAAGAGTTGATCCCAGATCAGCCTGACCTCACAATCAGACAGCAGACTAGCAGGAAAGGGAAGCAGTACATGCGAAGCTTCTCTAGTACACCAGAAAGGTTAGGCTAGCTGGATGCAGTCATGTTAATAACTTAATTAGCTTTTTAAAACAACGGGGACAGATCCAGCAAGGACAGTTACGGGAGTGAGGGATATGAAGCACCTGTCCAAGGAAATAAGGAAACATGAGAACACCAGGGCACACATGGAGAACTCTGTCAAGCTACATATTAGGCAAAGTGAACATCTTTTCTTGTACATAGTTGTCCTCAGTCTCATCTGCTTAACTTGGTCATGGAGGCATCATTTAATTGAGATGGTAAATTAACAGTGAAAACTCATCATAGCTTAATTTAACATCATTATTCCTAATTACACTTCATGTTTACTTCTCCTGATGTTTATCTCCCTATAACAAGGTCCATAGGGGCATCTCAATAAATAAACATATATTATATTTTATATATATATATACATATTGTATATATATATACCGTATATATACATATTGTATATATATATATATGTATGTGTGTTTTATATTATACTGAAAATTATTATATGATATATATATATATATATATATATATATATATATATACTGTATATATTATACTGAATTCCCTGTGAGGGTGACAAAAATATGATCTCCTGACGTGTTTATCAAAGTGTTATTTACTGCTTTTTTTCGTGTTGGAATAGATGCTAAATATTTAACTGCAAAGTAGTAATGCGTGTTTGATACCTTAATTGTTTGCATTAAATCATACTGGGATGTTTGCTGAAATTGATTGGATGGCCCTACCTAGCAAATTTTCCACCAGCCGCCACTGCCCCCCACTATAGGCAACCTTGGAAGGGGAACCCAATTAAGGAAGTTTCCAATAGGCCTGACAGTTGACCTAGTCTCATGCGCAGCATTGTTTCTGTTCGCATGAGAACTGTTGCTTGTGAAGTCCTTTCATACGGCCTCGGGCCAGAGCCAACTATGTCATAGTAGGTTTGGAAAAATAGAAAACAAGCTGCAAGGTTAATTTAGGTAAAGGAACAGTGTTTCTTGATCTACGTAAAGCCTTTGGTCATCATTCCGCCAAAACTTTGCACTAATTAATCTTAATTTAGATAGTCTATCATTACTAAATCATAGTATTGAATCTTACCTGACACACTGCACCCTTTGTGTTTCGATAATTAATGAATTAGGAATGCCACAAGGCTGTATTTTTGTCATTCAGCGTGTGCATCTTCCATCCATGTCGAAATGTCATATACGCTGAAGTGACAGGTACGGATAAGTGGCTTATTATTAAACATAATCTCTTAAAAAATACAATTCTGATATATTACAACGTGTGTGTTATTTTCGTGATTTTGACCATCATATCTGTTGGCTTTAACGACGTACTCACCAAACTAAATTGATTGTTGTGATCTCGCATTTCAACAATATCACGACAGCAAAGTCGGTCACAGCATTGCCACAATGCTGTTCATGATTTCGAAGCATGAATAAAACAGATGATCTCAATCAGCTAATACCAGCATGGCTTCAGTGTTCTGTCTGAACGAAAGTCTCAGCAAATATCTTGAGTAGAAAGTCAAAACCAATACAATTGATGGCTAAAAGTTGTAACTCAAGAAGCATATGAAGAAGATGAAATATAGCTTCAGGCTTTCTTGAAGCTCATTCACAGCTGGGACATCCAAGAGTGCAACAAAGTTTTCTCATTTCTAGTGTTGTAGAGTAATATCATAAGTTTGGAACATTATATTCTGCTTCTAGTGTACTTTGCAGTGTTTGTGTCTGTGTGGCCAGGGACTGCAGATCAAAAGTACTGCAGCTTGCTCACCAAAATCATCTCCTCTTATTGCTTGAGATTAAAGTTTATTGTTTTTTTTTATTTTTAAAGTGCCTGCCAAATACATTTACTTCAAAATATATTGTCACAGAATATCTGAGGAGTTTGACTTACTGACAAACCTCTGATCACTCCTTCCTAAAGTGACAAGACAGAAAGCAGGAAAAGAACAAACAAAACAAAAAACAACAACTGGTGAATGGAAAATTAAAATGTCAAAAATGGTTCACTGAGTAGAGAGGGTAAAATATCAGGACAGTTGATCCCCCATCTGCCAAGATGACACTTGGCCAAGATGTCACTGGGGATTTCTAATTTTGTTCAAACGGCATATGGCGTATGTGTGTGTGTGTGTGTGTGTGTGTGTGTGTGTGAGTGTGTGTGTGTGTGTTAGGACAGTTGTACACAGTAAGTGTCAGTTCTAACCTGGGTCCTAATTTCTTCTTTTCTCCCTGAAATATCTCTCATTTCTTTTTTGCTGAAGCAGAAATCATAAGCAGAATATTCGATAACAGTAACAGTGTACTGTATACTGTAGGCGTAACTGAAAGATTGACACTTGAGCGTCATAGTTTAAAGTGAAGGGCGACTCACCGAGCTGCCGTATTTGACGAATTGGGCGTGAGAATGCGTTGGTCTCACGGACGCTAATGTTCAGGTACTGCATGAAACAGTGGCATATACAATACATGTGATTGTGCTACTATATTAACACCTTCATATAGTCTCTAACCTTTAACCTCTGGAAATGTATGGAAATCAACGGTTTCCCCGGAAGGAGGAAAAAAATGCATTCAGTAAAGCAAGACGCATTCAAAGTTATACGATCTTATATGGTTAGCTCCCCTGTGAGGAAGTAAATGGATTAAAACATGCAAAATCAGTGGAATGTTTTTTTAAGAAAAGTATCACTGCATTTAGATATTTCACTCCAGCGGTTGTGAAAGCACTCTGCTGCTTACCCTAACACAGTTGCTTACATGCAATATTCATAACTCAAAATCACAAGGTTTCAGCTTAGACACCATGTATACAAATTCATGTTTGAGTGTTTACCGTTGGATGTGCAGTGCAATGAATCAATATAATTAAGTACTGTCAGAGGGATAAATGAGCAATTATTGAAAAAATAAAATAGTTCCTTATCTGACATATTTATATATATATATATATATATATATATATATATATTTAATATATATATATATATATATATATATATATTTAATATTTATATATATATATATATATTTAATATATATATATATATATATTTATATATACAGTTGTGTGAAAAAGTGTTTGCCCCCTTCCTGATTTCTTATTTTTTTGCATGTTTGTCACACTTAAATGTTTCAGATCATCAAACAAATTTAAATATTAGACAAAGATAACACAAGTAAACACAAAATGCAGTTTTTAAATGAAGGTTTTCATTATTAAGGTGGAAAAAAAATCCAAACCTACATGGCCCTGTGTGAAAAAGTGATTGCCCCCTAAACCTAATAACTGGTTGGGCCACCCTTAGCAGCAACAACTGCAATCAAGCGTTTGCGATAACTGGCAATGAGTCTTTTACAGCGCTGTAGAGGAATTTTGGCCCACTCATCTTTGCAGAATTGTTGTAATTCAGCCACATTGGAGGGTTTTCGAGCATGAACCGCCTTTTTAAGGTCATGCCACAGCATCTCAATCGGATTCAGGTCGGGACTTTGACTAGGCCACTCCAAAGTCTTCATTTTGTTTTTCTTAAGCCATTCAGAGGTGGACTTGCTGGTGTGTTTTGGATCATTGTCCTGCTGCAGAACCCAAGTGCGCTTCAGCTTGAGGTCACGAACAGATGGCCGGACATTCTCCTTCAGGATTTTTTGGTAGACAGCAGAATTCATGGTTCCATTTACCACAGCAAGTCTTCCAGGTCCTGAAGCAGCAAAACAGCCCCAGACCATCACACTACCACCACCATATTTTACTGTTGGTATGATGTTCCTTTTCTGAAATGCCGTGTTACTTTTACGCCAGATGTAATGGGACATACACCTTCCAAAAAGTTCAACTTTTGTCTCGTCAGTCCACAGAGTATTTTCCCAAAAGTCTTGGGGATCATCAAGATGTTTTCTGGCAAAACTGAGACGAACCTTTATGTTCTTTTTGCTCAGCAGTGGTTTTCGTCTTGGAACTCTGCCATGCAGGCCATTTTTGCCCAGTCTCTTTCTTATGGTGGGGTCATGAACACTGACCTTAATTGAGGCAAGTGAGGCCTGCAGTTCTTTGGATGTTGTTCTGGGGTCTTTTGTGACCTCTTGGATGAGTCGTCGCTGCGCTCTTGGGGTAATTTTGGTCGGCCGGCCACTCCTGGGAAGGTTCAGCACTGTTCCATGTTTTCGCCATTTGTGGATAATGGCTCTCACTGTGGTTCGCTGGAGTCCCAAAGCTTTAGAAATGGCTTTGTAACCTTTTCCAGACTGATAGATCTCAATTACTTTGTTTCTCATTTGTTCCTGAATTTCTTTGGATCGCAGCATGATGTCTAGCTTTTGAGGATCTTTTGGTCTACCTCACTTTGTCAGGCAGGTCCTATTTAAGTGATTTCTTGATTGAGAACAGGTGTGGCAGTAATCAGGCCTGGGTGTGGCTAGAGAAATTGAACTCAGCTTTCCAAAGATGTGATAAACCACAGTTAATTTCTGTTTTAACAGGGGGGGGCAATCACTTTTTCACACAGGGCCATGTAGGTTTGGATTTTTTTTTCCCCTTAATAATAAAAACCTTCATTTAAAAACTGCATTTTGTGTTTACTTGTGTTATCTTTGTCTAATATTTAAATTTGTTTGATGATCTGAAACATTTAAGTGTGACAAACATGCAAAAAAAATAAGAAATCAGGAAGGGGGCAAACACTTTTTCACACAACTGTATATATTTATATTTATATTCATATTTATATACTTATAATTATTAATTATTTATATATTATAATTATATTTATATGCAATAGTGCAGCCGGAAAAGGGAGAAACTCAGCTAGACACAATAGAGCATTTTTAATATTCCCACAACTGTCTCTGGGAACAGGACATGTTTGGGGCACAGTCAATCTGTTTACAAGGTGATCTTTAATTGAGACTAATAAAATTATTTTGATGCCGGCCCTGCTGTGAAAAACAAGCAGGGTTTGCTAATAAACCCACTGGGTGGGTGGATTTGATGGTGAGTTCAGTTGTAGGATAAGTCGAAGAACGGTGTAGCAGTTCGTCATTTCGGTTTGCAATGCACTCAGGTATGTACAAGACACTTAGCGGATGGAAGAAAAAAAATGACGAGTCTGCTAATGCAGATGGAAGGCAGATGGAAGGACGTAGACGTCCAGCTGGAGACAGGAATAATAACATGTCACCATTTAGGTTCAATTTCAACTTTTTCCAGCACGCTGTAAGAATTGAAGCTCTCAGGGTCTCTGTTTTTGCATTCTCTACTGTTATGTTTCAAACCGCTCACTTTCTAGGTCTACGAGGTTCACTTTGTGATTAATCAGTCACCTTCAGCACACACCTTTTCTATCAGATAAGTTGACAGAAGCAGCGTTACTCGGAAAAAGCTGAGTTGTGGCGAGGAGGCAGCTATGAAACCGTTTGCTCAGTTAACTGATGTATGGCCATTTATTTAGCTTTGATACACAGTGCCCAACGACACAAGTGTCGACCAGCCAGGAGTTCATCACAGCCTTAACCATAAATTGTTTCCTCCTCTCTTCATTTCGCTTTCCATCTTTTTCTTTTTCTCTTTCAGCCATTAAACGTCTCACTAAAGTTTTCATAGCTTTTGGTGCCTCGGAGCCGCTTTATATGAGGTCAGAGTGCCACAGACTCCTCAATAATACACGTGTTACCTCTGTGACTGCCCACATTGCAGTGATTTAGTCTGCGTTCATCAAGCTGACGGTTTGTAAAGGCTCCGTTTTGGCCAGAGAAAGTGTACGCGCTGCAGTTTTAAAGAAACGGTGAAATGGATGACATAAAATAATTATAGAACAGCTGGGGAGAAAAATAGAGAATGATAAAGGATTCGGCACTCAGCTGTCGTGTCCAATAACTCGGTGCCGACGGCATCTCTGAACAAAGAAAGTAACAGTTTAATTGCTTCCAACCGATGGGCACAACTCCGATTATTAGGTGACTTTGATCTTTTCTGCAGCCATCATAACAGAAAATGTCCTCTGGCTAACAATTAGGGGGATAATCTTTGTTTTAATCCAATGACCACAGTGATTATAAAACACAACTTTATCGTGGTTGTTCACCCTCATATGATCATTAGCAGAACATCAAATGGATATTAACATCCAGCTGATATCGCTAGTAGTTATTCCCTTGTTTTGTCCAAAATCATATCCAAATGTTGAATTTATTGTTTTAAAGGGCCTTTGGAGAGGAATTAGAATCTCTACTTTATTCTACATAAGCCTGTGAGTGGACGGGCAGGTGTATGCGTTTGATTGACAGCTGAGCAGGAAGGGGCATCGAGACAAAGTTTGCAGATAACCGTAGCTTACAAGGACAGATGGATATGGATACAGTTTTGGAAGCGGAAGCGGGGCGCCGTTCATTCCTATGAAAGTTGCTCAGTAACGCGTGAAGCAAATCCGAGATTTTTCGCAGGGCCTCCGTATCAATGGGCCAATAGAGCAAATGCACAAGCGTTTCCTCTAACCCCGCCTCCCAGCCCTTGGTCCCAGGCTCATTCATATGAACGGAGGAAGTAAAATAAATCTGGATTCAGCTATAGTTAGCATTTTACAATGCTGTAATGGTTTATATAGAGACATTTAGTGTTCATACTGGGAATTCCCAAAAATTTTAGATACGTCTCCTTCCCAATGAGATACTAAGATACGTCTCTTTCCCAATATTTTTCTGTGGGAAAAAGTATTTTTCTGGACCAATGGCATCACATGACATAATTATACAGTTTGGCCAATATGTCGAATTTGCTTCAGCACTCTTCCTGGGTAGACACTACTCTTCCTGTCTACATAGACAGAGAAACAATAGCGTTCTGGCTTGTAAATGGACACACAGGGCGAGGAGTCACGGAACCAAAAAAAGGACCATACATATCTTCAGTTTTGGTTTTAGGAAGTCGCTTCCCTCTTGAACTTCACTGTGACAGTCTGACCACACTTATCTGTCTACTCTAGCTTGAGAGTTACTCCGTGTCTTCAGCGAAACCACATGATTGAAAGCATGTAAAGTATTTTAATATGTCACGATGCTTAAAAAATAAAAAATAAATAATATGCAACTTTTAAAAGAGGAAATAGCACATTCGTCCTATATAAAGTCTAATTCAAAAGCAATACAACACACCTTTGCTCAATTCAACACACTGACTTGTTCTGGAACAGCATCAAGGCCTTTTAATTTAGTCTGTAGTGAGAAAGTAGAATTAGGTCAGATTTTACAGGGTCATTCTGAACAGGTTACATGAAAAATGTCAGAAAACCTCTGAAGGAAAAGATTTTAGGAATTTAACATGAGGGAATTTTCTTAAGGTTACAATGTAATTTGAGGTTATTTTTCACTAATTCAAATAAAAAGAAAAGAAAAAGAAAGGGTCACAGTGAGGGTCATACTGACATAATAGGTTTCAGCAAACCCCTATTAAGGATTTATTAATTACAATTCAAATATGAGGAAATTATGATTTAATTTGAGCTAACTTCACAAAAAAAAAAATGCACAGTGAAATGTCCTGGATTTTGACTTGGTCATGGTCATACTGAAGAGGATTGCATTGAATATTTCAGCAAACTTATTTATATTATTTATTCATGAGAGTTTAAAAATGGGAACATTTTCAATGTGGTTCAATATTATTTGAGCTGAAATTTCCCTGTCATGTGCAGTGCAGTACTTATGGTCATGGTCGGGAACATTTTGAGCATTTTGTAAAGCATTAAGATAGATGTTTTACAAAAATCTCCCCTTTGTAGAAAATCATTTTCCAGGAACTGTCAGCAAACAGAATAAACTGAAACTATAAATATGACCGTACTCCTGAGATGAATTGATTCAATTGTGATCTCTGTTTGAAATATGAGGAGAAATGAATACAGAAATGTGGAGCGCCACAGCAACACTAATCTGCATTTGATGGGGAATAAAAAGTTGAAATGCCCTTCATCTCTGTCTCAACTTTAACATCAACAACTTGAGATAATCCGCTGTCCATGAATATGTATGGGGTCTATTAAGTATGCTTTAGTCAATCCATCTGCTAACCACCAGCACAAGACCCTGTAGGCTATATATATACTCATCTGTCCGTTCTGTCTGTTGGGTTAGTCGGGTGATTGTGGCACATTACTCTGCTCAGCGTGGCTAGCGTAGCCTCCAACACACACACAGACACACACACACACAAACAACTCCTCCAGCATTATATGCAAATTCTTGAAGAAGATATTTTTTAGCAAAAACAAAATTGTTCCAAAAATGTATTATTTTGTTCTGCTTATTAATCCCTGTATTTTAGATATGCTCATTACAAGTCTTATTTTTCTCACTTTCACAGCACAAAATGCTCTGCTCCATTCACACACTGTGTTAATGTTCAGAAAAGGAGCTATTGTATATATTGCTGTAAACTAAGTGATTCTTCAGCAGCAGCTCTTTTTTCTCAGTACCTAGCTGAGGTGACTTTACTGTTGTGTCACTGGCTCGTTTCCAGCTCTAAAAAGCAGCGCTGTCCAGAGGCCAGAAGCATCTTCAGGTTAAGATGTTCGTAGAAATCTATTTTACAAATCTTCTTAAGCTGAAGAGGTGTTGCCCAAAAGCATAATAACTGAAGATGAATAGATTCCTCCTACCCATCAGGAGGCTAATGCCTTATTCATACTTCTGCGGAAAAGATTCTGTGGAGCTTCCTCTAAGAGATGGTTTGCAGAGCTTGCAGAGAGCCGCCGCGCATCATTCACCCATTCACACACATTCACGCACTGATGGCAGGGGCTACCATGCAAGGTGCCACCTGCCTATCAGGACTATCTAAACATCATACCCGCTCACACACCGCAGAGCCTTCGGGTGACATTTGGGGATAAGTGTCTTGCCCAACGACACATTGACATGGACTAGAAGAGCCGGGGATCAAACCACCGATCTTCTGATTGAAGAACGACTTTACCCTACCCATCAGGGTAGCCACAGTCTCCCCAATGTATGCCTGGCGTGGAAGCATAAGAACATCTCGAATAAGAACATCTTGAAGCTTCTTTTGAGTTGCTAAAATAACTTAAAACCTTTTAGGTTGTTAAAAGAAGTCTGATTTTATATAAGTAAATGATTCTACTTCTCACTTGATTTATTACCTCAGTAAACATTGTAAACATGAATTTATGGTCTCAATCGCCAGTTTCAAGTCTTCTTCAATACAGCATTATGGTCATTTAGTAATAAACTAAACCATAAAGCAGGGTATGCTTTAGGGCGGGACAACCTTGTGATTGGCAGGTTGCTACTACAGCGTTGTCCGGTCTTGGAGTTGTCTGTGTTTTCGTCTTAGAACTTTCGCAGTGTGTTTTATAGTTCATGAAAGTTAATTGTAAAATATAATCTTTTACACATCATTGTAAACGTAAAAGGAGGGCAGAGAGTCTCTTGGTCAGAGGAGTGCAGGGACAGAGCTGTGAGTCGGAGGAATGAGCAGATCTATAGTGTAGGCAGGGAAGCCAGGCAGAGTGAGTCCAAAAGCAAGATTGGGAGGAACACAGAAGTGGGACAGAGGCATGAGGCGGGTTTAAGAAGGCCGCAGGCACAAGAGACAAATATTTGCCAAAGCGACGCATAAACACACAACGGCCTGCTGGAACTTAACTAACCCAGTAGTTGAACCTGCGATCTGACGATGGTGGAATTGAAGGCCGGTCTTTCAAGCAGAATCGATTGAAGAGGATAAGCAGCGTGCTACGACACCGATACACCTGTGATCCAGCACACCCACACACAGACGAACCGAGAGAGAGAAGCTCCTGGCGAGGATGAAGCTGAGGGTATGACAGAAGACTGTTTACTGCACATTAAAGCTTCCCTATGGGGTTTTTGACCAGTAAGAAGAAGAGTGCTAGCAAGTACACAAGGATGCAAACAATGTTGGAATCCAAATACTTAGAATACAATCTTCTTTGCAGATGTTTTATGAGGAATGAAACGAGTTTGACACGTCAGCACAAAAGTAGTGGTAAATATGTCCCTTGCTTTCCTTTGTCTTACGGTATCTTTAGTTATAGACAACATCGTTTGAACAGTTTCATCTGTTTTTGTGTTTGCAACTTGAACCGCAAAGAACAATAGGACGCAAGTTTGAATATTTTCCTTTGAATTTTTTTTTTATAAAATGTAATTTATTCATGTTTACAATAATAACATCATAAATCACTTAAATGTTATCATGATTGAATACGATGAATGCGTCTTACTTTAGAAGGGAACTGTCACACGGCATTTAAAGAAAGAAAAGAAAAGCAGAACACTGCAGTTGAAACCTGTGAACACTTCTGTTTGGTGCAACGGTGCATAAAGAGGGGCAGAAAACTCCTCTTGAATTCCTCTCCTGCTTCTGGTGAAACCCAGCGGGACCAATGAGTCGTCAAAGTGCATGTTTGCAGTATTGATGCAAAGGCTCAGAACAAGGAGACGGCTCAATTAGAGCAGGGGAACACCTTTTGTTGTGTGCTCCAGTGTATATTAACTCGGTTCCACATCAAATGGGAGGTATTCTCAAAGACGACGCAGTGTGCCAATGCCAATTTACTAAAAGCTAATAACACAGCAGGAGGAAGATCATAAAGAAGTGGGCTTTTATACAGCAACAAAGCTAGAGATGAGGAGATTATTCCCTAGAAGCAACGAGAACAAATGCAGAGGTAAAACATACAGCAATCCGTTCCTAATCAGCGACTAATCGGCCGTTTAATCACTGAGGTCCACGGAAGGGGGACTTTAATTAGCTTTCCACCCTGCTCACTGCAGCTTTCCTGGCCTGAGCATCGTACGTAACTCAGATGTGAGCTCACTCACAAAATGGTTTTTAGATACAGACTGCATGACTGACTGACCAAAATACTCTCCAACAATCACATGCAAAAAAAAGAAGAAGAAAAAAAGCCCAAGAAACAGAGCTATTTTTAAACTAAGAGCCTGTGGTATGAAGGGTAAGGGCAAAGGGAGATAATTAGACTGTAATTAGGATTAATCAAAAGCATGATATTCACTCTATGGATTTATTGGGCAAACTATTCTGCTGTCCTCCCATCCTGCATTGCAGCATATCCAGACGATCATCACCCTACTTGACTTTGTGTTTGACATTCTTTCTGTGTTTTGGACGGCAGCACCAGCAGGTCAGTACATACTTGGTCTTAAAGAACCGTGCTGGAGCATCTGAGTCAAGTGTCCAGGTCAATCAGGGATACTTCAGGACAGACAGAACAAACATCGACACACACACATAAACAGTCACATAAGCAAATGTATACCCCGGTATAAACACACAAAGCACTCAACACACAAATACACATACATGCAGTTATTCACACAAACAAACGCACACCCATGTCAAAGACAAACGTCAACACATCCATCTGGTCACATCCTGATATTGACTGTGTGTGTGTGTGTGTATTTGGGGGGCCGGAAATCTTTCAAACTCTAAAATGTGTTTTTTTTCTCATGTAAGAGAAAGTGTTGCACGCACACAAATTCAGATGTTCAATCTCCCCCCAGAAGAAAGGAAGAGCAGGAGGTTAGCAGAATAACAAAGCAGAGAAAAAAAGAACATTTTGTCTGAGCTCAGTAGTGACAGTTTGTCATGTTTCTTTTTTATATATATTTCTTTGTTTTTCAAGGGAGGAATCTCTCCCTTTCTGCTTCGAGGTAATCTCGCCCAGCAGCAAGACAGAAAATTGTTCAACTGTAAATGCAAGTGATGAAGAGGGGGCTTTTCTGGCCCAAAGTTTTAAAAAAGTGAGAATAAGGGGTGACACGTGGTTGCATATAACAGGACACGGGAGATGACACTAGGTCATGTTTAGAGATTTAGAACTGGAACAGAATCAGCATAGATATGTATCTTTGTGTTATGTGACAATAGTCTTTGATCTTTTTTTTCTTCTTTTTATCTCTTCGGGTTTTTCCTGTTTTCAGCTTCAGCTGCAGTTCTTTGATGCTTCGTGACCCATTTTTCTCAGTGAACTCTATATTATGTTATCAGATGTTCTCCTCAGTTCAAATGAACAAAAGCATAATGACAGCATCACTGTTGATCAAGACTATCTGCAGTGTTCTGTACCTTATCTGCACTGTATGAATAGATTGCTGAATTTGTCACAAGCTGACATCTAGCTTCCTCAAAGAATGCAACATTGTTTTAATTTGGTCTTTGAAAACTAATACTGTCGATGTTATTGTCAGGACTCAGTATTCAATGTTTTGTTGTAAACACCAGGCAGCATCCTCCGGTTCTGAAAAGTGAAGCTTAAACTTCCATTCTCTCTACTGACCAGCAGGGGGTGACTCCTCTGGTTGCAAAGAGAATTCCAACTGTATAGAAGTCTATGAGAAGATGACCCTACTTCTCACTGGATTTATTAGCTCAGTAAGCACTATAAACATGAGTTTATGGTCTCAGGTCTTCTTCAGTAAAGCATGATCTTCACTTTCAACAGGTTCCCATCCCAACTCGTCACTGGACGTTCCTCTCTAACGCAGCGTCAAACTATGACTGTTTACTACAGGCGCAGTAAACATTAGGAATTCAAACAAAAACACTTGCTTAGGTCTAGGCAACAGCTTAGTTAGGTTTAGGACAAACATCAAGCATGTGCTTAAAATAACTACATTAACTTAGTGAAACGTAAACAATGTAGCATAAGTACAGAAAACGCGTCACAAACATCTCTAATGGAACTTCAAAACATCTCAACAACACTTTGGGACATGAACTCCAGTCCCCAGGTTGAAAGTCCAGTGTTTGTTTGACCCATCCACCTTCCTCTCCTCTCACCATGTGTGGTTTTCTTTATACTACGTATAACGTTACCTGAAAGCCGGGTGTGTGTCATACAGACGCTAAAGGGTGGCTTGTGTGTCGGCATCAGACGGTGCGGCAAAAAACAAAAGTGAATTTTAAAAGGAGGTCTATGGTAAGCAATCGGTCTGTTCTTCAGGCAAGTTATTAAACAAGGAGAAGAGATAAATTACTAATACCACCAGATTAAAAAAGAAAATTACCTCTCAACAAACTCATGAATGCAGCTGCGGAAAAACTGAACAGAGAGATGTTGCAACATCAGAATGTAATGCAACAAATTGTTCATATTAAAACGGTGGTCAGCATCAGGCTTCGTTATCATCACACGCCTAATTTACAATAAATAGATACACAGTATTTATGAGACACTCCAGCGGGGCCAGATAGGAATAATAATTCAGACGAGGCCTTTGCCTGAGAAATATTGTTTTCTGTTTACCGTTTCTGTCAGTATTGTAACCTTGGTTCTCTGAGTGAGGAGGGCAGCTCTCCACTCCGTTATGTATTCCATATGTAGCTGGAAAAATAGTCTGGATACCATAGAGGACTGGAGTTACTTTCACCAGTTTACAGGTGTTTATTTTCAACGTTAGCTGTAAACTGCAGAAATATTCTGTTCCTGTTATAAAGTAAGTAATCCACCAGGAATGTGACCTTGCAGGTATTTGCAGTAAAAGTTGAGCCTTGTTCAACTTTTTTTGCCAGATGACTGTATTATGTATTTTTTTTTTTTGCCGGAACCCCCCTCTGTTGCCCCCCTCCCTCACTCGATCTGAACAGCACGGCATCACCCCAGAGATGTTTGCCACTCAAAGCGAGGTTTAACGCGGCTAAATGTGCACTGCTCCTAAATATAATACGACTCAGAGGTTGTCAGAAGGGCAATAGCAAACATAATGTCAATGTTACACTTTAAGTGGGTTCCCCAAATGACATTTTCCTCTTTCAGATTTTTATTACAGACAAATATGACAACTTAAAAGATGGCAGAGGAAAAGGTGAAAGCATGTTATCAGTTTGTTTTAAAAAACGTTATTTCAAACTGAGTGAAAGCTTTTTGCAGGAAATATCACTCCACTTTAGCTCAAGCTTTGAGGCTGGGAGGAGGTTTTGTCAGTAATGTGTGTGTGTGTGTGTGTGTAAGTGAATATTGTTATTTTGACAACAGATCTGCACCAAAAACTCTCTTGTTCCTTGGCCACATCCTAACTTTCCGATGAAAACATAACTTCCTTGTTGCATGCTACATAAAAATCATTACTTGTGTCGTGTATTTTGCAATAGAAAAATTAATAACAACCCCCCCCCCTGTCCAATCTAGCTTCATGAGAGTGAGAGTGGGCGCACAGTCACGCATACAGCCTTGGCCATGCATGCAAACTGACAACTCTGCTGGCAAAGTGATGAACTGAACAAAACTGCAACAGTAGATGAGTACTGAACCAGACAGCTATAAACAACACATTCTCTCCCGATGTGTCTAATACTCATGCTTGGTCGGTGCTCCTAAACTTCAAACTATGAGGGGATGTTGTGTCAGTTTCCACTGCATAGCGTCTTTTCAAAATAAAGTTCTGTCTTCACAGGAAGTTAGGTTTAGGCGACAAAACCACTTAGTTAGGTTTTAGGAAAAGAGCGTGGTTGACGTTAACGTGACTTACTACTTTTATGACACATGACTACTCACATGAGAAAATGTCAGCGTTTACTTATATTTTCACACGGGACACAAACTCTCCTAAATGATAATCATCTCCTTTATTTGACCCATCCACCTCCCCTTCCCGTCTAACCCATGTGGCCTATTTTGGCACTTCATCCTACGTCAGTTGCTCTGAGCATCTAATAATGACGCGGGCGTTAGAATTAGTCTGTGCATCGTTATCAGACGCCGAGGGGGGGGGGGGGGGGCCTGGCCAATCTGCGGTATTTTGACGAGATGGAAATGAGAACGGTTCGCCGAATAATTATTCTGTTTCTTGTAAACCCCTTGTGTATGTGTAGTCCTGTCCATAACAGGCTTGAGTGTGCATCAGGCTTTAGGAAGGAGTGAATCAAAGTTGCACAAGACTTGGCAAAGGATGCAGTGTCACAATCAGAATCCAGGCCCCCCACGAGGACTGTCATCTTGCAACTGTGATTTGAATGTTGTCTCGCAGAAATGTCATCTCTGTTGAGGCCTTTGGCACAAGAGTAAACATAGCTTATCTCCAATAAACCAAACAAAATATGGCCACTCTCGCTCTCTTCGTTTTGTTGCAGTGAACTTCATTTCCTCTCTGATCCACCTCCCTGCTTTTGACTTTCGAGAATGCTCTAACCTTTAAACAGAAATGTACTGTGGAAGACCAGCCTATGATTATCGGGAGATCTAAAGTGATTTTAAATAGGAGCCAGCGCATGACACTCTGTTACTGTTTACTATAGCAAACCCTTGTGTCTTTGTCTAAATAAGATGAGCCATTCTATGTAAACCTTCTCTTCTTCGTCCCGAGGTTTGAACTGAGATGGCAAATCTGTTCAGGAAGAGAAAAGTCAAGCAATGCAGCTTGTGCTCATATGAGCAGACTAGTTTGAGAAAGATCTCAACAGATCAGTATCATCAGCATCCAGTGTGCAACTGGATGAACTGGATTTTCCTTCAACTAAATGTCTGTTAGGTGATTGATCAGCGCTCTCTGGGAAGTCAGATCCCAAAACACACCTGCAGTTACAGCTATTCGCCATAGGTGCCGCCAAAGAAAATGAAACGGAGATCTTCCAGAGTGTGTCTTAAACTTGCATTCTCTCTACTGGCCAGGAGGAGGCGAAAAAGAAGTCTGATTGTATAAAAGTCTATGAGAAAATGAAAACTTCTCACTTGATTTATTACCTCAGTAAACATTGTAAACATGAGTTTATGGTCTCAAGCTCTAGTTTCAAGTCTTCTTCAATACATCATGATGTTCATTTAATAAATTATGGTCCATTTAGATTAAACATTAATTAATGAATTCAATTTTTTTTACTTTTAAATTGGAGCATTTATTAGGGCCCGAGCACCGACGTAGTCGGAGCGGAGGACCTATTGTTTTTCGAATGTTTTTTCTTATTCTTATTTTTAGTGTTTCGTCGCAAAAAGGAGGTACTTGGGATACTGGAAAACTTTTTAAATTTGGCACGCAAGCCAGAATTTGCGAAAATTGCAGTATGAAATATTGGCTCGATAGCGCCCCCTATTGAGTAGCCCCAACACCGGGTTTCACCTAGCTGTATGAAATTTGGTAGGTATGTGGATCGTGATGAGACACACAAAAAATCCTCTTGGAGTTTTTCATTAAACCAAACAGGAAGTCGGAAGTTACTCAAAAATCAAAAAGTTATCGAACTATGTATCCATGGCGGGGCATCAAAAAAACACCATTCGCCGCGAAACAGGAAGTTGTTGTAACTCGGCCATAGATTGTCTAATCTGCTCCAAATCTCTCATATGTCATTACATCCTGACCCGGAACACATCTATATGACAATTTAGAATCATAGTAATAGCGCCACCTAGTGGCAACCGGAAGTTGTAAGTTGTGTACTTTGACATCCTGCTCCTCACAGATTAATCAGATCCCTCTCAAATGTTGTCAGAAAAGCCTTAAGACCTTGATAATGCTTCATTGTGAAGATTGTAAGAAGTTATTCAAGGGCGGCGACGTGGCGGCTCGGCGAATTTCGATCCTTCACCATGAACGAATAAACTGATGTAACTCGACTCCACATCATCAGATCTTTACCAGATTTCACATGTTTGATTAGACTCCAGTCCTGAAGACATCTGCAGGCCAATTTTGAATCATAGTCATAGCGCCACCTACTGGTAACAGGAAGTTAAAGTCTTTATACTTTGGCTTGTTTCTCTTAGTAGGTAAATCAAATCAATATCAAATTAGTTCCACACAAATATAAGAAGTTCATAATGCCAGTTCAAGAAGCTTTTGATGTTTCGTCGAATGCCGTTGCCGTGGCGATGCAGTCTTCGCCGTTAACAACGAAGGTAATTTTGAGAGGCTAAAAATGCTCGAAACATAAGCAAACTTGGCAAGCAGATTACAAGCCCGAAATGTAGTTATAGAATATGATTTTATTGGTTCAGAGTGGCAAATCGGCTCAATAGCGCCCCCTACAAAATTTCGACGAAGCAGCCCTCGCTGTACGTTTCACATAGATTTACAAAATTTGGTAGGCACATGTATCACATGTGGACTTAAAATAAAGTCTCTTGGGACCATGCTCTAAACCCAACCGGAAGTCAACCATTTTGAATTTTGTATGAATTTCTAGTGTCGTTTTTGTCGTTTCCAGGCGCTGTACTCTAACAAACTCCTCCTAGGGAAATAATCGAATCAACTTCAAATTTGGTCAGTACAATCTAAAGAACTTTGTGATGAAAAGTTACTCAAAGCTTGTTGTTTCGTGAAAGTCCGTTGCCGTGGCGACGGATTCTTCGTCATGAAAAACGAAGGTGTTTTTGAGGGGCTAAAAATGCTCAAAATATAATCAAACTTGTCACACACATTTAAAATCCTGAATGTAGTTATCTAATGTGATTTTAATACTTCAGAGTGGCAAATCGGCTCGATAGCGCCCCCTACAATATTTCGACGATGCAGCCCTCGCAGTACGTTTCACCTAGATCTATAAAATTTGGTAAGCAGATGAGAAAAGAGAAAAGAATGACTTCTCTGAACTAAATATGTGCATAGTAAGATGCTTGGAGAGCAGAAATTAGATAAAAGTGGTTGTCAAGCCACTGTCGGTGGGCATTAGCATAAATGATCTGTCCAGAGCTTCTACATGAGAATCAGGTTAAACGTTATAATGAATGCTTCACACTACAATCTAAAGTTGCAGAAGAACTTAAAATGAAAACAGTGTTAAATTAAAGTGTTCAAGTAACAGCAAATGGCACTACTGTTTTGTTAACTTTCATGTAAGTCCAAATACAATCAGCAGGACACTGCAGGGAGTTGAACCCCATCCCAGTAAACTGACAGTCTGTTATGTTACAAACACTGAAGCACATTCACACACATTCATTTTCTTAATGATCTTTAAAGGCTTACATTCATGATTGTATCGGATGTACACTCAAAACATTTGTAGGCTTAAGACCTGGCAACATGATCTTGCTACACTGCTGGTCTACGCAGGAAATATCTCACTCATGCACGCAGAGTGTGATGGTCACAGAAATCCATAGCCCAGAGTCCTGCCAGTACCAGGAAATACCGTTTAACTTGTGCACGCAGTGTATGACGGTCACAGAAATGCATGGCCAGAGTCCTGCCAGTACCCTCGACGTGCGTGAAGTTGCGATGGCCCGATCAATGCTGCTCGCAGCTTTAATTAGGGCCCGAGCAACCGGCAACGTCGGGCCAGCGAAGGCCCTATGGAAATTGTACCCGTTTAGGTAAACGTACGCATGGTTGGAGGACTTGCCATGCATGAAAACTCACCAAATTTTGGGGACTTGTCAGGCCTGGTGAAAATAGCCATCTGAAAAAGGATGCATCTTTCTGTGTAAAAAAATGGCTCTCTAGCGCCCCCCTACAAATCGGACCGGTGACGCCCCTCGGCCAGTATATCTGATTTTCTTAAAATTCGACACACATGTCCGACTCCGCTAGATCTACAAAAAAGCCTCTCAGACCCCTAAGCTCCGCCTACTTAGATTTTCCGCCATATTGAATTTAGTGAAAAACACATTTTTGCCACCTCCTCCTACATGCTGGCTCCGATTGCTACCAAATTTGCTGTCGATAATTATTGGATCTAGATCATCAAAACTTAGCAAAAGCTTTTTGATAGCCCTTAGGGTTTACAATATATGGACCAATAAACTTAATAGAGGCATGGCTTAATATCAATACACATAACTTCTCAACCGTTTGTCCTAAAATTACAACATTTGCAGCATATGTGCACATCGCATGCTGTAACATACCCTGAGATTTGTTTTGCATTCAACCACTACAGTAAACCCGCGAAGTTGTGCTTTTTGTCAGTTTTTGCATTTTTCAGCCTTCGTACTTTAACGAACTCCTCCTAGAGAATTTATGCGATCAACTTCTCCTTTGGTCAGGATGCTCTTAAGACCTTTGTGATTAAAAGTTATCAAAATCGAGAGTTTTCATCAAACAACCTTGACGTGGCGGCCATTTTGCCTCATTGTTTATGAAAAAAGAAGTTGTTATAACTCCAAGGTACATTATCCAATTCGCACAAAACTTCTTATGCATGATGCTACTTCAAGTTTGAACATACTCCATGTTAGGCTGGCACGCAGTGGCCGGACTTCGGAAGCAGGAGGACGGACACAGAGAGTACGTGTAACCCAACCAGGTGTTTATTTCACCGACAAAAAAACAAAACAAATACATGGCATAACTCTTCAGGGACCACGGGCAGCATGTGGTCCTGGCAGCGACAGACTCGATGTAATTATGGCAGCCTTATATAGTCTGAAACTAACGAGGACCTCCACATTACTGCAAGATAGGCGACTCTGCCCCTCACTCTACCCCACAATCCCCTAATCTACAACAACACATTAAAGTAGATGCCTAATGTGCTAAAGGTCAATTCTCTATATCATCTCTATTATGGTAAAACTTCGCCAGAGAGATCATATCTGGCCCAAACAGAGGATTCAATTTTCCTACAACCCCTCTAGTAATTCCCACATGGTACCTTCCCGGAACTATAAAATGGTGGTCTTGTACCCTGGGGACTCTTTTAAGACGAACACCCTGGAGAGGAGACACAGCAGAGGTAAGTGCTTGAACATGCATGTTATTTGACAGCACCATTAATATATTCAATCATTTAAGTTACAGATAACCAAACTAATAACATGTTTGTGTCGACAGGCCCGACCTTCAATAATCACTCCTGAGACCATATCAGAACTGTACAATAAACATTCAACTCAGTGTGTGAGTCTCTCATTGTCTTGAACAGTCCACAAATACCTGCAATGGAGAGGGTCTTTGTCACACTCCAATTGAAAAAAATGCAATAACTCATAGCGCCGCCTACTGGCTAAAGGAAATGTCATATTTTATACTTTTCTTTATTCCTCCTAGCCAGGTGACCTGATGAGTCTCAAATTTGGTAAGGATAGCCTTAAGACATTGATGATAAATCGCAATGAATATTGAGCATTTTCGTACAACGCTGTTGCCGTGGCGACGCATCGTTCGCCATGAAAAAGGAAGCTGATGGTTTAGTGACTTGGGATGCTCAAAAACTCATGCAACTTTGTACATGTGTCAAAGGTCATTGGAAGAAATATGTTATATGATTTGTTTAATCGTCCGTTTTAAATTGGCTCTATAGCGCCCCCTACAATATTTCAAAAGAGCAGCCCCAGCGCTACGTTTCAGCTACATGTATGAAACTTGAGAGGTACATGGAGACTTAAAAATAAGTCTCTTGGGACCATGCTCTGAACCCTACAGGAAGTCGGCAACCTTCATTTTTATGTCATTTTTCCATAGAATTTGGCCTATTTCTAGTCGCTATACTAACTCCTCCTAGGGTATTTGTCTGATCCTCTTCAAATTTTGTCAGTACAATTTTAAGACCATTGTGATTAAAAGTTATCAAAAGCTTTACGTTTGATGGAATCGTTTAGCCGTAGCGGCCGGCTACTTTACGTGATTCCCCATGACAAAAGCTAATGTGTGTTTGGGACTTCTTCCAAACGGTCCCAAACTTCACATGCTTCTCATGCCCTGAGGATGTCCACAACCTAATTTTCACTAATGCTCACAGCGCCACCTGCTGGCGAAAGGAAATCTGCATTTTGTGATAAACACCTCCGATTTACATGACTTTTACAGAATGTGGTTTACACTTGACACATGTTTGCACGTGTTCTGTAGCACCAGGCAGCGGATACAGGAAGCATCGGACTATTTGCAAAGCATCATTTCCAGCATCAGGCAGTCCACACGGGATTAAAAACTTCTCACTCGCGGACGCGCAGTCCGACGGTCGCGGACGTTCTCGGCCGCGCAGGCCGGAGTCCCGCCGCCACCTCCGACACGCTGGAAGATGCGAGGGCCCGTTCATCGCTGCTCGCAGCTTTAATTTAAATTGATTTCTGCAAATGCTCATCTGGAATGTTACTGCACCAGTAGCCAGTAGTAATCTTTTTACCACACTGAAGTTGGTGCTGTTTATTATGGAAGCCCATTTCCGGCATCCCAAAAAAAAAAAAAATTTACAAGAAAAAAGAAAGATATAAAGTCGACCTGTGAGGACATCGTCACTGAAGCGCATGCGTACTTCTTATCTCATAATTTTGACTTTTTATCTCATAATTAAGATAATATCATAATAATGGTCTCAGTGTCTCAGTACCAAAACTGCTGACACGTCTAATCCTCAGGTTGCACTCCTTTAGTATACAATTAAGGCCAGACTATCTGTGGTCATGGCGCTTAATTTTAGGATGGAGATCAGCTCCGGATGCCAGCACTTCAGATAGAAATAAAGAAATAAGATGGGAATTCAATTTTACACACTCTTCCTGACTCCCTTACTTTTTGTTACTGTGTCTTACCCCTCTCTTTCTTTCTCATTAACTGGAAGAAAATGTATAAATACGTCACGGGCAATACATACATAATACATACAGGCATGTTATTCCGGCCTGGAAAATACTCCCACACACACTTGCCCTGTGGCCTCACAGAGAGATAATGTTGGTTAATGTCACTCTGGATGAAAAGTTAGAAAGACATTAGCACACATCTAGTGACTGTTTTAGTCAGAGCAGAAAGATAGAGCTGAATGCTATGTGACATTTCTTAAATAATTACCATTAGTTTAACCTTGTATTACTGCCATGACTTTCTGAAAAATGAAATGTCTACTAAGAGAAATTACATATAAACTGTATTCAGCACACACAAACGTACACACTCTCTCTCCTGCAAAAACTGCACACCATCAGGTTTAATCTAACCTTAGCTGGGGTGAACTAGTAACTATATCCACCGCCCTGCCCTGACTGGTGCGACTTATTTCAGTCGCTGACTCATAAACATCCCTGGAAACCTGGGTGCTCACTGGACCGGCAGCGAGACCAGAATTATTTTATTCTCCTCTGCGACTGATTTGTAAAAATGTCAAGGAAAAAGCAGAGGGAGAAAGTACACACTCACACAGAGTGAAGTTGCTACACGGAGCAACCAGAATGCTCTGCACCGCTGGTCTCATGCCAACAAGCCCTGAGCTGTTTATATCTACAAAACTTCCACGAAGAAAGACTCCATATTGGGATGAATCATCAAAGACTGTTAGATTAGTAAACGAAAATATTAAATCTGAGCTGTGCAGATCAGAGAGGACGAGCAAAGCAGATGTTCTACACTAGGGACAAGGTTTGGATATTAAATATGTTTCATTGTATTATATATCACACTAATTGATACTTTTAAGTTAACACTGGGTCAGTTTACTATATGTAATGTGAAAGGGGCCACTTGCAGGTTAGAGAATTATCACCGGTCTCTGCAGTTCCCCTCAAGTTTATAGTGCATTTTAGAATATTTCTGGTTTTATGGTCTGCAACTTTACTGATTCATTTTCACTGCACTCACTACACTTTTTTCCGCTGCATGCTACCTGCCCAGCGCCAAATGGCCGGCAATCGAAGTTTGCGACTAGTTGGTGAACATTGTGGAGCATTTAGTGGCTAAACATATTTCCCTCAGAAAGTGATGGAGACCAAAACAGAGCTAAGAGGAGAGTGAATATTGGACTTCAAATGGCCAAAAACTCAACTCCAAATGTAAAGCCAATTTTCCTCTGAGTCTGCTAGATGTGTAGATGCTGCCTGAAGCTTATAGGCCCATATGTGTTACGACCTTAATTTGTGCATTCACAGTATCCTCTGTGTGCTCCGTGTGTCATAATCATGGGTCATTAACTCAATTATGATTGGAATCACCTCACCATGGAGAAGCAACACACACACACGCACTAGGTATAAACAATAGACTATGAGTACGACCCCTCCCTCTGTTTTTTTCCATAATAGTCTCTAACAGTGAAGGACAAGTGTTTTGCATCTGAGCCACCTGGACAATCTGGTAATGTGTTTGTCCTGTCTTCCATCCAACCCAAGGGGATGTAATTATGTTACTATACATGATTATCCTATAAAATATTTTTAAAAAGCAATAAATTCTCATATTGTTGTACAAGGTGAAACCCGTAAATCTGTTCACTGTCATTTTTAATTAGAAAGGAAACAGGCTTATGCATTGCATTGATCACTATGCATTTTAAAGATCACCCAATAGGGCTTAAAAGGCTTTTTATACAATCAAGGGTAGTAGACTAGATTTTGTCAACACATACAGTAAAAGACCATGTAGCAACAGATAAAATAAAAGAAGAGTTGTTTTTACAGTGAATCTTGTTATTGACCGTTCACTAAACCCCTCCCCCGAACAGCTCAGCAACCCTAACTAAGCATGGCAAGCCATGTAAAGCATTGACTTCCTCCACATGCCAAAGTGGTAAAAACAGCCCTGTAGCTAGAGAGATACTCAACACTTAAAGACTTTGGAGGGTTAATGGCTTTGTTTAGCCTCTCCAAAACAAAAAATAATGAGAAAAAGTATAAGGAATGGACTAAATGTTTATTTGCTCTGACGTTGTCTCAGAAACTAGCTTACTCTCTAGAGTAGTAAACTACAGTAGCATTGCCTCCAAGCCCAAGAATTAGCAAACCATTAGCTTTAGGATCTTTATTGGATTTGCTTTGGACCAACATTGACTTTAACCAAGATAGTCTTACCTTTTTTCAAACACATCGGTCATACTAAAAGCCTTCTCTTCTGTAACGTTAAATGTAAAAATATTTTCCCTGTGAAAATATGAACAAGTCTGTAAGCTAAGCAGAACAAAATAACTGTCAGATTTGATATGTTTCTAGCATTAAAAAGTCAGCCAGAGGCATCATTCTCTCATGGAGGTGTTAGCTTCATTGGTTAGACAGCCATAGGTGATCAAATCTGCCAGTGACAGCTGGCAAAATCCGCAGTCACTGGCAATACATTAGAAGCTGAAATTAAGGACCCATTGTTTCAGGAATTACCAAAAGTTTCAAGTGGCACCTGCACATGTGCTGTGTGAGAACAAAGAGTTGGGCGGGCATGACAACAGTAACAAAGGGGAAGTGTTTTCACCGTGTTTTTCTTCCTCTTGTGTCACCAACATACAGACTCTATGGCGAGCTGACAAACTGCACGTTCCTGGTGGCATGGAAGATGGACTGCTTCTGGCCCAACAGGCTGGTGGATGAATTCTTCATCCGAGTCCACCAACACTACTTCCACGACTGCTCGCTGTCTGGACGGCTTCTGAAGGACCCACCCAATCGCATCCTGGGTCCCTTCATTGTGGTTCCCATCCTGGTCACTCTCCTCATGACGGCCCTGGTGGTGTGGAGGAGCAAACGCAGCGAGGGGATGGTGTAGTGAAAGGGAGCGGGTGGTCACAAATTTCAGGTCAAGTGGTACTTTTTGTCCCTATGGTTGCATCATATCATCAGCGACCAAAGGATCTGTCTTTCTGAGAGTTAGTGTTCGAGGAAAGGGGTACATTTGGACTAGAATCACTTTAATATGGACCTGGAAGAGGAGCTGTACAAGATACACGTTAAAACCAGATCCTACTTCAGTGATGCCTGAATGCACTGACACCAATACGAAGGCTTTACAACTCCCATCTGTTGTAACCCCAATACTCTGACATGGATTTAAAATCATTTCTTTGATTTACAGAGCGCTGAACTGCACACCTGAATCTGATGTTGATCAGGAGAGTGACTGGTGGGAAAATATTGATAATACAAAATATATAAATTATACACAGCTGCTTCAAAGAATGTTGGATGTGGTGAAAATTCTTCAACTCATACAGGAATTTAACACAATTTGTGGAGTCCATGAAAATAACGGACCTTCTACAGAAACACAGGAATAAAACGAAGTGCTGAACTTTCCCAGGAGGCCTTCTTTACACTATTGGCAAGCTACAAAAGGAAACTCCCGACATCTGTCGGGGAACCCAGGTATATCAGATTTGATGTGTATATACATATACTGTAAATATACACAATATTTACAATATGAGATGTATCTGTCAGGATGACATAATCAAGATTTTTTTTTTAAAACAGAAAAACTAAATTAATTTCTCTCTGATGCAAACGTGTCCATGTTATGCAAAGAAACACATTTTCACAGGTGTGTATTATATTTTAAATATACTCTGAATCATGCAGTTGGCTTATGTTCACACAGTCAAGCTATAGTGGGAGTGGAATCTGTCTGTTTTTAGTTTTCATTTATTTTCCTCTGCTCATATCAGACACCCTGGCCTCATGTTCTCAAGCTCCTCACCATACCTGCAGTTCAAACTCCCCTCTGAATGGGAAACAAAGACCATTATTATTATTATGGTATGTGTCCATACCATAATACGATCTGAACCAGAGCATTTCACAAAATGTCACATTCTAAAGATTGGCAGATGTGCAGTAAAGGTGAGAGAGATAGCACGGTACAGAGAGGAAGGACATTACGCAAGGGCCGAGGCCCCAATTTGGACGGGCTCTGACGATGTTGTGTTCTCCGGCTTCCATCCTCCATCACCAAGGAAACTAAAATGAAGAAATGCCAGCGGACACACAGGTGGACGTGGCTGAGTAAAGACTTTGAAGGCCACAGGAGAACAGAAGTCTGGGGACCGCCGACAGTTAATTAACCAAAAATTCTCACATTCTTTCTGATGTTGCTCCCTCAAACACCTCTTTTCTCTATTTCGGTCACAATATAGAAAGACACTAAGCCAATAATTACCAAATTGATTGCATCCAATTTAGACAGTTATGTGGAAATGTTACAAGAATAAAGAAAAAAGAGAACAAAGAGTAGGAAATTCACTGTGGATGAATCACAAATCTAACTACAGAGAGAACACAAAGCGATGGATTAGCCAACGCACATATCTGCTGAACATTGCCTCAAGCAAAGTTTGTGTATCATGGACCTTAGGTTTATATTGATTTATGATCTCCCAGTGTGGTAGAGTGCGCTGTGTGAACTGTTTCCTCATTGATATTTTTGAACACTCTCTTTCCTTTATAGATTTATTGACCTGTAACCCGCCTGTCAGAAAAACACACCAGAAAGCACGCCCACACTTCCCCAACACCATTTGTACTTTGTGCCAAAAGCTCTTGGAAAACAGAGGGTAATGTTTGCTGTAAAATGTCAAATATTTGTTGGAGTGACTTCTAATGACTGACTTGTAAAATATATGATCATGAGGAAAAGCTGAATAAAACATCTGATTAATGTGTTTGATACACTGGGGATTAGCACTTATGTTTCTTACGGGTTGGGTGGGATGGTACAAAAGGCTTTTGTTAACTAAGTGTTAAATATGAATGACGAATTCTGCAATAATGTATGCGTGGCTTAGTGCAGTCAGTCATCATGAATGCACTAGGTTCAAGCCCCCGTGTAATTCACTGAAGTGCGAAAAATATGACAAAGGCAAAACTATATTTAGTAAAGTGAACAGAAAATAAAGGCCTCCTGTTCATACGTGAAGCTTCGTGACCTGAAGAATTATCCGCAAATGGAGGAATCGAGTCTTAACACTTTCCCCTTTTCACACAGATGCATTGGGGAATAGCACTGTTGCCTGAACAGAGAAAGAATAAATGAAGGTGCAGTCACACAGCATTATATCTTGCACTATAATGCCTTTGTGTTGGTGCTCTCAGAGGACAAGTCAGTGTTAAATCACAAAGTAAGGGTCAATTAAGCTCAGGTGTCAATTAGAGCAAACAGCTTCTTCTTAATTGATATTTATTAGATAAAATGGCTAACTTGTCCTCTCAAAGTCAGAGTCCTTAAGGTTTTTGGGGAAAATCCAAGTCTCAAGACATTTCAGACAAGTCTAATAAGTCAAGGGTCAAGACATTTATAACATTTATGAGACAAGTCTCAAGTTATTTGAGACAAGTTTAAGTCAAGCGTCAAGTCATTCGAGACAAGTGCAAGTCTCAAGTAAATCAAGACAAGTTGAAGTAAAGTCTTGAGTCATTTGAGACACATCCAAGACAAGTTTGACGTCTTTCCAACCAAGTTTCAACCATAGACTGTATTTGAGAAGTGGACGTAGTCGCCGTGACGTCAACCATTGGTACAGTTTTGAAGTGTCCAGTTTTGATCGTCATCTTGGTTTTTGGCCGTAGCCATCTTGATTTTTTGCAACCAGAAGAGACACAAGAATTCAGGAGCTAAGTACAACCGAACGCTGAATAATGATGATATTTTTAGGCTACTAAAAAGGTTACAATTGACTTCCATGAACAAAAACACACTGTGAAAGGGTTGAAGTTCTAAGACGAAAACACGAACAACTCCGGGACCAGACAACACCGTGGTAGCGACATGTCAATCACAAGGTAGCCCCGCCCTATAGCATACCCTGCTTTATCGTCTATTTTACTCTAAATGGGACCTTAATTTATTAAATGGACATCATGCTGTATTGGAGAAGACTTGAAACTAGCAATTGAAACCATAAACTCATGTTTACAATGTTTACTGAGGTAATAGATCAAGTGAGAAGTACTGTAATTTTCTCATAGATCATATGGCAACCAGAGGAGTCGCCTCCTGGTGGGCATGAGAAAGGATGCATGTTAAAGGCACTTCAACATTGCACTTTTCAGACCAATAGGTTGCCCCGATTTCAAATTAAGTCTCAAGTTCATCAGGGTAAGTATTTTGAACTCTGACTTTTAAAATGATGGTGTTGAACATTTCACATTCCTGTGTCAATCCAGTCCTTATTTTATATAGTTGACGACTCCTTTCAGTGCACAGGCCTAACAATTAAATATTCAAGGTTATGCAAGGCCTGCTGTACGCTGCTGTATTCATTTTTTTTAGTGTTCTGGGATTTTACCAGTTATGTCATGAATGTTTTTGCTTTCATTTCAGTCATGTGAGTCTTGAGTCTGTAGTTCTATGCACACTTTGTCAACGCGTTAGTCCTTGCACTATTAAATAATAATATATGAAAAAGCAGTTGGCACCCTTTTCCCTCTAGTCTCACCATGTAACCATTGTTATACAGAGGTAGAAGAGCAGTGATATGATGTGTGTTCTGTTATTCAGATAACCCAGAAAGTTAAAAAATAAGTGTTTTGTTTACAAAAAATACGCTTTTGTCCTTCTATCACTATTGGATGTGTTGGATGGATGGTGATTGATTTGTCACCCTTTCTAATTTGGTATTTTCTATGCTTTTCATACATGCAACAGTTTGTCTATTTATTTTTGCTCAGGATAAAGAATAAAATCCCTTATTTATTATAATAATTGGCGTCGGCATCATAATATCTCACTATGTCCCTTGATGCTGTGACACAGCCACATTCCTCTTTATGTGGCAGCAACACTCCTCTCTTTGAGAGTGTGTGTTTTTAGATTCGGCAGCTGTTCATGAAGACATGTTGACGTTAATTGGTTAGCTTAATCCCCAGCTGTCCCACAGCACTTTTGATATCATGGTGTACACAGCATGTTGTATTCTGACATTGACAGGAGTCAACCAGGGCCTGTACATTACAATACATGACAGTCATTTAGCAGACGCTTTTAATCCAAAGTGACTTACAATACAGATTCTATCACATTTCTACACCGTAGGCATAACTACGGGAGCAATTTTTGGGGTTATGTGTCTCGCTCAAGGACACATCGACATGCAACTAGCAGAGCCGGGAATCGAACCGCCGATCCTCTGATTGAAGGACGGCCCTGCTCTCCACTTAGCCACATTCGTACATTACGGTCTAACTCAAAGAATCACAAACTTGATTTTTATTGGCTTCGCAATAAGCTGACTTAAATCTTAGAAACTGAAAGCAAAATACCTACCGCAAGCGAAGGAGTTCAAGTATCTTGGGATCTTGTTCACGAGTGAGGGCAAGATGGAGGGGGAGATCGACAGGTGGATCGGTGCGGCTGCAGCAGTAAAGCAGGCGCTGCACCGGACCGTCTTCATGAAGATTTACCGGTCGGTCTACGTTCCGACCCTCACCTATGGTCACGAACTCTGGGTCGTGACCGAAAGGACAAGGTTGCGGCTACAAGCAGTCGAAATGAGTTTCCTCCATAGGGTCGCCGGGCTCAGCCTTAGAGATAGGGTAAGGAGCTCGGACATCAGGAGGGAACTTGGAGTTGAGGCGCTACTCCTTCGCGTCGAAAGGAGTCAGCTGAGGTGGTTCGGGCATCTAATCAGGATACCCCCTGGGCGCCTCCCACTGGAGGTTTTCCGGGCACGCCAAACTGGTAGGAGACCCCGGGGAAGACCCAGAACACGCTGGAGGGATTACATCTCCCAGCTGGCCTGGGAACGCCTCGGAATGAGCTAGAAAATGTTGCGGGGGAAGGGAAGTCTGGGTCAGCCTGCTTGGCCTGCTGCCACCGTGACCCAACCCCGGATAAGCGGAGGAAAATGGATGGATGGAAAAAAATGGATGAAAACAAAATAGAAATGGTCATTAGAATGCCACAACCTAATGCTAACATGTTATTTGCTCTGCACCTAGCATAGTTTTTGATGTAATTTAATGGAGGCACTAATGTTAGCGAACTTATATCTTGTTGACAAAGGCTAACTCACTTACATGCTAATTTGCAACCTATCGGTTTTGAGTTGCAACGGGAGAATCGTTTCCTCTATGTGTGGTTCATAACGTCCACAAACAGTGGCAGGCTCCCTTGCTAGCTTGTCCATATTTATCTCCATCTGCCATTACAAATCAAGTCAGCGCTCTTTGTAGCATGTCTTGCCTCTCTTTGAACACTTTGTCCATTCATCTACAAGCCTGTCAGTTAGATGCTCCTGTTTTAGTTAGCATAGTTAACATGCAGTACATTGACATAATTCAAAAGTTTTTTTGGACAGGTGAACATAATTAATAAATAACAAATTGAAAATCTATTCACAGTCTGACTGTACTGTCACCTCACGGCTTTGGTTACTGACATTTCCTGACTGTCACATCTTTTCATTAGTATAGGATATGATGTTAAAAAAAACGTGCTACAGAAATATGCTACAATAATACAAATTCTTAAAACAATGTGTTTAAGAGGGCTTGCTGACAGCCATGACCTTTCTCCACCCACACTAACTCATCATATTAAAGACTGGACTCTCCCTGGTGAATTATTTATGGAGCAGAAAGGCAACCTGAGGAGATACAGATGCTGAAGCCACACATGACTGCAAGGGCAGCAGCCATTTTGACAGCAGCAATGATGCACCGCACTGTCAATTATTGTATAATGGCCAAGGACAGTGAGTGGGTTGAGGTCAGAGAGAGAGAGAGAGAGAGAGCAGGCTCAAAGATGCAAAAAGTCAAAAATATTTGCCCCAAAGTCTGTTTGCTTGTTTTGTTGTTCAGATATTAAATCTAAATACCTCTGCTGAATAGCGTCTCCTTTACTTTCTCCCCTCTATAAGGAAGGCAAAAATTAAATGTGTTAAAAAAACAAGACAAAATTAAACCAACAGCACAGATTAAAAACAGATATGCAAAACACAGTATATGAAACTTTTTAATTTTATCAGAAGTAGGTTTAGAAAATTAAGCTTTTAATTTCGTAATTTTATTTATTCATGTTATACAACCCATAATCACCATCCTCAGTTCTTACGGTTGCAGCTAATGTTTTTACAGCAAATTGCTTCACCTCGTTCATATTTCTAATAGGTGATGTATGGTAATCCTTATCAGGAAGAGGCTGTAAATAGCTGCACACCATTAGCTGCAGTTTCATTTTTTACATGATCATTTTCAGCAGTCACTAACGGATGTGCTGCAGAAGAACAAGAGGGGTATGAAAATGTACCTCTTCCAATTGAAATGAGTTCTTTAATCTTACCGGTAGAGTATTCATTTGCATCCAAAAGGACGCTTGAGAGAAATCTGACATCGTAATATTAGGTCTCACCGTTTTTTCCAAGTGTCAGAAAACTCCAGAGTTGACCCATTTTACCACACAGGAAGGCACACAATTTATCAGCACTGTCTATCTAGGTCATGCACGCAGAAACTTTATCTCTAAGCTGAAAACTAAAGCGACAATTATGTCTTTAACGCCCCCCCCCCCCCCCCCCCCCCACACACACACACACACACACACATTGAGGTTATAAAAGGTAATGTAGCCATCCACCACATGCTCACAGAAACAGAAAGAAAACCTTTAAACCCTTTGCCACGGGCAGCACAATTTAGAAATATAATGATAAATTGGCATGCAGAGTGATTCGGCTGCAGGGTGGTGCATGTGAGATGAAGCAAGACGAAGACAAATGAATGAAATCAACGCATTAACGTAATTACAACATTGGATGACAATACAAATCCTTCCGCAGACATATTTAGTTTACGCATTACTGCAGACAGAACGCTCGGGGCCGTACCAGATACCACACTGAAAGCACACACCGCGGGCTATATATTGTGCGGCTCTGTTTTCATCATGAGGATTAACTGCTTCTTGTCTTTGAAGAATAATAATCCAAAGATCACTTTACTCACTAACGCACGTGTCTCTCCCGCTCACAGTCGCTCTGTTGCCACTGCAAAGTTTGTCGCCGCTGCAAATCATAAGAGCAGGTCTGTTTATATCAGGGCGGAGGAAGTAAACGGAAGCTCCCTCTCTGGAGGAGTACTCTACAGCCCTCATGATGTATAAGTGGCCCGAAGACAAGAGAGGCGCAGGAAAGATGTCCTTTGATAGTTCAAATGCTGTCTGCTTTGTATAACATCATTCAAAGGTCATCCTGCTCTAAATCTTCTGGTTAATATTGTATGCTATTTATACCGTCTGAAATATTGAGACTTGACGCAACGCGGCCCATTCAGCAGCCGTTCTGTAGCTTTCAACTTTATCCCTTGTTCTTCGTCTGCACATCGAGTTGCCAGACTTTAACGAAGTTTTAAAAAATGTCCTACTTATCCATGTTGGTGTCCAAAAGGACACAGTTGACAAAACAGCCTCACCACGAGGTGCGTTTACGAGATGTTGTCTTGTTTTACTGATAAATCTTTTCATATATAGACACAAACTAGTTTTACGGAAAGGAGCATTTAGATGGTGCTATGGCGACGATCGTGTAAGTTTCGTGAATGTCGCACTGTGTGAGATGGGTCTGTCTTGGTCGCAATCTGTGTCCAACTGCCGAATATCAATTTGGGACAAGGCAAGTCGTGCCATCAAAAAAGAAAGAGAAGCCTATATGAGAGCAGAATAATGTCATCAAGTCATCCACCTGCGCTGCCACAGCTCGGCAAGGTTTTCTTTATTTTTTCCACCCAAACTTCTCTTTCATTTCGCATCAACGGTTTTGGCTTGAGGCTGTGCACATGTGTCCTCTTCCCACTTAGCTTTTTACAACATTGCAACAATGTATGCCGTGTCATTTCCTGTCATGTTCTGATTGGTTGGTTTGTAGATGTGGGTCATTGCAGCAGTCACATTGTTTGGCAGTGGTGACAAAAGCTCCAAATGGATGTGTGTCACATGTGCAATCTAGGACCACCAATGTGAACCAACAGTAAAAAAAAATGTTCCTCCATGATGACAATAAGATAATATATCACTGTGACTGGTGTGGAATATCATTTAATTTGAAAGTTGTCCATCAGTCATCGTTCATCCGTCGCCAGCTGTGATGTCGGAAATGAAGAGAATGCTGAAGAAGAAAGGAGAAAAAAAGTTTGGCAGAAGGCGTGAAGGGATAAGAGGTTTACTGGGTTTTTTTGCTCTTAAATCCATTGTTGTCAATGTTGACATGCGGAAGGACGCGCGTTCAAAAGTGAGAGCGGCACCGTGCGCAAGCGTTCCCGAGCGTCTATTTTTCAGGCTGCGACGGCTGCGCCCAGAGATAAAGATTTTCTTTTTGTATATTCCAACATTTGGAACGCTGCCGATCATGTGACAAGGAACAACCAATCAGAGCCGGCAGATATCTTTTCTTTAGTAAATATATGGAGAAGTTAATCGTTTTAGTGCTGGGCTACCCAGAGCTTTACGATCTGTTTTACGGACTATTTTACGAGCTCTTTCCGTCCAAAGATGTCACAACATCTCGTTAAAAAGGTCGGCCAAACCGAGGATGACAAATCAAGCTGTTAAGCTTCTGTGAGGCATTGCCGGTCCAGGAAATCCATTTATCTTTGTTTTGACTTTGTTCAGTTTAGTGAGGCTTTCTGCTGAACGTCATCATCATCGTCACTGCAGCGTTCAGGTTTTGTCCCATAAGACGGATCCAAGCGTCTGACGTCATAAAGTGATCCCACTCTCCTCCCCCTGAAGTCCCTGCAGGTTAATAACAAACGGCGTAATGTCCTTCGCAGATGTCCGCTGTTAATGTTGCTACATGTTATTTTAGTGCTGTGTGTGAGTGTGTGTCAGAACTCCTCCAGTTCCCAAGTGCCTCTTGTGTATTTCAGACTTGCACGCGTTTTTCCCAGCAGAACCTCAAGCAACATTTCAATCTGCCAACAGGCAGTCTGGGAGATGAGACGCTGACGAGAACTGCACAAAAAAAAGTAAAAATAAACTGGTCAAGAGTGTTCTGGTGACTCGATATAATAATAAGACGAAGAAGAGGAGGAAGAAGAAGAATCTCTTGCTTGTGAAATTGTGGTTTCAAATCTGTTTCTTGACATTCTCCACACTTCTATCATTTCCATGTCACCGTGGTTTTGAAAAACAATATGGAAAAAAGCAAATTACCGAGCACATATTGCACGGTGCATGGGTATGTCCGCAGCGCCAATTTATCTTCTCGGTCACATTAAGCAGTTTCATCAGAGCAGTCTCACGCTCTGCACTCAGAGCCCTGACAGGGGTCTGTCTCAGGAGACAGAGAGGGGGGAGGGAGGGGGGACAGCGTTCAGGAATATCACCCCTCCCTCCCATAGATTCCTGTACTGCAGTATGGTTCAGTGTGGCCGACGGTTTTAAAGTTTGACGGCAAGAAATGATTTGCTCACAGAGGTCATGGCTAGATCTGATTGGTTGAGCCGAAAAACGTGGAAGTCGTCAGATCAGCTGAAAGAGTTTTAGACTGTTTTATAGACTATTTAAAGGCTTACTAAATTTTGCTTTGAAAATGTTTGCAAAAGAATGTCAATGTTCTTTTTGTTATTCTATCTATAAAGTTGAAGTCAAAATCTCAGTAAAGGTATAAGAACAAAATGAACAGTGACTACAGTTCTAGGATGGGACTGGAAACGAAGCCAGTTCTCTATCTCCTGCATTCTAGGTTAACACCGGCATCCAACATAAACTGCTCATTTAGTAAACAACAGAAATTATTAACAGTCCATTTCATTCTCTCTCAAAAACATCATCTCCACGGACTGCGGTATCCTCAACCAGGTTCATACAGTCAGTACAGTAGGAGGCTGTTCGAGGGAGCCAATTGAGATTGCTTTGCCTTTTGAAACTAATTAGCAAATGCAATGTCAGGAATTGCTCATGAGGTCATTGGTGTAGGATGTGGCTGACAGCAACATACAAACAGGTGTCTGTGTGGAGATATTTCTATCCTTCTTAGATTTCACAGAACAGTGCAGAGCAAGGAAACTTCTTATATATTTTTTTGAGATTTGAGTTCATCCTTGAAATTACGTTTAGTGACCCAGATGAAGTGAAGCATTGCTATTTACGTTAAGTAAGTAAGTGCACTGTTTTCTATGTGTTTTTTTTTCACTTTTCTTATATCAAACCTGACTGTATAACATCCATTCACTGTGCCATGCACTGCTGATTCAATGATGTGCTGCACGGTATGTGTTATCTGTGAGAAAATAAATGTGTTCTCAGTTTGGGCTTCATAATAATGGCTGACTCTAGACCAGAGGTAGCCAACACGGTACCCGCGGGCACCTGGTCGCCCGCAGGGACCATGCGAGTCGCCCGCAAGGCATGTTCTAAAAATAGCACTAGTCCCCATGGAGCTCCATCTAAAAATTGTAGTTTCTGTTCTTTTTTAATCAAAAACGCTTGCATTAATGTAGATTTTAAAAGGAACAGGCCGCAGCACCGCACTAGGTTTTCAGGTTCCGAATGGCGGGCGCTTCCCGTTGGCGCAGGACGCACCGCCCCCGCCGCGATCGCACACCGTCGTCAGGTCCGTCAGTCCTCGGAACAGGCCGCGGGGGCAACAACTCGTAGGTGGCGGGGGTAGAGGCGAGGCAACGCAGTACGATCGAAAAGGCCCAGACTAGAGGTTTGAACGCAGGCGACCAAAGACGCTCGCGTGCCTCGGAGGGTTGGATCCCCCCTCGGCTATAGACGAGACTTTTTACTAGTTTCTACGTGGAGAAAAAGGTACCCAAAAAAAAAGCTGGTGACAGGCCGGCTTGCAGGCTTCATTGCGCAATGCAAAGTTGACCCAGATTTCCCAAAATGTGGTGATTAGTACTAATGTAATAGGATTCATTTAAACATGTGAAAGAGTTGCTTTTTTTATTCTACATAACTGATAAGTTGTATAAACGGACAGAGTTCATGATTTGTTCAAAAATGTTACGAAGGTAGTGGTTAGTACAAACGAGTCATGATGTGAAGATATGACAGTTCATTTCCTAATTTTTTTAGAAATGATCATTTTTACAAAAATATAACAGGTGCGATTTTGAACAAAATACACAATCATTGTTAATAATTATTGTGAGGAATAATTAACATTGACATGTGATCAGTGTCTTCACACATATTATTATTAAAAGGTGATCTGTGCAACTTTGTTATTCATGAAGTTTGTATCAAACAAGTAGCCCTTCGTACTGCTCAGTACCCTTGAAGTAGCTCTCTGTTTCAAAAAGGTTGGTGACCCCCTGCTCTAGACCGTATATAAGAAGTGGACCTAGTTATCGTGATGTCACTCATTGGTTTGTGGACTGTCGTTTTAAAGTCTAGAGTTCGGCAATTTCTCCATTGCCATTTTGAATTTCATACTTCGCCACGTTTTTTATTTCCGCAACCAATGAACGGAGGTCGGAATGCAGAGTAGTGACGCCATATACGGCTCTGGTAGCGGCAGCGACCTGTCAATCACAGTAAGCCCGCCCTAAAGCATACTCTGCTTTATGGTCTATTTGACTCTAAATGGACCATCATTTACTAAATGAACATCATGCTGAATTGAAGAAGACTTGAAACTAGTGATTGAGACCATAAACTCATGTTTACAATGTTTACTGAGGGAATACATCAAGTGAGAAGTAGGGTCACTTTCTCATAGACTTCTATACAATCAGACATATTTTTTGCAACCGGAGGACTCGCCCCCTGCTGGTCAGTACAGAGAATGCAGGTTTTAAGACACATCCGCAATGGCTTCACTCGTCAGAACCGGAGGTTGCCGCCTGCTCTCGTCACATACAGACTTGCACACGCTGGTGAGGAAAGAGAATGTTCTGTGGTTCACCCCACATATGGCGAGTCCATCTCGTTTGTTTGACTTTGTTTTCAAACAACATGACAGCTGACAGTGTTTTTCATCAGGTGATGAGCAAAATCATGTACATAATTCTGCTGGATGTGTGCCGGTTGGCACCGATAATGCTCTTTTGATGTGGGCGTATATAATGTGTTACATATGCATAATTGCTTTTCAGTGCTCACCATGGTGTTTGAAAGTTGAAAAAAATCATACTTGTCCCTTTTTCGACTTGTTCGTATGTGTAGCATATGTAACGATTTAATTTGCGATTACCATGTAAAGCACTTTGATTTGCATTTATATGAAAAACATTTAAGTATTGTGACTTGCAGTGGGATTCAATGTCAACCACCACCACTCAAGGGCTCCGACTCTAGAACCACAGTTAACAATAATGTCAGAAATACGTGCCGGTGTGACATTAGCTTTGTTCCAATGCAACAAAGCCATAAGAAGTGGAGATGGGGCTTTGTTTAATTACAGTAATGTACTCATTGTTTCTGCTTCTGTAAAAGTGGGCATGACTAAATGCATTACTGTTTGCAGCCTGCCAAGCTAATCTCACAGAACAATGACATGCCTCCCACGGCTGGCAGGAGCATGTGGGCAGCGTTTGAAGCGGAACACAGGAAACGGAGCGGCGCTCTCTGTTGAGAGGCACAACTGTGCAACGCCACACGGACGCGCGTGGGCCTGCACACATCTGCCCATTCATTTGCACACACCAGGGGTCTCACTTATAAAACAGTGCGTAGGATCCATAACTAAATGTTTGCGTACATTCAAAGAAGGAAATGCACGCACGCCAAAAAATATTCAGATTTATAAAACTTTGCGTACGCCTGCCAGTGAGCTATTTCCTTTTATAAATCCCAAATCAACCTGTAAATGTGCACAGCTGGTTCAGCCTCACATCCCGCCCTCTACACGCCCACATTCAACCATACATGGTTAATCAAAGCACCTTATGAATGTTGATGAAACATGTTAAATCAAGCCTAGTTGCTGTTGTTAAGTTTCTAAAATGTGCACATTTCCTACTAATACTACTAATAATGAAGTCCATTCTTCCCTAACATATTTTAAAGGCGCACAGAGCATGCGTAAATATAGATGCATACACATTTTCATCACTCGATGAAGAAGCCGCCCTTGGGTTAACTCAACTTTTTGTGTTGAACAGCATGTCACATACTTGCAGCTGCTTCACAGTAAAAACTATCTTGCAGCAAATACTATAGCCCTTTTTCAACATGCACCTCATTACATAAATGTTTTGGCAATTGCGGATGTTGGTTTTGTGTCTGATACAGCAACATAGTCACTTTTGTAGAAAGGCCCCTACTTATTAGGCAATGTTACCACCCATCTCCTTTACTGTACGATCACAATCATCATTATTCAAGTCTTCAATTGCAAAATACACTAGCATTACTGTCTCGAGGTTGTGTGCTTCACGCCAACTAGTCAAGTTGGAGTTTACGTCCTGTACAAAATGTCATCATCTCATTGTTTTATCCTATTACATATTTGTGTTAAATTGACAAAATTAGCATATGCTTTTTTAAATTACAGCCATAAAAAACTTGTTTTATTCGGTCACAGTGACCTTTGACCACCAACATCTAATCAGTTCATCCTTGAGTCAAAGTTGCTTGTGGCAACTTTAAAGACATTCCCTCTGGGTGGTCCTAAGATATGGTGTTCACAATAATGGGAGGGAGAGACGGACAACCCGAAAACATCATCTAACCGTGATGCAGACTGTAAGAGAACAGAAGGCAGTCTTCTTCCTTGGCATTATTATTATTATTTTCCAATTCTTTACTGTTATCCAGCGGTGCTACCAGTCTTTCTATGCAGATCCTGAGTGGTCTGAATGAATCCATAAAGAACATTTACATAACGGCCTCCTTTGTCTGACACAAAGCTATTTCACTTAGATGAAGCCAGCATGGTCTGAAAGGGGCTCATGACAGACTGGGCCATGCACTGCTGCAGTTTACTACATACTGTGTGTGTTATCTGCAAGAAAATAAAACGTTAAGGCACTCAAGGCTTGATGATGATGACTTCTTGTAGACACATAAATCCACAAAAAATAAATGGATTCAAGTATTTATCTTAAACTCAGGTTCCCTGCTTACAGTGAAAAAACACTTTCCGTTATCTTTCTAGTACCCTGTATGCACAAAGAATTGTGACACACTTGGAGGCTTTTCAAATGTCTTTACGTGCTCATAATCGTACCGACTATCCCAAGAACAGTGGCGTATGGTGAGCGAAATGATTTCGAGTTAATGTATATAATGCTGCCGGATGTGTACAATGCTGTTTGGCACAGATAATGGTCTTTTCTGTGTGCATAATGTTGTCGGGGGTGTGCATAATGGTTTATATATGCATAAAGCTGTGCAGTGCTCACAGTAGTGTGTATATATATCTCCAACTTACTGCGATCCAGCGGTGCCACCACTCCTTCCCTGAAGATCCTGTCGGGTCTGAATGAAGCCGTAGAGAACATTTATAGGCAGTTAATGTCTGAAAAGGGCTTCATGACAGAGAAAGAGGTTTTAGAGAGGGTATGTTCAGAGCTGCAGAAATAAGGTGCAGCTTGGAAACAGCCAGGGTCAGCCAGCGTGGCGGATGAGATGAGCTCGAACGATGGGAGAGGAGAGGCAGGAGAGGAAGAAGCAGCTGGCACCGAACGCCCACCAGGTCAGCAAAACAAACGCACAGACAGACGGAGGAAACATACACACACACACACACACACACACACACACACACACACACACACACACACACACACACACACACTTACTGTGTGCACATGTGCAGTGAATTAAGGAACAAAGATGAACCTTTGACATCTGATCCATGTCTGGCTTTAGGGATGACTGACTTACTGTCATCCCGGCAGGCGAAGTCCCGCCCCTGCTGGTGGACCGCAGTGAGATCTTAATTCGGAAACAATACCTATGTTAGTCAACGAGGTGAGGTGGAAAAGTTGGTTTATTGATAAAAGCAAAAACGACAAAGTGCAACGAAAACAGATTTAAAGAATAAATCATGGAAGGATGGAACATGCACGCAGGAGTCGCTCCCTTATAAGGATAAGGATAAGTATTGTCATTGTAAAAACATACAACGAAATTAAGTTGGCGACTCATCAGTCAGTACAGCAGCAACAGTTAAAAAGTGTATAAAAACATTAAGACAAGACGATTTAAAACAAGACATTAAATAAATATATACAAGATCAAACAAGATAAAGCACAGGCATCAATGGCTACAAAGTGAAAAATGTGCTTAGTTAAAGTGTCGTGTTATTGACTATATTTGTTTCACCGCAGCACTGTCCGGTGTGAGCTGGGTGGGGTTGGGGGGGGGGGGGGGGGGGGGGGGGTGATGGAGGAAACCGCTCTGGGGAAGAAGCTGTTCCTCAGCCTGTTAGTCCGGGTTTTGATAGTCCTGTATCTCCTTCCTGATGGTAGTGGAACAAACAGAGAGTGACCCGGGTGTGTGATGTCTGTACAGATGTTGCTGGCCTTCTTCTGGAGGCGGCCAGCATACACAGTGTCCAGGTCAGGCAGGGTAACTCCCACAATCCTCTGTGCTGTTTTAACCACCCGGGCCAGGTCCCTCCTGTTCTCTGCTGTGCAGCTGGCATACCACACAGTAAAGCACTGACAGAGGATGCTTTCAATCACACTTCTGTAGAAGTTAACCAGAAGTGCAGGGGCCAGGCCAGCTTGTTTTAGCTTCCTCAGAAAGAAGAGCCTCTGCTGGGCTTTCTTCACCAGTTATTAATTTAACCCAAACCACAATATTTTCCTAAACCTAGCCAAGTAGGTTTGTCATCATGTTATCCTGGATTAGCTAAACCACGGTTGTTTGACTTGTTTTCTTGTGCTGTATAATAAAACGACAGTGGCGGTTTGATTCACTACATGTACACTGAGTGGAAAGTAGGGGTGTGGACTTCCTTCATTTAAAAATAAAGTACAGTGTATGTAACATTTAAGAAAATAGTTGACACCTACTTTTTAATGAAATATGTGCACATTTTGAAGTTATATGGATCCACTCAAGTATGATTTTTGCTTTGCATTATGAAGTTTAAGTCCTGTAAACTTCCTGCCTTAATGAACTACAACAAAGATACCAGGAATATATTTCCCTTTGATTGCCCCATGAGGAAACGACTCAGGAGATGAGTTATGAGATAAAAAAGGGAGTAGGCCAGATAGATGAGCTTAAGTACTGTCAATCACAGTGAGATGGGTGGCAATTACTCCAATCTTCAGCAGAAGAGTCTTATTCAATTTTATTTGATTAAATCAGCTTTTGTACCTCAGAAATCTCCCCAAATTACCTTAGAATAAAGAAGTTTTCTTTATATGTGCTTTCAAAAGTTACACTCTTGTTCTGCATGTAACTTGTGGATTGCATTTTATTTTTTTTAAAAGATATCTGTCCTTAAACTCCAGTCCCAAGGGAAATCTATTTTCAGTCCCACAGCAGCTGTAGGTTAAATCTTCTAGGTAACAGAAACAGACAGGACACATATTTAAACCAAGCACACAGCTCCTATGCAGAAGTGTCGACTGCGGCCAATTTATGTGACAAATGACCCATCATTTACACCCATTAATCTCTTCCTTAATGTGGCTGGCAGGTGTGCTGTCAACAGGCGCTCTGTGGGGACACGATTTGTGTTGCTCATTATTTTCTCACCTCCTCCCCAAGGCATGGTTAATGGAAATATGTACTTTTAGTTTAATCGGGGCAAGTTAAAGAGGACCTGTCCAGAATGTGTTTTGGATCAGCAGGTAGGTGTTGTGACCAGGACAGCCGAAGAGCTGCAGAAAATGTGATTTATAGCATTCAACCATCTCATTACCTGGCTGTCAGCTGTCAGTGCGCACACACGCACACGCACACACACACACACACACACACACACACTTCCTAAATTAGTATAGCTACAGGGGGATTGTGCAGTTCGATTGTGTTTCCTCCAAAACCAGGTATAACAGACTGTGTGGGTGACTGGCAGATGTTGGCAGTGTGTGTGTGTGTGTGTGTGTGTGTGTGTGTGTGTGTGTGTGTGTGTGTGTGTGTGTGTGTCTGTGTGAGTCTTCCTCAGCCAAGTCAAATAGGTGAATGGCTGTAAATTATTGGATGGACTTTAACATTGTGTGCATGCATGTGGATGTAGCCCACTCCTGGCTAATTATACCTCACTGCTAGGTCAGTGAAGAGCAGAGGGATGGACTGTTACTGTACAGCATAAGTGTAGGCAACACAAGTATATCTATAATTTCCCAAAAGTTAACTGAAAACAATCAGCTGACCACCGAAATAATAAAATAAATGACAAAAAAAATGTAGAACTCAAGGTCCACTTACTAGATTTCTTCTGGTGCTTTTAGCCATGGGAAAAGCATGTTCCATAGTTAAGTTTCATATCAGCCTCGCATCACGTTTGCAGTAACACACACTGACACGTGGTTAACATTGGTTGGAAAAAATGAATGGTTTGTGTCAAAATAATACTGTAACAATGTAACTATCGTAAATAACGACAGCACTTTGTAACAATGTTGCGTAACAAACGTTTTATCCGCTTAATGATTGATGGTGAAAATAATTGGCACATTAGTTGGTAATAATCGTTATTTGCAATAATAATTATAAGTTAACTGAAACTTCTGTCTTGCAAAAGATCGGTCGCAAAAATACTTAAGTGAATGAAACACACAAGACGCATTTGTTGTATTTATATTCTCTTTTAATATATCTTAAAAAAATGGATATACAATCTGAGAAAGAAACGGTTGAGGATATGAAGAAGAACAAATTGTTAATCTTCTCCTCTGGCCCAAACATGGCATTAGCCCAAGCAGAGATATGGTCGCAATAGCATCCTGGGAGAAATGAACACTGCTAACTGCCAAAGTAAAGGACATATGACAAGTCAGAGTATTAGTAAGGCTAACATTAAGTACAGAGTACAGGGCTGCCGTATCCTGGAGGCAACTGCTACCACGACAATGAACTGCCATGGCGATAGGCAGTTACATTAGCCTTCCAGGTTTGAGTGGTCCAACACCATGCTGGAAAATACCACACAACCCCCACATTCACATTCAACGGACCAGGTTATTTTGTCATATTGTGAGGTCCTTTATTTCAGCAGAGAGTCAGTGTTCCCTGTTATTCGGTTTACTTTCACCTAGAAAACTAACAATTTGAGCTGCTGAACCCTGGGCCAGAATAACAGAAGGAGGAGCAAGAGGGAACCAGAGCATGCTAACAAGTCACATCATACTTTAACTGTCCACACACCAAGCGCTCACAAACACAAACACACACACACACACAACAAGCACATGATATCAGTCATTGCACACACACACACACACACACACACACACACACACACACGCACACACGCGCACACACACACCGTTGACATAAAATCTTCAACAACTAGATTTCTGACATCCTTAGTAAATGCACCACTGGTCAGATCACATAGACTTTGCCTCATGCAGACGTGTGAACACGAAGCTGAATAGAGTGAGAACAGTGTAGATGTTCAGATATACGACTCAAACTGGAGGCACAATGCTAGCTAGGACCAAGTAAAACACACACACACCCTAGTATACATAGAACACACCCTAGCATACGTAGAACACACCCTCACTGGCTAACTCAGTGACAGCCTCTCTTGCTTTCTCTATCTACCACACATACAAAATGAACACGCAGTTTGTGGCCACAATGGCAGTAGAATAGCAGCACCTACTCAAGTTCACCAGCAAGCTAACGAGTGAGCTAGCAAGCATTGTAGCAAGCAAGCATGCCAACTGGCTACCGAGTGAGCGACTTGTTTACCTTCAGTCATCCGAACCTGTCCGGAGTGACACCTCCAATGTACGTACACTTTGTATGGACGTCAAGAACGACGCATAACTGAGGAAAAGTCAGAGTCCTTCGCGCCGAGTGAAAGACTCTGAGCGAGTGAGCTAGTAAGCTCACTCGCTGGCGTGTTACCTCACTGGCCTGCTTGCTATCCTACTGCTTTTACTGTATGAACCTCTGCAATTATCTAGAGGTTCACATTCAATGACAGTTAAAACATAGTTGATACACACACACAAAGAAAAAGGGAGAACGCAGTTCTGTCCCTCCAGATGAACACACTCTACACGTTAGCTTGGGAAATTCCCACAGCAACCAGAGTGAAAAGGTGCGTACAATGCAGTCCTAACAGTCTTGGGATAGTAAGTTGTCTTTTATTCCATATTGCAGCACGATGACAATGACATGAAACAATAACTGAGGTAAAAGTGCCGGCTTTCAGCTTTAAAGGAATACTTCACCCACAAAATGACCATTTGTATATCAGGAGAAATAAAATGTTTTCTTCAAGAATTCAAGTCCTAATTTTAGGACCATGATCGTAATTATACAGATCAATGATATCTTGTTCTTTAGCTGCTAAATGCTCCCCAGCTAGTTGCTAACTGTGTCTGTTTGCTGTGAAAGGTGAGAATAAACCAAAACAGTAAAGTTTTGGGACTGTGTACAAAAAAAAGGTACAATTCCTACACCGTTATCTGTTATGGATTTTAAAAACCTGAATCAGTACTTTAAACTCAGTCATTGTTTCACATTAAACCCATTGAAGTACAGAGCGACCACACACCAAAAATAGTGCCATTGTCATAGTACTTTCTGATTGCACTGTAGTATGAATGAACCTCTCCATCCTCAACGGAGAGAGGTACATGTGGTTGTGTGTGTGTGTGTGTGTGTGTGTGTGTGTGTGTGTGTGTGTGTGACACAAGAGGGACTGAGGGAGGAAAAACAACAAAAGGGCAGTGAGGAGAGGTGAAGCTGAACACAGTACAATACATTTGGCTGTGGTTTTAGTAGTCGTACTTTATCCCACTGGAGCTGAACACAAAACAGAGTGTGTATGCGAGTGGTGTGCGTGGGTATGCACATGCAAGGAGAATGACAGACCGGACAACGCGGTCATTCACATGCTGTGTAGTGGAGCTGGAGGCCTGTGTACACGTATGTTTACCTTTTACTACAGGATGTGATGCTGTGTGTTTATGTGGACTCATGCATTTTTCTCTTTAGTGACACAAACATAGCAGGCACTGAAACAGTGAACTGATAGCAACAGATATTCTTTCTCTTAAATTGGTCAATTTTCTTTTCTTCAAATAGCTGAACGCAACTTTATTTTTTTTTGAGCGACGGTTCATCCCCACATCCCTTGCCAGTCGTTACCGTGGCTCGTCTCCGGCTCAGGGGAAGCGGCTTCATTCAGTGATTTCGCCACAATGACCGGACATTGAGCGGGACACTCAATCTATTAGGATGATTAAAGCGTCATTTTCTTATGTATGCAAGTCTTTACTCAAACGCATCGTTTTTGTATTTTCTTATTTTTCTGTTTCTTATTATGTTCTTGCAATGTGGAGTTTATTGCAATCTTGTGAACAGCAGGGCAGCAAGGGGAGGGTCAAAGAGTCAGCTGTTGATTGACACGTGTGTGTGCGTGTGTGTGTGTGTGTGTGTGTGGGGGGGGGGGGGGGGGGGGGGGTAGTTGGCCAAGATTAGCAGAGGCAAGGTAGAGCAGTTTGGTTGGTTGGTGCAGGCTGACTCAGGAAGCCCATGCTTCTATCATCTGGCGTAGCGCTTGATGTAATCTTGAACCTTACTCCGAAAGTCCTCCTGGATTGGAGAAAGGTAAAGAGAGAGTACGAGAGTTAGATGGAGAAGCTAGATACCACATATTTATAGAAGGCGGATGAGAGTCAAGAGTGGAAAAACTAATATAATCCACCATGTTAAAAACAAAAAAAAGACAATAATTCATCGACATAGGCACACAGCGCGATTCATCTTTGGCCAACTCCCCAATTAGTGTGTATGACGCTTTTTGTTGCTTTAATTTAGAATTTTAAAAGCATATATACTTTTTAGTGCTGGGCACGATTTCGTGCCCAGCACTAAAAAGTATATATGCTTTTAAATTAATTAAAAGCGATCCATGCGATCCACCCGATTAAAATATCGCGTGGATCGCATGGATTTTTTGCGATTAATCGCATTAATCGCATTGTTATGGCAAAGTTCAAAAATGAATTCAAAAGTAGTGTATTGCGCACTTTTATTTTAAAAGTACTGCTATATGAACAAAAGGGCAATAACATTTGGTTCACGAGATGCAGGTAGCATGTTTTATACTTAATGTGAATATAATTCATACTTTGTTGGCATCTTATTCTGAAAACCGGATGTTTGTCTGAAGAAACCGGATGTTGTCTCACGTTAATCTTTCCGCTAACTTTCAAAGTCCTTCGCTCGCTCCCGATCTGTGCCGTTTAAATGAGTTTACCGTGAATTTCAGCATATACCTGTAGGTGCACTAACATGTAAGTGTCTGCTGAGTTGACCACGGAGATCTGAGTGTCTGCTGACTTTACCGCAGCGATATCCAGTAGTCTCCAGGGAGAGCAACAGCTGGTGCAGCTTCTCTCTTTATTTCGCCCAGCACTAATACTTTTGCATATTTGACTACGTTCTTTTTAATGTAATTGCATTTTGATCATTCAGAGAACAGCTCATCTAGTGTAGGTGTCTGGTGTGAAAGAGTAGCACATTACATCTTATTCATGGTGTCTGTCATTCGAGTTGACTTTCTCCTTCTGGTCGTGTCTGCCCTCTCCAACCCCCCTTTCTAGGTTTTCCTCTCCTATTAATCATGCCCCTGCTGGTCGTGCTTGGCTTCTTTCCATCCCTCCCTTTGAGCGCTCGCTCGCTCTCTCTCTCTCTCTCTCTCTCTCTCTCTCTCTCTCTCTCTCTCTCTCTCTCTCTCTCTCTCTCTCTCTCTCTCTCTCTCTCTCTCTCTCTCTCTCTCTCTCTCTCTCTCTCTCTCTCTCTCTCTCTCTCTCTCCTCTCTCTCTCTCTCTCTCTCTCTCTCTCTCTCTCTCTCTCTCTCTCTCTCTCTCTCTCTCTCAACTTGTTAGCCCCATCGCTCCTTCATCAGCGCAGCGGTCTGGGTCATAACGTGACGCGTCATGTCCCCGCTGTCCAGCGTCAAATTTCACATGCGAGTGTCCCACACCGACTTCAGTGCACTGATTTATGCCACAGCTCCGGCGGGGTGGTCACGCACACACTGCTGGGGCTTGAGGCGAGATTCAGAGGACGTGAGAAAAACCGAGAGTCGGAGAGAGAGAGAGACGGGGGAAAAGACGCATGACAGATGACAGACAGGAATGCTGAAAAGCTGCCAGCGCCAAAAACTCCAGCAGCGATGACAGCAGTTTGAGTATCCGTCCACAGCAGGATGATGGATTGGCCCCTTTGACGCTGAGGGAGCTCTCCCTCGAGGCCCTATTTTAATTAATGCCACAAGTGCAGCGAACAGAGCAAAGCGGTTGGGGTTTACGGGTGCACGGACTGCGTGGGGATCTCCACGTGCTCGTGCTATGTTGGTTTATTCAGGTAAAACAATGTGAGGGACGACTAGGCTTAACAAATGATGAGGGAAATTCAGAAATTGGCTATTATTATGCAACTGGGAGCTCAGAGATGCTCCCTTCATGTTGAGGCTTCTAATAATCAGATTTGTTGCAGTTTGAGGTCAGTGATTGTTGAACCAATTATGGCAGTATACGGAGAGTTGAAGTTACAACGAGGAACTTTTAATTAGTTTTGAAACAGTCTAAATTTTATACTGAGGCCTCTATGGGACCTACATAATTAAATAAGATCATTAGTGAGAAGATTGGCTATTTGTCCATACTTATTGTTATTGCTTGTCATTAATGCTACACGGTCCAATTCCGTCTAAATCAAACAAAATCCTACAGGTTCACCAGAAATACCTTCAGCTAAGACTCTACCGGGGCCTCCAGCAGCAACAAGCCCACCGCTTTCGACCTGAAGTCGGGAGCTCCTCCAGCCAGGAGCAGAGTGTCACCTCGCTGCAGCGTCGGTCCCCGCTGGGAGCCAACACTGACACCACGTTGCTGGAGGCCCAGGCCGTATTGATGGGCCCACTGGAGGGAAGGGATGTACGCAAGAACCAGAACCAGGACTAGGACTAGAACGGAACAATCTGTCAGGTTTTCTAAAAGGGAGCCTGGTGCTCAGAAAACACTACCTCGGAAATCAACACAAAATTACATTTTCTCGTAGTAAGGATCTCAAGAAGGATCACCAAAGGCACTAGTATTCATCTTCTGGGCACCATGAATCTTTCACAGCAATCCATCTGACAGTTGTTGCACTTCTAATGCTTTCACATGTTGTTAGTCCTGATGGCACTTTCTGCAATATGAATAACTCATTCAAGCTAGCTTGCATCCATATGCAATATGCAGTTAAAGGAACGGTGTAATATTTCCATTTTAGAAATGTGATATCCATTCTGACTTACATCAGCAGAATGAGCTATAAGCTATAAGGTATTTGCAACTCAGAAAATAATCCTATATCTCAAGACTGACCTGTGTGGCATCATGATGATCAATTCAATGTTCAATGGACAGATCAGTGTCCAAAGATGAGAGGATATAGACCAGTTTTTATCCACATATATACGATACAGATGTAATAATAAGTAGAAACACGGTCTGCTTCAAAGGAATGACACATTTTGTCCATCTGTCTGTGTAAAATGGACAGTACGAGTAAATATGGGATGTTTGTCACCGCTCATCTACCCGTCTGTCTCTCTGGCATCTTCTGTCGACCCAGCTGTCTTCTAACAAGCTTTTGCAAACATTTGCGGGAAAATCCACGATAAATGAAGACTTAAACATAAAATGAGGGAGTAGGTTTGCAGGGTGCACAACCCTATTAACGCCATCGCACACAAATTTACAAGATAAATTTACAGATTGTACTACTTTCTTACTCACCCATCCTTCTATCTTACAACAGAAATCTGGCTGAGACTGCAAATGACTCTGGCGTTCATTAGTTTGAAGACTCCAAGCACACCCTGCAGTCGATTACAAACTTTGCACAGCTTACTTTTTTTTTTCTTGGTTCTATTTCACACTGCAGAAGGCAATTAATTCTCCTCTCCAGCGATCTGTGCAGGTACTCAAAATATGTACCGTCATCTGAAGGGAGGGGATGCAAATTAAACCCTGCGGGTGCAAACAGTTACTTTAAAATCTGCTAAAAGTGGGTAAATAAGCAACGGAAAGCCCCCGCATGGATCAGGTAAGCAGACTGCAAAAGAGGAAAGATGAAGGTGAGGTGTGAACGGGGAATAGAGAATAGAGAGAGATGACCAGGGATGCAGAGGTGTGTGAGAACACTCAACAGTCCTGGGTGTTTTCACACTTCGGCTGGCTGAGGATTTTAGTCAAAATGTCAAAGCCCCCTCGTCACATCTGGTGTGGGTTTCATGTAAGTGAACTCCCAGTGTGGTCTACTGGGATGTCAAAGCCTTGCGCTCCACACTCAAATGTTGAATGATGGCGTCGACTGAGCGTGTCACATCACGACTTTCTTTTAATTTTATGCAGCACTGAGGATGAAGTATAAAGAGAGGTGTAAGTGTTGAGATTATCCACACCGAATACTTGTGTTTGATGACGGACTAAGATTTCATGAAAACACAGATGGCATTGAGGGAAAAAAAGGCTAGATGGTGTCTTGACTGTTGACCTCTTTTATTGAAAGTATTTAAATTGTTTTCATGTATTTGCTGCTTTACAAGCCTTCATCAAGAGGACAAGAATCGATCGGTGGTGCTAACCTTAGCTCTAATGTTATCAGCTCTCTGGCACAGTTTAATACTGAACAATTCCTCAAGTAACATTTCTTTAATGACCCACCACGTGTTCTTTAAAAGGAATACTTCAGCCACAAAATGACCATGTGTATATAAATCGCTCGCCCGTGTTACCTTGAATTCTTGAAGAGAAACCTTGTTGCGAATAAGCGGATAAAAAGTGCTTTTGTCTCATTTATCCGGCCCTATGCACACTACTTCCTAAATGCACGCATCATCGCTAAAACCTTACTATTTAACACACTTTTCGTACAAATTTGAGTCTGAAGGGTTTTTAATAGTACATTTTTTTGCAAAGATGCATGCGTTTGGGAAGTAGACAGCATAGGACTGGATAAATATGACTTGGATTATACTGCAGTTTGTAAACAAATGTTTTGATATAGTTTTGCTGTTGTTGAACTCGGCCCCTATTCGTTTCAGTTCGAGACTTTTCGCCGTTATTTTTCTACTCTTGGTTCACTGTGGAGAAATGTTTTCTTTCAGAATTCAAGGCGACACAGGTTGAGTAATTGATTCACAAATGAACCATTGTGGGTGAATTATCCCTGTGAAGGTTTCAGTATTTCTTTTTAGATTGCCTGTATATATAACAAGTAGTAGGAAGTTTGGTTTATTCAATGTATTTATAAACTAAACTGAAGAGAGAGAGAGAGCTGGGAAAGGGATATGGTTTGCAGGTGTAAGCGTACATAAAACTTATCGTTTATGAAAAGTGAGTTTGAAGTTATTCTGAAGAATGAATCCACATGACTCGTTGGAAGTACGTTTTGGCACCGAGTGTGTTCTTTAAAGTTGTTGGTATTTTTAAAAAGCAAACTCAAGACCTACCTCTTTAGTCTGGTTTTTAATTGAGCTTTAAATATGTATCATTCTTATTATTTATTGTATGTTATCTTTGTAGTCTGGCTTTTAATTGGGCTTTGTTTATGTATATTTTTTATTATTTATTGTTTTTTACCATTTCAGTCTGGGTTTGAATTGGGTGTTATTTCTGTATATTTCTTGCTACTTATTTTGTTTTAACTTATTAGTTTGGCTTTTGAATTGAGTTTTCATTTTTAAATCTTTTTAATTATTGTATTACACCTCTTTAGTCTGTATTTCTGAGCTTCATTTATTTAAAATCCTACCTCTAATGTTTCCTCACCGTAAATTGATATTTATGCCAGCTTCCTGTTTTTCTTCTTCTTCTGTAAACTCCAGTGGTGGGCCGTCAGGGCCAGCAAAGCCTTCTCAGCTGGCCTAGACAATCACAAAATTATAGCTATTTTATAATTTTTCATACACTACATGTATTCTAAATATTTTTCCCATTAGCTTATTATCTCATTGTAAAGCTACCGTCTTCCTCAGTTGCTCTGTTTCCAGCGCAGCTTGTTTTAAGTAGAGCTTTTATCCAATCAGATTTCACCTCTGTGTCTCTAGGTAAGAAGAGAGGCCCGATGCCCTCAGACTTACAAGTGAATCCCTTTGCAGTTTAAGTAAATGGGGACGATATTGTTGATTGTCAACAAAACATTTTCAGCCCTCAAACGCATTAAAACGTATTCAGGAAATACAATACTGTCTTCACTGGCGTCCATGAATCGAGAAGGACCTCTTACTGGAACTGAACCGCACCGATGTACTGTACAACCATGCAGTGGCGGGCCGTGCATTTTATACCTGGGCCTTCACTGCTGTCCTGCAGCTGAAATACCACCTTATAACCACATTGTGGCGCCACAGCTATTATTCATTTTTAAGGCTGTAACTATGTACGTCTTCGTATTAAACCGTTCGGTACGAGTCGTTTGAATAATGCTAGAGCATTTAGAAAATGCAAAACCTAAATTCAGGAAAATATAATGTTCTCAGCTGGTCTGGCTGTGGGATCCACCATCATTCCTTAATGACAAGCAGCGACCCAAATAGATTATCATAGGATTTTACTTTCACAACTTGAACGTTGTACGTACTGCTCTGCAATGTCTTTCCTCGTCTTTCCTTGTCAGCGTGTCCTCTGAAGACCACCGTCTTTCACTGCTTCGCTGCCACTTCGACACTGAATTGACAGAACAGGTACGCTCCATAATGAGGTGCTGCATATGACTGTACCTTGTATGTTGACTTCGTCATATAAGACAAATAATGATGAAGTAGTTTGTCTTTGTTTTGTTACATTATTGAGATGAGGTATGTAAAACTGACATCCGAGGGAACGTTAACGGTGAAAACACGATGTGATTGACGTGGTGATATTCAAACGCAACTGGTCGTTGAATTTATGCATTTAAAGATTACCTTTTTTTTTGTATTTATGAGAATTCTTGGCCATATTTATATCATCAATAAATAGCTTTGTAAATTTCCCCCCCAAAAATGTTTTGATTTAATCTATCGAGTCCTTTGGCAGTAACCGAACTAGTTGGCGGTCGTTGCAAACTGCTGCCTCAGCACGTACTTTATCATAGTTTTGCTGCTTATAACCAACTAGGTACAGAGCTGGATGTAAAAGGTAGACACACAGATACATTTGAAGACATGTTTCATCACCTCTTACAAAAACACTCAAACCGAACAAGGACGAAAACAGCTAGCCCCAGGTATCAGGCTACAAACTGTAAAATAAAAATAAAAAACAAGAAGAAAAACAATATTGATAATCAGTGAACAATGTTGTTCCTGTTTTCATGTGACTGAGGAACCGCCCTGATGTCTCTTCCTCCTTTGGTACTCTAATGAGACCCCACAGCACCACAGGGATCATTGCTTAGAGCAGAAAAGCTAATAACGGGGATAGAAATCAGATCAGGATCCAGTAAATGGCGTGCATGTTTTTGTATTTGTGCGTGCTTGCGCTTGACATGATGGATTATTGACCGAAGAGGCTAAGCCACTGGAGGTACCCGAGGAAGCCAGAGCGTGAGCATGTAAGATAGACTCACACTGATGAGCAACAATCAATGTAGATGTAGAGAATTTAGCATGCGGAGGACGGCGATGAGGATCGTTTGAACTTCGGAGTCCCAGCCTCCGTGCTCCGTTATCACGGAGGTATAATATCACATTAGAAAAATCTCATGCAATATATCTTGGATACATTGCCAACAAAATGATGTCGCTATACTGCCGACTTCAGAACTCTTCTGCTTTCTGGCAGATGAGCCTGGTGCCATTTTATAGACTTTCGACATTTAAATAATGATGCGTATTCTTGCCGCTGGGTGGCTGTATTGAAGGGTAAGAGCTCAGTGCACTTCACACCGTATCCGTCTCTGCAGTGCACAGGATGTATTTAACCCTGGTGTTGTCTTAGGGGTCAAAAATGACCTGCAACCATGTTTAGCAGCATAGGAAGCCCCCTTAATGGTCTTTTTTCAACTTTAAATTCAATGACTTTTCCTAAAATGACCCCAACATGAGAAAAAGTTAAACATTGCCTTTGTTCATATTTCCATAAAAGCTGTACACCAACAGGGTACAAATCTTGTCTTAGGGGTCATTTTTGACCCGGCAGTTATAAAATCATTTTCATACTACAGAAACCATAAAAAACACACCACAACAACACACACACAAGAAATTGAGATTACATGTGCTACTGATTGAACTCAGGGAAAACGAAAACTTTCTCGCAAATATGCAGCATCTCCCCTCCACGACCCCACACCTGACTGAAGTTCACAGACAAAATACAAACAAGATCAGAGAGAATAAACATTTCTTGAAAGCATTGTTTACTAATGGGGAATGCAGTCAGAGGCTATAAGGGTGCTGCAGATGACAGTACTTCCAGACAACTGGAAATGGATGGATGAGATTGACTTGCATGCCTACATCGGACTGCTAATCTTAGCAGGCATGTATAGGTCCCAAGGCGAGGCTGCATCTAGTCTTTGGGATGGATAGAGTGGAAGGGCGATTTTCCGTGCAATGATGTCACTGAAAGTCTTTCATATTTTCTCAAAAACGATACGATTTGATAATCATGAGTCAAGACCTGCAAGGCGTGTAACAGACAAACTTGCGGCCATAAGAGGGGTCTGGGAGAAGTGGATTCCAGATTAAACACAGTCTTTCTGCACTGTGAAGAGGAAAGTTTGTGATGAATGACCCCATAGATTTGGGGTTTAAAATGCAATCAAGCTGTTTTATTTTAGGGGTTTAGTGAAGGCGGGTGATTTTTGACCCTTAGGACAAGTGGTGTTTACAGAAAGTTAAGACAACACAAGGGTTACGATATTGTACGTGCAAAATTTCCCAACTGTGGGACCAATACAGGATCGTCTTATCTTATATTACATATTTTTTGGATATTTTGACCATTTTAAGGGCATGTTTCCCTCTTTTTCTTCCACGTAACACATGTGGTATTGTGATGCACTCTAGATGACTGATGCAATATGTTACAGTTTATTTGGTACACCTGTAGGATCTCATGCAATCCAATATAAAGTCCTATATTCTATCCTGTCTTGGTGAACGTTAACACTTCTGTTGGTGTGCGATGATTATACTATGGTATTTTTTGGGGCCATTGTTGCCATTGAGTGGTGTTTCTAATACCCTGCTCCCCTCACATATGTATTTCTTAATACATACTGCTGCTGTTTGAAAGCAAAATGCCGGTTTAATATTTACTTTTTTTGTTTTCCAAAGTCTTTCTGAAGTTGAATTAACACCATTCGCTATTCATTTTTTTAATGTTTTGCAGCTGTTTGTACAAGGTTTATTGTGAAACCACACACTCAAAACCTGCTTAGAATGAGCGTGTGTAGCATGGAATGTACAGACATGAAAAAGACTTATCCCTCCTGGTCTGCTCATTTTGTTAAAACATGTCAATTTCAAACAATATCTTCCACACATTCTTCTTATGCTACGGAGAAGCTTAATTAGCATTTATAGATTTTTTATTTTTTTTAAAGGATTTCAAAGTGGCACAGGGTGTGCACGTTTCACAGTTCAGTACTCGTCAGCAGACAAATAAGAATCCCTCGACACCACACAGAGGACATGCTCTCACCTCAAACTGACAGTCTGCAATGTCAATTGATATTTCAGGATTCTCTATGAAACACCTAAACACAGCTAATACTGGAGCTGCAGACTCTTTCAAGCCGACTGGCCTGTTCCATTCTAGTGCCAGCTGTACCAACTGTGTTTGTAATACAGCTGTCTGCGCACACGCTCGCACGCACGCACGCTCGCACACACGCTCGCACACACGCTCGCACGCACTAAATTGCCCTTGAAGTTGCTTCCTTTCAGCCACTTTAACCAGCCGATGTATTCAGAGAGGAGCCACAGAGTTCCACTTCAAAAGCTTCAACACACACGAGCGCCAGCATCCGCATTAGTTCGTGCGCACTGACACGCACACACTCCCACGGCTTCACCCACTCGCTGCTGAAGTTGATTACGGCAGGCGGCGACTCAGTGGGAGTGGGTCACGGATAGCCGACTTTGTGTTTTCAGTTGTTGTGACTCTGGAGAACCACAACAGCACACCGAGGCAGCTTTTTTTCTGTTTAAATTAGCAGCTAGATACCTGCCCTGTTGCCTTTGAATGCTGTAAGGAATTAAATGGGTACTTTAACTTTCAGGAAAAATGCTACTTCACTTCGGTGACGACATCGTGCTGAAAGACTCACAAAAACTGCACAGCGGATGCATTTCACACTCAAATAAAACGGCGGGCTGTGAACATAGTACACTGTGTAGTAAATAAGGACTGATTTTGCACACGGCCGTGGTCAGAACAGCTTAAGGCGCGCTTAAAGAAGGCGGTAGCTCTTGGTAACTGGAACTCACACTTTTCATCGGGGTGGTGGCAAACTGAGAAAAGGAAAGAATGGATGCATCCTAAGTAGGTGCAAAGTTCTGTAGGCATTGAAAAAAAAAAGGGAAACTATTGTAGCGCAGAGAAATTTGTAAAAAGCTTTGGCTCACTAACAAATGAATATAGGTTTCTAAAATCGCCATGAAAGGCTCCCAGTTGACAATCTCCTCCTTCATCTGGGTCCATTGACTCATCTAAACAATCATGGCCTCAAACCAGAAATGATTTCTTGTGCACTCGCTCCCTCTCACAACACAAAAACTCTTTCACGTCTAATGTCACATGGCGACCATTATCACGCACTGCTGGGTGCATCCCAATGCATCACGGGAAAGGGTACGCGCAAAGTGCCAAAGGTCAAACGCTGTACATTTTTAAAAAGGCTTTCAGCTCGCCTCAACTCAGGCTTAACTAACAACTATTACTCCGGTCAGCAGGCTCCCTGCAGAGTCGCGTTAGTTCGGTCGGCAATCCAGGAAAGCAATTACTGAGAGAAAGACTGAAAACATCGGTTTCCCCACTTTCTGACACCGATGAAGAGCGGAGAAGTGCAAATGGGGAGACATAGAGGGAATAGGTTCAGTATCAATTAGCCGGGGTGCTTATCTTTTTGAAACATCTTGTGTGTTTGCTTTGCTTGGGGGGGGGGGGGGGGGGAGATCAAATACCTCGATATTAATATTGCTACTATCTTATAGGGTTGACCATCGGTGCTGTTACACAATATTTACACAATGACATGTGGATACAATGACTAAGTGGGTAAAGGCAAATAATAGAACAGATGATCACATCTTTTTACTGTAATGCAGCCTTTAAAAGCAGGAAAAGACAACAGTTATGCCATATATTACCATATCCAAAATCGAACCGCATATACAGTATAGCCTCATATGATAATATCAATATAATATTGAAACATTGTCCAGCCCTGCATGTAGTGTACAGCACTTCGAGTGGTCGGAAGACTAGAAAGGCGCTATATAAGTGCAAGAGAAAGTATAACTAAAGTTACAGTTCATAAAAACCACACACACAAACTAACAGCTTGAGTGTGCTGATTCGACTCACAGATTGTAGAGTCTGCCGTCTACTGTCGAGGCCCAGAATTAAAGTACTTATGTTAAAAAATATATATCTACCACAGTCAGAGCCATCCTCTGCTGAGAGGCTGCTGTGTGCTCTTCAGCCCACTATACCGGATTAAAGCACTCTCAAGTGAATATCACATAATCCCACCTAAAAAAGAAAGTAGTGTAGCTTCAGCAGCAGCTGTGCGTCCTGTCCCGATATATTTTCTATGCGGGCTGAAGGTATGAATTAATGTTGCACGGTGTATCGATACTAAAAAGGTACCACGGCACCCGTACGTTAAAAACGATACGATTTTGCATATTTTTAGTATCGATACTTCATTAAAATAGCGCGATCAGAGCGCACTCACTGTTCTGCTCCCTGTCATGCTGCCTGCAGGCATTGACTGCAAGGGGGCGGGGCTGCCCAGCACTCACACAGCAACAGGCAGCGCTCACACACAGCGAGTGCTGCAGGGGAGACATGCATCAAGGTCCGTGTACGTTTTGATAGTCTGTTTTACCGTTCAGTCGAAAAAACGACTATACGGAAATACCATTGTATTCTCGTTTTTCGTTTCAAACCAAAAACGGAAAAACTAAACCAAAAACGGAAATGGAGGTCCGTGTATGGTCCCCACTGACATACAGAGACCCGTCTGCAAAACTTGTTTCAAAGCCACAGACCAAGGGAGGCAACACGTCTAACATGGCAAAGCACCTTTCAGACAGACACCCCGAACTTTTCAAAGAGTTCAAAGAACGACAGGTAAGCAAATGTGATTATAAACATGAACACCCCCAAACTCACCCATAGACAGCTAACACGAGTAGCCTTAGCCTAGTTTGACGACAAGCCTATATGATCATGAGGTCACAATGCACACAAAAGTGTACTAAATGAAACACAATTGATGCACAATGGCTACATGCTGGTGGATCTTGAGCCAATTATTTTTATTTTTAGTTAAGGAAAAATAATTATTCCATGAATTAAGATAAAATATGAAGTGAAAATATCAAACTCACTATGCAAGTAAATGAAGCATTGTTTATCCACCCACTCCCACAGACAGATGCCAGCAGAGTCAGCAGCAACACAGAGCCAGAGTTACCTTCCAGCTGTGTTTGAAAGCCAGCGGAAAGATGCGAAGAGGTTAAACATTAATATTAATGCCATTTGTTAAGTGTTCAAAAAGCTGGGCAGGAACAAGCTGGTAAAAAAGGGAACCGTACAGATGTTTTATTTATTACTATTATAGATAAATATACCAGTATCGTATTTGTGGTATTGTATCGAATTATGGTATCGTATCGTAAGTATCGGGTATCGTGATATTTATGGCAGGTATCGTATCGAAGTCATAATTTTGGTATCGTGACAACCCTAGTATGAATATGATTATGGAGACTATAACCATATCTGAGACGCGATGGGGAGGCTTCGCAAGTGAACCGTCTGCCTGTCAATGACTGCAGTCACCGTTTGGCACCGAATTTGTGTCCGGCAATGAAACAGAATTATAGATACGATCACCCCGATTGTGCCAGTGAAGCCTCACCTTGTCTCTCAGATGATGTTCCGCCGCATCGATATTCAAAGGGTCATCGAAGTTCAACAGGTCCTGGAGGAGAGAGGAGGGGAGGAGAGAGGAGGAGAGGGGAGGAGAGAGGAGGAGAGGAGAGGAGAGAGAAAAGGTTCAGAGTGTGAACCCACAAGTGAACAATCATGAATAGAAGATCTTTGCAAAGTTCAATACTTCTATGTGTGGGTCACATTTTTTCACAAAAGAAAAAGAAAAAAAGCTGCTAAAGGAGATATTGCCTGCCGCAGCACTATTTGCTGTCTGCAATGTCACCCCGGATTCTGCAACTGCGGCAACAAAACAGTATAATTATGCTGAAGTGATGCCACGCACAACTAATCGCGGCAAGATGCGGAGTGCTGTTCGAGAGATAAAATATATATTTTTTTAAAAGATGGATGGTCTGAGAGGCTGTTTCCTGATTATGAGGTAAGATTTAGGGCACGACCGCACATCAATGCATATTACCGTCCCCATTATCACCACAGACACACTGAGGACCTCAGGGGAAGGGTGGATGCTTTCGAAATGCGCTCGATGATAGACTTATGCAAGCTTGCAATTAGCAGAGTGTGCATATTTTGGAGTAAACAAAATAATGTGTTTACTTTCAGCTGCTTACTCAGCTGCATCCAAAATGTTTAGTTAAACTATTGAAACTAAAACGTATATTATTGTCTAATTTAGCATATCCTCCATTCCATTTAATCAAAAAACCCAGAACCAGCTGGGGGTGAATTTCCACAAGCATAATGTGCAATCAATTTGGTTTTTATTTTCCCTTATCACCTCAAATTTCTCTTCATACTGAGAAAAATAATTTAACTTATTACAGCTGTAAAGAGAGATGAACAACAGCCTTACATAGAGTCAGCATCAGTGTCTGTTAAAAGAGAGCTCCCTGGTCTTTTCATTATTTCCTCATTTAACAACATGAAACTGTGTGCGCATACACAACCATTGTTTTTTTCCTAAAACCTGCACAGACTGTTCATGCGCTGGCTGTTTGCCCTGTCAGTGTGATGTAGGAAGTTCAGTTTCTAACAACAAAGCAATGTTAATAAAAAACAAGCACAACTTACAGTAAACAAGGAGTTCAATCCCCAGACAATGTCCTGGAAAAAAACAAATGGAAAAATATGAATGATCAAATAGTATCACAGTTTCAATATATTCATGAAAACATACACACCTCACAGAGGAGCCCAGTACAATTAGACCAAAAATAAAAAAGTCTTAATTCTTACTTTATTATATAGTATGGATATAGTATATCACCAATCTTGTGAATAAACTTGGAATATATAAAGTATGAAGGAAGCGAATAATCCCTCATAATTTCGTGGGAGGGCAATTTAATATCTAATATTATTATAAATTCCTTTTAGTCGTATGGTTAAAAGAAAGATCTGTTCAAAGCAGAGGCACAGAATCACCGAAGTTAAAAATCATCAAATCCCTGAATCCTGTCTGCAGGAGCCATGAGACTCTTTAATGTACCGCCGTAACATGCAGGCTGTGATTCTACAGGAGCTCAGACAGCAGCTATAGGCTGAAGGGTTCTGTGTAAGGAAAAACAAACACGGCAACATAATAGCCTTTTTTCTTCTTTTTTTTTTTTTTTACTGTTTGTTCAAAGCTATTTTTGTCACCTCTCTGCATCACTAATGTCCCCGTCGTCATCCCGTGCATGGCAGCTACATCCAAGAGCTCCTCACTGAGAGCCAGGTCTTATAAACATGGATAGATGCTCTGTGTCCGTGTTGTCTGTGCTTTCATCAACAGCTAATGAAGAAGACGAGTACCTGCTCGTCTCTTCGGCTAGCTGTGTTGTTAGATTGCTGCTAGTTCCTGAACTCGGTCTGCGATGGTGTTTCTTCACAAACTGACATTTGTAAAAGTCTGTATCTGATCGGAGCTCACCTGCTCACATACCTTTAGCATGCACTGGGCTGTAGCTTTTGTAAATATATTCTGCTGTGATTACAGTCTGCCTTTTAATTCTTGGACAATTTTATGTTTTTCTTGGAGGCTAAATTTAGCTCCGTGTTTGGTGTCAAAATGCCGACGTGGATAGTATTCCTTCTTCACCGACACGCATCATAACACAGAAGACAGACCCATTTTTCTCCTTGCAGCACAAACATGTATTCGCTTTCCCATCTAAAATTACATTTTCTTCCCTCTGCATCAATTTTTCTCTTCGTGGACATTTTGGGATTATTTGTCGATCTTTTTCAACTCAATCACTTGTTGGAAAACCGCTTTACGGGCTGGGCTGTTCCCTCTCCTGTCCACCTGTTGTGATAGTTTTAATGTCGGTACACAGACAACATGCTATCTCAGAATTTCAACTTTCTATCTCATAATTTCGACCATGGGGATACTTTTATTTCAAAGTCTAACTTTAAATTTATTTTCCAAAATGTAAAAAAATAAAAAAATAAAACATAACATTTTTTTTGCTGGCGGATTCGCGGGCCACATTAAATGACGTGACGGGCCTTGAGTTTGACACCTGTGACTTAGAGGAACAAGTGAAATCCCAGCTAAGAACAGCAGTGACATGGTGGCGGAATGTAACAGAGAGCAGCTAATAAGGGCCGATGTATTTCACTGGGAGCAGCTGTAAACAACAGTCAGCGGGTGCACCGATGGAGGATTTCAAGATAATGATTTCAGGGATTCTATTCAGTTATGTTTTGCTCATTCCACACACAAGTATTTATTTAATTTACATAGTGAAATTAATCTTTGAGGTAGCAAAATGTCTGTTTGCTAAGTGTGATACAAGCAAAGGAAATGTAAAATAGCTCCCGACTGAAACCCACCACAAAGAACAATGTATTGCTTTTTCTCTGTTCCCGTCTCCTTTGTACATTGTGATATATTTAATTAACAAACAAACAAAAAAGAAAACATTCTATTTGTTACATTCCTTGTATATTGCAACCAAACTAATCACCAACTTTTATTACAGTCAGCCTATTATCAGAGGCCTCATTTCTAAAAAGCCGAGGTATAATCTTCAGAAGGTAGTTTGTGAGCTGCAGTGAAACATCTCAGCCCATAAACAATCAAAAGACAACACAAGGGCTGTGAGTAAGGAGAAGTCCGCCCGCCGCCAGGCTAATTCATGTAGTGTAAAAGCGTTGAAGTGGAGGAGAGTGGCGACAGAAGAGGGACATCATCACCCACTCGAAAAACTCCCACAATCCTTTCTGACTCGCAGCTTTTTGCACTTGCTATTTTTTTCCACACACTATTTGGTGCGATCACAGGGCCACTCGCTGACACGCGAGCCCGAGCCCGGCCGCTCTCACGCTCATGTGACCACGTGCACGTCTGCATTTGAGTAAACAACGATGATGGGCTGTGCTAAACTCGGACCAGGAGCACGAAACAAACATTCGCCGACTGTCGGACACGGGCCGAAGAGCCAAGACAACACATCTATGAGCGACATCAAAAGGTCCGTGTGCTCTCCGTCCGAGCATGCCAACATTAAGCTACTAAGGAAGCAAAACTGAACCGTGAAGAAAAAAAAATGTTCAATGCCGTACAAACCAAACAGTGGTCTTGTTGAACCACCGTTATTAAAAATAGACATGCTAAATATTTGATGAGGAGACATAGAAGAGGCAATTACGTGAATGTAGGCCTACTTAACCATTAAGCAGCCTGCCTTATTTCATGTTTAAAATCAGTGTTATGGCTTCATATAATATAGAAATATCTGTCATTACTATTTTTATATAGTCATGACCATATTACTATATGTTGGAGATCAAACCCAGTGGAAATGTTTGTCTTTCTTCTCCCTAATGCGCAAAAACAACCGGAACCAAAACAACCGTGACCCAAAAACCGCAATACAAACAGAACCGTAGGCTTGTTTAACCGCTGCACAACTATAAGCTACCTGAGCTTAAGAGGCGCGACGCGTAACGAAACAGCGTACGCTGTCTTTACACAGACAGCGTACGCTGTCTTTACACAGACAGCGTACGCTGTCTTTACACAGACATCGATTCTGCTCGGATACCATCTTCTCTGCCGGGTAAACAGGGGGAACAACTCTGTCCCGCCGTTCCGTCTCTGTGCCTTTTATACAGAACACCATGCCTTAATAGTCCCGCCTTAACCGGGCTGTGTGCAAGGTGCAGAACTGCTTTGTTGCACCAGAAAATCAGCAACACAGGAGGTTAAATTGTCCCATTTTTCTGCTCTCCACTTTTACAGTGAGCAGATACGGCAGCTTTAATTCATCTATTTGAAAGGTGAAACGTTGCACAAATGCATTTTGTGCCTATTACATGAACGCTACAATGCCAAAGAGTGTGTATAATGAGCCTGACTGTGTGCTCACTGAATAGTGTTGCTATAATGAACACAAACACACTCGAAAATGAGCACATATTATGTATGCAAAACTGCTTTCCTCACAGCGACTTCTTCCAATCAATGGCGAGGAAGAGAAGTATTCAAAACAATACACAACTGAGACTTGAATATTTCATAGATGACAAGCCATCTGTGTTTTTCAGAGCAAAATCACCTAATTTTGTCACCATCCTACCTTTCACAGTAAACCACACAAGTGTTCTTTGGCTGTGACACAAAACAAGTGGTTGTTGGCAAAAGCAAATCATTTTCCCAGGAAAAGAGCCAACCACATAAACATTCACACCACGTAACATTTTCTTTTTTACATTGCTCATTTGGTTATTTCTTTAACTCATACCCTAATACACTTAGCTGTCATTAGCATCTTGTTGTTTGTGTCTGAATGCCTGGTGTAAAAGTTGATCTGTAGCAGGGCATCAGGCAATCTCAACAGCTCTCATAATGAAAGTGTGGACGTGGATTAGAGCATGTTTTTTTGATCAAGTGCTTTCACTGATTGCTTGAGTTTTTGCTGTCGATAGACAACGCTGACCAGGATATAACTTAATCAAGGCTTAGATAGAATTTAGAAACCAGCACATCATAATTGAGCTGCACATCAAATTGCACACCATTTCACTTCATGAAAAGATATTGAAGAGCGAAAATAACGGAAATGGTCGAATGGTCAGTTAGCAACCCCATTAGTTCGTTAGCATAGCTTGGTCGCCAACGGGACATTATAAGAGACATGATTGTTCCATCGACTTCAGTCTTGTAACCGTCTGCTAACTGTTGCTTTTTAGTGGAACAGTTTTTACTCCAAAGTGAATTTGCGCAGCACAGCTACTAAGCTACGATAGCATACTGTCAGAGGTCACCACTGTCAAAACTTTTGGTAAACGGCGGAAACTTGCATGTTAAAGTTCATCAGAGTTGAACTCTACGCGGAACATAAGCATAGATTCATTTCAGTGAAGCGATTGCACTGGAGTTAATTGATTTTCCTACGAAAGAGTTGGTGTTATAAACCTGCTGTTCTCAGACCTAAATCCAGTAACACAACATCAGGACAACAACGTAAATGTTGCGTTAAATCAAACCATCAACACTTGCATTACAATAATTTGTTACGGGAGGATAAAATGTGTTTACTTTAACGTTACCTTTCAACCTGTTAATCCAAACCTTGTAGATACCAATGATGTGGTGAAGAACTTTTTTGGGATAGTAATAATGTAATAAGCGACCAGGCAATTTTGTTTATGCACACAAACCATTTCACGTTTTAGATATGTATCTATTGCCGTCCCTTTTTTTGTGTGATGTTAACATAAAAAAATTGAAGACATGACATAAAGGTTCCAGTATCACCATTAAAGTGTCCACTCCAGCTGAACATTGGATCTGACCACAGACTGCTATCACATTGGAGCCTGATTTTAATTCATATAAAAATAACTGTTTATGACAAAGCAATTTGATTTTGAGCTAAACTTGTATTGCCTGTTTTCCTTGCTGTATCATGTGATGGACATCATGCAGAGTGCAACATAATGTGTTCAGGGGTATGGGGACACTGAACCGATCATGATGACATTACCATAGCTTAAACTTTAGCTTGACGGTTCTTAATTACATGGAACGTGTTCTTCATTCTGTACAGGAAGGCTACGGCTTCTTCTGAAAGCAGAGAAAGAAGACCCCCCCAAAGTGTGCTAATGTTTGCAGACAACACCAGAAACAAGGAAAAAGGAGAGGGGTAACCTGGATTGAAACAAACCCTTAAAACTAAAAAAAAAAAAATAGGGAGAGAACCCTTAAGGATAAGACAGATCCTGACAATAACTAGAAGTCTTGGCAGGAAACTCAAGAGGTTTAAAAGCATTTAATAATATCCTGTTGGACCCTAGCCCTATTTTTAGCCCTCTGCTCAAAAATTGCATACCAATACTCAAGAGAGTCCCCAGCTCTAACTACAAGGTCTATTTTAATAATTTTGATGCTAGAATACTGGTAACACTTGTGAGATGTGTTGAATTGTGTAAATATTGTGTATATGTTACTGGTTAATAACTGATACACTTATGGCACAGCTCAAATTGAAAAATTTCCAGGTTCGCCTGAAAAAAAGCACTTGTATTGAACATATTTCTTTTTAATAATGCAGCTGCAAGCCTAAAAATACGCCACAGACATAGAACAACACGTTTTACATGTCCCCACAACATATTTTACTTCGATTGAGTGAAGCATGCCAGCATAAATGGTCATAAAAATCAAAATTTTGATTTTCGGAACCAGCTGTTGCATTGCTGTATACTAATTTTATATACTATATAACTAAATATTAACTATATATTCACTTTTCTTATCACTAAGAGTGTTCAATAATCCTAATAAAGCAGTTTAACACCATTTTGAATAATTTTGAGCAGTTATGATGTGTCATATCTGTCATTCATAACAATAAATGGCTCATGTGTGTCTATGTGACCCTGGTAAGGCCTGTGCTTGGCCGATTTACTCGTGTGAGACCTTTTTAGATGCGGGATAGTCCAACGGGAGCCATGCGGGGGTGTTTGAGAATCTCCGTGTCTGTTTACTGACTAAAAATCTTAAAATGCTGGGCGAACCCCCCTCTCTACATGGATTGCTCCACCTCACAGAATCGTCTGCCATTTTGTGATTCATTCCGCCAGCGCATTGATCTCACTCACAGGCATGCAGCACCACATGGAGGAAAGAGCTGCGCCGAAATCCGCTGGAATAAATCCGTTTTACATCGCCAAAACGTAAGTTTTTTTTACCCAATTTTTTTTCTCATGACCTGTGGCTGATGTTGGCATGTATACCCATAACTTTTGAACGGTTTGAAAGAGAGTAATTTCGACGCCGCTACTCGTTTCCGGGTCGAATTATGAGCCTGCTAAATGTGCTCATCCGCCATGTGCGGTCCCTGCTTCGTGATGAGAGAGCCATAGAGAGAGCATAGGTCGTCGATTTTTGGCCAAAATTGTGGCGAATCTTCTAGATATCTTCCAGATATGATATTAGTTCATGTATAATTGTGTTTGCAGTGTTTACAATGGCTGGTATGATGATGTTGCTCGGACTTTTCCCGTTAATTCGATATTTAATATGTCTGGAGCAACAATCATATTTCTTTATGAAAAATGCTTTCTACGACACGCTGAATGCTACACACTCTAAAACAGACCCCCGTGGGGGGCTCTCGGGTCCAAAGGGAATGGATGATCCTCTAGACCTCAAGAGAATCTGGAACTGAAGGTAGGAGGGCCTAATCTAACCCGCTAGATGATTTGTTACACAGAACGATCAGAAAAGCCGTCATTGGCAACATTTTCAAAAAAATACTTGGCAGGCGATTGGATGGACCATCGGCCAATCAAACTCTTGCTGAAGCCAGTCGGGAGAAGAGCAAGAACATCTTTACTATTGAGAAAAGCCTTCAGTGCCATTCTTTGCTCCTCTTTCAATGAAGACAGGTAACGCATTACTTCCACTTCTAAAGGCAACTGCATCCAGCATGTATACGTTTACATATTTCATAATTACAAACGCACCCCAGTGCAGTGACTGAGAGGAATGTTGATCTGGCTCTGCCTCCCTGCAGAGAAGCACAGTCAGGTGTAGATTGGATCAGAATGCTTATTATTCATGGAAGGTAGAGCTTCACTGTATAACTACATTCAGTTCCACAAGGTAGTCGCCATCAAAGGTAATTTTAGCCAAATCTTGAATCGTGATAGCAGACGTGCCCCACTACCACTTTTTTTTCAAGTACAAGTACTTACATTTGGGCACTTGCCGAGACAGAGTACCGATATGAGTACTTAATAATACTAGAATACAGTTCTTACAATAACTTTTTAACGGTGTTTCATTTTCATCAGATGTTTGTCACTTTCTGACTGTATCAAGTGAAATACACAAAATGATGACATTTCAACATTTAACATTCCAGAAAAAAAATGCCCACAGTAAAAAAAAGTTCTTCAAGAGAGTAACGTGTTGTTTCATCTTTAGATTCTGCATTCATATGCATTCTGCAGAATCGGTAGGCAACAGGACAAGATTTGGGCATCGGAAGCATTCTGGTTACCGTTTGTAGTCCGAGTAGTATTGACCAATCAAGGTGAAGCCTGCTTTGGTTGAGTACAGGTAAACAGTTCGTGCTGAGAGCAAATAAAGCAGAACGCATTGGCCAAAATGAAATCTGGGAACCCATCGGCTATCGCCTGATGATGATTTTGCCTATTATTGGTTTAAAATGAACTTGTAAACTGGCTACTTTTGCTTTTGAAACAATCCGAACAATGAATTAGCATCTCAGGTTGCTAATTGGAATGTTTACAATGAGCGGCACACGGAAGAGGAAGTCTTGGCCCGGATATCCGCTGGATACACCGAAGAACCCTCGAAACATAGCCGAAGAGTTCCTATTGCTTTTTCTTTAATAAAGACACATTCTCTTGAATAAATACAATTAATTTACCTGTAAAGTTCTAGTGGGGGCCCAGCCTGTGCCATCAATAGAGTGTTCCCGCAATAAGCTGAAATAAAATAAAAAAGAAACAGTGTCAATACATGTATGTTATCAAAGTCACTTTGTGGCAGCTTGTCGTTGTACGTTGTTGCCCTCATGCAACGCCAAAGGTTACAAACTCAAAGACCACTGTATATAAAAGCTGTGACACAGCTGTATCTGGGTGAGAAGGGATGTCTAGCTTAGGGAATACTGTATATTTACGGTTTCCATCCACTTCTTAGCAGGAAGAACAATAATGTAACATAAAATAAAACATGTGTAGGAAGCATTACCTCAAGCAGATCTCTCCAGTCTCTGTGATGTTAGGATGCCATATTCTGGTCAGACATCTCACTTTAGGAGGCTGAAACACGAGCGACATTTTTATTCACTGAATGATTTCATTTGATTTTAAACAAACTTTTAATATACACTATGTGGTATATTTTCAGGTCTTACTCAGTACAGCGAAGACCCCAAGTGTATTTGTCTTAGATGAAAACCAGATGTGCAGGAGACCAGGGGCAGAAGGGTGGATGTGTAGAATGAGGAGGCCACATACATTCTCTTATGTTCCGCCCAGATGTAAACATAACATGTACCCTATATAAAGATGAAGCGAGCGCCCTAGAAGGAGGGACTTTCGGATTCGACTTGAGACCTCCGGACGATCTAGACGTCCGTAATGGCATGTGTTGCTTGTTTGTAATAAACTTTATTATACCAGCAAGAACAGTGTCCACGGAGCATCCTTCCTCATCACTTCAGCAGAACTGTCGCATGCAAGATACGACATAGATGGCGGCACGAACAAGATCGGGAGTGGCCTGGCAGTTTCCTACTACGACTTCACATACGGTGAGATCTCTCGATTGAATGCTGGTCATTAATTGGGGCTGTTATGTGGAATTGTTATGTGGAGTTGCTTGGACACACCGTAAATTAAGAACCTTCTTGTTATGGACATGTCCTGTTGATTTGATGTTTAAAGTGAGGCTCCGTGCTAAATTTAATGAAAAAAAAAAAAAAAAAAAGGGGGAAGATGAAAAAGGAAAGAAGAAAAAGGAATAGTTTAGAATAGCTTCATGGTAACGATAAGGTGTGCTAAACAGTATCGTGCAAGATTAATGAAGAGGGGCCCTCAACTTCTTAACGGTAAGACACATGCATATTAGTCACTGCGTAACGATGGCTCTGACATAGTCCGGAATTAAGTTAGAAAAACAAAAGAGGGGGAAACCTGGATCCAGGTAATTTGAATAAATAAATGTAAAAGGTTAAAGGAAAGAGTGATAAGGAAATAAAGGAAATGATCATATGATTGAGCCGCAAATCAGATAGGTAGAGCCCTCAAGTGTAGGAGCATGTAGTACGGGCCGCGTAAAACCTGAAACGACATCTTATGGTCAGTTTAGTAACTGGAGAGTGTAAATTCACAAATTCGATTGACTGTTACCACTCTGACATTTGTTGACGAACGGTGTCTGATGCAGCCTCTCATCGAATATTTACACCTCAGAGGTAGCATAAATTTTATAAGAAAAAGGAAATATAGCGGCAAAAAGCATGCTGTGTGAATGAAGGCGAAAAGAATGTGTGTGTGTGTTTACTTTGGGATTGAGCAGAGAGGGAGAATGGGTGTGCGTAGAAGTACTGAAAGAATGTGTGTGTGTGTTTACTTTGGGATTGAGCAGAGAGGGAGAATGGGTGTGCGTAGAAGTGCTGAAAAAATATGTGTGTGAAACTTAGCTGCTGATGTGTTCCAGATGTGGGCTAGAAAAATGCATAGGATGAGAATAGATATTTTAAAAGAAAGAAAAAACATATTATGATTGAATAAACGTACATAGGTGGTGATTTTAGAACGGGACATTTAATAATTTGAAAGGACAGATATGTGGCCCGATGTATTTTATAAAACAATGAGCTTCGTGTGAGAAGACGTAATGAATTGAACGATGTATTTTATAAAACAATGAGCTTCGTGTGAGAAGACGTAATGAATTGAAAGATGTATTTTATAAAACAATGAGCTTCGTGTGAGAAGACGTAATGAATTGAACGATGTATTTTATAAAACAATGAGCTTCGTTTGAGAAGACGTAATGAATTGAACGATGTATTTTATAAAACAATGAGCTTCGTTTGAGAAGACTAATGAATTGAACGATGTATTTTATAAAACAATGAGCTTCGTTTGAGAAGACTAATGAATTGAACGAGTCAGTAAATAAAACATGAGCTCTTCTTAAAAGGGACGTAAAATAACAAATGAGCTGTTAAATGCACAATGAACTTCGTTTAAGAAGGGTAGAATTTGACACCCCCCCCCTCACTCGTCTCAAAATTCCCTCCAGATGGAGGTCGGAATGTGGGAATGGAAAGGCGTTCGGTGATGATAAAACGCTCTTGGGAGATACAGAGAATTTCTTTGCCATTTGAACTGTTTGGGTTCAGTTGGAGTTCACTAAATGCTACAATGTTTAGGTAAGGGGGTTCAACTTAGGAATAATATTTATGTATGCTGTTAACGGGACCGAAGGGGTTCATAAGAGACTAAATCATTGCCTGTTTCTTGTCTGTTATGTCATTTACGGTGAATGAGAATTGACAAGGGGAGGCAAGGCAGTGGACCGGCACATCACGGAGTGTGGCTGGCTGACGTCCAAGGGGAGGCTTACGTTTCAATCTACTAAGGGCCGGTACAAATTTATCTACAGACTCTTTAGCAGTCGTAGGTAATATTGATGGTACACATATAAACCTGCTTTCATTTATAAGCCTAAGAGGATACTGACCTGCTCCTATACACATGAAAGAATACATGCTCTAGGCAGATAGGAGAAATAAATAAATAAATAAATAAATAGAAAACTTGGCAACTGATTGACCAGTTAATGCATTTAATTAATTAATGGCATATGATTGTTTGGTCTAACCTCTGCTGACAATTGCAGATGTCCATTTTTGTTATCGTGCGTGGTTTGTTCTGATCTGTGCTGTGGTGTACATCAATATGGTGACTGTCTGATGATTTGAGCTGAATATTGGATAATTGATTAATTTGTTGACTGATTGATTGATTGATTGGATAATTGATTGGTTTGTTAATTGGTTAATTTGTTAATTGGATAATTGATTGATTGGTTGATTGGATAAATTGATAATTGGTTAATTGGTTAATTTGTTAATTGGATAATTGGTTAATTTAAGGGGGGAAGTAATCTAAATAGCCTTGAGTAGTTTTAATTGTAGCAATTAATTCTTAAAGTACAATAACGGAAAATAAGAGGAAGTCATTATAATGGGAAAAAAGAACACTAAAAATCCAAAAGTAATCACTCCTGTTGAAGTGGTACAGAAGAATAATCCTCTAATTAGAGGCATTGCAAACATTGCAAAAATATCGGAAAAATGGCATAAACGCTGGCCTGAAATTGACCAACCATGGCCAGTGGAGGGGACTCTTAACCCAGATGTAATTAAAATAATGCTGGTACTTGTATCAACATACAAGGCAGAGCAAAAGAAGGAAAAAAAGAGGAGAAAACGCAAGGAGAAGAGGCAAGTGGAGCTTGGCATTCTCCAGTTGTTTGAAAAAGAGAGGACAGAGAGCAAACGAAGAGGGAACGTACAGAGAAGGAGCAGAAAGAAAAGGAGAAGAGAGAGAAAGCAAAAAAGACAGGGAGAGAAGAGAGTATGAGAAAGAGCGAAAAGAGAGAGAGCTGAAAGAGAGGGATAGAAGGAAAGGGAGCAAAGTGAAAAAGAGATACAGGAGAGAGAGCAGAGAGAGAGGGAGAAGGAGAGAACAGATAAAGAGAGAGAAAAGAGAGACACTTTTGGGAAGAGATGCGATGTGTAAATTGGGGTGTACAATAAAGTGTAAACCAGACGGCTGTCAGGTTGAAATGCCAAACGAGAGTGTTCACCAATTATTGATGACAACAGAGACTGAAGCTTCTACAGTATGTTGGATCGGAAATCTTAATGAAGATTTTCTTGAGCCAGTTAAGTTGTGGGAAAAGTTTATCATCGTAAATATGCCCAACGCGCAGCTTCCAGAGTATCCATTTCACTGCACGCTCAAGTATTTCAAAAAAGATGCTCAAGCATACGCAGAAGAATGGTTGAGTCAACAACCAAAACAAGTTCAACTAAATTCGGGCTGTATAATTTTGGGACCACAAGGAGCAGCTATGAAGATACACAGAAATGACTATTTGGACAAAGAGTTTGATATCGAGAAGAGTGTGCCACATGTGACCTTGTGGGTGTGTGAAGAACATACGCCGAAGCAAGTGGGAGAAATGATGGCGGAGGCAGAAGAAGCTGTTTTTACACCCGTAACAGAGAATCTTGCCATCTGGAAGAGCGAGGATCAGAGGTTCATTAAGATCATGATCTCTGCTCAAGGACAAGGACAGCCACATGCTGTGCGAATGACACATGAGCCAATCTGTAGTACTAAGATGGACTCAGACCCAATGAGAGAAGAGATGCTACAACAAGTTCCAGAAGGTTTGTGGGCTCGGCATAGTACTGATATTGGACTTGTGAAGTCAGCTGTTGGGATCTGGCCCTAGTCTAGAAGCACCCATGCTCCTTCCTGTCATACAACGTCTGATGGAAAACTCCAAGATGAATGACTACACCTCCCAGCACAGCAGAAACCTGATGCTGGTCCCTCATTGGCCAAGAAAGGGCCCCCCACTGGTTGTGCCACCTGGTTTATAAGCCTGAGCACAGCTAGAATTCTTTCTCTTCCGTCCAGACACCGCTGGTGTAAGGAGATCCACAAGGCTCTCTTCACCCCGGACTCGTCCAGGGGACAAGAAGATCCACGAGGAACCGCGGCCTCCTCAAATCCTATCAGGTCACATGCAACATTCGCTGGTCGAACAGACTGTGTTTTATTTTGAGTTTTGGATCCTGTAGTGCGAGAACGGATAACTTCTATGCCCCGTTCTCCCACCCTTTTTGTGTACACACCGCCGGCAGAAGGTAACAATCGTTCCTCGCCGAAGATTTCCGGGAAGGACGACCCAAACCTCGTCCCTCAGCCGAAGTTAAAAAGCCCCTCTCTGCAGCGAGGAGGCCGAGTCTGCGCCAGCCAGCCCCGAGGCCGCGCCACCGAGAGCCAGCAGCTACTCGAGGACCGAGTGATCCCCACCACGGGAAACGTACCCCACCGAACAAAGCTTCTACAAGTAAGAGTTACTGGTATCTGGGCCTAGCTTAGCTTAGCTTAGCATTAGCTTAATTTAGCCTATTCGTTATGTCGTTGTTATTCCTGTATCTTGTTACGTTAAGTTACGGTCGTGTTATAACGTGTTATTGCGCAAGCATCGCGGACCACGGAGTCCCGTTATATTGTGTATTTCCTGCCGTAACTGTTTGCATTAGATCCGTCGCTGCTAGTGGATGTGGAGGTTGTGATTTTATCATTTCAAAGACCAAAACCACGGTGGCGGAGCCTCGTCTCGCCGACCGAGTTTCGGGGTGATAAGAGAGCAATACTCGCATCTCACCGCCGTGATAAAGATCTGTTTGTTTTGGGGATTCTTTTATTTTGTTTTTGGTTTTATTCTCTCTTCTTTAAATCGGCTCTGTGAGTGAGATCTAGAACCGCAACTATCACCGTACAAGCGTGACCGGTCGGTTCAGAATCCGACCGCAGAGTTTACGAGTGATCAGCTGTTCCTCACATTCTCACTGCAGCGCCGAGCACCGCACTCGGAGCTCTCGATTTTCTCTCTCTCTCTCTCTCTCTCTACTAACCCGCACACACACGTAGTTAGAGCTACTGATTTTGGGTGAACCTCTCAGACTCGTGATTACTTAATCTCTGACCCCTACCCACATGGTACACCGTCCCACGTGGTTCTAGCAGCCACCTCTCAGCCATTTTGGTCGCCGGTCTCTAGACTCACCATCTTGGCCTGTAGGCTCACACGCCCTATTGAGATTAACCACCATCACTGTTGAGTAGGCTCCCCCCTCCCCCTTTCTTTACACACACACACACACACACACACACACACACACACACACACACACACACACACACACACACACACACACACACACACACACACACACACACACACACACACACACACACACACACACACACACACACACACACACACACGTGCATATATTGATACACATATCCTTACCCCACTTTATTCATTTGACTTTAGGTATTAGATATATAATTGTATGATAGTGTTTGTTGATTTTGACAGTACTTGATTTGATCATTTATTATTTTATTTAATAAACTCTGTTATATTTTAAAGAGCAGTCGTCTGTGATTACTTGTGCATATGTGTGTAATAATAACTGGATGTAGTGGCCTGTGCTCGAACTTAAACCTTCACTTTCACTCCGAATATGTAATAGTACTCAGACTATTGACATTATGAGTGAACGCTAATTATGAGACTTAGTTTTATTGTTTGGTTATTGGTCCCTGTTCGCAGGGTGGTGCCCCGTTGTTATTAATAATCATTAATAATTGTTACTGACATTAATATTTCTATTGATGTCAAGAATTTAATTTCTTAGATGCTGATAAACCAAACACGCTCCTCTACGTTCCCAACACAGCTCAACCAGTAAGAGTTGAACTCCGACCAGGAGTCAAACCACCTTGGAAGAACCAGTATCCACTGAGTGAAGAGGCAATCCGAGGAATTGAACCACAGATTGAAGGACTTTTGAAGGCGGGTGTTTTAAGAATAACACAGGACCCGCAGAGCAACACGCCTTTGTTGCCAATAAAGAAGCCAGATAATTCATATCGCCTGACACATGATTTAAGAGCGGTCAATGAAGTGGTGGTTGATTTTCAAGCAGAAGTACCGGATCCACATACTTTGTTAGCCCAACTTCCGCCAAATGCGACACATTTCACAGTGTTAGATTTATGTGGTGCGTTTTTCAGTGTTCCACTTAGTAGGGAAAGCCAAAGCTTATTTGGGTTCACGTACAATGGACAATCTTATGAGTATGAGAGACTGCCACAAGGGTTCAAACATAGTCCTCACATTTTCAATAAAATAGTGAAAGACGATTTGGAGGGAATAGAGCAGGTATTAACAAGTAATGTAATTGAATATGTGGACGACATCATCATTTGTTCACCGGATGAGGAGACATGTCATAAGGACTCAACTAAATTGCTACAAATACTGGCAGAGAAGGGTCACAAGGCCTCTCTGAAGAAACTGCAGTATTGTAAGGAGAAGGTAACTTATTTGGGTCAAACAATAACGCAGGGACACAGAAGCATCTCTGAGAGTCATGTGGAGGCTATTCGCAAGGCTCCAAAACCCAGAACAGTTCGAGAGATGATGACATTTCTTGGTATTGCAGGATATTCTTCAGCATGGGTTGAGGATTATGCTAGCTTGACAGGGCCTTTGAGAGCTATGATTAAAGATACTGGGAATGCTAAGCTACACTGTAATCTGTCCTTTACACGATGGCCTTTTGGCATTTGAAACGACAAAACAGGTGGGGACTTCCAGATCGAATATCCTCAGACAATGGGAAAGAGTTTGTGGATAAGACGGTGAAATTGATTTTGCAAAAACTTGGAATTAAACAACGTCTGGGTGCAGTCTATCATTCGCAAAGTCAAGGGATGTGCGAAAGAATGAATGGTGTTCTGAAAAATCGTATTGTCAAAATATGCCAGCACACGGGATCCAGAAACAACTAAGAACATTCATACAACTACTCAGACTACTACTCTAGCTATGACTACAAAGGGGATGAATGCTACAACAGTGACGACATCTGTGGCACCTACGACATTTGTAAACATAACGCGGACATCTAATATGACATCTAGGACATTTAAGGATGTGATTAATGCAACCCAGAAGCTAATATCAAAAATAGAGCCTAGCGTGAACAACAGTAATGACATGGTTGAAGTTAGAGAACAAAGGATGGAAGAGAAGCATGTAGAGTCATCCATGACAGCTCAGAGGACTATTTCAAACGTAGATAATAACTTTGGTGACTCTGATCAGGCACCAGAGTACATGATGGATCAATACCATACAGTACAAAAGAGGGACACTAAATGGAAGGCATTGCAGTGTTAGTTCAGATTTTGGTAGCGCTCGTTCTGTCGTTGTGTGTGATGTTTTGTTTTTGTACGCTGTTGTTGACCTTTGCAAAGGCAATGATAATTAGATGGGTTGGAGTTGTGCTACCCGGCGATCAAACTCTGATGCCATTATTACACGAAGCTGACACGGACATGGATGAGGATGACGCAATAAAGATCGAAGTGGTGGAGGAATATCCATTTTGAATATCTCATGATTATAATCCTATTATTTACCTCTGTTATTGCTTGCGTAGTTTGTAGTGTTGATTTTGTTTTGCTCTTTCGAGACGTTATTTAGTCTCGAAGGGGGGGGTATGGAAACAAATGAACAATATGATTAATGGACATTATGAGTTATAATCTCACATTTTACTTATAGAAGTGTTATTATTCGGTGTTTGATGTGTTAATGTGTATCTGTTCTGTATGCAAAAGATACTGGCCTTCTTTTCTTTCATTCTAGAACATATTGGGGGAAGACCACTGTGAGGGTGGTGGATTGTCAGGGACTCCGATGGGCTGAATGGATTCAGACACTTCAAACATGAAAACATGAAAATCTGAAGGACTCTGAACGTGGACTGGCGATACAACATCCAGATTCAAGACATCTTCGATACTACACCTGAGTCACGGCTGCTGAGAAACTGCAGCGTTATACAGTCTTATGTCTTCACTGAAATGTTACATTAGTATTATTAAAAATGAATTTTCATCTTTGTATATTAAATGCTTGGGAAATGATGGTTTCTAAATATAATGGGACCTCGGATGTTTTCTTTTTCTCGATGTTTAGGGACAGTGGGGTAGGCAGGAAAAGGTCCAATAGAAAGGTGCGATGGGTCGACCAGCCTGACTTTGGACATTGTTTTGTTTTGATTTGCTGAGTGTTCCATATGTATTTGCTTAAGTCATTTCCTTACACAAATTGCTAAATTTCTCATTTCAGTGTTTTGGAGTATTACTTATGGTTGCCTTGGCAGAGGGACCGTGAGAGAATTTTCCTGTTTACATTGTTTAATGGATATTTCAAGAAAAAATTAGCTGCCTAACAGGTTTTTCACTCTCACTTTTATATACTCCGTACCGTTGCTTTAATGTTAAAAAGGACGGGTTGTTAATTTTGTCATGATCATACACTTGTATGTCTCTTCTGTTATTTTTTCGAGACTTTGTGTAAGTCTCGAAGGGGGGAATATGTGGTATATTTTCAGGTCTTACTCAGTACAGCGAAGACCCCAAGTGTATTTGTCTTAGATGAAAACCAGATGTGCAGGAGACCAGGGGCAGAAGGGTGGATGTGTAGAATGAGGAGGCCACATACATTCTCTTATGTTCCGCCCAGATGTAAACATAACATGTACCCTATATAAAGATGAAGCGAGCGCCCTAGAAGGAGGGACTTTCGGATTCGACTTGAGACCTCCGGACGATCTAGACGTCCGTAATGGCATGTGTTGCTTGTTTGTAATAAACTTTATTATACCAGCAAGAACAGTGTCCACGGAGCATCCTTCCTCATCACTTCAGCAGAACTGTCGCATGCAAGATACGACAACTAGTCTGAGAATATGTATGTGATACAAGTCTTTGCTGAAGGTATAATAGAGAAAACAAGTTGAATTGAAGGCTGAGGGTTGAGTGTGAACAGGAAAATACTACATTGCAGTAAAGAGGCATTGGTGAATGGACGTGCTTTATTAGCGTTTGGCCTCAGAATTAAATCAGAGCATAACGTCAAGTACACGTTTTCATCATTATGTAAGTATGATGTAGTGATGTATAAAGACATTTTTCTTCTACTATAACACAGTTATATAATTACCACTTCAATGATTTGGGGTTTTGTGAGCTATTTTGATATTAAACCGAGGTAAGATCCTCAATGACTCTTTTCTTTTCTAGGTAGATAATGTGCAAAATGCTCGCCAAACCAATTCATTGGTATTGTCAACCATGTAGACACACAAATAGACATTTGGCCAAGAAGAGGCAACAAGGCCATAAAATAAATAAATTAAAGAAACTACAGTATTTGCCTCTCTGGTTAAAATATTTCCTGTAAAATGTGTATTTTCCCATTTTTGAGAGATTCTTAAGTCGTGAGCAGTCAAATAAAGCAGCCTTCAAAACTCAGGCCAGTGTCCACACATGGTGTATTCACTGTTGTTGGTCAACATGGACGCTTCTGTGCCTTCTGAGTCTGCATACGCTCCATGTCCCACTGTGCTTTTGGGCTTTAAACTTTTAGTTAGACAATTTTCAGATAGGGGAAGGCAGACCTGCATGTTTCAAAATATCTACACATTTAGAATAAAATGTACTTTTTGACTTTTTACAAATCTAAGACATCCAGTATGACTGCTCTCATAAGGTTAAACAATAACATCTTTGAATATTAGCGTTGCATACTGCAATAGCATAAACACAAAAGTCATTTTTCCTGATTAGTATAAGCAACACAAGCTGTTGTAAAATGACTGTTGGAACTTCACCATGTGGCTGAAACAAAGGAAGAGGCCTGTTATTGTTCATATATGTTAACAATCCTATTGATATTAATACTTGTATTGATATCAATGATTTAGTTTTCATACTTGCTAATAACCACACCTGCCAGATCCCAACAACTACAATCATGTAATGGTTTTTCATTGTCTTGGTCACACTGAAGCTGTGGCAGTGATGGAGAAAGGAGGATGCAAATAATAATACCGAGAGAGCTCAGGAAAAGCTGTGAAGAACAGGTCGTATCGATTGCCTCCATACACACCAACACCTCTTTACTGCAATGTAGTATTTTCCTATTGTTCACACTCAATATTCAACCTTCAACTCAACTTGTAGGAGACCCTGCTGCAGTAATACGCTGCTCTTCATGTGTTTTCATACGATCCTCAAGATCGTCATCCCAAAACGAACTCAAACATTGTTTTGGTTAACTTGATGCATAGAAACCTAATTACTCCACATTTGTAAAAGATTCCACTGCCTTTGTCGACTGATTCGATGTCTTGAGTAAGACTCACCTGCTGTAATAATTAGTCTCTATAGTTACTAGCAGAGTAAACAGGTATCGTTCCCCTGGCTCACTTTAACTATAGAGAGCTGCAGGGATGACGTATTGTAGGCCAACCTGGAAGTTAGCATCACAGTGGTTCCCTCGACATAAAGCCAATGGAAAAGCCAATTTCCATTGGATTTTGGATCATTGCAGAAAATTATCTCTGGCAAACACACGTCTTGTTCAGCGAGATAATCTCCACAAATAAACACTACTTTAATGATTTTTGAAAGGTGAACGCAATCAGTAGAAGTAAAAAGCTAACGTTAGGCTATAAATTAACTATACCACAGTCACATGAGCGTAAGTACACAGTACAAGGCTGTAAAGGCGGCCCAGTGTTTGGTGTGATGATGTTTAGTAGTCTGCGTTAGCGACTTTAGTTAGCAACCACCTTTTTTAAAGACATGTCAAAGATTCTCAATTCACGAGAGAGAGTGTTATTTAGCGGCTGATTTTATTTCGTAAAACAAAGCGTTAAAATCTCTAAACTTGTGTTGCCACAGACCTTATTTCAGGCATCTAACCAAAAACCCATTGACTTCAAGACGAGGGAGCCGAAAGCGCAAAAATGCTGCCTCCTATCCAGGATTTAGGACTCATTCCTTCCACATACTATATTTTTGTACAATGTAGCCGCATTATTATATCTAACATCATGTTAATAAGCAGTAATAGGCCTACCGATGAGGAATGCTGCTGAACATTTCTGTCTGGGCACATTGCTCTTCCCACAGGAGCAATTCTCCACTTGAACGCCGCTAGGCCTTCCTTCATGAATCGATTAACCTTTCATGATTGAATGCTTATTATTTATCATTCTGTGGCAGGCGCCATAAAACGGCAACAGGTGGCTGCATGTAGAGGAAACAGTGTGTGTGATGAAAGACGAAGATACAAAGCAGACGTACATGTGCAGGGATACATAGAGACACCAACAAAAGACAGATTCTCACACACACACACACACACACACTGGCATGGTGAGTTAAGCCTGTGTAGCAAGAATTAACAGGCTAACAGATAAAGAAAAAGGTGAACAGAGGATCTTCAACCTGTGAAGGTCAGGTGGAAAAATTATGCAGTATATTCTGCAGAGCTTCCACGCAGAGAATAGAAAAATCTATTGCTCAGTACCCTGATATTCCTGTATGAACTTTAATGAAAGGAAATGGGATTTTTAGAACACCATGCACATATTTTTAGTTCATTATTTGAACTGACTTCATGCACAAATCAGCATGACAGAACATAACAGACCACATCCGACGGCAAATCTGGAGTCGTTATTTTCATGGGCCAAAACAGGAAGCTGCCGACTGATGCTGATGACACAGATACACAGGTGGGCATGCAGACATACAAACACACAAGCAGACACGCAAATGAGAAATAACTGGAACGCTCACCACCATGTTATAGGCTTCGGGGACGTCTATTTCAAACTGAAACCTTCCACTTTGGTAGTAACCCTCATCTGGAAGAAGACGGAGGGAGACAGAGGACAAAGGTTTTCAATAATCTACACACATTACATTACAGGTTAAGTTTAATGACACTCCAATTTATACATTTCTGTAGAAACAGGGCCTTCAATTGTTGTCATACACTGCTGATCAGGGTTTAAAACATGTGTCGGAGACATGTTTTAAAGTATCATGCAGTGGAAAAAAAAAAAAAGATAAAAAAAACCTTAAGAGCTAATCTTTAACACAAAGACCTAAACCCAAAAGAGAATAGTTGCTTGTAAAACTGGAAAATAGCCAAAGGAGCAGATGAGTCGATAGATAAGTAGATTTTCACTTGGTTTTCATGTTTCCCACACGTTCAAAAAAAAAAGTAGTTTAGAGTGCACAGGTTCTTCTGGCAATGAAGACAGCCCAGAAAATGCATCTTGAAACGGCAAAGTATCATATTTTCTTCAATGAGAAGCAAAAGCAGAAATGATGAACCGGTTTGGGTGGAAGATTGAAGTCCATTCTTCAAACGATGAATGATAAAGGGTCTGTGTAGCTGTGCTGCTAAAAGTACCGGTGAGCAGATGAAAAACGATCCTCGAAGTCCAGTTTGAATATTAACAATCCATCTCTACAATTGCAAGATTAATATTAGAATAAAGTCACAAAGTAATCTATTTAGAATGAGTACAAGCTCGTATTTGATTTGCCAAATTGGTCTCCCTGAAATGGAGGTTGCGTCTCTCTCGACCAGCTCAACCAAGATCAAATATGTGTGTGACAGGAGAGTAAATGAGGGCACCTGTAGGTCAAAACACAACGCTGGCTTAATCCTCTGTTTCCATCTCGCAATGGCCGACGACGTTTCACGCAGACACACCTAATACCCTACACTAGTGGACGAGGACAGATGCAGAGAGGGCCACATGCAGGTGGAGAGCATGTACGATCATTCGTGTACGCACCTCGTAAATTTTGATATTTCTTCGTCGATTTGCTGCGACCTTTGTTTGACTAGTTTATATATCTGGCTGCAGCTCTTTCAGGGATCAGAGGAGGACAAGTTGGAGATCAGATTTGGACAGAAAGAAGAAGAAAAAAATAACTGCCTGTTAGAGCTCACACAGGTAGACTGATACTCTTGGCAACTTCTGATTGAACTCAAGAAAGTGAGAGACAAATAGTGAGCCGTGTGTTGTCTCTAAATAAGTAGCTTGCTCAGCTGTCGAACATGGACCACATACCAAAATGCACATCTGTGCTATATTTCAAACTGTCTCATTCACATATGTGGAGAGGCAAACGTCTGATTTACACCTTAAAATTATATGCAATTCAAATTTACAAAAAAAATAAAGATACCACAGTCCTTTCAATGCTGCTGACACGGTATTAATAACACTTAAAACTGTGTTTCAGAGCAAATGGTTTCAATTCAAAACTGGCATGAAGGCATCAGCAGCACCCCACCCCTCCCTCCTTTCGTACTCAAACACTGGGCAATTTGAGATAAGGCCTTTGTAAGAGGGCTACCTAAACCTCACCCAGATTCCATTCAGGGCAACAAAGACGGGGGTCCAATTTAATTAGACTGCACAAACAGCCTCCCCTGTATTATAAATGAGACGAGGGAGGACAACACTGTGAGAAATAGAGATACAGCTTCAACAAACTTTCAAGTCCAAAAGAGGATGAAGAAAGAATCAGTGACGCGTCAACAACCAAGCGACGGGCGGACAGAAAAAGGGACAAAAGAGAGCAACAAACTGAAAGAAAGGAGAGCATCTACTGACTGACAGAGGCAGTCAGAGGTCATAAATAATTCATGAGTGTCTTCAGTAAACTGGAACAATCAGTCTTTTCTGTCACAAGACACTGCAAACTGTACACACACTGACACACACACATATTCAAAAAACTAAACTCCAACTCTTCAGGGAAAATAGATTCTAGACATAATATGTTCGGGAGCCCAAAGGTTCAAACAGAAAGATGCAACTTAGTTGGTAAAAGGAACAGTGTGTAGCATTTAGGGGGATCTGTCGCCAGAGAGTTTACTAATAATAAGAATGTTTTTTTGAGTGTATAATCACCTGAAAATAAGTATCGTTGGTTTTTTGTTACCTTAAAATGAGCCGTTTATATTTAGACACAGAGCGAGTCATCTACATGGAGCCAGCCGCCATGTTTCTACAGTAGCCCAGAAGGGACAAACCAAATGCCGGCTTGCTATCGGAAACGTCACCGCTAGATGGCGCCAAATCCAACACACTTTAATGGAAGGAAACTCTTACAAGATGCTTATAGACGGCTGTGGCTCAGTGGTAGAGCAGGGTCGTCCTTCACCAATCGGCGGTTCGATCCCCGGCTCCATTAGTCCGTGTCGATGTGTCTTTGGGCAACAGGTGTGAATGATTAGTTAGCGTCCTGATTGGCAGGTGGCACCTTGAATGGTAGCTCCTGCCATCAGTGTATGAATGGGTGAATGACATGTAGTGTTAGAACGCTTTGAGTGGTCGAAAGACTAGAAAGGTACAGTCCATTTACCATTTACCCTGAAGGGACAAACCAAACGCTGGCTTGCTATTGGCAACCGCTAGATGGCGCCAAATCTAGAAGGAAACTCTCACAAGATGCTTATTTACTTCTGCTGATGCTTATCAGGTAACCATGGTAATCATGTTAAATTATTTAGCATAACATATGTTATGCTAAATCATCCATCCTTCAACGCAGTCTGAAAACACCCGTTACTTAAAATGTAAACTGAGCTCTTGTCCGGATCAACAATTTTGACGACCTAACTGCATCGAAGAAAACGTCCCGTGAGGAAGAAATCAGCCATCATACCCGGATTAATTAGCATAATTGGGATTTCCCCCTGTAGGAAGGAGGAGTGAAGCGGAGTTTACAGGTACAGGGGCATGACTGGTGTTGACAAATAATTACACGTCCATAAAATGTGAGCACAATAAAGAGTGACAGCTTACCTGAAAGAACGTTTTAAGGTTAAAAAGGGACACTAAAATGCGTTACTGAAAACAATTGAGGTGACGCAGTAACAAGAATTTTGATTCACATTTGATCGGGGGCTTTGCTAGCAGTGATTCACAGCTGCGGAAGAGACTTCTGATTTGTTTGTTTTTCTTTGGGGTTGAGTTGGAGTTGAATGCCATTAGGAACACCAAGAGGAGGCGGAGGAACTTGATTTTTTTTTTTTTTTTTTACAGATTACCAAGTGTTGCTTTGACAGAAGATTGATTCCCACCAGATATGCATGTACAGTTGTGTGAAAAAGTGTTTGCCCCCTTCCTGATTTCTTCCCCTTCCACCTCTGAATGGCTTAAGAAAAACAAAATGAAGACTTTGGAGTGGCCTAGTCAAAGTCCTGACCTGAATCCGATTGAGATGCTGTGGCATGACCTTAAAAAGGCGGTTCATGCTCAAAAACCCTCCAATGTGGCTGAATTACAACAATTCTGCAAAGATGAGTGGGCCAAAATTCCTCTACAGCGCTGTAAAAGACTCATTGCCAGTTATCGCAAATGCTTGATTGCAGTTGTTGCTGCTAAGGGTGGCCCAACCAGTTATTAGGTTTAGGGGGCAATCACTTTTTCACACAGGGCCATGTAGGTTTGGATTTTTTTTCCCCCTTAATAATAAAAACCTTCATTTAAAAACTGCATTTTGTGTTTACTTGTGTTATCTTTGTCTAATATTTCAATTTGTTTGATGATCTGAAACATTTAAGTGTGACAAAAAAAAATAAGAAATCAGGAAGGGGGCAAACACTTTTTCACACAACTGTATATGTTGTATATATTATTTGTCTCAATAAGAAAAAAAGGTTGAACATGACTAAACTATACTTTTTGCTATTATGTACTTTTTTTTTTCAACACACACTAGGACCTCTTGCTGACCCTTACATATGGCCGATCTCCAAAAGAGTATTGCTAATGTATCAAAGTTTGCAGGTTTCTGCAGGAATGTGCACAACAATACGTCAATTATTCGTACGCAAATGGAGCAGGAAACAAGTTCTCATGCGAAACACAAAGACGACGCAATTTTCCTTCATTATTGCATTTCTAATAATCCAAACAGTGACATGTGAGGATGCGTTCACCCGAGTGTTGCTGCTGTCCCCATTCCTCAGAGAGACAGGAGTCCGGAGCAGCGGGGTCACGACACAGAGCGGTTGCATGGGAAAAGGAAAGGAAACTAAAGAGGCGTTCCAACTGATCAGAGCTCGAAAAACATCACTGATTCCCCCACACATTTTCAGTTGTTGTTTTTTTTGTAGCAAAATAAAAAATTGAGTAATGATTCATGACTACTGTTCATCCAAAGTAAACAGAGGAACTGCAGTTCTCGTGAGAAAGGTGGAGAACAAAAAGAGAAGGAAACACAAAAGAAAAAAGGAAGAAGCACTTACGTGAGCCTTGAGCTGTAAACTCTCCCCATGACTTTACCTTACATTGGTTTGGATATGAGAGATATTTGACAACCTGCATCCTGAGGGCGAGTTCCCTTTGCAATTGTTATTTTCCTGACCACTTCCCCGCAGTGCAAATGAATGCTTCCGTGTGTGTAATGCCTAGTTACCAAACTGCAAACGGAAAAGGAAATTTGACAGCACAGTATGAAGACGGCAGAAAAAATGAGACACCTTGCATCTACTACAACTACAGAGACACACCGAGATGACTTGAGGTGCTATTTTTCTTCTATTAATATACTTCCATTACATTTATTTTGTTTGTCCTGTAAAATATATGAAATGTAGTTAATGGATTACTGTTAATACTTTTCTACCAGCTGGTAGAAAAGGGGAGAAATCAGACAGGTCTACAGAAAAATATATTCACAGACTTTCCCTCTCACGGGTCACACTGAGGCCTCTACATGAGCATTTTTGTTTACATGCTTATTTCCCTTAATGTACTGTATTCGGTCTGACTCCAGAGTAGCATGGTCCCCTGGCTGTAGTATAAAGATGATAAACTGAGGGCTGTGTGTTGTGTGTGTGTGAGCTACACACCAGATGTGATGGAAGGCAAACACAGAGAGAGCAGAGAGAGAGAGAGAGAGAGAGAGAGAGAGAGAGAGAGAGAGAGAGAGAGAGAGAGAGAGAGAGAGAGAGAGAGAGAGAGATTAAACAAGGTAGGAAATACTAAAAGAGAAAAGAGCAAGAGAAAGGAAGTAAAGGGTGGGAAGAGGGGAGGAGACGTTAGGGGAGACAGAGGCCCTGAATAATTGAGGAACTTTCTCTGACAACTCAATCTCCTTTTCAACTCCTCTTCAAGAACATGACACCAAAATCTTCTCTCTAATTGCTGAACTTTGTTTTTCTCTGCTAGATTTTGCTGACAAAGACCTTTGTGAAAACTTAGCTGGCGACGCAGAGCCTATGCGACACACACACACACACACACACACACACACACACACACACACACACACACACACACACACACACACACACACACACACACACACACACACACACACACACACACACACACACACACACACACACACACACACACACACACACACACCATTAAATTAATTCACCACTCACTTAAACATCAAGATATCCTAACATCTTAGTGTGCAGAAAATGGATGCAGTGACTTCTGTAAACTCTCGTTACAAATGTAATAGACAAAATAAGACGCACCAGATAAAAAGACCAATGACAAAATTCGGTGACCAGATCTCTTCAACCACACAGAACATTTTGTAATATTAGCCTCGTCCTCGTCATCTTACGAAAAGTGATTCCTCATCTTTTCTTGCATCTTTTTACGAATGTCCAGCAACACGTGTCAATTTCTGCTCGTCAATGTGAACAAAGTCTTTTCAAAATAAACTTCCTTCGTCTCAGGGAACAACTTAGTTTTTAGGTTTAGGCGACAAAACTACTCGTTTAGGTTTCGGAAAAAATCGTGGCTTGGGTTCAAAATAACTGCAGAAGTGGCGTTACAAATGAATCGATGTTGTGACTGCTGGTCTCCTGGACTAAAGTGCAGAGTTTTGTCAGTCATTACACTTCCTTGTTTTGTGATTAAGTGGAATAAATTTAAAAAATATATTTTGTGGGATATGTACATTACTTTTATTGCTGTATTAGCCTGAATTTAATTGAAAATGGACTCCTACTTGTATAGCTCCTTTCTAGTCTTACGACCACTCAAAGCGCTCCTACGTGAGCAATTTGGGGTCAAGTGTCTCGCCCAAGGACACATCGACATGGACTGGAGAGGAGCCGGGGGTCTGACCGCCGATCTTCTGATTGAAGGATAAACCCCCCCCCCCCCCCCCCACACAGAGTTGTGCGCACACATTTCTGTTGTTACAAGGGATTACTAACAGGATTATTACTTTCAGTTGTACCTCCAAATAAAGTGGTTCAGATAGTCTGGGACAATGTTGCCAAAACTTACAAACTAGATTTAGATGAATTCATTTGAGATTAGTCAACAATGTGTCAGGTGTCTGATTATGGTCCAAAAAGTGTTTGACAATAACGTGTGACTCTATCTCTCTTTCTTTGTCCCTCTCTTTTCATTGCTCACGTCGCTCACAGACAAACACAGAGCCATGTTTGTCTCAGTCTCTTGTGCGGCTTGTGTCCTCCTTGAAGTGAGAAGGTAACATTGGGCTCGAGGACGGAGAGAGAGAGTGTGTCTGACGAACACAGAGCAGGTAAGAGGAGACTCCGGAGACTCGTGGTAATCCCACACCAGCGTGCTGGGTGTGTCCAGTATTCCACAGGTGGCCCATTTTGCGTGGAACACTGCTGAGCAAGCAGACTGCACTCGGGGAATAACGACGGTGCGGCAGTCGAAGTACGGAGAGGACTGGAGTGCCCGTTTCAAGAGAACACTTCAAGACACACATGGACCAACCAACATGTGCGGTCTCCCACCACATCGCACACAACATACTTCCCCCGAAACCACTCAAACCCTGCATCTTGTACGAAATGAGAAAGCAGTGGATATGGCTGTTGGCGGCTCAGAGTGCTTTCACATTTAACCTTTTCGGTTTGGTAAAAAAATTAACTCGGGTTAGTACGGTTCGTTTGGGCTGATGGGAAAGCTGTCGATCCAACAATGAATGCTAATCAACACGTAGGCACATCAGCGCAGGTGTTTTTCCCTCATTAATAGGTCGAAAGCTGTTAAAACTGCTGTGCTTGTATCCGACTCAGTGTACTTTTTCAGTTCATTGAGTCCAGACAGTGATCCCGCAGAAATAAGCCGGCCGTCTGAGAGCGCTCAAAGGGGGCTTTTGTACACTCCTGTCTCAGCCTGTTATGAGTCATTATTCATGACATGCAGTCGATTTGCAGTCTAATAACACACAGCAAGTTTAAGGTGGTTTCTGGACCGTTTGCATCCTGCACTTTTCCTGAGCTTTGATACGGGGGTTAATTAAATCGCAACCCTAATTAAAAACTCTACACCAGCAGACTTGATCGGTGCTCACCTTTTTCTTCAGATATTTGAGTCTGATTGAAAATGCGTTTGATTCTAAGACAACATCAAATTCAGAGCCCGCCGATATAATGAGCAACCAACAACGCTGCTGCATGCCGTCAACAGAGCAGTTATGAAATGATTGAAGCAGTTAGAAAAAGAGGTGATTTTTCTCTTACCGGGAGACACTGCCAGCTGAAAATTATGCAGCTTGTCCTCATCTGGGAAACTGGCTTTGCATGTACCTGGACGAGAACAAATAAGGGGAGGGGTGTTAGTTATTAGGGTCAAAGGTGAAAGCCAGGAGCAGCTGTGTGAAGGTCTATCATTAGTTTTGATTACTTGACTGTGTGTCAAATAGTGGCATTAACATCAGTGATATATTGTATCTGTATTAAATCCTTCCTGAGCCTGTGTGTTCACACAGACTGCAGGATTTATGCCTTGGGACTCCGTGTGGCACCACATTCCCCCCTGGTGTTCAAGGACGTGTACTGTGCTCAAGATGGGAGAGCTTTTTGTTTTTAAACCATGTTCATGTGTAAGAAGTTTTCAATCAAACTTATCGCATCAGCTCCTTTCACCGAGTAACCCCCCAGAACGCTGTGTGTGTGTAAAACATATTGTTTGTGGCGATGAGTGTAATGAATGCGCAGGAAACACTGAATAAAAAAGTGAATCTGCTTTTTAGTCGGGCAGTAAAACACAGCACTCTACAAGCAGCTGAAGATCATTTTATCACAGCTGAAAGATTATCACGTTCCCCAGCAATCATCAGCCGTATCAAATAGCATTATGCAGGATTTAAAGCATGAATTAAAAATCAAAGTAAAAGAATGTGTGTATGTGTCGATGTGTCAAGGTCTGTGGTAATGTAGGAGGGATGATATTATAGCAGAATATCAATGTTTATTTGATTTAGATACTGTTTTTTCTGCAACATAGACATGCTTAAACTCCAAACTCATTTAGCTTAAGGCCTCTTCTTCTGCAGTGGAAAAGGACCGACTATCTGTACATGACTCCTATGACAGGTCTGTAACACTCGTCCAGTCTAAGTGTCCATATAGAGTGAACCCTGACTACACCAGCACCTTTCTGAAAGGTTCAGAGACGTTCAGCTTGGACAGCTCGGAGCAGCCGCTCAAAGAAGTTGGAGCGCTCTGAGAAAAGAGGCTGGGTGCAGAGCTTTTTCTCTATGGGAGCGCGAGCGGTTTACAATTGTAAACAAAAGACCCTGGTGCAGAGAAGAAAAAACGCTATATGCGTAAAATCTTCTCAAAATCGCTTGAACAAATATGTTCAGACGAGTCGTTGGTTTGTTCTCTGTGTTTTGAAAGCACCACTGCTCACTCAGAGAAGACTCTAGAAAACAGCTTCTCTCTTTTATTTTTCCTGAGCTCCTGTCTGCCCAGAACGGTGAAAGTCCTTCAGTGTCGTACGGCAAGTCCACATCCACGGCACAAAGCACAAGTGTTGAAGCCTCATGAAAATCAATACTTTCCACAGGACCATATTTCATCACTATTGCTGGTAATGGAGAACGGATCGGGATGAGCATTACAGTCAAGGAGAGCAGGATGCTTTTCTTAAGCGGTGCACATCCTCATTCAATACGCATGACAATAACCAGATACGTGAGGAATGAAGATCTGATATAGTCATTTAAATTCTCAAATAATAGCCAGAACTAAAAAGTAGTTTAGGGGGTTGGAGTCTGTCTGTAGAAATAAATCCTGAGGCCAGAACGTATAATAAGCATGAAACACGTCCAAGGCTTAGAACGCATTTGATTATATACACACGAGCGTGGCTCATTTCACTCATTTATGTGGGTGTGCTGGACGATCTGGTTAAATAAATACTTTATTAAATACTCTTGATTTCGAAACAGTATCAGACCTATTCATTCATAAACAGAATTAACTGTTTTGAGACATTTACGGTGAAAAAAATAATCCTATTCTGACTGAATAGCTTTATGCCACTGCAATGCAGTTTAAAGTACTGTTAGAAATGACCTACACCTAAAAGCATTAAAGCAAAATGTTAGAAAATGGAGTGCATCTGTGGGGTTGGTTTTGTCTTCGTGCCTTATCTGAAACATTTGCAGAATTGTTTTAATATCCCAAAACACAAAATGTATTAATAATGATCAACCAAGTCTGAAACAATACATCAAGCCACCTTAATCCTCATTAATTGATATCGTAACATAAAGAATGTTTTTTTTTTTTCCTGAGTTGAGAAGATTTAAGAACTTGGAGGACACTATTTACTTTACGTCGGCTGTTTATTTAATATTTCTGTCCCTTTACGTCAGTTATTCAGCTCTCACACTTTCAGATGTGGGGCTGCTGAACAAACATTAATGCAAACATGGGGAGGAATGCAAAGTCAGAGGGAGTCTGACTGAACTGAGAGCGGTGTGTGTGGAAGTGGAAAGCATACTCACTAGGGAGATTGGCTTCAAGTTCTGCAACTTCTATTGAGAGAAAAAGAAAAAGAGTCATGAATAAGGGAGGAGAGAAGATGGTAAAGACAGAGAGCCCCACACACACACACACACACACACACACACACACACACACACACACACACACACACACACACACACACACACACACACACACACACACACACACACACACACACACACACACACAAAAGCATAACGTCTAATATGCAAGTTGTAAAATGCGTGACACAACACAATGCTGCAGAGGAACAACAATGATTGGCTGGTAACAGAAGGGAGGAGGAAAAAACAAAAAGAGAGGAAGGAAACGACAAGTGAGGAGCAGAGGGTGTTGCCTCTGCATCAAGTCTGGTTGGATTTGTTTTTTAAACACTCACAGGTTCTCTTGTTGTGTTTTCACACCACCGACACTCCTTTCAACGTGTTTATGCATCAGCTGGTTTAACACTTCAACACTTAACAAAAAAAGACAACGGGGGGGACGGGGGACGTGCTTGGTCTCTCTGTTGTTGCTTGTGTGAATGCTGAGGATTTACCAATGTTATTTTTACAAACATTGTCATGCATTCAGATCATTAAGAGGTTGTTTCAGTGGTTCTCAGCTGTGTAGCGTTAACACTGGTGTGCCTCACAGTTATATCGACCGCTTTAGTTTTTGTCTGTAAACTCCCAGTAATATATGTGTTATTAGACAAGCACTGCATTACTTTTCTCACATTTAGTTATTTTGCATGGCCACTGAAGCTCTTTGAAGAGTAATGATCGGTACCGGGGATGCACCAACAGCAACATCGGGCCGATACTGACTCAAACAGCTGGATGGGGTGTCGATGACAACGGGGCTAATCTATTCAGTTCAACTCCATGTACTACATACATTACTATATAGTACACTATTCGGATACTATACGGAATTTTAATTTCTGTTTCGACCAATTTGTTGCTACATTAAAAAGGTTGGTGTAAGATATATTATTTTAATAATAAATAATTAAATACATTTATATGCATCTATTTATTTGCTACATTTTGTTTTACAAAGTTAAGCTAAGAGAGACAGAAAAGCAAGTCCCTCTGATGTCGTACTAGAGGGCATTAGACAGGTGCTTGTGAGATTACATCCACCCACACTTCTATAGAACTCTATATGATATTGGACCAGCATTGGACAAACCACTTTTGAATCTACTCTACACCAAATTATAGCCTTCGTTTCACCGGTCATAGTGATTGGGTATAATAATGCCATCAAGTATATGTATGGACTAAAGCAAAGACAGGTGAGAACCCAGAGAGGTAAAAACATGATGGGAAATGGTAGCCGGCACAAGGAGGACAGCCGCTTGAAATTTAGAGGAGGAGAGAGGAGACAGGTGCCTGGAAGCTGCATCTCAAGGCAGCGAGAGAAGTACCTATAAATAAAACCCAGGCAGAAACATGGTCAGAGAGAAAGAAGAGGAATAAAGAGACAGAGGTAGAAACAGAAAAAAGAAACAGAAGGAGAAGTCCAAACATCCGTGGAGGAAGCGGAGCATGAATTTATATTTCTGTATTGAAATAAACCACAAAACAGTTAAGAAACAACTTTGTTAGGGCCTATAGTGTCTGTCTATAAGTATTTAGCTCGCCATGAGTTTGTATAAAAGAAAACGATGCAAGCTGACAAAGTGATGGACGAAGCGGATGGCGACCTGGGTACCTTTGGTAAGGAGGCGGTCCCTGATGGAGACCCTGTGGGCGGAGTCGGAGGCTCCCGAGGCACGGCTCGTCTTTCCCCCGTCGTCCCTCTTCAGCTTACTGGCCAACGTAAGCATGGCTGCTGTGATCTGCCTCGGTCTACCCCACGCCTGGAGCGCTACGCTGCTCAAGCCTGACAATCACACAGACCGTGAAGAAGAAATGAGACAATATATAATAGAGGGGGGAGAAAAAAAGTGCTTATAATATTCAAATATAAAGTCACACTGGTTTCCTCTCACAGGCCAAAAGACGCGTACGAGAGGTGAACTGGCAACTTTAAAATCGCTCGCCGATTGTGAATGTGAATGGCAGTCTGTGTAGATGTTTCAGTCCTGTGATAGACCGCCGACCTGTTCGGGTCCAATGAGTTGGAATAGGCTCCACCCAAACACCACACACAACAAGTGGATATACGTAATAAATAGGCTGAATAAGTGAAAAACAATACCGATGAGTCTTGTTGTAGGAGAATGCCTGAAACTGGCGTAAATCTCTTGAACGTTTCTAAACACAAATACCTACTCTCTACGAGAAATTAAATGTATGCCGTATAATCCGAAGGAGTGGAATCCTCTCCATCTGCTCTTAACATTCATGACTATACCTTTACTGCTGTGGTTTCCATGGTTATTCAGTAATAGGACCGTTGCACGCCAACGTGGAACTCAGAAGTTCATATCAACATGATAAGAAGTAACTTATCGATGGCACACTGTTTTAATTATCTAAGAAAAGGTGATTGTACCAGACAGAGGGGAGCCTACAGAGACAAGCATCACCAATCAGCTGATAGCACGAACGGCCTTTTGACTTGCTAAATGATATTTAACAGACTCACTTCAACGTCATGCTCCTGCCAACGTCTCTCTGAATGCCGCAGCAGGAAGCCGATATCTATGGCACGACGGTGTTAAACTCAGAGGTCAAAGCATTCGCTCTTTGTAAACACGTCTCACTGTAACTAGTGACGCATGAGTCGGTCTCTGCCTTTGCTGTTGTTTACTTATTCCCCTGGGAGTGTTTTCTTCTTGTGCATTCATTGTGTATATGCACAAAGAGAACATTTCAAAATACGTATCCATATATTATCAAATGACCTAAAAACTGAATTATTCTAAAATATTTACAATTAGGAAGTGATGTTTTGCACACTTTAACAAACAAACAGAATACATTATGACATCTGAAACTATTCTAAGCAACTTCCCAAAAAAAACGTCACCTCTCCCGGTAAAGCATCATCCACACAGACCACCCTTGATAACATGCTCGCATCGCTGACTAAAGGTAACAGAACTCAGTCTCAGCTGATACCTTCTGTTGTTTTGGAAATTGTTCTGCTCCCACTAGTTTTCTGCTAAAGCCCACTGTTACTCCTTTACTAGTAGTACAACTCTGCAGGGGGTGCAGAGGATTGTTAACCTCTCTAGGGGAGCGTGTTCAGTCTGAGCTCATTTGGGGAGCAGCAATAGCAGAAGGTATCGGGTATCATTGTCACCCAGTCGGACTCAGTGCCCACCTGCCTCGACTGTCAGTCACTGCACCCTAAGGTTGCTCACTCACACGGACTACCTGGATGTTAGTCGAACAGCTGCATGGGGTGGATTCATAATAACGCAGTAGGGACAAAGTCATGCAGCATATGCAGAGGGTGGGGGGGGGGGACCACTGCACACAGGTTAACACAACTAGCTAGCAAATAAACACACACCTGCACTGATGGAAAATATATCGTCTTTACTTTAAATTGGTAGATTATGGAGTAAATTCACAGAAAGGGGTGCAGTCTGTCTTTGATGTTTGGGACTAAATGAGTCCAGCTAACTTGGTATCAAACACAAGGAAGTGCGTCTCCCTTGAGACAAAACCTCTCGAACTGAAACCAAGATTAATGCTAATGTAACGTAAACACTTTCAGAAGTTAAGTTACCGCCTCGTCACTGTACTTTTAGCTTGTTAACCAGTGGTCATAACAAGCGGCTAACACCGCTAATCACAGCTAGCTAGATGCAATGTTCGAGCTTAAAACCAGTCTCAGCTCTGGCTTATTCCTCGCGCATGTGCTTGAGTGCAAGAATAAATGTCACTCGTTTTAATTAGTGAAAGGCGCACGCAAGTTGTTAATGAACTATCTCTGCTAGCCAGTGTTAGCTTGTGTGTTGCCTTTTTTACCTGCTTTCTCAGAGCTAGCGCTCCGTGCTACACCATAATCAGCCGCCCTCCTCTGTTCAAGGCGCTGTCTGCAACCCCAGCCGGAGGTTATAGGAGGCACGTCCGACTGTAAATAACTTCAAATGTGATTATTTCGGGGGCTCGGAGTGGATATAAACTGATTGGAGAATCAGCTGTCAGAACTTCGCTCCGGTGTCATGGGCAACGGAAGCGCAGTACGGGCCGTTTGTTATTGTTGTCCGTGTAGACATGGCGGCAGATAAACAGTTCCGCAAGAGCAGAGGACGAGTTCGAGTCGGTTCTTGTAGGTATGAAAATGGAAATACAGTCGCTGAATCTGTCGGTACTGAATGTAATTTTTTGCTGTCGTGTTATAGAATGCATAAATATTATTATTTATGGTATCCATTTCTTATTAATACGCTAGAAAACCCTGTTCATTAGCACATAGCCCAGAATAGATAAATCCCCTTCCCTTCCCATCTTTTCCTCATATAGCCAACTGTTTGTTTTTTTAACCAAAGTTCAAAATGAGCTCTCTATAATCAGATGAGATGAGAGAATATATTTGCGGAATAAGAAGCAGCATCTATATTATAACAGTTTTATTATTTGTGGGTGTTATATTCTGACCAACTGTTGGGGTTCAAGATGATGATACTAGCTAGCAGCATTTTTATACTTTACATTCATTTTCTTTCCTATTGGATATGATTTATTTATTTATTCATTGATGTATTTTTGCTGTGTTAATTACCCCCAAATTTAACTAGTTGATGACTAGGGATGGGTATCGTTTGGGTTTTTTCTGATACCGGTGCTAAAACGATACTTTTAAAAACGATACCGGTGCCTGAACCGATACTTTTTTCTTCAAATTGAACAATATATTAACTGTTTAAAGTATACTATAAATATAAATAAATACAAAACACTTGGCTTCAAACTACAGCTTCAAACTTTTTAACTTCAAACTATGAACAATATATTAACTGTTAGCAGTTTACAGTATACTTAAATACATATAAATAAATACAAAACACACACACACACTCTGTACACACACTACAGCTTCAAACTTCAGCAATTCTTTTGCAGAAATATGAGCATATTTGCATTCTCTGGCAAAATACGACACCTGTCCTGACTTATTTTATTTTACCAGTTGGTGGCGGTAATGCGCCAATTCATCGTTTGCAAACCGCCACTACACCTCAAAGAAGAAGAAGAAGAAGGTTTCGCGTGCTTGTTGTGGATGTTGTGCTTGTTATTAGCGGCAGCGCTAAGTACCCGGATGTCGATGGAGGAAGTCAGTAGCCTGCCAGCCGTTTGACAGATCTCGTTTTTTTTTTTTTTTTTTTATAAATCATGGCCGAAGCTTCGCCAGAACGATGGAGGGGTTTGTTTCTAAGCGCGCACGGCTCGTCCGGTTGTAATAATACTATGAGTGAGGAGCGGAGGACCGAGGCTGCCAGGAAGCACCGAAATGTGCGGTGCGTTGCGTTTCGGTCCGGTAGATACCGGTAAACTTCACAATAACACAGCACATTTGAAAAACATAAAACATACAGACACACACACACACAGTACACATGCCCTGAGCAGAGCACCATTTGCAAAATGGAAAGCTGAGACTCACTGTTTGACAGAACAGCTCATTCGCTTTGGAGCGAACCCATTTCACCCTAAAGTATTTGGACAAAGCTGTGATTCACTCAGCCAGTTGTTACGGACCCAGGGGCATGAGGGCTGTCACTGTAAACAAGAACATGCTCTCGACTGAGCTGCCTGGTTAGATAAAGCTTTTTAAAGAAAGGAGTCTATTAATCTTGGAGCAGATGATTATATTGTATTTCATCTAAATCTGTTTAGACAGATGTTGGCCATCAGGCTTTCTGCGATGCAGATACCAAAGTAAGTACCAAACTCACCCCTCTTCGCATGGTGTGCTTCACACAATGCTTTTGTTATTCAATGGTGCCGACTGAGGACAAAGCATACATCTGTACTTATTCATGGGAGTGATATTACTATGTTGTAGAGTTGTAACAAAATGGAAGAAAACTACCAAAAAACACTTTTATCACCTGAATACTGAAAAACATTATGTAGATTGACATCCAAACAATGAAAAGATAAAAATCAGCACAAAAGCTACAGTTGGCAACCTTGATAAAAATAAGTTTTTGTTCATGTTTGCTCAAATTGTCACTATATCCTGACAGTATTACACAAGGCTGTGAAAAATCAGGTTTCTCTGCCTCCTTTTAGTGCTCCTAATTTGCAAGATTCCACGGTGTCTTAAGGAAAACAACCAATCAGAGCTGAGAAGTCTCTAACACAGCTGTCAATCACTGCTCTGAAGCTCATGAACTCCGATGCAATTGTCACTGATCAAATATGAATTTAGGGCTTCCCACCCTGGTCTTTGTTGTATTTCTCCTTGAGAGCGAGGCCCTCTTTCAATGCAATAGTCAGCTCCCCTATAGCTCTGCTCTGTTCTGAGACAACCTTAACAATGTCCTCTAGAGTGGTATTCTTCTCTGGCAAACTACCAGAGCACTGGCCCTCTCCCCTGATACTGTCACACACTACCGGCCTGCTCTTAACAACCTTGGTGTTACAGGGCGTGTCTTCAAGGGACCAGGCAATGGCCTCTTCACGTACCTCTAACAGAGATGACTGGGGCTTCTCCCTAACCATTTTACACAACTCTCTTCTAATGAATTGGTCTCTGACGGCTATCTTAGCATTTGACACAGCATCTGGTCTCTGTTTCAGGGCTAATCGTAGAATTTGGGAGAGTGCATGCGAGTACTCTTGAAAATCCTCCCCCTCCCTTTGTTGGCGACCAAAAAAGGTGTGTAACAGTTGAGCTACGCTACGTTTCTCTGCGTAAGCCTCCTGTAGCAAAGTGAACAACTCACTGGGGTCTTTCAGTTCTCCGTCCACGCATAGTCTGACCTCTAATGCAGACCCTCTTAAAAGAGATAGAATGAAATCAACCCCGTCTTCGGGACTCTGACCTCTGGTCTTAATTACACGGTCTACCTCCTCAATAAACTCATCAACGGAGCGACCATCTTTGACAGCATCGCCACTAAAGGGCTGGATCTGGCGCTCTCTTGGCACATAAACATATGACCTACTTGAACCCTTATTTAAGGTGTCAATAGCTTCCATGGCTTTCTCATGTTTCTCACTCAGTTCAGACAACTGTGCCTGTAATTGTCCTAAAGCATCAGTCTCTTCTTCGAAGTACGGCTCGTCCTCACCGTCTGTCCGACATGGTGAAATGTCTCTGTGCAACTTAGCTCCACTCCAGTCACTTGAAATCCCGAAGGCTGGGGTAGGGCTGCCGGAGGCGTTTTTTCTCTCCTGGAGTGACCTTCTCCCTCCACGTCCTTGGTGAAATCCGGATCTCAGCCGTCTGGTCACTGGTTCTCCACAGCAACTCCAGGCAGGCCTCACCGTCTTCGTTCGATTTGCACCAGGACCGCACGTTACCGCTACAGTTATTTATGCACTTCCAAATCTAGTCTAATCTAGTCTAATCTCCAAATTATAGAGACCCCACTCCTGGTACCAAAATGTGTAGGCCGGTGAAATATATGACACCGGACACAAAACTATTTTTAGGGATCTTTATTTCTCGACTACTCTTAAAAGAGAATAGTATTAAAGAAATTGGGGATGTTGAACTGGTGATAGATTTAACAAAGATGCTCCTGTACATTCAAAGTTACACTGTAGACACAAATTCTCTCTTTAAAACCCTGTTCAGTAACTCAGTAACCTGTACAGTGCATTAATCTAGTGCACACTGTCAATGCATAAATAACTGTAATGGTAACTCTTCTGTTCGTAAAAAGGAAAGAAAACAAACAATACCACACAGTTAACTCTGAAATGAAAACATGAAACATTTGGTCCATTAACAAAGACAATATACATGTATGTCTCAATATACTCACAACTTCTTATCTTTCTGCTATCTTAAATGCACATTTGGCGCAACGCACACCAAACCCATACAGCAATACACAAACGGGAATAAACATCTTCAGTACAGTACACACATTATGTTCTTAAACATGAAAGATAACAGAATGTATGTAGGATGGTCTATAACTGTTATTAGCAAACTTGATTAGCCTTCTAGCTCTCTCCTGAATGCTCAGCACATGCTAATAACATCTGTAACGATCAGACCAATTTAATCACCATCGGCGCATTTAGCGTCAAACAATACATTTCCTGACTTCTATACACACATAACGTACATCTTTTGATCATTTTGTACAGAAATAACATTTAGAACATATTTACTTACACGGAAAACAACTAATGCTCCACAGGTTATCCGCTCGAAAAGAAAGACTTCACTTCCGGTTTCGCTCTTGTCTCAGCATTCTCTGTAGTACAGCGCCCTCTAGTGGCTTTAGTGGCAACATCAGTTTTCCCACTAGGCTACATTTATGTTAACGTTTTTCTGTTTGATACATCCCCTTAAATCCTTAAAAGTGTTCTCAGTTTAGACATCAGTGAAACTTTTTGAGTTTAAAGGCGAATCGTTCATACTATGTCTACGTTTACTGTTCCTAACATGCTAACGCTACATGCTAACACTACAAGCTAGCAGCCTCGCCCGCACTTATGATATATACTTATGATATACATCATCAAAATATCCTTTGTAAAATAAAATCCCCCAACATTAAGAAATAAAATTAATAATAATAATGTTAATCATTAAGTGTCCCATGAAGGCAGCAATAATTGATTCTCATTCCCTCATTTGTTCAAACTAACAGAGGCAGAGCTGCACTATTGATATTATTGTTAAAATAATAAAAGGCACAGCCTCTTGTGTGTTGGTGACTTGGTGACACGTGTAGTGCGGTCGTTAGTTTATGGGTGGCCAGAGGTGACTGCGACGAGGACGAGGTGGGAGACTTTGGGCTGGACTGTGTGAGCTTAGATTCCGGGTATGAGTCCATGTTCGAGGAAGATGATGAAGATGAGGAGCAGGGTAGAGAACATGAAGAGGAGGAAAATGGAAGGAAGGAGGAAGAAGATGATGAAGATGAGGAGCAGGGTAGAGAACCGCACGGAGCAGGTAGTATGAAGAGGCAGAGGAACGGTGAGGACGACCACGAGGACGCAGCGCCCTCCACGAAGAGGACCAGAGAAGAGGACTACAGGGAGTCAGCGCCCTCCACTTCAGGCCTCGGATTCTCCACGAAGAGGACCAGAAAAGAGGACTACAGGGAGTCAGCGCCCTCCACTTCAGGCCTCGGCCCCTCCTCAAAGAAGAGCCGGGCAGAGGACTACAGATGGTCTCCATCCTCCACTTCAGGCCTCAGCTTCCCCACACACAGAAGATACTGGCAGTCGGCTGAAGACAGCGACTCGGATTGAGACCGACAGCCTGTTTGCTGCAGGATTGTTAAACCTTTGCGTCTGGCAGGACTGATAAAGCACCAGACAGCCTTCCCTCGCGTCTGGCGGGGTTGGCGATAGGTAGCATCCTGCAGCAGAGCTTTTACATTTTGCTTCTTTGTTGATTTTCCTTTTGAGTAATAGTTGATGCTAGATGCAGAAACCAGAGGTAAGTTAACAGTGAATGGTTGTTATTCTGTTGTGTTTTTTTCTTTTTAAAGTCTAGATGTCTTTAGCAGACAAAGGTAAGTCAACACTTTATAACATTAACACATGTTGCCTCAAAGTCTCACTTAACAGTTATTCAAAGATTGTTCATTTTAATCACTCTCTATCTATTCTTTATAGTTAGGTGAAGGTGGCTGTACCAGACAGAGGTATGGTAAAAATTACTAACATTAAGAAAAGGTTTCCAAGTCTCTTTTACTCAGGTATCGATGGCTGTAACACAGGAAGTAACTTCCAGGCAACAGAGAAGATGTGTTCACTCTGGACCAGATGAGAAGGATGGAGGATCACAGGACCAGATGAGAAGGATGGAGGACCACAGGACCAGATGAGAAGGATGGAGGACTACAGGACCAGATGAGAAGGATGGAGGACTACAGGACCAGATGGAGAGCGGCGGTCTCCTTTCTTTCAGTGGGCTGAGTAAGTAATCCCTCACTAAGACTACAGAAGTATCAGTAATAAGATTCCATCATTGGAGGCCAGATTCAACACAACAGTGTAAAGGTCGTATAGTTAAGTTTAAAGTATTCATCTCTAGTGTTTGTGTCTCACAGGGAAGGACTCCTCTGTGCTTTTTTTTCACTCCTGGGGCATCCGAGAGTGGACGTCAAACAACCACTGAACCACTCTCAGCACCCGAGTGAGTCCGAGACCCAGTGAGTACGGTGACGTCCTCCCTGCCCCGCCACCACCCGCTCCACCCACCAGCCGAGAGGACGAGGAGCATCCCGTCCCCACCGGCACAGAGGACGTAGTTTGTCTCCGTCTGCTTCTTCTGTGCTGGTGGGTTTGGGAAGCTCCTCACACACACACACACACACACACACACACACACACACACACACACACACACACACACACACACGCACACACACGCACACACACACACACACACACGAAGCAGTCAGCAGCTCTTTGCATCTGCTCACAAACCAAGAAGGAGACAGACGGTTCAGGCTGAACGAGAAATAATAATTCTAAAAGCTTTAAGCTATTTCATTTGTCACATAGAACACAGTCTGTTCATGTAAACTGTATGTACTGTATGTATACTGTTTACTTACTGAGTAGCACAGTACAAATCAATGTATGACAAACTTTCTAAATGCATCTTTATATTAGAAACAATATCATAATATTTCTGATACAATTCAAAAATCTGACAATGTATGACAATTAATATAAATATTGTGCAAGTGATAATTTAATATCTTTTTGATTTTCATTTGACTCAAAGGCATTACTGTTAGTACTGTTGAGTATTGATAAATATATTACATGTTGTCACAAACCGGGCCGAACGGCCATGACAAAAAAGGCATTCAATGAAACGGTTGATTAAATATTTATTAAGTTTAAAGTAATGAAAAAGACTAACATAAACTAACAGTGACATGTGAAGTCAGTCATTTCAGCAGTGTAAGTGAGTGGGTGCGTGTAAAGTGTATATGCAGTGTTGTATAGTGTCGAAACAAACCATAACCGAAGCCAAAATGGATGTCTCAGGAAGGAGCCAGAGCCAACTGAAGATCCAGAGGGTTTTTATAAAGGGTGCACTGGCACGCAGGGCCAGTGTTGCTAATTGCCTCAGGTGTCCCCACTCTGCCTGACGATCCTCTGCCACACCTGCAAGGAAAGCAGCCACACAGGCAGACAGGGTCGTCACAATGTTGATATAAATAAAATGGAGAAAGCTTTAGATTACAAGCAAGCAATGTGAGAACCTAATTAATTATTATCATTATTATCATTTTTTATAACACTGCTGTAGTTTTTTTCAAAATGATCATATATAATTTACCAACAATGGAGAGGCACAGATGATAACAAAATAAGGAACTACATCGACAATAACTTCAAGGTACATTTGTGTTTTTACTTGGCAACAGTACTCTTGGTAAAAGAGTATTGTGAGGTACCTTTGACAAATTTGAGTCATTGCACAATATCAAAATGAAATTATGATCTGATAGGTCTGTCATTCAGATTTTTAGGCAACCAAGAGAACACATTACCCGTTACTCAAATCCGGAGAGAGCTCAGTGACAAAATTGATAACGTGCAAGTTCAACGTCAATCGTTCTGCTGTCCTCGATGGAGCAACACCCGCACACCACCGCCACCTTTTGAATTATTAGTTGTGTTCATATCAAAATAGCAGTTTAAGAGAGTGCAACTGTTTTTTAATTGCTAAAGTTGTGATTTTATCAAATGTGGATTTGTCTCTTTTCTGTCAGAAAATCAGTTTTTAAGACTGATTTTGACAAAATTCTTGCAGCCCATAAAGTCTCATTGATATGTGTATACATTTGTATTTACTGTCTCTATCAACGACATTTGGTCCTGAGACTATCATCTAGTGTTTTCAGATAATTTTATAGAGGTCTTGTGTCCGAAATTATAACTGCATTTCTACCTTCTATGGCCTGACGATCAACTCATTTATTCTTATGCACAAGGAAGGGACATTTTTTTTTTTTACCAGAGCAAGAGAACGGAGCAAGAGAATGGAGCAAGAGAACAGAGCAAGGAGAGACTGCACGAGAAATGTTTGCTTTTGATCACTAAAATAAAATTCACCTAAACACAACTGGACATCGGATTTCTTGCCTAAGTTACAAACCAACTAAAATGGCGCATCAGTGGCTTTTTGATGCAAGTTTTGTTTTAATATTTTTTTTCTTTTTGACAAATAGCCACTACAAGCACATTATAACTGTTTTGTCTGTTGTTGTTTTTTTCATGGCCGCAGGAATAGTAGCATGTCAGATGTGACATCTGTTTGATATTACAACAAATTCACAGCCCTTTTTTATTTTTGTTGTTCGGTTAAAGCAAGCCTGCACTACTTTATATTTCTTTACCTGTGGGATCTTCATGGCAGACATGATGGCTTCATTATAGAACGTCCTTCCTCCCTGGTTCTTATCGGGAAAGATCTCTGACTGGACAATAAAAGACACACACACAAACACACACACACACACAGATTTAGAAATAAAAATCACTATAATTCAGCTGACATTCAGATCTCCTGAAAAGACAATATTCTGATGCTAAGCTCTTATTATGGTGACGTGTGTGTGTGTTTACCTGCAGTGGTAGAAAAGTTCCTCCCGAGTCAACCAGGTAAACACAGGGCAGGCGGTTCTGAATTGCTATTTCCTGTGCTCGTAGCTGCTTCTTCACCGTGATGGGATACGCTGTGCCACCTTTTACTGTGGCGTCGTTGGCTATAAACACGCACCACAGGCCGTTGATCCTGCCAATGCCTGAATGGATACGTTATGCAAGTCAGTAGTTTATTATTCTATAGTTGTAGTTATAGTATTAAAAGATACAGGTTGGCAGCTAGCGGTTTCTGACCAGTCAGGCAGCCGGCAGAAGGGATGTCCCCGTACGGCAGACCGAGACCAGCGAATGGAGACAGCTCCAGGAAGTCCTCATCATCCAGCAGGAGGCGCAACCGATCCCTGACCAGCAACTTCCTGTTTCTCTGAGTGTGTCTGGCGATGGCTTTCTCCCCTCCACCTTTCCTTATCTTTTCACTCAACTCTATGTACCTTACAGAGAGAGAGAGAGAGCGCGCGCTAACGAATAGCATGCATTTAGAAATGTATTTCGATAAATAATGCAGTGGGGGAAATCAACTAGAGCTGATCAGAGCTGACGAGAGCAGAACCAACTTGTTGTGGCAGGCGTTGCTGTTTCGGAGGTTAGCTTCATACACATGATGGTGGATGGGCTGGAGAGGCTGCTCCAGCACCGGGAAGGCGCTGCGCAGAGCTCTCCTCCTCCTGGATGCAGAGCTCATGCTGCGGTGCGAACATTGCCGACGCTGCTGGGCCAGCCTGCAAACACACAGTGAATAAATAAACGACATCGTTAACAAGCTGTTGCAAGTAAGAGTTAAAGCCGAGGGTATTCACAGGTTGTAATGACCATGGTCACCAGAAAATGTGTTCAACTGTGGCTATTTAACATGAATTCTGTGAGTTTGAGGAACGGATTGAGCAGATTGCTTCATCTTCATTACAATAAATGGACAACTCTAATAATAGTGTGGAATGTCAAGTATGCCACAAATGTAAGTTTACTTAGCAGTTGAGTTTATACCTAATTAAAAAACCTGGGAGAGCACTATTTTATATGACTGAAGGAAGAAGTTGAATTTGTGATTATGCTTGCTACAATTATATAAGAAAATAATATTAGTCACAAAATGAGTTACTCAAATTGTTCAAAACTATATGTTATCTGTATATGTCATTTTCTTTTTATCCCTCACACAAAACCTATATGTTAAATAAGTATTGAGCCTGTAGTCCAGAGAACCACGGGAGTCCGAGTGATGCAGTCACCTGTGATGTCTCTCCTCTGGTGTGTCTCCCAGCGTCCATGATGGTGACTGGGTGTAAGGAGGCACAAAGGCAGGACACACTCTTCCTCCGCTACACACCCTCCTTTTCAGGACAGAGAGAGAGAAAGAGAGAGCAAAATATATTCAGAAATTAGTACGCTTTTGAAATTGAAACCTTGCAAAATGCATGTCCAAGGCACTAGGTCACTGATAATGATGTTCAGGGATATGCAAAGACAATCTTAACAGTTGCAATTATGAGATGGGATCCAAGACGTTACAGGTGGTTTGATGTAAACATGTGGAGCATGGGCACTGATAAGCATGATCTGCAGACTCTAGCTCACGGGTGTGAAATGTTTAAGGGTTGTGAAGTCCGTGAGGCTTTAGGGCTGTCCCACTGTCAAATGGTCGAGTGTTTTTAAGGCTCTCTGGCAGACATGTTGAGCCCTTTATGAACCCTTCCCGTAAGTCAGCATTTCTGCAGACTTTGCCCAAGGGAATTACCCACAAATCATTGCAGTGTGACGTTAGACACGGGGTTACCAGTGGAAGCATGGAGACGTAAATAAAAAGTTATGGACGTCACAGTGTTCAGCCTGGCAAATTACATTTACTCAGAAACATAAAGGATTGAGAATGGAACATGAAAAAACACATGAAATCAGAGGAATGGGAGCAGAGATTATAGTATACACATATTATATATATTATTCCTCAAACATTTCATTTAGTCATTGCAGCTGTTTTGAAAACAAAAACGAGTAAATAGATTATTTGAAATGATCTGGAAAGAGCCTGGAATAACATCTGTAACGATCAGACCAATTTAATCACCATCGGCGCATTTAGCGTCAAACAATACATTTCCTGACTTCTATACACACATATTAACGTACATCTTTTGATCATTTTGTACAGAAATAACATTTAGAACATATTTACTTACACGGAAAACAACTAACGCTCCACAGGTTATCCGCTCGAAAAGAAAGACTTCACTTCCGGTTTCGCTCTTTACGTCCCAGCTTTCTCTGTAGTACAGCGCCCTCTAGTGGCTTTAGTGGCAACATCAGTTTTCCCACTAGGCTACATACTCCCCTGCTAAAAAGTCAACGTCCTCGGTGACTTAATTCATAGTTTTAACCTCTTTCACTGCTTCCCTGAAGAATACCGCACCCATGCTGGTTAGCAACTGGGACAACACATCAGGACTGAGTGAAATGGCATTACATGCTGATCTCAGGTCATGGTGAGGGTTTGAGTGTACTCCTGCATTTGCTCTCAAAGTCTTTCGGGGTGCTGGAACAGGGGCAGTCATCCCTGCATCCCTACTAGAGCTGTTTCTGGCAGTAGGAACAGGTGTTTCTACCTCAGTTTCACAATCCGAATATTTCACATTCACTGGTTCAATGCTATCTTCAGACTCTGTGTCCCCTCTGTCCTGATCACCAGGGACATCATCGTTCTCCATTTCCTGACACAGGTTTGCACTAGGAACTTCCTCCAGCACTACATACTCAGGATCTTCATAGACTGGAACAGACTCAGAAGGGGCCTGAACAGGTGTCAAAGTAGGGGCACCTACTCTCGCTCTCCTGGAAGCAGGAACAGGACCTACACAAGGTCTGAGATTTGTCCTATGGACCCGTTTAACTGGACCACCCTCCACAGGCTCTACAGTATGAGTGGTACCTTGTACCTCTACTACTTTATGAACAGTAGGACCCCAAGCGTCTTGGATCTTATTCCTGCCCTGAGGCATGTGGCGAAGGTACACTAACTGACCCACATCAACTGGGGGACAGTAAACTTTGTGCTTGTCCAACTCAACCCCTTCGGCTGCTTTCTGCTCAGCATATTCTTTAGCTCTGGCATGGGCGTCCTTGAGACGCTCTTGATGCACCATTAGCCAATCATATTTCTTGTCTCGCACTTGCTCCTGCCCTAACAGAGCATCCACAGGGAGGTGTGGATGGACCCCGAAAAGTAGATAGTACGGTGATTGACCAGTAGTAGCATGTGGCGTCACGTTGTAGGCATGGACTAACTCTGCCAAGTGTTCAGGCCAACGCCGCTTCTTCTCTGGGGGAAGAGTACGCAAGAGATCATGGAGTGTCCTATTGTATCTCTCACATTGTGCATTTCCCTGGGGATGATGAGGTGTTGTGCGAGTTTTCTTTACACCATACAGTTTACATAACTCTGCAACTACTTCACTCTCAAAGTTTCGACCCTGATCTGAATGTAGTCTCTCAGGCACACCGTACTTCATAAACCACTCTTGGAGGAGAATCCTGGCAGTAGTGTTAGCTTTCTGATCACGGGTAGGGAAGGCTTGGGTGAACTTTGTGAACACATCTGTCACAACCAAAACACTCTCTCTGCCATCTGAAGCAGGCTCTAAGACAGTGAAATCTACAGCAACCACTTCCAGGGGTCGTGTGGCCAAAAATGACTTCATAGGAGCATGTATCTTGGGCTGTGGCATTTTGGTAAGGACACATCTCTGACATTTTTTAACCCACTGTTCGACATCATCATACATGCCCACCCAGAAACACCTCTGTTTCAGAAGGTTTTGTGTTCTTTCTATTCCTTGGTGCCCCATCTGATCATGCACACTCTCAAGGACTGATTCTCTCAAACAGTTGGGTAACAGGAGCTGGTGACATTCACCCACATGAACATCATCGATCACACGATAGAGTAAACCATCCCTCTCCTTGATCCGGTGCCACTGCCTAAATAGGGACACCACAGGCTTGGCTAACCTTGTCCTCTCCTTACAGGTGGGTTTCTGCTTCTTTTCCCAGAACTGCCTGAAAGTACTGAGGGTGGGATCTGTGCTTTGAAATTGGCTAAGCTCTTCCTTAGAGTACCCAGGCAAGGTGGGGGTGTTACCCTGCCAGTCACTCCCATCCGTAACATCCACGGCCTCTGAGGCACGTACCTGTCTCACCCTACAGCACTTTGTCCCTGCAGCTCCTAGTTCTTGCCCTAAAGCTGTTCCCTTCCTCACATTGCAGATGGCTACACATCCATCAAAATCTAGGTCATCTGGGTGCGGTTGGGGCTCCCCTGCTAATGGCTGCCTAGAGAGGGCGTCTGCAGCAGTATTACAGCGACCTGGCCGGTACTTGACCTCAAAGTCGAACACTGCTAGCTGAGCTACCCAGCGCTGTTCGATGGCGCCTAATCTGGCTGTATTAAGGTGACACAAGGGGTTGTTATCAGTGATGGCAGTGAATTTAGAGCCTAGGAGGTAACCTCTAAATTTCTCTGAAACCGCCCAATTAAGGGCAAGCAGTTCAAGTTTCATGCTACTGTAGTTTCTGTCATTTTTCTCTGCATTACGCAGCCTCCGACTGGCATAAGCGATCACTCTTTTCTTCTTACCCTGCTGCTGATATAGGATAGCACCTAATCCCAAACTACTGGCATCTGTCTCAACAGTGAAGGGGAGAGAGAAATCAGCGTAACTTAACAAAGGAGCACTGGTGAGTTTCTCTTTCAACAGCTCAAAAGCTTCCTGACACTCTGCAGTCCATGAACTTCCAAACAGCTGTTTAGACCTGGATGGACTGTTGTTTCTGAGGCATGCATTAACCACGTCGTGTAGTGGGCCTGCCAGCTTAGAGAACCCCTCTATGAACCTCCTATAATAACTACAGAAGCCTAAGAATGATCTTAAGTCCTTTACAGTGTTGGGGACTTTCCACTGTTGCACTGCAGCTATCTTCTCCGGGTCAGTGCCAATACCCTCGGCTGATATCTGGTGACCCAGAAAACGTACCTCGGACTGCAAAAAGTGACACTTCTCTACCTTGAGTTTGAGCCCTGTCTCCTTCAGCCTCTGCAGAACCCTCTCAAGCCTCACTAGATGGTCTTCAGAAGACTGAGTACACCAAAATGTCATCCAAATACACAAGCATGATTTGCAGCACCAAGTCACTCATTGATACCTGCATCAGTCGCTGAAACGTTGCTGGCCCATTACACACTCCGAAAGGCAACCGAGAGTACTCGTACAACCCAAAAGGTGTTGTAAAGGCCGTTTTATGCCTGTCATCCTCATGTACTGCAACCTGATGGTAGCCGCTAGCAAGGTCGATAGTCGAAAAGAATCTCGCACCGTGCAGGGCATCAAAACATTCGTCAATGCGAGGCAAAGGAAAAGCGTCACGTCGGGTCTTTGCGTTTAATTTCCTGTAGTCCACACATAGCCGTAGACTCCCGTCAGCTTTTCTGACAAGAACCACCGGTGAAGCATATGCACTCGTGCTTTCGTGGATGACACCCTTCTTTAGAAGCTTAGTGATGTGCTCTCTGACCTCGCTATACTGTGTAGGGGGTATACGGCGGTAGGGCTGTGCTACGGGTATGTCATCTACCAGATGGATCTCATGTTTAACCCGGTCTGTGTAACCTAGGTCCTCATCCTGGAAAGCCAACGCATCTGCATACTGAGCTAGGAGCACTGCTAGTTTAGCCTGCTCTTCCTCTGTACCACCTATGTGCAGCCGGTCCAGTATTGACTGAACATCATTGCCTGCTTCTGAGTTGTCTTTCTGGTCAACAGTCACCTCTTCCTGGTCAGCTGAGATACGCTGGAAGCGTACCTCTGTTTGGTCATTTTCAACACACTCCACCGGAGACATGATGCCTAATCTGGTCCTAGGCTGCAACCATACATCCTCCTGAGAGAAGTTCACCACCTGCACTGGGAACACACGCCTTGTAGCCTCTATCAAAGTGGGCACAACCACAAGATCACCCGGCAATGGTGTCTTAGCTGGCTCCAACACCAAATAGGTGCTATCACCAGATGCTGGTTTGATTCCTTTTGCATAGACGGTGGCAACAGAACCAGCAGGTACGTGTACTGCATCTCGGCCCGCTATCCTAGCTGCAGATATTTTCTCTGCTACCTCACATGTCTGTACACGCTGAAATACTTCCCTCCAGTCTGGATCAAGCTCTCCCCCAAGGGTAGTGTCAAACTCTGCCCTAACCAACTGCTTGCATCTCTTAATTATGTTCATACCAATGAGACCTGAAAACTCTTTGTCTGCGGTTGTTTCAACTCTTTGTTCTCGATAATTGACTCTTCTGGAACTGGATCCTTGACGACTAAGAAACCACACTCTGGTATGTTTAACCCCATAGCCTCCATATCCAGTTCAACATAACCCATGTAGGGAATTGGCAAAGAGTTTGCTGCAGTCAACCTGAGCCACTTAGCTGCGGGGAACACATCCTCCTCTTTCCCTAGTAGGTGCTGCCTGAAGAAAGATTCTGAAATAGTGCTAACCTGACTCCCTGTATCTAACAGGCACTTAACTGGCACGCCACTAATCTGAACTGAAACTTCCCGACACTCACCCACCGCACGCTCAAGAAACCGCTCCCGGTTAAGAGTCTTAGAGCCTTTAGTCTCACCTCGGATTGCCTGGCTCTTGGCGTCCGAGGTGGCTAGTTTTCCTGAATAGATGCATTTGTGGTAGTGGATTAGCTTTCTGGTTTGCGCCGTGTATACTCCCTTGCGATATGTCCCTCCCCTTTACATTTGAAGCAAATGGGCTTCCCATCTTCTGTAAACTGGGGCCTTATGCCCTGTCCACACTACTCCGTTTCTCCTTGGATGCAGATTTGTCAAATAGAAACGATCTCCGTCCACACGGGAGTTTCAGCATCATTCTCGAGTTGATCTGCGTCCACACGGCAGCCTTCGAAGGCGGACAGCACGTGACCATTAACGTACACTGGGCATGCGCGTGACGGTGTAAACAGGAAGTGGATTGCTTGCTTAGTTAAAAAAAAAAAAAAATACGACAGAGTAATAAAGTAGTCTTTAATAATGAAAGGTTGTATTTGATACTTAAGATCTTCCTCTAAAATCTCCCTCTATAAACTCAAACAGACAGTTCGTGGAAAGTTTTAGAAGTTTTATTTTTCAGACGTAGTTAAAGCGCTGCGGGGCTCTCGCTCTCTCTCCAAATTTACTTTAACATCAACACTTACACATAAACGTTTACTAGATTATGGGTTTCAGGAGAGGTGAAGCCTTGTCAGGAGGAAGAGATTGAGAACAGAAGGTCAGAGAAGGGATCAAGAATAAATAAAATAAAAAGGAAAGAAGAGAAAAAATAAATAAATAAAAAGAATTCTAGAGAGGGAGGACTCTTTTCTGAACTCACTGAAGATTCCAACAAATGAAACTCTCCACCCTCTCCTCAGACGACCCATTGAAGAGACAATTCAGTACAGAAGATGAAGGCATTCACTTTGAAATAAAATATTTCTGTCACTTCTAAGTCTCAGAGCTCAACAACAATGTAAAGAGGGGGATAAGAAAAGTTTGTTGTGCTTCTCTAACCGAAGGGCGTAATTAAATGATGCGGATGCCCCCTAAGTAATTCCAGAATTCTGTTTATTTTTTACGACAGTTTTTGAAAACTGAAATGTTAACTGAGCTTCAGACTTTCTTTTTTTCAACATTATCTTTACTGGTTTCATAACACAACAGCCCTCAGGTGGAATAATGCAACAACGTACAGGAATGTAATCTCATAACTGTCAAATCACCCCACCTCTCCCTCCCTTCATAGCCCACACAAATCCAACCCATCCCTTCAGGTCCTACCGCTAATTTAGCTTTTAACTTTGATGTCTGCAGAACAACAGTGACTTGGAAAATGTTCCGCTCAACTCAAAAAAGACATCTGTTGTTTGCGTGCCAGATACAAAAATATTAGGATTCGTCTCCTGCTGCTCTGTTGCGAACAATCCAGGGTTTGGGTCATCTCGAGGGCAATAAACTGGTCTCACCTCACGCCCATGACTGAGATTAGTTTATTTCAGTGATGTTTCAGTTAATTATGCACTGAACAGGTCGTGCAATATTTATTGTACAACACAAAAACAATCTGGGGTTGATGGGAATGTCATCAAGTTTGCAGGTATTTTGTCAAACCAAAGTACTGGACAAATTAAAATTTCAACCTAAAGATGGCTCTGGATTAAAGTTACTATGAGGAATTTAACTGATTATGAAATAGTCTCAATTTTAAAGTGATGCCTCTACATGACCTACATAAGTATCATAAGACCATCAGCAAGAGGTCTGGCTATTTAAATATAGTTCCTCTTAATGCCTGTCATCGGTGCCACCGGGTTGGATTCCGCCCAAAGTCAGATGAAATCATGCAGGTTCATCAAAAACTCCTTCAGCTCAGACTCCAGCGCGGCCTCAGCCAGCGACCAGCCCGTCGCGGACAGACCCGGATCCAGCTTCGCTGCCGCCTTCGACCTGGAGTCCCAGCGAGAGGTGGAGAGCTCAGCACCCGGCAGCAATATCTTCTCGCCTCGCTGGAAAACACTGCTAGAAACCAAGGCCGTATTGCTGGGAGGAACGGGAGAACCAGAACCAGCAATGCGTGGGGCAGACTCTCAGACCATGCTGAAGTAAAATTAAAGGTGTTCTAAAGGGAATCTGGTGGTCGGAAACACTACAACTTTCATCCACAGGGACCGCACTACCAATTTCATCATGAGGGACCGCACTACAACTTTCATCCACAGGGACCGCACTACCACTTTCATCGTCAGGGACCGCACTACAACTTTCATCCACAGGGACCGCACTACCACTTTCATCGTCAGGGACCGCACTACAACTTTCATCCACAGGGACCGCACTACCAATTTCATCGTCAGGGACCGCACTACCACTTTCATCCACAGGGGCCGCCAGATTCAACACAAAATTAAAGTTTCTTGTAGTAGCTTTAAAGCTCAGGGGAACACCAACATCAGGAGGATTCATCCTCAGGGCACCATGAATCTTTATATAAACCATCCAATCGTTGTTGAGATATTTGAGTCTGGACCATAGGATTCTGGGACCTAGCTCAACTGAGAATTTTTTTCTTTTAACTTCCACAAAGAATTGAGCTGTCACCTCTGTCACTTACAACGCTCCTATTTTCTTAAATAATGAGTGTTATAGCCTACCACCAGTTTCTCTGCTTGTACATTAAACTGAGATCTGCCCGTCATTTAAATCAGACTGTGACTGCAGTGGCAGTAGCCCCAGTGGCTCTGATCTTAATCATATAAAAACAAAGTGTTACACCGGGGGCGTTGCTCTCCCTGCTGGACCACATGACCTAGATGTGAGTGTAGTGTCTACTTAAGGGGAAAACAAAACTCTGCAACAACATGACTAATGCACATGTCACAAATCCTATTTTATGCTGCGTGTTTGCTTTACTTCTGCTGCACTATAAGCTGTTAAGAAAGTCAGGATACTCAATTTGAAATGAATCGGAGAAAGCAAATTACTTATGTGCAAGAGCGCAAGATCTAAAACGATCTTTTTTTACGTTAAGTTATGCATCTAACTTTTTATTGAGCATTTAAATTAAATTTGAGTTAAATGTACTGCAGCAGTTACTGCAGCAGTCTGAGAAGTGTGAGTCTCTAATTCAGTCTGATTCTCTGTTTCAGGTTAACATCTACCAAGCGCCAATTTGTCGTGTCAGAAAAAGACATTTACAGCCACTACGAACACATTGCAGGACAGCCGTTCCTACAGTAACAGCCGTTTTTCCCTCGGGGTTCCATTAGATATAAATTTACCATTAGAGACTCAGAAATAGAGTGTGTAACTTAATAGAAAAAGGGCACTGACGCAGACAAAAAGTTGGTGGCAATACATTGTGGTACTGTCCTCCGGCATGTCGACATCTGATGTAATGCGTGTTGTGTGCAAGTACAAAGAGTCATAGGCTCAAAAAAAGCTTATATTACCACATGACTATGTATTGAATCATGGGAGGAATCCCCCCCCCCCCCTTTGTACCTCTTGATGCCTCTTGTTATGGAGGAACACAGTACACTCCAAAAAGTGGAAACATTTTTATTGAAAATGAATATTATTAATGCACAAATTGTGTGAGTACAACATCCTTCTACCAATTCAGTTAGTTAGACAAATGGTGTAATTAACAAATGTCTTTCCCCTGATCCAGAGGGATGGGAACATCTGCGCAGCAGACACGCCAGAGGTGCTCACCGTTTGACAGAACAGCTATGAAGTCGGTCTGACTCACGCTGCACGTGTTTGCAACACGTTCTCGTTCCCACTCGTCACATGCTGGCGCTTTCTCAGACAACTTGGCGTCACTTTGTAACGCACTGGGTAGCCGCACGAGCACGGTCGCAGTAAACACACGGTTAACGTCGTGAAGTCAAGCAAAAACACTCGGTCATGTTCAGGCGGCAAAACCACTTAGTTAGGAGAAACATCATAGTTGGGCTTAAAATAAGTAAGTAAACCAAGTAACGCGAAAACAATGTAACATAAGCACGGAAAATGCATCACAAACACTGAAACACGCACACCGGTCTCCTGGTTTAAATGTCCTGTGTCCTTGTCTGGACTTTAAACTTCGTCATAACAATCCTGAAGCCTTTTCTCTGCAACGTCTAATGATGACGCAAATGATTTTACGTTGTAGTTTCCTGAAAGCCTGGTGCATGTCATACAGAAGCTAATGGCTAACTTGTGAGTCTCCTGTCACAGAAAAAAATTATGGAAATTCTTTCTCTCTCTCTCTCTCTCTTTCTCTTTTAGACACACACACACACACGGACACTTTGATTTGAATATGGGAGGATGAAGAAAGGTGTTTCTCATGACTAATACAAATGAGTATGCAAATGAGTTGTAACTCATATTTGTATATTCAAACATGAGGCTTGAAAAGTAGTTTTGTTTGATAGTCCTTTGGGGTGGACTTTAGGTTGTGAGTGACTCCTGAAGTATCCCTTTCATAATATTGCATGTAGATGAATACTCTACCTATAAGGATGATGGCCAAAGGTGTGTGTGTGTGTGTGTTGTGTGTATAAAAGCGAAGTCTGTGGCAGACACTGATGTCCTGTATTATAGAAGGAAGGATGATATGATGAAAAGACGTATTTCAAAAATAGATCAATAACGACATTTCACTTAAAGCTGAGCGTGTGGGGGAAGAGATCGTATTTCACAGGATGGAGAGGTTTTCCATCAATAATAGCACCATGTTCGTAAGAGATCTGAGAGGAACTTTGTGCTCATACAGCTGCAACAACAGATAGAGAAGAAGTCTCGGATTCACCGGATGGTGCCATGTTTGTTTTTTGGGCCTGTTGCGTATAGAGTGATGCTGGGGTGCCTGACGTTAGCTTTTCACATCTGCCGAATGCAAATACTTGAGTTTGCCACAGAGCTTATTTTCTGCAATAATTTAGTAATAGTTTTTGTTGAACCACTGGAACCAGTGTGACGCTAACTTCTGGGGCTGCCCTACAAAAATACATGATCCCTGCAGCACTCTACAGCAGTGATTCTCAACTGGTCTGGCTGCGGGACCCACTATCACCCCTTAATGACAAGCCACGACCCAAATTATATATATATATATATATATATATATATAATTTGGGTATATCTATATTCAAGAAGTCTAGTAGTAGTAACGTCTCTGTGTAGTAAACAACAGCCAAATCAAATAAAGAAAGTACACATCAATTATATTTTAACAAATATTATTCTCATTTTTCAAATTTAACTGGATGGATTATAAATAATACATAGAAATACATGAATAAATGTTCTTCTCATTTCAAGTAAAATAAAGGTTGGATTCAAAAATAAATTACGCAACGAAATTCATTTTAGAAATGATGATAAATGATGTAAAAAGTGTTTCATCTCTCCAGCTCTCTCTTTCTATATATATATATATATATATATAAATAAGTGTTTCGTCTCTCCAGTTCCCTCTGACTTTAATTGTTTCCATAATAAAAGTTCAGATCATGAAAACACAAATCTTTCTAATAAATGAAGAAAGTTGTTTGTGGTCCTTTTGTTGTTCAGTCTACAATGAACATTTATTTAAACCAGATGTTGAATCAGAAAACGAATCAAATATAAAGCTTGAGTTTAATCTGTGATCCATCTTCACTGTTTACATGTTGAAAAAAATCTCATCAATCCGATCGGCTGCAGCGTCCAATCACATGACTGATGAACAATGAGGGGGCGTGTCGGCCGTTAAAAGACTTCCTGTAAGTCTGTTCTCGTGGGTCCTCGCTCATGGCTCCTCGGAGATCCCTCCTCGCTCCTCAGAGCTAAATAAGAGCTTTGGGACGGCCGTCAATATGGCGGTGCAGAACAACTTCCGGTTCAAGCGAGGATCGAGGAAATGACACCTCTTAAACCCGAGGGTCCCCAATATTGGGGACATAGAGGGGGTACCCCAGGGGTACCCCTGTGTACAATTCACTTTTGTGAAAGGAATACAAAAGTAAAAAAAAATAATAATAATACCTGTGTAACAAAGAGATTCTGGGCGAAACAACCATGGGAGCCATTTTACACACTGCAAAACACAATTATACATGAACTAAGATCATATCTAGAAGAGTACTACAAGTTTTACCACAAAACCACGTTTTTCTGGACAAAAAACTGCGTACTATATACTTTGTTTTGGTCTGGCATGAGAACGCGCGGAGCGATCTTGGCGGATGACCACATGTAGCAGGGCCGTGATTCGACCCCGCGACGAATAGCGTCGTCGGAATTACTCTCTTTCAAACCGTTCAAACGTTATATATCTATAAGCCAACATCAGTCACATGTCACCAGAATAAAAATTGGTTAAAAAAAACTTACATTTTGATGGTTTTGAAGATGAAAAACGGATTTATTCCATTGGATTTTCGAGCAGCGACTTCCTGCATCTCTCCCCTCGCCTCTGCAAGTGAAATCAAGGCGCTGCGAGGAGGAATGAGAAAATGCCAGGGTATTCAGAAAGGTGGACCAAACCAAGTAGAGAGAGGGGTTGGGCCAGCATTTTGCGATTTCTAGTCAGTAAACAGACCCAGATACGATCAAACACCCCCGCATGGCTCCCGTTGGACTATCCCGCATCTAAAACTGTTTCACACCTGTAAATCGGCCGATCACAGGCCTCTCCAGGGTCACATAGACACACATTATGAGGCATTTATTTTTATGATTGACAGATATGACACATCATAACTGCTCAACATTATTGAAAATGGTGTCAAACTGCTTTATTATGATGTATTGAACACTCTTAGTGATAAATCAAGTGAATATATAGTTAATATGTAGTTATATAGTATATAAAATGAGTATACAGCAATGCAACAGCTGGTTCCGAAAATCAAAACTTTGATTTTTATGACCATGTATGCTGGCCTGCTTCACTCAATCAAAGTAAAATATGTTGTGGGGACATGTAACACGTGTTGTTCTATGACTTTAGCATGGGTTTAGGCCAAGCCAGGCATTATTTTAAAAACACATGTTCAATACAAGTGCTTTTTTTCAGGCGAACTTGGAACTTTTTCCATTTGAGCTGTGCCATAAGTCACATCAGTTATTAACCAGTAACATATACACAATATTTACACAATTTAACACATCTCACAAGTGTTACCAGTATTCTAGCATAACAATTATTAAAATAGACCTTGTAGTTAGAGCTTGGACTCTCTATGGGTATGTGTATGCAATTTTCGAGCAGAGGGCTAAAAATAGGGCTAGGGCTTAAGACTTGGGATGCACCCTAAGACGCAAGGAAAGGACGCAAGTGAGGGAAACGGGGATGCAATTAAGAGACTTGAGAAGTACCCACGGTGTGTGTACATCTCACTCAAGTCAGGAAACTTGTCAGAATACCCATATTTGATTGGCTGAGCTGCATCACCTGACGTGATTCACACCGCATTGGTCGGTGTTTTTCCTGCACCGCTGAACAAGCGCCGTAAATGCTGGAATAATTCCGCTGCATAAAAAATGCCCTTCAAAATAAAATCGCAACATTTGTTTTTTTTGTCAGTCAAAGGCCCGTGACCCACTGAAAACGGGTCCGCGACCCACTTTTGGGTCGCGACCCACCAGTTGAGAATCACTGCTCTACAATATATACTCACGTTCCCTTTGTTATGACTCAAGAATCAAACACATAGTGATTAACATTGTGATTCACCTTCTTTTGATCAATGATACTTTCTATTTCACAGAGCAATAAGCTCACACATACACACGCTTACAGTAGGACTGTGTGGTGTGACTACAAAGGCTTCACGGCAGAGGGAGGCCAAAGTCGGATGCTGAAATAGCTCAAGGCTAGAATATAAAAACGTACAACTTGCCGTCACTGTGGTACCAGGTGCAGACCATTCAAATGTGTCCGCTCACAAAACCTGCATCGATCAGTCGGACCACGGTCTCAAGTCACGCCGGCGGCTACCGGCATAGCACAACTGAAGGCTAAACACTTCACTGCACTGCACTGCGCTACACTTTCTGTCCGTAACAAATGTCTTCAGCACAGACTGAGATTCAAACACCTAAATAAGGCCAGCCCTCACAAGTTAGGGCATCTGGGATGTTTGGTGTTTGTAGGAATGTGAGTAAAGAAAAAAAACAAGTGCAGGATTCTGTCAGAGCAGATCTGCCAGTGGTGGAAAAAAGTTGCTGAGAGCGTTTTCCACAGAGATGTGAGAACCGTGACAAGCATCACAAACACGACTAATGACAAAGTCTGTGAGACTTGTAAGGAAGCATGAGTCAGCCAGTGGGACTTTTTCTTTTAATACAGAGATACTGAAGGTCAGTGAACGTGTTCTTGGATGTTTCCACTCTCTGGTGTATTCCAGCAAACAGAGAAGGGGGTTAGTGGTAGTGGTCCCCTGCTAGATTATAGCAAGGCCGGTTTATCCACAGGTTTATCCCGGGGGCATCAGCCAATTGGCAGCAAATGACTAAAAGACAAATATATATTATTTACTGAAAGAGATGCAAATAGTTACAAAAATAGCTGTTATATCCAGTTTGTATGTATAATGAAAAACTATTGCCATCGGGTAAGTGCCTTCTCAAAATCACAGCCGAGTAGTCCAAAATGACGCGGTGCCGGCAAATTCGTTGTCATATCAGTTCAAAATGTATCAGGTAAGAGGTTGTGCATAAGCGAAAACTACAAAAAGAAAAATAATCACAGGCACGGCACATAGTCACAATTCAAATTGTACCCGCATTCGCAAGCTTTTTTGTTCGGAAAGATGCAAGGAGGGAGCTGCAGGCAGCTGACCCTCCAGTCTATTAGCCTGTGTGTCATTTGGTGATGGTGGCTTCTCTGTGCTCCGGTTAGCCTTGTGTATAATGCTTATGGACATGCAGGCTACTTTGATGAAGCACAGTAATTAAATACGGTTCCCTTTCGAGAGCAGCTTAACATAGATTGATCGGCAAACATTTAGACTGCTGGTGCAAAGGTAGCCTCAGTCAGGTGTTTCAAGATGGCAAGACTCTTAGGAATCAGCCTTAAAAAATATAAACTCAAGGCTGACTATAAAGCAGCTCAGGTTCAAGGAGACCTTCAAGCTTGGCAAGAGAGTCTGAAGATGTCTCAGAATGATGAGAGTCATTCTCTGTCTGACTTTTCACTGGTGCAGAAAGGAGCAGACGTGTCTCAGCTCTGACACTATATATATAACTCTATATGTATATATAATATATATATATATATAGAGAGTTATATATATATATTATGGTGTCTCACACGAAGACAGTGCCAATCATCACTTTTGATCACATGTCTCCCTCTAGTGGTACATGGTACAACCTCTCAAATACTTCTCTTCTATACTTCGTTCACAGGGGGTGAGCCATAGAAAGTGAACCATTACGAGTAGATCATTTACGATATTCAAGTGTTGCTAATGCATAAGAAGGCTTCACACAAAGATCATCTGTGTACTTTCGCAAATCACTAAATGTTCAAATAAAATGTGTGTGCATGTTGTTTTTTTAAGAAACAGCTGGTCATCTGTAGAACTTCCCTTGGTGTAATTCAAAAGCAATAGTTTCAGAAAGCCGAGAGTTAGATGACAAAATGTATTCCACTCTCATGAAAGTGAATAGTAGTATTACCAAAAGTTTCAAGCAATTCCTTTAAAACAATTGGCATTTGTGGTCAAAAACAGAGCTTTTACATATGTAGCAAACATCTAACAAACTAACTTGTCCTGTATATAGATGTCTAGGAGAAAACTTTCACTCAGAAAAGTTGAGAAAAGACTGGGGGGTAGCGTAAGGTTCTTCATGACTTCGTTGAAAATGCGAGCACTGGCAGGAATCAGGCTTCCTGCGGTTTGCAGGCCAGGAGGTAAAAATACTTCACAGCCACCACCACCTCCGTCTCCACAGAGGTCACCCTCATTATGGACATCAACCTGGGGAGACAAGGTGTCATCATTCAGTCAGCGGGTGTAGTTTCACTTACCTCTCCAATATGCCAGTTTTTACGGACCCATTAAACATCCATGTAATAATGTCATCTGTTGAAAGGATGTTTTGCTCCAGAATGTAGATAAATGTAAAAAAAATGAATTCATAGGTCAGCAATGCTTATCATTTTTATAGAGCATTGTCAAACGTGTGTAATATGGACGCATGTGTATACTGTACTGTATGGATGATTATGCATTTTACCTTTGACGGATGTCTTGAGAGAGTGCGGTGGCTTTCTGCATGTCGTCTTTCAGCAGCGCCTGATAGCTGGAGAAAGACTCCACCAACCCCATGTAACTGGACAGAGGCATAGGCCTTTCCACCCACACGCACTCGTACCTGTAACACATAAAACAACACAGTCAATGTGTGTACTGCACATTCACATACATATCACTCACTGACGTTTTTTTTTTTCTAAACCAGCCATGGGATTTGCAGAAATTGACCAAACGAAAAACATGCTCTCACCACTCCTTGTCAGGGTAAGGGATGGATTCATAGGCCTTCCGGTAAATCTCAATAGAGCTGGGACCGAGGTGGGCACTGCGGTAAGGCTGCAAGGCTGCATAAAACTGGTGAAACCAAGAGACAGGGAGTCATGAGGTTGTCACCACTGTAATAATAACGGCATATATGTATATATACAGTATACCATGAACCGGATATGTTTTCCTCTCTGATGTGTTTTAAGCTATTTAACAATACCTTTAGTACACAGCTATATGTGTTTGATAGATAGTGTATATTTTTGCTAGTTATTATTAATATTTTAATGGTGTCTGACACCAATTTATATTCCACATTGCAATTAACTGCTAACTGTGCCCCTCAGGAAAGCTTCATTGACTAAAAACATCCACAAGATGATGCTGTTGTTCATTTTTGATTAACGTAAGACACCTCAGAAGCATAGGGGGAAACCTTTTTTTAGATATCACCATTCAACTTGTTGATTACTTACATTAGGACAAATTTATTTTTTTTGGATCACAAGTTTTCTGAAAATGTAGAATGAATATAGATAAGAAATGAACTGGAAAGTTTGGTGTCATGCTACTGGAAATGTATTGAAATTTCAATAATTTTGAGGAAATAGCCTTTGAAGATATGTATTGTAAGATCAACTTTGGAAGACACTACAGATGACTAGATGACTTGGGTTACAAGTTTTCTAAAATTTGATATGCTAATAATGCATTATCTAATACTAACTTTTGGTGAATATAAGAGAAATCTAAATATGCAAATAGACAAAGCATTTAAACAACCACATACGTGTGTATATTTCTATGAAATATATAAAAATATAATACCTGTTTTTTTCGTATTTTCTATAATAAATAATACATCTCAATTGCAAGCCTTTTCCACAGCAGACATGTCACAGTAGAAAAAAAACACAGGTGTAAGTAATAAAATGAATGATGGCAGTTTCAGGGTCCTGGTATTGCTAACACTAGCTTACGTTCACACTTTCATGGATTACTGGGACACTTGGGACCAGGGCAGAGCCATCGTTAATATTATTAGCGACACCTGTGCTGTATTTACAAACAGCCTTACATGGACATTTACAATAACTTCTCTCAGGTGAATGTTCTTGTTAGCACCTCTTTGCAGACTTGGTTGAGTGTATGTGAGCAGCAGTCATTGTAGCTGAGCTGCATGTCAATGGTGTAGTTGAGTAGAGCCAAGCAGCCACGGGGCTTCAGGACTCTGTGGGCCTCCTGGAGAAAGCGAGGTCGGT